>NC_091445.1:57136339-57794208 GCF_964237555.1 Oryctolagus cuniculus
TTTATTGGGTAACAAAGATGCATACTTAGGTAGAGGAGGAAAGATTTCTTTCATTACCTATCCTTTCATGGCCAAGGAATCTATAATAAAAGAAAGATGATAAAGACAAAAGCATACGAGTTTTAAATGACATGGAAGTCTTTGGAAATGAAAAACCAAAGAATCAGAAAGACCAATGTATTTACTCTTATTTTTATTTTCATTTTATGTGAAAAGGAGAGAAAGAGACGGAGAGAGAGAGACAGACAGACAGATAGACAGAGAGGTATCTCATTCTGGTTCATTCCCCAAATGCCTATAACAACCAAGGCTGGGTCAGGCTAAAGTCAGGATCCAGGAACTCAATCCAGATCTCTTGATGTCAGCGTTATGATGCAATGGGTTAAATCGCTGTCTGTGACTCCATGTCACATACCAGAGCACTGGTTTGAGTCCCAGCTCCTCTGCTTCAAGTCCAGTTCCCTACTAAAGCCTGGGAAAGCAGCAAACGTGGCACAAGTACCTGAGCCCCTCCATCCATGTGGGTGTTAGATGATGTTCCTGGCTCCTGGCTTTGGCTTGACCCAGCCATGGCTTTAAAAAATCCAGATACTCCGTGTGAATAGCAGAGACCCAAGTACTTCAGCCACCAATCTGCTTCCTTCCCCCAGGTATGCATTAACAGAAAACTGAAACTGGAAGAAGAGCAAGGGCTCAAACCCAGGCACTCCAATATGGGATATAGACATCTCAAGCTACAATCAAATGCTTGTCCCCTATATATTTTTATGCTGTTTGATGAAGAATAAACTGGACAAAGATGTATGACCTAATGGTAATAAACTAGGGGAGAACTAACAAAGGCCTGTTCATTTAAATTCCCCTCTGTGTCCCAGTATCTTCAGAGATAAGGACAGTCCTTTCCTCTGGTTCTAGGAAAAGGGCCTCTCAAATGACCATTTTATGACCTGCTTCAGAGAAGAAGGGTAGAAGAAGACCAGAGAATGATCTACCTGCTTCTGCCATTTTCTCAAATTCAAAGCTGCCATATTTTGGGATAGCATGTCCTGAATTCTATCACTTGGCAAACAGAGAAAAATCACACTTGCTTACTTCAATAAATATCCTGAGAACCTGTAATACTGAACAAGACAAAGAATTTATAGGAAGCAAAATTTCTGTCTCTGATATCTTAGAGTATCATTATCATAATCTCTCCGTCTGATGTCCCAGGCTAATTCCTTGCTTAAAACTATCTCCAAACAAATTCACTAATATGATTTGGGAATTAAGTTAATGATTTATGGTCAAAAAGATACAACAATCAAAATGATTAAATCAGTAGACCCATGTAAGAAGCAGCATAAAAAATGTTTTAATCATATACAGTTTTATGTAGGAAGCCTAACATATACATTCTGTGTGTGTGTGTGTGTGTGTGTGTGAGAGAGAGAGAGAGAGAGAGAGAGAGAGAGAGAGAGAGAGAGACTGTGTTCCAGGAGCTTTCTAATTTTTAAATATATGATAAAGGTATGCGACAATGCACTTTCTATCCACATGCTTATGCAAAACCTTCAGTAGCACATTTTTTTAAGTAATTGATTGCCAATACTGTATAATGTCAAAGGAAATACTTATTTGTTGGTAAGCTAAGTGGGCAATTTAGGTCATACATATTCATAAGGATTTGGAATTGTTCCAATAAATGCTACACCGTGTAGAAAGAAAAATGGCTCTGCATTAAGCATATTTTGGTAATTGGTAATGTAACCTTCCAGCTCCCCTGGGAAAGCTAAGGGATCATCTTCTAAGCCATGGTGATTACTCAGGCCCTAATGCACTGACTTTATATAATTAAATTTTAAAGTAAATTCAATAAAATGCTCAAAAATTTCAGACAATAGGTATTACTACTGCAAACAGGATAGCAAAAAAGGATTTTCACATGTTTCTGGTATGTTTCTTCTATAGTCAAACTTAATATGTACTTAAAATGAGCATATGTGTTTGCATGTGCATATATTTAGTCTCACAGAAAGTAATCTCTTTTAAATAAGAAAATGCAATAAATTGAACAAGAAAGGAAAAGAAGAAAAAATGGAAGGAAAGAAGGGAACAGAAAAGGAGGGAGGGAGGGAGAAGAGAGAAGGATGGAAAGGAGGAAAAGAAGGGAAAAAGTGAAAAATAAAATAGGCTTTCTAAAACACAATTCAAACTACAGGTTACTTGGGCAGATTTTACACATAAATAGCTCATCTATTATCCTTTTTTCCTTCCAGAAAATAATTGGAACTGTAGTTTAAACTGTTAAAAGCAACTAAGACTTTAAATGGCTTAACCAAACTGGTCTGCCAATCCAATCAAATTAATGCTAAATAAAATGTTTTGGGGATAATTTTATATGAAAAATCTGAGTAAAGAACTGAATTTTTATTGCATTCAATCACTGAACACTGTGCTAAGAAAAATGTTGCAAATATAACTATGTATTATAATAGAATAGCGTTATTTGAGGGGTTGGAGATGAGTAGATTTTTATTCTTGCCTTTGAAGAGAATTCTTTGACAAGCTTTGTATTAGTCAGCTTTTTATTACTTAACTAAAATACCTGAGACCTGCTTTTTGAGAATGAAAATGAGTATTTTGGCTACAGCTGGGGGTTCACAGTACAAGGTGGGGCAGCTCCATTTTTCTGGAATCTCGTGGAGGCTAGCAAGGGCAGAGCATGTCCAGAGGAACAAATACATAAGTCAGGTAGCAGAGAGACACAAAGCAGCACTCTTGGCTTATACAGCCAATCCTCTCATGAGAACTGCCTTCTGAGGGCATACCCCCAATGATTAAAGATCCCCCATCCACACTCAGAAAATATAATCAGATCAGTCTCCATCTGATTAACACAGGACTTGTGGATTTAAAGGTCTACATTAGCTTGGGGAATCAAGCCCTGTCAATCCATGAAAAGCTTCAACGCAGTCCATTTGTCCATGACAGTGCTCCAGTGTCTTTACATCAGGGCCATGTGTTGTTGGCCAACAATTAACTGAAAGGAGGAGATGACAGCAAGTTCTGTCCAAAATTTCTAAAATGCATACACAGACGCAAACTCAATACCCATAAGTATGACTTGGACTCAGTGACTTGCTAACAAAGGATAAAGGATGAAAAATGAAGAACAGGGTATTAGTTTCTTAGAGCTGTCATAAAAATATCACAGATTAATTGGCTTCAAATAACAGAAACTTGTTGTCACAAAGCTCTGCCATCTAGAAGTTTAAAGTCAAAGTGTCAGTAAGACCATTTTTTTCTCTAAAATATGTAGGGGGAAATTTTCCTTGCCCCTTCCTAGCTTCCAAGAAGGCTGTCAAACCTGGTTCTGTAAGGGCACCACTCCAAACTGCCTGTGTCATCAAAATTTGTCTTCCCTGTCTCCCTCAAAGTCTTCACAGATGTTTCACATGTCCCTTTCCTCTTTTGTTAAAAAATTTAAAATTTACTTTGAAAGTCAGGGTTACAGAGAGAGGAGAAGAAATGGGGGAATCAATTTTCCATCTGCGAGGCTCACTCCCCAAATGGCAACAATAGCCAGTGTTGTGCCAGGCTGAAGCCAGGAGCTTCATTTGGGCCTCGCATCTGACCGGCAGGGACCCAAACTCTTGCAACATCTTCCACTGCTTTTCCCAGGCCATTATCAGGAGCTAGGTCCAAAGTGGAGCATTCAGGACAAAAACCAGCACCCATATGGATGTCGGCATGACAAGCCGCGGTTTTACCCACTATGCCACAATGCCTATCTCCCTTTCCTCTTTTTCTAAGGACCAGGGATGTTGTATTAGAGCCCACCCCTAGTGATCTCAACCTTTAACTTCACTAAATCTGCAAAGATTCTACTTCCAGATGAAGTAACATCTATAGTTACTGGGGGTTAGAACATTCAACACAAAATTTTAATCAAAAAACAGAGCAACTGTATCAGGCACAGAAATTTGATAGAAGTAGAGAGTAAAATATTCTATACTGAAGCCTGAAAGGGTTATGGGGAAAGGGATGGAAAAGGATTGTTAATGGATACAGGATGGGGGTGGGGATAATTTTTAATGCTCTACAGAACAGTAAGAAGATAGTTGACAATAATTAATTGTATATTTCAAATAGCTAGCACAGAGGATTTTGAATGTTCCCAACACAAAGAAATGATAAATGTCTGAGGAGATGGATATGTTAATTACATTGATATAATAATTGCCTATTATATACATGTATTGAAGTATCTTACTAGGGCACATAAGTATGTTCAATTATGAGTCAGTTAAAATATATACTTTAGGATTGTTTATTTGTATTTATTGGAAAGGTATTGTGGCAAAGAGAGAGAT
The DNA here is from genome assembly GCF_964237555.1 of Oryctolagus cuniculus. NCBI lineage: Eukaryota > Metazoa > Chordata > Mammalia > Lagomorpha > Leporidae > Oryctolagus > Oryctolagus cuniculus. Next base: position 57,140,695 of record NC_091445.1, read on the forward strand.
CTTACATCCACTTGTTTACATCCCAAATGTCTGTAACAGCTGAGGCTAGGCCAGGATAAAGCCAGGAGCAAGGTATTCCACTTGGGTCTCCCATATGGGAAGCAGAGATCCAGTACTTAAGCCATCATCTGCTATCCCCCAGGGTGTCCATTAGCAGGAAACTCAACTTGGAAATGGAGGCAAGACTCAAACCCAAGCACTCAGATATGGGGTGTTTCATTCCAAGGGTGGCTTAACCTGCTGCATCATAACACCCACCCCCAAAAAAGTGCATTAAAAAATAAAAACAATGAAACCTGGCAAACAAAATTTAACCAAGTGATGCATGTTGATATCATACAACCTCAGATAATATTGAGAAGAAGGCACTGCTTCCCCTAAAACTCATTATTCCAGGCTAATCATAGGACATATCTCTCAAAGATTCCAAGAAGGCAGAATAGGGAAAAGATGTTCTGCTTTGACCAGAAGAAAGTAACAGAGGAAAAGCAGAGGAAATGCATTCCAAGGGGAAGAGTTGGAGAGAAGTTTGCAGTGAAAATTCTACAGAAGGAATAGGGATGCTGTGGAGCAGTGTGGAAACTGCGAATGCACAGCAATGAGTGGGGACACCTCACACAGCAACAGGGGACGAGGAGACTCCAGTGTCTGAGATCGAGGTGAGAGCAGACAGTGGCAGCTTGTGCCCCTGTGATAATGCCTGAGAGACAGCTTTGCAGACCACACTGACTTTGAGTCCGGCCTGGAGCCCTAGAAGGGGCAGGGTACACCCCTAATCCAGCAAAAGAAAAGCATGTTTCTTTCTCCCCTTGCACCTACAACAGCGTCCAGCAACCAACGGGGAGAAGGTGCCATCTTGACACTAGCAGAGGCTGTGGAGGTTCTCCTGCATGCCTGTGTCAAGGGGGTTTTACCAGATGGGAAAATCAGCATTCCCAAATGACTTTGAATCTGGCTAGGGAGACTGACAGGAGGCTAGGCACCCTTGTACAGCTGTGAGGTGCCACCATCCTCTCAGCATATCACAGACTCCAGGGCTCAAATTGCCAAGGCAGAGCACTCACAGGCAGCTTGATATAGGAAGATCTCTGCTCTCTCTGTGGATGGGGCATGCTCATGGGGCTAAGTGTATCCTCTGTACCCTGTAACTTGTGGGAGATAAGCATGTTGTGACTGTAGGAATTCTGTGACAGGAAGATAGGGCACAGTGCATAGCAGGGTCTTTGGGAAATCATTGTGTCTGGTGTCAGAGGCTCAGAGCCCCCCAGATGGTCTGGCATGGGTCATTGATGACAGTTCCTTGCTCACACTGAGGAGCACATAGATCTTTTGTGTGGCTCATGCACCAGGGTTGATAGGGTTTGTACCCATTGTGGGCTAACCCCAGTCACTGATCAACTTGGAAGAGAGAAGGTAAGGTTGTGATTACACCAACATGTGTGATCACATCCTCTTCTCTGCTGACAGTAAAGATCTATCATGTACAACTTGGGTGAGGCCCTGGATTTTCACCCAACCCTTGAGCATGGATCAGAGTTCTCTGATCTCACCCAGCACAAGCATCTGGGTATTCATTGAAGGAGCAGACATTCCACTAAACCACAGCGGCACAGTTAAAAGATAAAATCCATCAAAGGAAAGAACCAACAAGTATTTCCACAAATGCCTAAAATTAAATGCAGAAATACAAGAAACAAGATCAAGGAAGACAACACGACTCCCTCAAAGGAACAAAACAACACTTCAGTATTAGAATGTGAAGATGAAGTGACCAATGAAATGCCTGAAAAAGAATTCAAAAGAATAATCATAGGATTACTCAGAAGCTATCAGAAGCAAATTCTTGAGTTACAAAAATCCATACATGACATGGAGGAAAAATTTTCCCATGAGATAAAGATTTTCAAGAGAAATAAAATTGAAATATTAGAAAAAGAAATCAATATGTCAAATAAAAAATACAGAAGAAAGTCTTAAGAATAGACCAGGTAAGGCAGAAGAAGAATATCTGAGTATCGGAGCTAGAAGACAAATGCTTGAGACTATCTCATATTAAAAAAAGAAGAAGAATTAGAAAAACTAAAGACAGTATTCAACATTTGTGGGGTACTATCAAACAACACAACATACGGGTCATAGGAGTTCCTGAAGGTGTGGAAAGACAGAGGGGATTGAAATAGTAACAGAAAACTTGCCAATTTGAAAAAAAAAAGGATGTCCAAGTACAGGAAGCACATAGAACTCCTAATAAAAATGACCAGAAAAGTTCTTCACGACACATTGTCGTCAAACTTTCAACAATAAAACATGAAGATTCTAAAATGTGCATGAGAGAAAGTCAGATTACCTTCAGGGTATCTCCAATTACCCTCACAGCTGCTTTCTCATCAGAAACCCCAAGGCTAAGCAGAATGGCGAGACATAGAAGAAAAACTCAATCAAGCATTCTGTACCAAGCAAGGCTCTCATTTATGAATGAAGGTAAAATAAAGACCTTCCTTAACAAATGGAAATAAAAAGAATCTGTCACCACTCACCCAACCTTGCAAATGATGCTTAAGGATGTGCTCCAAACAGAAACACAGAAATATAGTCATCACTGAGAAAGAATTTGAAGGCAGAAAATCTAGTAAAAGTGCAAAGAAAATCCAAAGCAAACAACAGGAATATTTACAATAAAATGGCAAGGCCAATTTGTAACTTGTCAAAAGTCACCTTGAATATAAATGGCAAAAATTATCCAATTAAAGAGACAGACTGGCTGAATGGATTTTTTAAAAAAGAGAAGCTAATATATTTGTGGACCTAAAAAAAAACACATCTCACCAAAGATACACATAGACTGAAAATGAAAGGATAAAAAAAGATATTCCATGTTAATGGAAATAAAAAATGAGCAGGTGTATCTAATCAAAAATAAGCAAAAGTAGACTTCAACACAAAAATTGTCAAAAGAGACAAAGAAGAACATATTAAGGAATCAATTAAACAAGAAGATGTGACTAATGTATATGCACCTACTTCCAGGATGCCTGGCTATTTAAAACAAATGTTATAGTTCTACAGGGAGATATAGACTCCAATATAATAGTAATGGGGGAATTTAACACCCCACTTTCATCAATGAACAGATCAACTAGATGGAAAATGAAAAAAATGTGATAAACCCCATTAACAAATTGAATAAAAACTGTATGATTATCTTATCTCAATAGATGCAGATAAAGCATTGGATAAAATACAACATCCTTTCATGATAAAAACCATAAGTAAATTGGATATACAAGAAACATTTCTCAATACAATCAAGGTAATAAACAACAAACCCACAGGCAGAATCATATTGAATGGAGAAAATTTGGAAGCATTTCTAGTAAGATTTGGAACCAGACAAGCATACCCATTTTCACCATTGATATTAAAAAATAGTCCTAGAAGTTTTAGCCAGAGCCATTGGGCCAGAAAAAGAAATCAAAGAGATACAGATTGGAAAGGAGGAAGTCAAATTATCCATGTTTGCAGATGACATGATTCTATATACAGGGGAACAAAAAAACTCCACTAAGAGACTGTTGGAGCTAATAAGAGAGTTTGTTGGAGTTGCAGAATATAAAATTAACACACAAAAAATCATACCCTTTTTATGCACAGACAATGCCACGGCTGAGAAAGAACCTCTAAGAACAATCCCATTCACAATAGGTACAAAAAATTAAATACCTTGGAATAAATATAATCAAGGGGGTGAAAGGTCTCTATGATGAGAATTACCAAACATTAGAGAAATAGAAAAAATTATTAAAAAATGGAAATACCTTCCATGTTTGTAGATTGGAAGAATTAATATCATCAAAATGTCCATACTACCAAAAGCAATTTACAGATTAAATGTGATTCCAATCAAAATAACAATGATATTCTTTTCAGATCTAGAATAAAACATGCACAATTCATATGGAAACACAGAGACTCCAAATAGCTAAAGCAATCTTGAACAACAAAAGCAAAGCCAGAGTCATAGCAATACCACATTTCAGGACATACTACCCAGTAGTTACAATCAAAACAGCTTAAGACCACAAAAAATAGGCATGCAGACCAATGTAACAGAATAGAAACTGAAGAAATCAGTCCTCACTTACAACCAACTAATCACAGACAAAGGAGCTAAAATCAATCTCCAGAGAAAAAGACAGTCTCTTCAACAAATGGTGCTGGTAAAATTGGATCTCTGAGTGCAGAAGTATGAAAGAAGACCCCTACCTTATACCCTATACAAAATCAACTCAAAATGGATCAATGATCTAAATCTACAACCTGATACCATCAAATTACTAGAAAACACTGGAGAAACTCTGTGAGACATTGGCATAGGCAAAGACTTCATGGAAAAGACCCCAGATGCACAGGTAATCAAGGCATAAAAAGACAAATGGGATTACATCAAGCTAAGAACATTCTGAATAGCAAAGGAAACACTCAACAGAGTGAAGAGGAAACCAACAGAATGTGAGAAAATATTTGTAAACTATGTACTGATAAAGGATTAATATCCAGGATCTATAAATAGCTCAAGAAACTCAACAATAACAAAATAAACAATCCAGTTAAGAAATGGACAAAGGACTCGAACAGACATTTTTCAAGAGAGAAAATTCAAATGGGCAACATACACACGAAAAAATGCTCAAGATCATTAGCTATCAGGAAAATACAAATCAAAACCACACAATGAGGCTTCACCTCACCCCAGTTAGAATGGCTCTCATACCTCTCATACAGAAATCAACACCCAGTAAGTGCTGGTGAAGATGTGGAGGAAAAGGTATCCTGATCCACTATTGGTGAGAATGTAAACTAGTACAGCCATTCTGGGAGACAGTATGGAATTACCTCAGAAATCTGAATATAGATCTACTATATGACCCCGCAATCCCACTCCCGGGAATTTACCCAAACAAAAGGAAAGAGCATATGGAAGGAAGAGTGATCTGTGCCCCTATGTTTATTGCAGCTCAATTCACAATAGCTAAGATATGGAATCAATCCAATGCCCATCAACCGATGAATGGATAAAGAAAATGTGGTATATATGCACTATGAAATACTACTCAGTCACATAAAAAGAATGAAATACTGTCTTTCACAACAAAATGGATGCAACTGGAAATGATTAAACTTAGTGAAATAAGCCAGTCCCAGAAAGACAAACACCAGATGTTTTCTGTGATCTGTGGTAATTAATAGAGTACAAAAAATGTAATGTATATAAGCAAAATTGACATTTTGAGATTAGATGAATGTTTACAGCCCTTGTCTCTACCTTTGAAGAACAGTTTCTTTTTTCTTCTTACTGAATTCTTTACTTGTAGGGTTAATCTTACAAGTATAAAATAACTGAATAGGATATTCTTTAATTTTTAAAATAAGAAATGGAGGAGGAGAAAGGGTGGAAGTACGGGTGGGAGGGAGGGTAGGGTGCAGTGGGAAGTACCACTATGTTCACAAATCCATATATATGAAATACATGAAATTTGTTCATCTTAAAAAAAAGAAGCACCTCTCACAAATAAAATTCAGGAATATGCTACACAACAGCTGACCAGTACTTGTCCAAGATGCCAAGGTCGTGGAAAACAATGAAAAGCTGAGAAACCATCATACATCAGAGAACACTAAAGAAACATGAAGAGTAAATGCAAGCCGGTGCCTTGCAGCACCGGCACGCCGGGTTCTAGTCCCAGTCGGGGCGCTGGATTCTGTCCCAGTTGCCCCTCTTCCAGGCCAGCTCTCTGCTGTGGCCTGGGAGTGCAGTGGAGGATGGCCCAAGTGCTTGGGCCCTGCACCCCATGGGAGACCAGGAGGAAGCACCTGGCTCCTGCCTTCAGATCAGCACAGTGCGCTGGCCGCAGCGCGCTGGGGCAGCAATTGGAGGGTGAACCAATGGCAAAGGAAGACCTTTCTCTCTGTCTCTCTCACTGTCCACTCTGCCTGTCAAAAAAAAAAAAAAAAAAAAAAGTAAATGCAATGTGGTATTTTGAATTAGATCCTGAAACAAAAAATAATGACATTAGCATAAAAACTAGTGAAATCCAAAATATAGTCTGTAATTTAATCAGTGATGATGCTGTTAATTTTAGCTTCTCAGTATTGATAAAGGTACCATGGAAAATAGAGGAAACTAGGTGAACTGTATCCGAACTCTCTTTACTAACTTTGTGGGTTTAATATAAATCTAAAATTGTTCCAAAAATTTCCTAAGTTGATTTTTAATTAAGTAAATAATAATGAGATTTAGGCTCTTTTCTATCATATGAGAAGCAATCATGTATGTCTTCAACTTATAAAGGTGATCTAATTAGATCGGGGGAGGGGGATATTGCCTCTCTCTAGTCAACAGAAATGTTCCCTTCCATAAGGGAGGCAAGCTTGAGATAGCAGAAAGTTTATAATGCACAAATGCTATCAATACTTATATGTTCAAAGGAGACATTGCACTGCTAGCATATGTAGTAGGCAAAATCTAGATCTTTGAGCAAGAAGAGTTGTCTCAGATTTTCACTCCGAGTTATAGCTTTTTCAAGAGCTATTTTACATAGTTCAGTTCATTGATCTCTAAGAATAGAGTTTGTCACTATGGAAGGGTCACAGTGAAGATTAAAGAAAATTATATTAATGCCAACTACATCATAGATTCTAAGTATTTGGGGCCATTCCCCTGGAAAGAAAAAAAAAATGTGTTAACACTGTAACATAGACAACAAGTTAACATTTTTAAAAAAGATTTGTTTATCTATCTGAATGGCAGAGAGGAGGAAAGAAGGAGGCGGGGGGCGGGGGAGGGAGTCTTCCATCCACTAGTTCACTCCCCAGATTGCTGCAATGGCCAGAGATGCACCTATCCAAAGCCAGGAGCTTCTTAAAGGTCTCCCACGTGAGTGCAGGGGCCCAAGGACTTGAGCCATCTTCTTTCCCAGGCCATAGCAGAGAGCTAGATAAGAAGCGGAGCTGCTGGGACTCGAACTGGCGCCCATATGGGATGCCAGCACTGTAGCTTTACCCACTATGCCACAGGGACAGCCCCAAGTCAATTTTTCAATCAATGTTGATGGTGCACATCTAATGACACATTCTAGAGGCAAGTAACTAGCAATTGAGCCACCTATGGCCTTTGCAAATAATTATTTCTCCATCCAGCATCCTCTCAAACACCAACTTATTTTGGTGCCAAAAATGTTCAAACCCTTGCACAGTGTTTCTATAATACATATTTTCCATAATCTTTTTGAAGGCTTCTCATACATCCTCCACTGTCCAAAAGGAAAATTTAGGTTTTTCATTTTGCAAAAACAACAGTAGCTCTGAACAATGTCAAATGTTTTACAGATATTCCTATCCCTAAGGGAGGCAAGCTTGAGAAAATGATAAGTCTCAAATATGCAAATGTTACTGATGACTTACATATTCAAAGGGAGCATTGCACAACTAATGTAAACAAGGGCAAAATTTAGGTCTTGAACAGCATTCAAAACATGAGACAGACAAAGCTAAATCAATTAGAAAATTAGTGTATGTGGGAAACTTTAATGAATTTGAAGAAAGGGTGATGGAGGGGCCAGAACACTGGAATGGGAATCAGATAACCATTTCTCCAAGTTTCGTCTCCAGGACTGCAGGATCAGGGATGAGTTTCCCACACAAACAGCTTTCACTCTGCTTTTTTCGACTGAGAGCTCTTTGTAGGTTTTATTCACCTCTAAAACCCAGAGCCTCACATTAACACAGAGCAGGCAATGCATTCATCTTGGCCAATTTAAAATGAAATTTTATAAGTCTCTGGTAAAATCAAAGCATTAGTTCCTGATTACTGGGAAACTTTATCTTACCAACATTTCTTGTACTGTTTTTCTCTTTGTTTTCTATTCCTTTTATATTTCCAAGTGTTACAGATAACCTTGGCTCATTGTAAAAACCTGTAAGACATTCTCCCATCACTAGTTATCATAAGTATTTAAATATGATTTTATGTGTTTATTGCACAACCACTATGACAAAGTAAACAACCAAAGTAAGTCTTTCTGTCTCCTAAGATTATTCCACCCATTTATGGTTAACTTCACTGATTTCAATTTTGTCTTCAAAGGGATATTCAATGAAATACTTGTAGTCAAATGCACAGGCATGTTTAGCGGGGGAAGTGCCTTGGTATTCCACATGAGCTCAGGCTCTCTTCACAGAGGCACTTCCAGCCTCTCAAAGGAAATGAAAGGGGGGAGGGGAAAAAACAGAGCCAGGGCAGACTTTTAAAGAATCTAGTGGGTCATGGATGTGCTGACCTTCCCGGAATGACATATTCTTAGTTTGAAAAGGGATATGAGCTGTGGATAATTTGCAAATGAATGCATCTGCAAATGAATGAATGCATCAAATACAATGACAACATTGTGTCCAAGATTATACCATATTGCTCATTGCAGCAACTTCCAGGAATTTGTTTCTCTACCATCTGCATCAGTTCTATTCCTCTACAGGACACAAGGCCCTGAAAATCGCAAGCCACTAAGAATATCTTGTGAAAGAGGCTGTGTGAACAGTTATTATGAGTCTGTTACTTCTTTAATACCTCTTTTAATGAAAAAAGAGAAACCTACATCAGAAACGGCACTTAAAATTCAGTTTGGAGAGGTTTCTGGACTCTACTGAGTAGCTTTTCCTCCCAATCTTTTCTTCTTTGTTGTAATGTGTTTTGGCTAAGAGAAAGCTAAATTCTCACACCGATGTCCAAGGGCAGTGGGTGGGTGGGGAAAGATTAAGAGAGTGAATGGATAACTTATTTGCCTCGATTTTATAATGCATGTTTTATAAGCATGATGTAGTAGCACCATTTAATGTTGACATTATCCAAAATGTATGTTTGTACTCCATCAAACTACTCCTGTCATCAAAACTTCTTGTTTACAATTTAGTTTTAGTTGTATGTAATTAATTATATTTCATATATATACATATATATATATATATAAAATTTGACAATCATGTCAAAACTAGCACTAATGTGGCCGACTAAAATATCTCGGACTGAATTTCAATGTAACTAATTGTCACAGTTGGACAAGATGAAACAGCCAAGGCAAAATGACAAGGATGCACCATTAGTTGTCATCATGAACAGTTCCTATTAGTTCGCTACAGAATAGTATTTTTTACTTCAGCAGACTCCCAAGCTTCAAATCCTGAATTTATATCCTGGGCCCCACAGGTAAACTTTCGAGGACATCTGTGTGTTTCTATAATGAGATCAATAGCATCTGCAGCACGTATTTTCCCCTTTGAAATCTGTGTTCAAAAGAATAAATAATGCATTGAAAATTAAAGAAAGTACAGAAGCAGGAGCTGGCATTGCTTTGATAAAATTCCTCCAGGAGTCTGCAAAATGGGTTCGACCAACTGATCACACTGTCCAAATAAGCCCAAATAAGGCTTGATTTGTGACAAATCTGGAAACATTTAAGGGGGTGGATGGTTTCTAATCAGCGTCCCAGGTATTTGTGTTGCATCTTTACTGATTCACCTTTCACTGCTATTAGGAATACCATCACGCAGTGTTGAACACAGAACTGTTCATAGTTCCCCTATTCAAAAGTGAGGACAGAAAGCACTTACTGAAGTAGAGTTTAACAAAGTGTCATCCCCACCGATTTATCAAGAGTGGTTATTTTTCTGTGTTACAGAATAAGGCTAGCAGAAAAAACTCTTACCAAAACTCCATGTAACCAAGTTTGGTCCCTCTTTCCTGTTGATGTGTATAGTTTAGATGATTTACTAAATCATTTGTAATCTGTAGTCCCCAGTTTGGGTACAGATAATTTCTCAAAAATTTTCCCAGTTTTCTGGAAGTTAAATGGCTAACACAAGCAACAAACACAGAAAACACAGGTAAACAAAAATATTTTTCTGCATTAATTTCAGTTAAGATTCTGTTTTCTTTCAAGTTTAGTTCAAAACAGATCTCATTTGTTAATTTCATCAAATCCATAAAAATGTAAAATTCTAACTATATGAAGGCAAAACAGTCTAACAAAATTATGATTTATCTCTGCTAAATTACCAATGTGACATGGCACTACTTTGTCTAAATTAAGCAAATATGACATAATGGTGAAGAATGTTACAGTGAAAAAGTCATCCATTCTGGCTATTTTACAAATACAGGAACACTTTTAAATGAGCCCAATATGTGATGTTCTAGATCAGTCAAGAAAAACTACTATCAAAATTATACATTAATTTTAAAAGAATGCTGTATAACTTGCAATCATTAGGAGTTTATATATGTAAACACATGATTAAACAGCTAGTTTAGCTCAGTTGAAAAAATCATACTTTTCATATTTTTTCTAATAAGTAATTTACAAAAACTTATCTATAAGATAGGTGTTCTGCTTACTGGTTGAGATGCTCATGTTCCATATAGAGTGCCTGGCTGTACTCCTGATTCTATCTTCCTGCTAATGCATACCCTAGGAGGCAGAGGTAATGGCTCAAGTGACTGAGTTCTCGCCAGCTACATGGAAGATCTAGATTGAGCTTCCCAGTTCCTAAGCTTCTGGCTTCAGCCAGTCCTGGCCTTAGCACCTTAGCAGGCTACTAGGGATCAAACTAGTGAATGACAGTCTCGATAGATAGATAGATAGATAGATAGATAGATTGATCGATCGATCTGATTTAAAAAAAAAACAAAAATTTCAAAATACAGATTAAAAATTGTGTATTTTAGACTGCATTCATGAAGTTTCCCTTAAAATAATGAAATTTTCATTTTGTATTAAAGGATTCATATAAATTTTACTTGTGATATACAGCTCATTTTTTTTTTTCAAAAAAAAAAGCATGATTAGATTGAGACAGAGTATATTGAGGAAAAAGGGAGAAATTTCCCTAACATATTTATCAGATTAATGGACACCATATGTAAAACTACTATCATATTTATATTGACAAAAGTTAAATTTCCATGAACACTTAAAATTTTTTAAATAAGTAAAGGATGGTGTTTAATGTAAAATGTATCTCTCTTCCTTTAAGGCTGAAACACTCTTACTGTTATAAAATGAAGTTAAATGTTTAGAAGCAAACCCTCTCATTGTGTAAGGATCAAAAATTAAGTTGAAAGACTGAAATATATTATGCTTATATTTCTCATAGATGCTCTGTTGACTGACATGGGGAAGTGACCACCACATTGCCATTGGATCAACTTTATACATGGATGTTGCTAATCCAGTGGAGCTGATGCAGGATGGTACCCTGGAGACAGAGAGGTCCACTATCCAATGAGAAGAATGCAGTTGTCTTTTCTCTGCATGAAATGTTAAAGCAATGTGAGTACTGGGGCTGTCACACACCCAAGGGACCCATCTCTATCCACGGCTGTCAGCCAGAGAACAAACCTGACACTGGGAAAATAAATGTATCCATTTGGTTTTTAGTTCCAAAAGCTCCATTGATATTTGGACTTCATTCATAATAGCTCATATTGCTTTAGGATTTGTTCCTTTGATTGGTTCAATTCTGAAGGGGGGTTGGGAAATGTAACAGTCCCCTCTTTTCTGAAGTTTCATCTTCCAAAGTTTCTTACCTGAGGTCAACTGAAGTCTAAAAATCTTCATTGGAAAATTTCAGAAATAAATAATTCACACTTAAATAATTTTATTATAGTAATATACTATAATTTAGAACTGTCCTATTTTTAGTTATTGTTGTTAATTTCTTATCATACCTGATCTGTAAATTAAACTTTTATTCACAGTGATGCATGTATGCAGGTGTGTGTATGGTATAAGAAACAAGCGCAACATGTGCAGGGTTCAATTCTATGCACTTTTGGGGCTTCCACTCGGAAACTCCGAATGCATCCAAGACAGATAGCAGAGACTACCATATGCCACTTTGACATAAGGGTAACTTTGAGCTCAGGTTCTTTTTTGAAAAACCCAGCAGGTGCAGGAAGAGAGGCAGGACCCTCCCCCTTTTTTCCTAAAGGCAGGAGATAAAATGCCCATATGGAAAATGTGTAGGAGGAGGAAAATAACACTCTCATCATCAAGACTGGGAAACTGACAACCAGAGACTTCCATACAAACACACCTTACAAAAATTACTCTTTTTCTGCCCTTCGCCTCCCCTCCCATAGTTTGCATTCCACCTGGTCTAATAGCATTTAACTTTTGCCACATCTTTGGAACATTTCTTTATGAAAGTACCTGTGTTACATAGCTTTTACATTCAATACATTTGTACACTTTTCTCCTGTGACTCTGTCCTAGGTCAGTTTAATTTTCAGACCCAGTTAACAAACCCTGAGAAAGCAGGGATAAAACTTCGCTGCCACTACACACCCAGGAAGTTACCATATTCTCATTTTCCACAACCTGCTTTGAATTTTTCTTAACTCTTTCCGTGCACTTTTTAAGATTTTATTATTTGTTCTTATTTATTATAAATTTTTCTATTTTATGATAAACATTTCACAATGTCTGACCTTTGTTCCAAATTTTAACTTTCTCCTTAATTTTATTTAATGTACCCTGAGTCAAGTGGAAAACTGAGGGACCTGGACTCTGACTGAAAGCAGCGAGTTTACAATTGCTCCTCTGTCTATGGTTGGTGAAGGACCAGATATTCCCATCAACCCAAACAGATTAAGCAATGCTTCTATAAAATGCAAGACAACTAAATTGCTGATGAATGAAAGGAAACCAGGGCAAGCAACACTCAAACCTAAACTGTGTTATATTTAATCTATATAATATTACTCTTCAAACTGTTATACATTTCTGAATGTTTGCTCTAAATTTCTGTATCTTTTCACTGTCTTGTGCTTACATTTTACAAACCAGCCCCAGTCCCTAAGTCTGATCTATGATTACTGGACATGAGCTCGCCTTTCTTTCCAGCAAGCCCTTCTGTCCTGCAAAGTCTGATTTCCCTGTTAAATGTTCCCCTGGTCCTCTGTACTTACTTCTCCATGCTACAAAATAACTCAATAATGAGTATGTGGCTAGTCCTTTACTTTGTGTCTCTCTTGCCCAAGGGACACAAGCTGGCTGATGTTTATGTAGAAGTATACAGAGGTGGATTGACTTTGAAGCTAATGAAATATCAGATTCAGGTCTCATTTGCCTGCAGAGACGGAGGTGAGTGGTGGAAGTGCCAGCGTTCCAGGCGATGAGTGCTGCAAGTTGCAATCAGGAAACCCAACTGTATAAACAGTTTGAGTAAATTTCCTAAAACCTTTCATTATAATAACTACTCTGGCTCTTTATTTTTATAGTTGAAGTGTTCATCTCTTTTTCTAAAAGTGAGTCTTGATGAAGAATGGGACGGGAGAGGGAGTGGGAGATGGGATGGTTGCAGGTGGGAGGGACGTTATGGGGGGAAAAGCTTCTATAATTCAAAAGTTGTACTTTTGAAACTTATATTAAATAAAAGTTGAAAAAATAAAGAAATCCTTTAAAAAAAAAAAAGAAAAAAACTAAAAAAAAAAATGAGTTTCAAGCCCCACAAAATCTAGATCTGCCCTGCACTGAAGGCTTTATCCTGGACAAGCAGCACAGTGCCTTGCCTGCAGAAGGCAATCTGCAAATGCACACTGAGCACCGGGACATGAGTGATTGTCCACTAGCTGGGGGAGAGCTCTTCTGCAAGATTCCTGGGAGAGTGCACCACAAGGGCCCTACTCGGTCACCTCCAAACTATTTTACAGCAGCCTTTTAGTAAAAGTATTCCTAATCTACCCAAGCTTTGGGAGGATTTTTAAAGGAGAGTTTTTGAAGCTATGGATTGTAACCTCTTAGTAGTTTATAAAATCAGTTTATTGGTGGTTGCATCAGAATGGGTTAGGTTTATTTTTTTCCCCACCAGTGGAATGGAAGGAATTGAATGGGATGATTAAAAACATATAACAACAGCATGACACAGGAAGGAAGGGTGAGCGACATTTTAGAAAATCTTTGTGTCAATGATATGTGTACATGGATGCATGCACTAATGGCAATATAAAATGTGTTCTTTGGGTTGGCACTGTGACATCATGAGTTAAGCCACCTCTTGCAACATCGACATCCCATATCACATCTCCAGTGCTACTCCTGGCTCCTCTGCTTCTGATCCAGCTTCCTGTTAATATGCTTGGAAAAACAACAGATGGTGACCCAAGTACGTGGGCCCCTGCCACCCATGTGGGAGATCCAGAGTCCCAGGTTCTTGACCTACAGCCATTTGAGGAATGAACCATCAGATGAAAGATCTCTTTTTCTCTTTTTCTCCCTCTCTGTATCATTCTTTCAAATAAGTAAAATCTTTTTAAAAGTGTGCTTTTTATATCTTAAAAAAATGTACAGTATAGAACTTGCCTGTGGCTTCTTCTGATCAAAAGGGATGAATCCAAAATATCTTTGTTGAATCACCCATATAAACATTTGTACAAATCAGAAATTCTGATTTTCCAGATCCCTCAGAAAACACACTATATTTGTTCCGGGACCTTAAACACTGGATTTCTGTAAGATGCTTCCTGAAGTGTTTTGAGGATCTCTTGTACCCCATTTCTTCATCTCCCAAAATAATAAACCACTTTGACATTGTGGCAAGCTAGAACTCATTCTCTGTTTATTCTTTGCTTCATATCTATTTCCTGTGATGTCATCCACAAGAAGCATCTTCGGCCGGCGCCGGCATAGCTCAATAGGCTAATCCTCTGCCTGCAGCACCGGCACTCCAGGTTCTAGTCCCCGTCAGGGCTCCAGATTCTGTTCCCAGTTGCTCCTCTTCCAGTCCAGCTCTCTGCTATGGCCCGGGAATGCAGTGGAGGATGGCCCAAGTGCTTGGGCCCTGCACCCCATGGGAGACCAGGAGAAGCACCTGGCTCCTGCCTTCGGATCAGCACGGTGCGCTGTCCGCAGCGGCCATTGTGGGGTGAACCAACGGCAAAAGGAAGACCTTTCTCTCTGTCTCTCTCTCACTGTCCACTCTGCCTGTCAAAAAATTAAAAAAGTAAATAAAAAAAGAAGCATCTTCACAAAATCCATACAGTGATGGCTTCTGCCTTGGCCAGTCTCTTGAGTTCAAGACACTTATAATAACCACTTGTCAGGCAAATACACCTGGCCACCCACCTCTCCAGAAGCAGAGGTGACTATTGTCCAAGTTCTATTTCCCATCTTCTCTCTACATAGATCAATGGCACCCAACGATCAAAGCTGACTATATGGGAGCTATTCTAACACTCTCCATCATCTCCAGTCAATAGCAAAGATTGCCTGTTATAACCCTTTAACATTTCCCAAATCCCTCCATTTCTTTCTAACCCCATGACTGTTTCTGTCTTGATTCTTCTAAATGATCTCCCACCCTGGGTCTCATCCCTGCACAGTCTCTGCTTCCATGACTCCACATTGATTTTTCCAAAATACAAAATTGATCATGTTATACTCCTAGCTGAAATGCTTCAATCAATTGAGGGGATTGCTCCAGAAGGAACAAACTCCAGGAGTAAGTAAGTGTGTGAGACTCTGTAAGGAACCTATCTGGCCCAAGGTACTTGGTAAACCAAAAATAAAATGGAAAAAAGCTCAACAAATACTTTATCCATTACAGTACAATGTGATGGAAACATACAAAATACAGACTCAGTATAATCTGTCACCCAGAACAAATTCTCCCATGGCCTAAGCTGCCCTTAAATAAACCTACTTAATACAGGCAGGAACCATGGGAGTGAAAATAGCGGGAACATCAGAATTTCTAAATGGATATTTCAAGTGTCAGCAGTTTAACGTTTTCTCTGAGTTTTATTATGGTCTTTATCAAGTCTGACAGGAATAAAGAAATACTAGCAGAGGAATAGTAAAATCCATTGAATACCAACGGTATTATTCTTTCTGAAAAGTAAACTTACAAATGATTAAATAAAAACTTCATCAGCTTTTTCTTTTAATTTTGTTCTTCTGTGAACCAAGAAGGAATAAAATGCTCTATTCATTCAAGATTTGTTGGATGTCAACATGGCACAAGAACTAGAAATTTTAAAAATGAATGTCATAACCACTGCCTTCCAGAAGCTCAAATTGTAGTGGTGAAAGTAAGTAAAAACATAATGAGTGGGCTGGCACCGTAGCTCACTTGGTTAATCCTCCACCTGCGGCACCAGCATCCCATATGGGCACCGGATTCTAGTCCTGGTTGCCCCTCTTCCAGTCCAGCTCTCTGCTGTGGCCCAGGAAGGCAGTGTAGGATGGTCCAGGTGATTGGGCCCTGCACTCGCATGGGAGACCAGGAAGAGGCACCTGGCTCCTGGTTTCAGATTGGCACAGCGCCAGCCGTAGCGGCCATTTGGGGAGTGAACCAATGGAAGGAAGACCTTTCTCTCTGTCTCTCCCTCTCACTGTCTATATCTCTACCTGTCAAATAAAAAAAAAACATAATGAGTAAACAAAATACTTCCATAGCACTTACTATGTGCTAGGCACTGTCCTAAAAGCTTAATATACATTAGCTTATTTATTCTTCACAACAAGCTTACAAATTATATCCTATATTATCTCTACTTTATTGATGAGGAAAACAAGACACAGATTTTCAAGTAGTAGAACCAAAACACAAACACATTCACTCTCATGCCACAACACTTCACTACTTATAAGTAAATAGAAAAACAGAAATATGCTCCTGTTGTAATAACACAATGCAGATATATCTAACTCAGATTTATTAGAGAAGGGTAGGCCAAGTTCTTTTAATAGTAAAAACAGCTAATATTTATCATTTATTTGTATTAATTATACCTTATCACACATTGTATTACTATCTTTAAGTACTTCACTTGTATTGACCCATTTAACCTCACAATATCATTAGGTCAGCTCCATTATTATTTCTATTTTTCAAATAAACAAAGAGCAGGGTTTTGTAGCTTCCCAAAATGATACAGCTACTAAGTGGCTGAAGATTCTGTAGTAAGCGGACTACAGCTTGGTATTAAAAGTTAAGTGGAGGCCGGCACCGCGGCTCACTAGGCTAATCCTCCGCCTTGCGGCACCGGCATACAGGGTTCTAGTCCCAGTCAGGGCGCCGGATTCTGTCCCGGTTGCCCCTCTTCCAGGCCAGCTCTCTGCTGTGGCCAGGGAGTGCAGTGGAGGATGGCCCAGGTCCCTGGGCCCTGCACCCACATGGGAGACCAGGGGGAAGCACCTGGATCCTGGCTTTGGATCAGTGCAGTATGCTGGCCGCAACATGCAGACCATAGCAGCCACTTGGGGGGTGAACCAACGGAAAAAGGAAGACTTTATCTCTGTCTCTTTCTCTCTCTCACTGTCTAACTCTGCCTGTCCAAAAAAAAAAGTTAAGTGGAGCCAGCTAAGCCACCAGACAACTACCCAGGGATCTGGCCAAAGAAGACCATCTGTGCAAGGATGTGTGTGGGCCACAGAGAGAAAGGTGATTATTCTCAGCAAAGGAGGTGCTGAAGCACAAGGCATGGAGAAAGAAATAGATCTGACAATGGAGGGAGCAGTCTGCCAGGGCTGGATTTTACCTCTAGACAATAGGAGTCCTTTGAGGGACTTCTAGACAACAGATTGACAGACAAGTTTTTAAGTATATATTACAATTAAATCTGGCCTGTTTGTCTTCAAGCATCAGTACATAGACAATTGTGGATGAATTTGAAAGGGAACAAAGATGGAGATCTAAAGTAGAATAATGGTGGGCATTTGCTCTAGTGAATAAGACACTGCTTGGAACACTTGCATCCCATACTGGAGTGAGTAGGTTCAAGTTCCAGCTCTGCTCTCAAGGGCAGCTTCATGCTAATGTATATCCTTTGGAGAAGGAGGTAGTGAGTTAAGTAGTTAGGTCCCTGTCACCCACATGGAAGACATGGATTGGGTTATTGACTCCTGGCTTTGGCTTGGCCCAGCTCTGGTTGGTGCAACCATTTGAGGAATAAACCACCAGTTGGGAAGGCTCTCTGTCTTTCTCTCTCTCTGCCTTTCAATCACCATCATCATCATCATCATCATGTGGGGCAGCAGCCATTGATTACAGAATCAGCAAGATGGGAAACCAGTAAGATTGGCACATTCACACAATGATCCCTTCCCTTCATAAAGGTTTACTTTACAATTCCCATCTCCAAACCTCTGCAGTCATGGCTCTCCTTCTATTCTGTATCATTAGAGTAATCTTCTTACAGCTTACCACTCTCTTTACACGTTTCTCTTCAGCTACTGGCTCTCAGAAACCTGGCATTTCATTACTCCGCCTCACTGCTCTCACAGGAAATTTTTTTAACTGACAAAGCATAAAATGATCAGAAATTCCAACAGTACAAAAATGACTGGCCTTTCCAAAAGCCTAATTATGTCTCTTGGTGGAAAATAAGAAATTACAGGAAGAGTTCTTGATTAGTCCATACATATGTCAGATGGTTGGGTATTTGGGTGAAGAACTTAACTCTTTATTATGTCAGCTGATTAACCTAATAGTTAAAACGTAACATATTATGTCCCTGATAACATACATCACGATAACTAATAGCTAAAACACAATTTACAAACAATATAAACAAGGAAAAAATAAATACAGAAGTACCAAACGTTAAGCAAATTTTTAAAACATGACATCATGGTCAAGATCGGCTTTATTGAGACAGCAGTTTGGTTTAGCAGTTAAGATGCTGCTTGGGATGTGTGCATCCCATATCAGAGTGACTTGGTTCAAGTCCCAGTTCCACTTCCAATTCCAGTTTCCTATTAATGTGTACCCAGAGAAGCAGAAGCTTATGGCTCAAATAATTGGCTCCCTGCCACCCATGTGGAGACTCAGATTGAAATCTGGGCACTTGGTTTTAGCTTTCCAGCCCCAGCTGTTGCAGGCATTTAGTAAGTAAAGTAGATGGAAAACCTTTCTAATCTGCCTCTGTTTTTCAAATTAAAAAAAAAAAAAATTCTCAGAAAATATCTATTTCAAAAAAACTTGCATGACTTGCTTTGGGCTACAAGTAAACAAACAACACAGAAACTTAACCAAAGCAGGATTTATTTCTAAGACATAACAAGAAATCCAGTGGAAGGCAAATCAAGAAAGAAATGAAAAACCTAGATGTTATGGATTGAAGAGAACTTGGCTCCCCAAATTCATGCAGATGTTGAAACTCTGATTTTTATATTAAGAGATAATGGACTAAAGTGATCAGTTTAAGTACATAACTGATCATAAAGGTAGGAATAAATGTCAAGGGGATCACATAAATAAGACCAAGTGTCTGCTAATAATAATTGATAGAATTAAAAAGGAGAGAATGATTCAATATGGAAGCAGGCCACACAGCAGACTCATAGAATGACAAATTCCCTAAATAGCACTCTGGCCTCAGAATCAGCCCTTAGGGCATTCAGATCTGGCTAAAAAGCCTAAGAGAGCATTTCAGGCATGAAAAGCCAAGACACTGGCAAAAAAAAAAAAAAAAAAAATGACCTACATGGAAGATCTCTGTGAGTGAGATCCTGGTGGAAAGAAGGGGCCATCAAAGAAGGAGGAACCATTCTTTGAAGGGAGGAGAGAACTTCCACTTTAATTATGGCCTTGTCTAAATTAGGTCGGAGTTTGTGAACACAAGAGGCTTCTATAGCCTTGGCAGCTCATGACAAGAGCTTCATGTGATCACTGATGTCATAAATAAGAGTATCAATTGTTAAGTCAACAACAGGAGTCACTGTGCACTTGCTCCCTCTGTCCTTAATGAGTTGTACTATGAGAATTAATGGTAAAACTAGTCTTCAAATAGTACTTTATGTGTCCATATGGGTGTAAACTGTTGAAATCTTTATTTAGTATAGAGTTGATATTCTGTATATAAGGATAATTAAAAATGAATCTTAATGGATAATGGGATGGGAGAGGGAGTAGGAGATGAGATGGTTTGTGGGTAGGAGGGTGGTTATGGGGGGGAAACCGCTATAATCCAAAAGTTGTACTTTTGATATTTATATTTATTAAATAAAAGTTTTCTTAAAAAAAGAGTTGACAGACTAAAGGTTGAGTTTTGATCTAATTATGACATCTAAGAGGTGGGTATGGTAGGAGATATTTAGGGTATTGGAGGTTTGCTACCAGAAGGTAGCTATCACAAGAGGGTTGGTTATTTAA
The DNA here is from genome assembly GCF_964237555.1 of Oryctolagus cuniculus. Classification (NCBI taxonomy): domain Eukaryota; kingdom Metazoa; phylum Chordata; class Mammalia; order Lagomorpha; family Leporidae; genus Oryctolagus; species Oryctolagus cuniculus. The sequence continues at coordinate 57,160,903 of NC_091445.1, forward strand.
GTTGGGTTTGTCCTAGCTTTTGTCCCTGCTTCCTGGATTACCACGTAATAGCTCCTCTGCACTCTGTCTGCTATGGACAGATGTCAGGCTAATGGGGCTGCCAGATCCTGAACCATGAGCCTCCAATTGTTGCCAAAATGCACCTTTTCTTTGCCAAGAAGCTCCTGAATAGTATTTTAGTTAAAATAATGGAAAGCCAATACAGAAAACTGGTACCAGAAAAGTGGAGTCATTACTATTAACTACACCTGAAGACAAGGAAAAAGCTTTAGAATTGGTTTACAGAGAGACAGGCTAGAGAAAAGCTAGGATGATCTAAACACAGTGCCGTGAGCCATTCTAATGAAGGCTCCAAAGACCAGAATGCCAATAGAGATGTGGACAGTACAGGTCATTCTGGGGAGGCTTCAGACACAAATGTGAGTCCTGCTGGGAATTGGACTAAAGGCCACCCTTGCTACACTGTGGTAAGAATCCTGGTCACTTTGTGTCCTTATCCTGAGACTTTGTGGGAAGCTTGTTTGGAGGAGGAGATTTCAAGACAGCAAATTATTCAAGCAGCAAAATGGGTGTCGTTCGTTAGTGAAATGGTACTGTCTTAGCTGAGGCACCATTTCAAGCCCTGGACACCATCTTGGGCTCTGGCCCAGCAGCCACTCTGTACTCTAAGTTCAGCCTCTCCAAGACCCAGCCTGGCTTACTAGAAGTCAAGTGAACAAATGGCCAACCATAAGCAGCAACTCCACCCCACCCTAATAGGATTCATTGCTCCCACTGCCCTACCCCCTGCAAGGCTGTAACAGGACCTGTCTCCCCACACAGGCTCTCTGGACCCCTGGACCCCTTTCCCCTTTTTTGCCCTCTCTCGCCCTCTCCCTCCAGCCTGTCCAGTCCCTCCCCCCGCCCCCTGCACTTTCCTCCTCCCCCACCCCACTCCCAACCTACAATAAACCTTTCCTTTAACTCCAGTGTTTGGTGTGTTTTGTGGTGGCCTCTCATCATTGGCAGCTGTTAATAAGTTCTACAGTGAGGATCAAGAGCCCAAGGGAGCACAGCAGAAAGATTTGGAAAATTCACAGCCTGGCCAGGGAGAAAAGAGAAAATTTGTTGGGGACAGAAAAGTGGGGTAGAGAACCATTTGTTAAAGAGATTAGTGCAAAAGTAAAAGGGAGCCATGTGCTAATAGGCAAGACAATGGGAGAAAGACCCTGAAGGCATTTCAAAGTTCTTTGAGTCAGACCCTCCCATCACTGTCCCTTAGGAAGCTTAGAAGTTCAATTTGTTTCAAAGATCTTCTAGAGAGGAATCCTTTCAGCAAAGAGCCTAAGGTACCCTGGACCAGCCACATAGTTTGGCTTAAGAGACCTGGCTTGGCTCTTGCTGATAGCAGACTTTGCATTAGCCATTATGATGTTGGCTTTGCAGGCATGCAGAATTCAAGAGTTATGGGGCCATGGATGCTTCAACTTGGATTTCAAGAAAAAGTCATAGGCAGAGCTGTGCTGTGGGATTGGAGCCCTTGCTTAAGCAGTGGGTAATGAAGCTGTGAGAGCAGACTTGCAGAGGAGACCCCAGAAAAGCACTGGTGCCACCAACATGAGACACCTGCTGAGGAACGCTTATGCAGTGTGACAGGCCAGCCTGGGAATGCCACAAGCACCATCATGCAGCCTCAGAGAGCTATGGAGGCATTTAGGCCTCCACCTACATTTCAAAGGGTATTTTCAACAAACTAAGGGCCCAGACAGAGATCTGTTGCAGGGCCAGAGTCACGGCAAGGAGATCCACTAGGGCAATGCCAAGCAGAAATGCCCAGCAGGACAATGTGTACTGGAGTTTCAGAAATAAGATTTATGCCTATGAGGACTGAAGCATGGACTGCAACCAATACATTGTGCCCAATATGGAACACAGACACGGAACTCTAGGAATTAATGTTTGTCCTGCTGGTTTTCAGTCTTACGTTGGCCCAATCACTCCTGTCTGTTTCCTTGTCTTCACCCCTTTTGAATGGAAATGTATACCCTGCACCTACTTTACCATTCTGTCTTGGAAGTATATAACTGCTTTTTGGTTATACAGCTAAAAGAGACTACTTTGATTCTCAGATGATTATATGAACTATATGTGAATTAATGTTGGACTGAATTAAGACTTTAGAACTTCTTTCTTTAAAAAAAAAAAGCTTTTATTTAGTGAATGCATTTTTTCATAGGTACAACTTTAGGAATATAGTGGTTCTTTCCCCCATACCCACCCTCCCACCCTGACTACCATCCTACCTCCTACTCCCTCTCCCATCCCATTCTTCATTATGGTTCATTTTTAGTTTGATTTTATATACAGAGGACCAGGTATCCCACGTGTGAGCTTGGCATTCTAGGCAGGAAGAAGGGAAAGAGAAAAAGGCATGGGTCCCCTTTCATCTAGAAAACAATGGGTATCCCAAGAAATCCACCCTCCAGACTTTTGATTCCGTCTCACTGCACAGAACTTGTCTCAAAAGCATGGAGAAGTGACTACATGATGTAGAATATGTGTTGACTCCACTAAAGCTTGAGCTCCATTGGTAAGAGTGGATAATGAGTAAGTAATGAGAAGGCTCTGCCACCATGGGAAGCAGTGGCACTTAAGGGAAGGACGGGGAGCCAACAATACAAGACGCTGTGTCATGAGAAGCTTGTGAACAAGCAGGAGAGGACAGTGTGACAATCATCAAAAGCAGCCTCAAGTTCCAACAAGAGGTTGACAGAAACACCTCTGCTGCATTTGAAAATCAGCTCATCACTGGTGATGTCTGAATATAAATGGTGCCACACTGTTGCAGGAAGAATTACAACAGTTTGGTACATTGAAAACAATTCACTTGGACACTAAAATAAACAACATCTGTACACCAGGTATGAAGATGTACAAAGAAGTTAAAGGGATCATTTTTCCTAAAGCGGATGGAGAAACAGCCACATGGTCCCACCAAAGGGAGCCAGAAGTGATGTTTCCTGGGTTCTTTACCTAAATTTACAGAACTGGTCCCCACATGAAGGATATGATACAAGAGAAAAAAGGAGACTTTCTTTCCTTTACAGTTCCCATTCCGTAAATGATACTACCATCTACCCCAATGATAGAGAATCAGAAAAGGGTCACTCTCCTTCAGTTAAACAGTCTGTCACCATTATCTCTTTCTTTTTGCCTGTGGATTAAAGAACTTATATGTACAGCCATAATTGCAAGGTAAGTGATCATGTTTCAAATCAGATGATTTTACAAAGTGCATACTCTACTTTTACTAGCTGTCATCATTTTTATCCTAAATAATTATTTCTGTATTTTTATCACATTCTACAGGAAAAGGCATTGAGATATCATCCTTCTTAATTCCTGAGAGCATATTGAGGCCAAAAGAATTTGCTTTGATTATTTTAATGTCTCTTTTGGGAGAAAATGAGCATCTTTGAATAAGCAGGAAATTTGAAGAGATATCATATTGATTTTCTAAAAGTTATGCTGCATAAAGTGTCCTAACTTTGAACATTTAAATACCTGCTGTATTAACTCATTATTCAAAGTTCAATTTGTCACCACAAGTTTATTTTTAACCTAGAAATCTTTTAATAAATCTCATGTTAGAGATAAAAATAAACAGATTTTTTTAAAAGATCTTTTCTTAGTAACAATTCTGAGTCTGTTAAATGTATCAAGTGTGGAGCACGGACTTCTTTAACTTTAATATGGTAAATAAAATGGGATCTGTGAACTAATTGTTTTCAGAGATGCCTACAATAGGTACAGTCTGTTGGGATTAGGTTCTTAAAGTACTCTGATACCCAGAATGTATTTTCCCTTTATCATTTTTAGAAATATTTTGAAATCTAGTATCTTTACTAGTAGCCCCTCAGGGTAAAATTAAATTCAGTTATGAGAAACAAGTTATTTTTAAAATATCTATTAGAAGAGGGCTGGCGCTGTGGCACAGCAGGCTAAAGCCCTGGCCTAAAGCGCCTGCATCCCATATAGGCACCTATTCCAGTCCCAGCTGCTCTACTTCAGATCCAACTCTCTGCTATGGCCTGGGATAGCAGTAGAAGATGGCCCAAGTCCTTGGGCCCCTGCACCCATGTGGGAGACCCGGAAGAAGCTCCTGGCTCCTGGCTTCGGATCGGCACAGCTCCAGCCATTGCGGCCATCTGGGGAGTGAACCAGCAGATGGAAGACCTCTCTCTCTGTCTCTACCTCTCTCTGTAACTCTGTCTTTCAAATAAATAAAATAAATCTTTTAAAAAATGTATTAGATTAAAAGTCTAAAGTATGTATGCTATATTCCAACCTTGTACCTGCTTATGCACAGATTCCTCTGAGAGGGTCTGAATATACTCTATTATAAGAGAAATAATCAGACAAGATGAACACATCTGTTGATATTCAGACCCTGGGAAGCAGTAGGGTCTTTCTAAATGCTTAAATAGACAAAGTCATGAAAACCAAAAAGAAAGAATACATTTCAGCACATGATAGGAAGAACTTATTATCATCAGGAATGCCCAACTTTAACATTAATTAGATAGCAAATTCCTTTTTAGTTCATAGTTTAATATCCTTAAAAATCAACTTATCAGGGCTAGTGCTGTGGCATAGTGGGTTAAGCTGCCATCTGCTGTGCCAGCATCCCATATGGGTGCCAGTTCAAGTCCCAGCTGCTCCGCTTCAGATCCAGCTCCCTATTAATACACCTAGAAAAGCAGCAAAGGATGACCCCAGTGTTTGTGCCTCTGCCACCTACATGAGAGACTCAGAAGAAACTCCTGTCTTCAGCCTAGCCCAGCCTTTTCTGTTGCAGCCATATGGGGGAGGTATCTATCTCTCTCTCTCTTTCTGTCTCCCTCTCTCCCTCCAACTCTCTCTCTGAAACTATTTCCAATAAATAAATCTTTTAAAAAAATCAACTTAACAATATTTCTATAATTTACCAAAGACTGATGATAGGAAGTTATTCCTTGCAAAATCCCAAAATTCACATATACATTATATGGATATATATTATTTAAATAGATGGCACTCCACTTACTCAGCACTATAAAATAGTTAAGGAGATTACACCTTCATTGGATAGGAAAATGAGCTTTTCTTGATGAAGTAATGTGAATTACAGGAATGTAAATTATGAAGCAACAGTGAAAGTCAATGTTAATGAGAGAGTTATGCCACTCAATGATTGACCAGACCTACAGTATAAAGCAAAAGAAATTAAATAAATTCCAAGACTTCAAAATCGTGTGACCACAGGATGGGTGGAACTCTAGCTGAGAGGAACATGGAGTCAGCTTTTGGAAAAAGTCAAGAAAAAATAGTTTCTACATTATGGCATGAAGCTATTAAGCATAAGTTTTATCACCCCAAGAAGACTACAATCTTACTGAAAGTCCTGACTCTTTCATATTTTAATTGTAACCCACATTAGTGCTGAGTTTTCACATAGCAGAATTCAAAACATACTTACTGAATCAAATTAATCATGTTTTACACCATGCATTGATTCCTCTCAACACACATCTAGCCAGATTCTCAGTGAGTAAATTGTACCATTGGCAAGAGAAAGGCACTGGAAACATGCATTCAATTTTGCTAGCCACTAGGATACTATTTAGAAAATTACAGCTTCCATGGTTGAAATGAGTTAATATCTTGCCAAATAGAAAGAAATGTGTTCTCTCCATGTTGCCAACAGATTAACTTAAATGCTTGTGGCAAAGACTACTGAACCCATTCAATCAGGATTATATTTGACCAGCACTGCAATTTCATCAAAGGGTATTATAAACAAGAGCAAAAGAAAGATTCCTGTTAGACATCATTAGAGATATACATAAAAACTAAACCAACAAGAGAGAAAAATATTACAGAATGTAAAGTTTGAGCTGAGAATATAAGAATATCTTTCAAATTTTAACCATGAGAATGTCTTCACTACAAATGTTTGGCAGATAAAATACTCAGATATTCAAAATATATAAAATATTATATTGCCTGTTCAAATTTGAGTTTTAATATGGACTTCAGTGTTCAAGAAGTGTTTAGTGAATGGACACCATGCATTATCTAGTCAATGAATTAAAATTCCAAATCATGGAAGTTGTAGTTTTAATAGGGAGAAAATAATCCCATAAATATATAAATGTGCGCATTTACAAATTCTGGAAGTGTTAGCAGGAAAGGCTAATGTGGCTACTCACTTGAGATGCAAGGTTTCTGTCCTAGGCTGAAAGGGTCCAGAGCAACACCTTACCTTTTCACCTCATCGTTGTAATTTATTACAAAACTTTGGAATGAAACTTGAAGAATAAGTAGGAATTAAACAGGTAAATTGGAATGCTGAGAATGAATCTGGTTGAAGAGACATCCAGACCAATGGAACACATGAAACAGTCCAAGGTGAGAAGGAGAATGATGCATCTGAGGAACTCCAAGAACACCAGAGGAGCTGGGAGGAAGAGCAAGTGGAAACACAGGAAGAAATGAAGAGGACCTTACATGACTGTACAGCTTCCACGCTGTGGGGAGCAACTCGGACTATACTGTTACTGGAATTAAGACTTATTCTATGCATCTGCTCTCCCACTGTGGGGAGCAACTCGGACTATATTGTTACTGGAATTAAGACTTATTCTATGCATCTGCTCTCCCACAATATGGCGCTGGGAGAGGAGAAAACAGCTTCTACGCAGCTGCCTCCAGTTCAACCAATAAACTGTAGGACCTACTCCTGATTGGAGGAGAGCAGCGTACTCGGCGTGTGGGCAGCCGAGTTAGGATTGGCGGAGGAGGACTATAAAGGAGGAGAGAAACGGCATGCACGAGGAACATCTATGGGGAACATCTAAGGGGAACGTCTAGCTGAAGGAACACCTGTGCAGCCCCCGAGAAGAGCCGGCCGGCGGTGTGCCGCTCCCCTGCGGAAGTGGGGAATGTGGCCAGGGGGAACTGCCCTTCCACGGAGGTGGAAGGGATAGTAGCCAACCCGGGAAGAACCAGCAGCAAACCCGGGGAGGGCCGAGCAGACGAAAGAACAGCGCAGGGTCCTGTGTCGTTCCTCCACGAAGAGGGGGAGCGACATAATGGTGCCGTGACTCGGATAGGAAACCTAGCTCGGATAGGAAACCTGACTCGGATAGGAAACCTAGGACGGATAGGAAACCTAGGAGGGAAGAAGTGGAAAATACCGGAGAGAGAGACTAGCAAACAGCCTAGGGAAAAGCTGGACGGAAAAGGTGCTGGAAGAAGCTATTGAAAGCCTAGGCATAGACTCGGATATGGACTGTGGGAAAGAAGTTAGGATTGAAAGCGAAAGTGAAAGCTTTGCGGACTATGGCGGGGAAGCTAGGAGATTGAAAGCGAAAGTGAAACCTGGAGGAGGCTTGGACTCGGATACGGACTGTGGGGAGAAGCCAGGAGAAATGAGGGAGGAATATTGTTGGAAGAAAACTTGGGGAAGCATGCCGGGTAGAGAAAAATGTTAGGGAGGATGAAGCCGCGAGTGCAGGCCAAGCCACCTTGGAATTCTTCAAGTCACCCCGGGGAGCAAGAGGCGAAGATCTGGAACCAGAGGCAGAGACGTGGGCCGCCAGGATTCGCCAGGTTAGTCCGGGGAACTTGGACTGAATGCCGGTGGTGGCGGAAACATTCGCGGAAGCCGCCGCGTGCAGAGAGAGCACGGGGCGTTGGCGCGAGGCCGTGGTGCGGGCGCGAAGTGCGTGGAGACCGCGGAGCATGCGCGCAGAGCCGGGAACCCGCCGGCGGGGCGAGGCGCCGGGAAGCTGCGCGGAGCCGTGAAGCTGCCGGCAGGGCGAGGCGCCAGGAAGCCGCGCAAAGCCGGGAAGCTGCGCAGATGAGAGAGGCGCGCGGGCTGAAGCGGCGCAGAGCCGGGAACCCGCCGGCGGGGCGAGGTGCCGGAAAGCCGCAGGGATAAGAGAAACAGAAGTTTAGAAGTAAAGTGAGAAAAATAGGAATGCTGGAAGATAGAAGTAAAATGGGAGAAATAGGAATGCCCGGAGATAGAGAAATAGAGAAATAAAAAGGCCTCCCTACAACACTGCAATGTGAGAGCTTGGATTCGGTCTGCCTAATCAAGTGAGGCGATGAGCACCTGCGGGCAGCTAGCAGCTTATGCGCCGCAGGTCACCGAAGACAGGCAAGAATTAACATCAGTAAGGCTTCCCCACAATACAACAATATTAAGCTTGGATTCGGTCTGCCTGATTTAAGGCGGTAAGCGCCAGCAGGCAGCTCGACCAGAGTATGAGCTGCAGGTCACCGAAGATAGGTATGAATCAACACCAATAAGCCTCCCCACAATATGGCAATGAGAAGGCTTGGATTCGGTTTGCCTGATAGGGCTTGTAAGCCCCTGCAGGCAGAGCAGAGCATGCGCTGCAGGGCACCGAACACAGGCACGCATCAGCGCCTAAAAACCTCCTCACAACATGGCGAAGAGAGGACCCGGATTCGGTTTTCCTGATTGATAGGACTTGTAAGAACCCGTGGCAACTCTAGCAAGCAGAGCAGAGTGTGTGCCGCGGGACACCGAAGACAGGCGCGTATCAACGCCAAAAAATAAAAAGAAAGGGGGATCTGTGGGGAGCAACTCGGACTATACTGTTACTGGAATTAAGACTTATTCTATGCATCTGCTCTCCCACTGTGGGGAGCAACTCGGACTATATTGTTACTGGAATTAAGACTTATTCTATGCATCTGCTCTCCCACAATATGGCGCTGGGAGAGGAGAAAACAGCTTCTACGCAGCTGCCTCCAGTTCAACCAATAAACTGTAGGACCTACTCCTGATTGGAGGAGAGCAGCGTACTCGGCGTGTGGGCAGCCGAGTTAGGATTGGCGGAGGAGGACTATAAAGGAGGAGAGAAACGGCATGCACGAGGAACATCTATGGGGAACATCTAAGGGGAACATCTAGCTGAAGGAACACCTGTGCAGCCCCCGAGAAGAGCCGGCCGGCGGTGTGCCGCTCCCCTGCGGAAGTGGGGAATGTGGCCAGGGGGAACTGCCCTTCCACGGAGGTGGAAGGGATAGTAGCCAACCCGGGAAGAACCAGCAGCAAACCCGGGGAGGGCCGAGCAGACGAAAGAACAGCGCAGGGTCCTGTGTCGTTCCTCCACAAAGAGGGGGAGCGACACACGCTATACGTATAGTCAAGGTTTCAGCCCTGGAGAACAATCAGAAATGCTTCCGTGTTTGAGGAGATAACACTATCAGATTCGCTTCTGTGGAAACACCCCTCTATTTGCACAGCAGAAAATATGTAGATGGATGGGTAACTAAACAGATGTAGTTAGGAAACTATTCGCAGACAAGAGATGATGGTAGCTCTAACGGGGGGGGGGACATGGGAATAGAGGAAAACGAATGAATTTGAAAACTAGAAACTAGTAAGTAAAATTAATGCTAGGATGTAATAACAAAACAACTTCCTTTAAAGGACTTTGATATTCGTTTGGGGAAAATACAACACATATATCAATAACAATATCATAATAGGCAATAAAAATAAGTGAAAAATATTCACATTCAAAGTGCACTATATGTGTGCATGTGTATACATACCATAAAAGATCCTCTTTCTAAGATCTGGCTTTTTAAAATTTCATTATCACACTTAATATTGTACATTTATTTTTGGTTTTAAGATTTAAAGCTACATTTGATTTTTTTATTTCAATAATTAAAAATTATAGGAATGAAACACAAAGAAAAAAAGCCTGTAGATCTATTTCAGCCACCAGTTTTCACCAAAGAAATCTGAACCAAAACAGAGCAATTCATGGGTATATTTCCTATATTTTCATAATAGTTTTATGGTAAGTATTGTCGTGGGCAATGGGGGCCCTAACTGGGCTTATTCCAGGCTCTTGCCTCCACATGTGAAGTAAATTAAGGTGGAGGTATAAAAGTATACAGGAAAGCAGGATTCATTAAAACTCAAAGGTATATCGAATAGTGCACACTTAAAAAGTAAGTGTGGACAAGTTTAAGAGGATAGAGAATGAACAAACAGAAAGACAAAAAACATACACACAAAAACCCTCAAAAAGTTTTGGGCTGCACTTTCATACTGTCAGGAGGCATAGAAGGTGATATCTGGGATAGGGTTGAATTGAATATTCAAAGAGTATGTAGAGGTTCAATATCACCCCTTTCTGTGTCATGGAATCAAGTGCACTGTGGGAGTGGGAGGGACCCCCAATGGTAATTTTATTATAATGACATAAAGGTCATCACAGAGAAACATTCTGCAGCTATGCTGGATAATTTCATCTGGTACTGGTTCCATATTTGTAACATTGTGGAACCTGTGATTTCTACTCTGGGAAAGGTGGAGTGGCTTGGTGTTGCATGGATGGTGAGTTTGGGTAGTGCACAGAAACTGGGGTTGGATGGTGCAGATTGAACTGAGATGTGGGCTAGGCCAGGCTGTCAAGCAGGGACTAGCTCTGGCCACTGCACCTGTTAGCCAGAGCTGCCCCTCAGTGGGTAGGTCAGTGGGTCAGCTGGGGTCTGTCAAACCAAGAGTTGGCTGGGGCTGCCAAACCTCAACTCCTTTCTCTAGCTATCTAGCTTCTCACAAATCTCATCCAAGTGGCTCTCCACAATAAATGTTTTAGTCTGAAAAGAGATAATGTCCAAATACCTAAAGTATGATATGCAAATACCTAAATCATCATTTTAAGAAAATAATGTACTATGCATATATATACATGTTATTCCTATAGAATATTTAAATGACTTAGTATTATCATTAATTATTTTCTGTCTTGCAAAAATATACAAGATTGAAAATACATATGCTGCAATTTATTTTTAATCCTGACTGGCAAGATAAGGAGTTTGCGTTTCATACTGTATCATAGCAAAAAAAAATCATCAGAAATATTTGACAAGCAAACAGAAGGCACGTGATAAGTGTAAGTTGGTTAGACCATTAAAGATTAATTCAATGTTCAATCATTCAAGAAATATTTATTGAGTGTTCCTACATATCAGACAAGATTTTAAAAGGTGAGTCATGAGCCAAATGCCTGAAATACCACTACTGCAAATCTTGAAAGTCAAGCCAATACTTTGCATTCTGGTTTCTCCACCCAGAAAGAAATGTTATAGGCATTTCTTGAGAACATTCTATATGACTATAGGAGACAATAAAGATGAAACCAGCATGGTGAACTTCTTTTTTTTTTTTATCTTTTATTAAATGAATATAAATTTCCAAAGTACGACTCATGGGTTACAATGGCTTTCCCCCCCATAACGTCCCTCCCACCCACAACCCTCCCCTTTCCCACTCCCTCTCCCCTTCCATTCACATCAAGATTCATTTTCGATTATCTTAATATACAGAAGATCAGCTTAGTATACCTTAAGTAAGGATTTCAACAGTTTGTTCCCACACAGAAACATAAAGTGAAAAATAATAGATGATTTTTTTTAAATGATGATGAAATCAGATCAGACCTATTGTCATGTTTAATCCCAGTGAGAGTCAAGTTGGGAATTGATAATTTCTTTTTTTTTTTACAGAAGATCAGTTTAGTGTACATTAAGTAAAGATTTCAATCGTTTGCACCCCCATAGAAACACAAAGTGAAATATACTGTTTGAGTACTCATTATAGCATTAAGCCTCAGTGTACAGCACATTAAGGACAGAGATCCTACATGAGGAGTAAGTGCACAGTGACTCCTGTTGTTGACTTTACAAATTGACACTCCTGTTTATGGCATCAGTAATCTCCCTATGCACCAGTCATGAGTTTCCAAGGCTATGGAAGCCCCTTGAGTTCTCCGACTCTTATCTTGTTTAGACAAGGTCATAGTCAAAGTAGAGGTTCTCTCCTCCCTTCAGAGAAAGGCACCTCCCTCTTTGAAGACCTGTTCTTTCCACTGGGATCTCACTCACAGAGATCTTTTTGCCAGAGTGTCTTGGCTTTCCATGCCTGAAATACTCTCATGGGCTTTTCAGCCAGATCCGAGTGCCTTTAGGGCTGATTCTGAGGCCAGAGTGCCATTTAGGACATCCGCCATTCTATGAGTCTGCTGAGTATCTCACTTCCCATGTTGGATCACTCTCCCCTTTATTTATTCTATCGGTTAGTGTTAGCAGGTACTAGACTTGTTTATGTGCTCCCTTTGACTCTTAGTCCTTTCATTATGATCAATTGTGAACTGAAATTGATCACTTGGAATAGTGAGATGGCATTGGCACATGCCACCTTGATGGGATTGAATTGGAATCCCCTGGTATGTTTCCAACTCTACCAATTGGGGCAAGTCAGCCCGAGCATGCCCCAAATTATACATCTCTTCCCTCTCTTATTCCCACTTTTATGTTTAACAGGGATCACATTTCAGTTAATTTTCAACACTTAAGAATAACTGTGTGATAATTACAGAATTAAACCAGTCATATTAAGTAGAACAGACAAAAAAAAAATACTATGAGGGATAATGTATTAAGTTGTCCATTAGCAGTCAGGGCTACAGCATGCTGAACTTCTAAAGGAAGAAATTAGTAGCCGGCACCACGGCTCACTAGGCTAATCCTCCACCTAGCGGTGCCGGCACACCGGGTTCTAGTCCCGGTGGGGCGCCGGATTCTGTCCCAGTTGCCCCTCTTCCAGGCCAGCTCTCTGCTGTGGCCAGGGAGTGCAGTGGAGGATGGCCTAGGTGCTTGGGCTCTGCACCCCATGGGAGACCAGGAAAAGCACCTGGCTCCTGGCTCCTGCCATCGGATCAGCGCGGTGCGCTGGCAGCAGCGCGCCGGCCACGGCGGCCATTGGAGAGTGAACCAACGACAAAAGGAAGACCTTTCTCTCTGTCTCTCTCACTGTCCACTCTGCCTGTCAAAAAAAAAAAAATTAGTAAAACACTGGAGAATCAGGAAACAAATACAACACTCTAGGACATTAAATATTTTTGGCAAGGAAAACTGAGATACTTAGTGATTATGTGCATTTACACACACACACACAGAAAGAGAAAAAGAGAAAGAGAGAGAGAGAGAGGTCACTTTTCTTGTGATAGTTTGAGCTGGCTAATGTAGAATTTTTCTCATGCATTTCCCTTTGACTAGCTAATGCCAAATGCTAGAGGTATAGCTGGATGACTGATCAAAGACATTAATAGTGATTGCTAGGAGCTATGGCTTGTGGAGCTCACATTCTAGCAGCAAACAGGTAAAGAACTGTTGTTGAAAAGACCAATGAAGTAGCACTGTAAATTCTTAGAAAGGGATAAATCTTAAATTCACCAGAGCAAAAGGTTATAAAACAACTCTGCCTACTGTAACCACTATGTGTGTGATGTCTGTCCACCATCAGAAGCAATCCCATATAGTTTCACCTAAAGGGCCTGAAAGTATAGGGGGAATTCACCTCTTTAAGGTTGAAGAATTTCCCTGAAATGTAACTGAGGTAAATTAAACTAGAAAGAGGCTTAAAACTGAGGTTTTAAACTAGAAAGAGACTTAGAGATGGAATCTACGTAGTTTTTAAGCTGTGTGAAAATATACAGTTAGGAAGAAATTTATCTGGGACCCTGAAAAGCTCAAATATAAAATATTCTTTAGTTGGTGGGGCATATCCTTCCAAGTCTGAACCTAGACAAACACACAAAGCCTGATAGACTATCACCATTATATGTCACAGTGAAATTTTAATGGCTTCAAAGTATTTTATGAATATTTCTGAAGGATTGAACTGCTTGTCACAGTGTTGACATGAAGTCATTCAAATGTTCGTCTATAGTAATGAATACTGGCAAAAGTTAAGCACAAAACAATGAACTGACAGAGCAGATATTTTTCTGCACAATTTCTGCTCATCACAATTCACCCGTTATACTTGTAAGTCACCCATCCCACTCCACCTTCAAAAATTTTCAGCAAGTCTACAGACACTGATGATGAATGATAAGCCCTGGTATGTTTAAGGCCAGAGAACAAATGATTAACCACTTCATCAGTGCCCCGCTGATTTCAAGAAACACATCAGTGTGAAGAACTCTTTCTGAAAATAAGCAAACTTATGCATTGTCAATTGGTTTCAGGCAAGATGTGGATCTTCCAAACTTGTGGTCTTGATTATTGACTTTTTAAAAGGTATTAGGTCTAACAAGTGACCTCAGAGGAGTTCAGTTACAGTGAGCTCCAGTTGATTCCCAAAGTGATATGAATCAGGGAATGTCTAAACTCTGGGTAATCCCCAATGACAGCAGTCACTTCAAAAGAACCTATGCAGTGTGCCTGATTCCTGACTAGGATTCCTGTTTATGATCTATATAGACATGACAGCTTCTGATGTCACTGTACAAGCTGAGAAAAGTTAGAATACTTAAAATGTACCCAGGCCAAGGGGATGGGGGGGTTATTGGAGGGAGGAAGCAGAACATTTTTACATTTATGGAATTCTAATAGCTCAATTGCATTTTATGAAAAGTATGTAATTCTTCCAAATCAAATATACATCTCTTTGAAATAATCCCATATATGAGGATATTTCAAAAAGTACATGAGAATAGAATTCAAAGATAAATTTATTTGGGTGCAAGAAATTCTGAAATTCATGTATACATTTTTCACAATCTTTTTGAAGACCACTCATGTGCATGGATTTCTATTATCTTCTGCATCAAAACAAACTTAGCTTTTAAAAATAAGTTTTAAATTATATATTTGAGAGGCAGAGTTAAAGGGAGAGAGACACAGAGAGTTCCTATCTACTTGTTCATTCATCAAATGCCCACAATGGCTAGAACTGGGCCAAGACAAAGCCAGGAGTCAGGAATTCAGTCCAGTTCTCCCACGTGAGTGGGCAGAGACCAAACTACTTAACTCATCATCACCTGCCTCATATGATTTGCACTGTAAGGAAGCTGGAATCTAGTGACAGCACTGGGAATGGAACCCAGGTATTCTGACATGGAATGCTGGCATCTGAAACACTAGGCCAATACCCATCCCTAAACTTATCTTTTAGGGCCAGCATTGTGGCTAACCTAGTTAAGTTGATGTCTGCAATGACAGCATCCCATATGGGCATATGGATTCGAGCCCGGCTGCTCCATTTCTAATCCAACTCCCTGCTAATGCACCCGGGAAAGCAGCGGAATGTGGCCCAAGTGCTTGGGCCCCTGCACCCACATCAGAGACCCTGATGGATTTCCAGGATCCTGGCTTAGGCTTGGCCCAGCCCTGGCTGTTGCAGCCATTTGGGGAGTGAATCAGAGGATGGAAAATTGCTCTCTGTCTCTACCTCTCTCTCCTTCTAACTCTGACCTTTAAATAATTTAAAAAAAAAAAAAAAAAAAAAAAAAAAAAAAAAAAAAAACTCCAGGCCAGTGCCGTGGCTTACTTGGTTAATCCTCCGCCTTCGGCACTGGCATCCCATATGGGCGCCGGTTCTAGTCCTGGTTGCTCCTCTTCTACTCCAGCTCTCTGCTGTGGCCCAGGAAGGCAGTGGAGGATGGCCCAAGTGCTTGGGCCCCTGCACCCGCATGGGAGACCAGGAAGAGGCCTGGCTCCTGGCTTCAGATTGGTGCAGCACCGGCCGTAGCGGCCATCTGTGGAGTGAACCAATGGAAGGAAGACCTTTCAATCTGTCTCTTTCTCTCACTGTCTGTAACTCTACCTATCAAAAAAAAAAAAAAAACTCCTCTTTTAACTCCTTTTCCACAAACTTTTTGTTAAAGAGGCACTGTATTCAAGATAACCTTCATACACATGATACTCCGTGCTATGTCTTGTGCATCTTTTATTCAGTTGATTTCCAAATTCTTAAGTTTGGTCATTCTGGATTCAAAAAAATAAATAAAATAAAAATGCTAAAGGTGACAACTCGATCCTTTTTCACCACGATTACTCAACTTTTGCTAAAAACTTAGTTAATCTTTCCTTTTTTAAAGTTTTATTTAAAGTATACAAATTTCATGTATTTCCCATATTCAGATTCATGAACATAGTGATACTTCCCACCCTCCTTTCCTCCCACACATGCTCCAACTCTTCTCCCTCTCCTATTCCCATTCTTAATTTTTACAAAGATTTTTTCAGTTTACTTTATACTTATAAAATTAACCCTACACTAAGTTAAAAAATCAACAAATAGTATGAAGAAAAAAAAAAAAAAACACTGCTTGGGGCTGGCACTGTGGCATAGTGTGCTAAACTTCTGCCTGTGGTACTGGCATCCCATATCGGTGCCGGTTCACATCCCAGCTGTTCCTCTTCCAATCCAGCTCTCTGTGGTGACCTGGGAAAGCAGTAGAAGATGGGCCAAGTGCTTGGGGCCCTGCATCTGTGTGGGAGACCCAGAAGAAGCTTCTGGTTCCTGGCTTCAGGTCAGCTCAGCCCAAGCATTGCAGACATTTGGGGAGTGAAGCAGTGTTTGGAAGACCTTTCTATGTCTCTCCCTCTCTCTAGATTTCAAATAAATAAAATCTTTAAAAAGAAATAAAAGGAAAAAAAAAACACAATACTCTTCCTCAACAGTAGAGACAAAAGCTATAAACAATCATTGAGTCTCAAAAGGTTAACTTTACTTCTGTAGATTACCTTCTGGGTACTCTATTAGTTACCATAGATCACTACACACACACACACACACACACACGGTATCTGTCTTTTGGGGACAGGCTTATCTCACTAAGTATGATAGTTTCCAGTTGTGACCATCTTGTTGCAAAAGACAGAATTTCATTCTTTTTTTTAACCACTGTGTAGTTTTTCATAGTGTATATATATCATAATTTCTTTATGCAGTCTTCAGTTGATGACATCTGGGTTGATTCTATATGTTAGCTATTATGAACTGAGCTGCAATGAACATAGGGGTATAGATAACTCTTTCATATGATGATTGCATTTCATCTGGGTAAATCCCCAGGAGTGGAATGGCTGAATCATATGGTAGATCTATATTCAGATTTCTGAGGTATCTCCATACTGTTTTCCACTGTGGCTGCACCAGATTACATTCAAACCAATAGTGGATTAAGGTACCTTTTCCCCTACATCCTCACCAGCATTTGTTGTTTATTGACTTCTGTATGAGATCAATTTTAAGTGGGGTGAGGTAAAACCTCACTGTGGTTTTGATTTGCATTTCCCTTATGGCTAATGACCATGTGTGTTGTCCATTTGAATTTCCTCTTTTGAAAAATGTCTGTTCAAGTCCTTTGCCCATTTCTTAACTGGATTGTTTGTTTTGTTGTTGTTGAATTTCTTGAGCTCTTTCTAGATTCTGGATATTAATTTTTTTCAGTTGCATAGTTTGCAAATATTTTCTCCCAGTCTGTCAGTTGCCTCTTTGCTTTGCTGAATGTTTCTTTTGCAGTGCAGAAGCTTCTGGGCTTGATGTAATCCCGTTTGTCAACTTTGGCTTTGGTTGCCCATGCTTCTGGGTATCTTTTCCAAGAAGTGTTTGTCTATGCCAATGCATTGCAGTTTCCCTCAATGTTCTCTAGTAACCTGATGGTATCTGGTTGTAGATTTAGGTCCTTGATTCATCATGAATCAATCTTTGTGTAAAGTAAGGGGCTTGTTTCATAGTTTTACATGAGGAAATAATCATTCTCTTTTATAAAAATATTTTTAAAGTTTATTTGAAAGGCAGAGTCAGAGACAGAGGATGGGGGTAGGAGGGAAGGTGGTGACAGAAATCTTTCAACTGCTCGTTCATTTCTCAGATGGCCCCAGTGGTCAATGCACCAGGCCAAAGCCAGAGACCAGGACCTCCATCCAGGTCTCCCACATGTGTATCAGGGTACTTGCGGCATTCTCTGCTGCCTTCCCAGGCACGTTAGCAAGGGGCTGGATCAGAAGCAGGGTGGCCTGGACTAAAAAACATCCAGCACTCTGCTATGGTATGCCAGCGGTGGCTTAACCCACTCTGCCACAACATCAGCCCTTAGCTAATCATTAGCAGGAAGCTGCAATCAGAGGAGCAGGCCTCAAACCCAGGCACTCCTATCTGGAATGTGGACATCCAAGTAAGGGATTAACCACTGAGCCGAATGCCTATCCCTATAGCTTGGTTGTTTTAAAGTTTTTTATCTTATAAATATTTCATCCTAAGAGGCTGCAATCCTTAAAGACCTGAGGATTATAGAGAACGTTACTCAAAATACTTCTGCAGTTTGTGGGATGAACAATGATTGCTTCAGACAATGGACAGAGTTCAGAGGTATAAGCAATCATCTTATTTATGTTTTTATTTCTGTATATACTGCCACCTGGGAGCTCTGGCAGAAGAGAGGTGTAATAGAAATATAATTTATTAATAATAATTTGTTTCAGAACTATTTACAGTGAAAAAATAAGAAGAAAGGATCTGTGAAAAGCCATAAAAATTCCTGACAAGGTGGCTTGCTGATGGTGTTAAGTATTTACAACAAGGATAAAAGAATAGCTCTTAAAATTGCTTTTGTGACCAAAAAACCACATTCTCACAGCCAAGCCTGACAGCTTCTTTCAAGCAGATTAAATAATTTTGCACAGTACAAGTTTACTAGACAAAGTTTCTGTCTCGCCCTACACACAATAGCAGATTACGCAGACCCTTATCTCCAAAATGCCTCACTGCACACTTACTCATAAAATTCCTTTTGAAATAAAAGGAAATCTGATACAAGGATGATTTAGAAATAGTAATTTGAACTTGAGCAACTCAATTATTTGAATAAGCCATACAAAGGGCAGGAAATATTTATTTTGACTGCATCAGAAGTGACACGGATCTTAGGAGGTGAGCACACTCTCACCAGTCCCTTGCTGAGTGGCAAAAATGTGGGAAAGTATTTCCTGTGAGAAAACAGAAGGGAATTTTGTTTGTTTAGCCAAGAGTAGAAGAACATTAAGAATTTGCTGAGTGTAAGTACAAAAATTGTTTCCCTGTCTTCTCTTACTGTTGTAGTACTCAGAGGCATGGTCTTAAGACAACCCCGGCTGCTCAGCGGATTACCTGTGCCGCTGTGGAAAGCTGCAGTGCCTAAAGCCCTTTCCCAAATTCTCAAAATAAGTCTGGGTTGTTGGTGGGTACCCAGGTACCTTTGATTTTTAAAGTTCTCCAGATGTTTCCAGTACATAATCAGGGTAAAGAACCAATCAACTAGGGGATATTAACAAAGCTGACAGAAGCTGAGATTTTCACAGAATTAAAAAAAAATATTTTAGGCTAGCTTTTCAAAAACGAGGATATTGACTGGAGTCAACATCATCTGGACAGATGCTTTGAAATGCACAGCACAGGCCCACTTTCTTCACAGATCTCATCCAATCCCAAACTCCCCATGACATTCATACAGACTCTCCTTGACCAAACTTTAGTCAGGCTCCTCTTACTACTAGGCACTCACACTTTTAGCAAGAAACCCACTAAACCAACTGAAAAGTGTCCACCTCCTTCATTATGGAAACTTCTTATAATCTGATCAAATTCTTATCTCACCCCTAGTATCTGATCATTCAGCCTGCCTTCAGCAACAATCCTATTTGATCAACTTAGAAAGAATTCCCCCTACTTTTTTACAAATTATTTTTTAAATTTTATTTATTTACTTACTTATTTGAAAGGCAGAGATACAGAGACACATAGAGAGACAAACGGAGAGACAAAGAGAGATTTCCCATACATTGGTTCACTTCACAAATACAGCCAAGGCTGGATCAGCTTGGAGCCAGGATCCAGGAACTCAATGTTGTGGGGCACAGAGACCCAACTATTTGAGTCATTACCTGCTGCCTCCAAGGGCGTGCACTATCAGGAAGCTGGAAATGGGATCAAAGTCAGAACATGAGCAAAGATGCTCTGATGTGGAGTGTGGACATCCAAAGTGATGTCTTAACAGCTGAACTCAACACCCACACTCCTACCCTTGATGCTTCCTCTTACAAATTCCCCATCCTCTGAACATCCTCTCAATCTGCTCCTTAGCTATCAATTCCTACCGACCTTGTTGTCTTTGGGATTGAGTCAGATCTCTCTTTCCTCTAGGATGGTCTTTATGGGTGCCACTGAGATAGTCCTGAATAAAGTCTTCTTATCATCTTAAAAGTGTCAAAATAATCCTTTCTTTGGCACATGACCTTCTGAAATACTGATATTGACAGTCTTCCTCCTCTTAAGCCCACATTGGAATTCAAGTCTATATGTCATATGGGTGATAACAGTTTACAACATATTACCACTCAAGGAATATGAACTTAAATGCAATTAGGGTCCAAAAGAAGAATGTAGTAGAAAACTGTAAAAGAAAGGACATGTGATTCTTTCCCAAGAAGGATGAAAAACTGTGGCCCAATTATAGACAGTGAAGGAGTAAAGTTGCTTTGGGATAACAGAAACACAGAACTGTATAAACATATAAACAGTTTGATTGATGGTCTTGTTAGTAACAAGGAATGTGTTAAAGAGACAGAAAAGGAAGGCAGCAACATAAGAAAAAGAAATACAAACAACCACTTTCAAGGGGCTATGATTTTGGAAGGGAAAAGAATGTTAAAGTTTAGTTCCTGAATTGGAATTGGATCAGGGAAGAAAAGGTTAGGTGACAGATTCGTGAATCAGAACCTGCAGGTATTAACAGCTTTAATGAAAGTGAATCACCTTAATTAAAACATGTTAACAACTGCCCTTGGAATTTAAGATACAAGGATGTTGGCTGGCACTGTGGTATAGTAGGCTAAGCTTCTGCCTGCAGTGCTGGCATCCCAAATTGGTGTTGGTTTGTGTTCCAGCTGCTCCATTTCTGATCTAGTTACCTGACAATGGCATGGGAAAGCAGTAGAAAATGGCCCCAAGTGCTTGGGTCTCTGCACCCACGTGGGAGATGAAGAAAAAACTCCTGGCTCCTGTCCACAGCTCAGCCCAATTTCAGCCATTGTGGTCATTTGGGGAGTGAATCATCAAATGGAAGATCTTTTCTCTCTGTCTCTCCCTCTCTCTGTCTTTAACTCTACCTCTCAAATGACTACATAAAATCTTCAAAAAAAAAAAAAATGCAGGGATGCTGCAGCTAGTAAAAGCATTCACCATTGCAGCAGATATTAACAAGTAATTCATCCTCCCACATGATACAATATAATTATATATTTTAAATATACAATACAGGGAAGTCACTTTGTAATGTTTTTCACATAAAGGTCTATCAAAATAACATTCAAATACAAATACTCACAATTGTTCAAGAATAAAACAAGAAGTTCCTTTTCTTTTTTATTTATATATTTTATTTAAGTTATACAAGTTTCATATATTTCCTTTATTTTTAGGAACATAGTGGCACTACTTCCCCCCACCCTACCTCCCACCCATGCTCCAATCCTCCCTTCCCCTCTCTCTCAGATTCCCACTCTTAACTTTTACAGTGATCTTTGTTTAGTAAACTTAATGATTGTATAGTTAATCCTATCCTAAGTAAACAAATAGTATAAAGAGAAAACAATGCAAAACAAAACAAAAAAATTGTTCCTCAACAAGAGACAAGGGCTATAAACAATCATTGCTTCTCAAGATGTCTGTTTTCACTCCAATATGTTATATTTCAGGTACTCTATTAGTTACCTTGGATCAGGGAGAACATATATCTGTCATTTGGGGTCTGGCCTATTTTACTAGGCATAATGGTTTCCAGCTGCAACCATCTTATTGCAAAAGACAGTTTTTCTTGTTTTTCCAGCTGAGTAGTACTCCATAGTGTAGATATACCATAATTTCTTTATCCCGTCATCAGTTGATAGACATCTGGGCTGATTCCATATCTTAGCTATTGTGAGTTGAATGGCAATGAACATGGTGGTACAGATCACTCTTTCATTTACTATTTTCTTTTGGTTTGTGTAAATTCCCAGGAATGGAATGGCTGGATCATATATTCAGATGTCTGAGGTACCTCCATACTATCTTCCACAGTGACTGTACCAGTTTACACTCCCACCAACAGTGGACCAGGGTACTTTTTCCCCCACATCTTCACCAGCATTTGTCAACTGTTGATTTCTGTATGTGGGCCATTCTAACTGAAATGAGCTAAAACCTCATTGTGGTTTTGATTTGTATTTCCCTAATTGCTAGTGATCCTGAGCATTTTCTCAAGTGTCTATTGGCCATTTGAATTTCCTCTCTTGAAAAATGCCTTTTCCAGTCCTTTGCCCATTTCTTAAATGCATTGTTTTGTTTTGTTGTTGTTGAATTTCTTGAACTCTTTATAGGTACTAGATGTTAATCCTTTATCAGTTGCATAGTTTGAAAAGATTTTCTTCCATTCTGTTGGTTGCTTCATCAGTTTGCTGAGTGTTTCCTTTGCAGTTCGGAAGCTTCTGATTTGTCAATTTTGGCTTTGATTGCCTATGCCTCTGGGGTATTTGCAAAAAAGTCTTTGCCTATGCCAATCTTGCCAAATTCCCCCAATGTTCTCTAATGATGTGAAGGTATCGGGTCATAGACTTAGGTCTTTGATCCATTTTAAAGCGGATTTTTGTGTAAGGTATAAGGTAAAGATCTAGTTTCATAGTTCTGCAGGTGGACATTCAGATTTAGGTCTTCTTTCTTTTTTTTAATTAGTTGTGCCAATCTTGTTTATTTTTTCAAAAAACCAGCTGTTCATTTCACCAATTTTTTGTATTTTCTTCTTTTGGTTTCGATTTTGTTTATTTCTTCTCTAATTTTAGTTATTTCTTCCCTCCTACTAAATTTGGTTTTGATTTGTTGTTGTTCTTCTAGGTCCTTGAGATGCATTGATAGCTCATTTATTTGGTGCCTTTCCAATTTCTTCATGTAGGCACTTTTTATAAACTTCCCTCTTACTACCATTTTGCTGTATCCCATAAGTTTTGATATGATGTATTGTCATCTTCACTTGTTTTCAGAAATTTTTGCTTTTTCTTTTGACTTCTTCAATGACTCACTGTTCATTCAGGAGCAAGTTGTTCAGTCTCCACATGTTTTCATCTGTTCTAGAGATTCCAGAGTTGTTGATTTCCACATTCATTCCTTTGTGATCAGAGAAGATGCATGGCATAATTTGATTTTTTTGAATTTGCTGAGACTTGCTTTATGGCCTAGCATGTGGTGAATCCTAGAGGAAGTTCCATGCACTGGTGAGAAGAATGTGCATTCTGTGGCTATAGGATGGAAAGTTCATGGTGTCGATTAACTCTGTTGTTTCCTTGCTGATTTTCTGTCTGGTTGATCTGTCCATCACGGAAAGTGGAGTACTGAAGTCCCCCATTACTACTATATCGGGGTCTATGTCTCCTTATAGATCCATTAACATTTCTTTTAAATAGCTGGGTGCCTTGTAATTAGGTACATATACATATTATCACAGTCACATCTTCCTGTTGAAATCATCCCTTAATCATTACATAGTGTGCTTCTTTGTTTATTTTAACAGTTTTTATGGTAAAGTGTATTTTGTCTTATATTAGGATATTAACACCAGCTTTTTTTTTAGTTTCTGTTATCATAAACTATCTTTCTCCATCCTTTCACTTTCAGTCTGCATGTATCTTTGTGTGAGATGTGCTTCTTGTAGGCAGCAAATAGATGGGTTTTGTTTTTTAATCCATTCAGCTAGTTTGTATCTTTTAACTGAAGAGTTGAGGACATTTACATTCATGGTGATGATTGATAATTAACTATTTTGCCCTGCCATTTTTCAATAAATATTCCTATTGTTTACTCTGTATTTTTTTTGTATTTCTACTGGGGGACTGTCTGCCTTCTCATTCTTTCATAATGATGGCTGTCTTTCTGTGTTTCTGTATGTAGCACATCCTTGTTCATATTTTGTAAGGCTGGATTAGTAGCAACAAATTCTTTCAATTTCTGCTTATTATGGAAGGTCTTTTTTTTTTTTTTTTTTTGACAGGCGGATTGGACAGTGAGAGAGAGAGACAGAAAGGTCTTCCTTTTGCCGTTGGTTCACCCTCCAATGGCCGCCACGGCCAGCGTGCTGTGGCCGGCACAATGCACTGATCCGATGGCAGGAGCCAGGTACTTACGCTGGTCTCCCATGGGGTGCAGGGCCCAAGCACTTGGGCCATCCTCCACTGCACTCCCTGGCCACAGCAGAGAGCTGGCCTGAAAGAGGGGCAACCGGGACAGAATCCGGTGCCCCGACCGGGACTAGAACCTGGTGTGCTGGCGCCACAAGGAGGATTAGCCTAGTGAGCTGTGGCGCTGGCCATAGAAGGTCTTTATTTCACTTTCATTTATAAATGAGTGTTTCGCAAAGTACAGTTTTCTGGGTTGACAGTTTTATTTTCTTTTAAGACTTGGACTATATCTTACCATTCCCTTCTATCCTGTAGGGTTTCTGATGAGAAGTCTGCTGTGAGTCTGATTGGAGATCCTCTGAAAGTATTCTGGCATTTCTCTCATGCACATTTTAGAATCTTCATGTTTTATTGTGGAGATTTTGACTACAATACACCATGGTGAAGATCTTTTCTGGTCATGTCTGATAGGAGTTCTATATGTTCTACTTAGATGTCCCTTTCTTTCTTCAAACTGGGGAAGTTTTCTGAAATTATTTCAATAAATAGTCCTTCTAGTCCATTCTCTCTTTCCATGCCTTCAGGAATTCCTAAGACCTGCACATTGGGTCATTTGATGGTACCCTATGAATATCCAACACTGATTTTGAGTTTTTTATTTTCTTCTTGTGTTTTTTGGTCTGACTATGGGATTTCCAAATATTTATCTTCTGATTCAGTTATTCTTTCTTCTGCCCTGCCAAGTCTGCTGTTAAAAAGGTGCTTTCCACCTTTTTTATTTCATCTATTGAGTTCTTCATTTCTAATATTTCATTTTGATTTTTCTTTAAAATCTCAATTTCATGGAAAAAATTTTCAATCATGTCATATATGGTTTTCTTTGGTTACCGGATTTGCTTCTGGTTGCTTTTGAGTAATCCTATGATTAACTTTTTGGATTCCATTTCTGGCATTTCCTCAGTCTCTTCATCTTCACATTCGAATATTGAAATGCTGTGTTTCTTTCAGGGAGGAGTCATAGTCTCTTCCTTATTCTTGCTTCCTGAATTTATGCTTTTATTTTTAGGAATTTGTGGAGTTAATTGTTCATTTCTTTTTTCCCTCTGATAGCTTTTATCTTTGAGCTGTGCCTCTGTGGCTTAGTGGAATGTCTGTGTTTTAAGTGAATACCAAGAAGTGTGTGGCCAGTGTGTGGTCAGTGTTCCAGGGTGGAGTGAGTATCCAGGCTAACACCCAAGTTGGGGGTGGTAGCTCTCCTCTTATTAACAGAAGGGGGGGATGGTCACATCTGTTGGTGTGATCATTCCATCACCTCTTCAAGCTGAGCAGTGCCCAGGTGTTAGTCCCTAGTGTGTTCAACACTCGTCCACAAAAATGATCTGCACAGTCCTCCCAGTGCACACGGTTCTAACTGCAATGAGTTGTGCTGACAACCAAAGAGTTCTGAGAGTGTGGCTCTGTACCCAGAGCTTGTCCAAAACCCTAGCTACACCCTGTCCCCTCTCCCACAGTCACAGTGTTTTCACAGTCTCAGCACCTGGGGCTCCCAGAGTCAAGGTGAGCAAGAGAGTCCACTCTGCTGCCCTAGCCTGTCCTGTTCACAGAGAGACTGAGGGGTTCCCAGAGCCGCTGCCCAGGTGCATTTCACCTGGTCAGATCGAGATCGATCCCCCCAGCTAAGCCAGAGTCACTGGGAATGCAGATTTCTTCTCCAGGTAAAATCCCTGTATCACAGCATGCTCTACTCCTTTCACAACTGTGCTGGGTGGGTACAAGAGTCCCTGCGGGCAGCACTTCCCATCAGTGGAGCAGGCGCCTCCTCCTCCCTACCCATTGCCGGGTGGGCATAGTGCAGTGGAGCTGGTGCTGTTGCCCCAGTGAATAGGTGGGGACAGACCCCACCAGTTGTCTTGAACTGCTGTGGTTGCCCATGCCAACACTTCCCTGTGGCTGCTGTGTGCACACAGATCAAGATCTAGAGAAGCTGCTACCTGTTTAAGTCTGAAATGGCACCCACCTTCTCAAAGCTAGTAGAAGGGCACTGTTGTGGAGGGGGAAGAAGTGGAGAGAGAGATGTGTCGCATTTTTCTTCCCTCTGGATGGGCAGTTGCCCAACTCCCCCTGAGGGTTCCAGGCCAGAATTAGACATGGTTTAAGTTTCTATTCTTATGGTATTAATGTGCCTGAAAGTAAGTTAACCAAATAACTTGCAAGCTCTCTTTCATTTCTAAATTTGTCTTTTTCAAGTTCATCAGTGAGCTTATGGAGAACCTATTTTTGGACTTACTTTATAGATGGAAAAATAGAGGAAGTAATAGTAAATGGACTTCCCAAGGTGTTAGAGAGGATGTCTATCTGAGTTAAAATTATAATTTATGGTCCCTTAATTACCCAACTAATTACTGAGCCTGCTGTTAAAAGCACTAAGTTATACTTTATGAATATGAAGTTTGGTGCGCATTTCCTCTGATATCAAGAGAATTACATCAAATAGAAAGCCTGCTCTACTTTTTATGGGTATTTAGAATTGAATGTTGCATCGATTACATGTGGTTTTCAGAGATGTGCTGCCCACAATATACAAGATAACTTACTTGTACAGGATTAATGCACATAGTTGTGAATTCTTTGATCTTTGACCTTTCTGTGCCTTTCAGATTATTTTCAGGATGCGTTAAGGATACTGAATAAAACTACCTCACTATAAACCAGTTTGAAAATCAAGCAAGGTAATTACTTACATGACACAGAAAAAATGGACAGAGTTACATTTTATGGAATACATTTTGCTCTTGAAGTCTCAAAATGAATGTTTCTCTTCTTCTAGCCGCTGTTAAAGGCTCTGGATGGCAATGTACAGGAAAGCAGTGTGAGCTGAGAAGTGACCCAATCTGACCTGTGTTTAGCAGGGAGCACTCTGGTTGCTGCTTGGGGGATGGTGTGGGTGTCCCCCAAGAATTCCTATATTGAAATCTTAACTTCTAGTAGTTCACAATGTACTTCAGGGGTAGGATCTTTAATGTCAATAAAGTAAAATGAGACCACTAGGGTGAGCCCTAATATAATACGAGTGGTGTCCTTATAAGAAGAGGAGGTTAAGACACAGACACACACAAAAGAAAGAGCATGTGAAGTCACATGAAGAAAACAGCAATGTACATTCCAAAGAGAAAGGTCTTAGAGGACACCAACTCCACCCACACCTTGATCTTGGACTTCGTGCCTCTAATTCTGCAAAATATCCCATTTGCTTGGATCATCCAGTCTGTGCTAGTCTATATGTCAGCCCTAGCAAACCAATACAGGAACAACCTTATGGAACTACAGGAAAAGTGAAACTATCCAGGCACATTTTAATTGTTCTAAACCTGCAAGAGGAGGGGTGAATTCAGAAAATGGTTTTCTTTCCATCTTCTTCTTTGGTTAAAATTCTCTAAATGAAACATGATGATCACACCAGCAATGCAGCATATTGCCTAAACATTCAAAAGAATAGCTGAGGACTTTATAATGATTTTCTTCCCTTTGAGGCACAGTTATATGTAGGATTAAAGTTTTCTATAAAATAAATATGTGAATGTTTTGAATCAGCTTTTAAAACCAGAAGAAAAAAATGAAAGGAAACAAGTCCTAAGAGCATGAGCTATGAGGAATTTCATAGACAAAGTCCAGAAACATAGGTGATTTTTTTGAAACAGCCTTCAAAAGCAGCACTTCAAAACACTGTTTGTACAGTCATAGCTGGAAGAGTTGGTTATCATTATTCTCATTTTGCTACTTCTGAATCTACCCTACATTATGGCCATGGAACTTTTTATTCAAGAGATCAATAGAAGAAGACAAAGAAGAATAACTGTCCCAGCAGTTGACATAGCTCACAATTTTCTCTCTGTCATCTTTATTTTGGCTTCACTTTTACCCATCATCTTCTGAGTTAGGAGTTTAAAAAACTGGAGTTATGAGGGACAGGATTGGAAAAGTAGGTCCCAGAATGACTCGTGTCTTTGAAGTTCCAAAAAACTAAAATCAGTGTCTCCCTTCTTGTTATTCCCATAGCTCTCAAATCAACCAACTAACAAGGAAAAGGGAGCGTGGGGGAAGACATCTCCCACACAGCTGGTTATACATTGATAAATAAATCCAAATTTTTTACATGCCGGAATGTGACCACTGGGGATCATCCCGGTAAAACATTAACCAACTCTGTCTTTATTGAAACAAGACAATGAATAACAAGGGAAGACTTTGGCTCTAATCTGAAGCCATAAAACAAACTGTATGTGGCATGATAATTCAACAGGAAGGAGCTTACTGACCCTTCATAGACTGGCAGCTCTTTAAATTAAGATGACTCCTAAGAGAAAAGGTAAGTTCTTAGAGGTTCAACAGCAGGCTGTCTCGTTAATATTAAAGTTGAGTATTAGTCCACTGAGTTTAAAGAAAATGAAGTAAACACAGCTAGGGAAGAACTGAACTCTCAGAATAGTGTAATAGAGTACCACAAAATCAAACAGACATGTCTGAAGCCCAGTGCTATCACTGTTAAACTGCTGGACTATAGAAAAATCAACATTGTTATGCCTCAGTTCTCTGTATATAAATGGAATAATAATATACATATCCCAAAGAGATTTGTGAAGATAACATGTAATGCATTTAGTGCAATGCCCATTACATAGAAGATAAATACTATATTCTTATGTCTTCCTTTCTGCCTTTAACATGAGTTTATTTATAGCATTGCCTGTACCCTCAACTGATATTTATAAAAAATATGAGAGCCAGACACTCTTTTAAGTTTGCTAAAGTGCTCTCCAAACTCTGTCTTAGGAGGTCACTGTGACCTGAACAAGATTCTAATACACACTTCACCTTCATTGCCATTTCTGTCTTTCCTATGGGATACTGTAGTTTTCTAGAGTAGGAGACTAGATCATTGAAATGACTGTCAGAAAACACACAAGAAAAAGGAAGTATTAATGGCAGTACTTGAAACATTGATATTAATATGCTTTATCATCAATAAACATCAAAATGAAAAATAAATAGGACAAAAATTATTTGTAGTTTGTCTTAGTCAGCTCAGGCTGACAAGAAAATGCCATAGATGGGTGGCTTAAGCAGCAGAAATTTCTCACAATTCTACAGTCTGGGAAGTCTAAGATCAAGGTGATTCAATTCTGTTTTTGGTGAGGATTCTCTTCCTGACTTGTAGACTGTCACCTTCTCCCTGCACCCCAACTTGACTTTCCCTTGGTATGTGCATGCATTGGGGTGGGGAACCCCATATTACTTTCTCTTCCCCTTGTAATAGTTTAATTCCACCATGAGACATCCACCATCCTCATTATCAAAACTAATCTCATTCCCTATGGATGGCCCTATCTCCTACACTATCACATTAAGAGGTAGGGCTTTGACATTATGCACTGTGGGAGGAGCAATGGCAAAATTCAATGCATAGCATATTTTACAAGCAAATATCTTTTCCTTGTTATATGTTAAACAAATAGAAGTCATTTTCCTAAAAAGAAAAATTCGAAGTTTCATGGTAAAGTTGCCAACTTCCAGTACTGGGCTGTAAGAGATAGTTTCACTTCAAGTGAAACCTAAATGAAAATCAACAGGAATAAGGTTCATGAAAAGCACTGAAGAACTTCCAAATTTCAGGGAATCTGTATTTTCATTTAGACACAGAATTCAACATAAGCTCAAAGAAAAAATAATGACACTTGAAAAATGTCATTTCCAAAACAGAAAACGGCTTGGGAAAGAGTAAATATGAGTAAGAATATCAAATGCCACCTAATTTTAGATCTTGTAGGAGATATAATTAAATCTTACCCCTGGATTGGGAATGAGGAAGAAAAGAATGCAAGTGTGAAGAACAAAATGATGTAATTGGGAGAAAGGAGAAGTATAAACAATGGGAGCCAACAGCCAAAAGACAAAAAATGCATGGAAATAAAAATGTCAAAAGAGATGAGTTAGAAAAAAAAATCTATGGGGTGATTTGGAACTGAGACTGGTGATAAAGGTTAGTAGGAGACTTTGGAGCTTGAAGAAGTATTGTCACTACTCTGAGAGAAGAAAATATAAAGAAACTTAAAAGTGGCTACTGTTGCACCAAAGGAACCAGCATGAAGATCAACAAGCATTCCAGATGCTCCATCATCTCCTAGCAATAGGCAGACAGAACGATGACCCCAACAAAAGCAGCAGGGTAGTGCCCAAAGATATCATCGCCATTGTTTTCCATAAAGTTGCCTCCTGGGGATGGCTATGTAACTTACAGGTCCTAGTGCAAAATGAAAATGTGAAGTTTTGCTGGAAGTGAGAAAGTCCATCTTTGCTTCTCACAGGCCTGTGGTCCCACCCCACAGCAGAAAGGTGCAGCCCAACAGATTGTTAACATCCACACTGGGCTGCACTTGATACTTGGATAGGGAGGACAGAATGCAACATGGCACTGCCCTCCTGGAAAGGATAGCATCACTGCCTAATTCCACACTGAGATTTGCCTGCTACCTTCTCTAAGTCAGTACCCATGTGCCCTCCAGGAGCAGAGGTCATGGGCAGAATGAAGACATTTCCCACCAACAGGGCCTGGAATGTAGCAACCATTGCGATTCATCAAGAATCAAAGCTTTCAGGGCAGGCTCTCTGGTTCCATTGGACTTAGAAAACACAACCTCAAAGATTGACTTATTAAGAAATTTAAGCTGCAACCACAAAGCAAATAAATCCAAAACACAGGACTCTTCTGAACATGGGACTCTAAATAATTGCACTGACCACCAACCCTGAAGCTGGCTTGCCTGTTGCATTTTCCATTTGCAAGAGCCAGATGCCTGATCACAACCAACTTTGTTACTCAGTGTGGGGAGCAACTGAGACTAGACTAAGTTACTGGAATTATGACTTATTCTATGCATCTGCTCTCCCACAATATGGCGCTGGGAGAGGAGTAAACAGCTTCTGCGCAGCTGCCTCGCCAACTTGACTGATGGACTGTGGGAGCTGATCCTGCTCCTGATTGGAGGAGAGCAGCGTGCTCGGCGTGTGGATAGCAGAGTTGGGATTGGTAGAAGAGGACTATAAAGGAGGAGAGAGACAACATGCACCAGGAACACCTGAGGAACATCTGAGCAGCCCCCAAGAGAGCCGGCAGGCGGTGTGCTGCTCCTCCGCGGAAGTGGGGAAAGCGGCGGGGGGTGCCGCCCCTCCACGGAGGCGGGAGGGCCGGCAGGTAACCCAGGACGGCATCGTTCCTCTGTGAGTGGGGGAACGGCAGCTAACCCAGGAAGGGCCGGGCGGAAAAGAACAGCGCAGGGTCCGGTGTCATTCCTCCGCAAATGGGGGAGCGACAACTCAGTCCTCCTATCCTATGGTTACCATCTCAACCTCCAGCTCCTTTTTGCCATCATCCATCCCCAATCCTTGATAAAGTCTCCTCTTACTATTTACCTTGATCACATTCAATTGATTAGGAAAAATCTGAAGCACCTATAAAACTGTACAAAAAACAGAGCTGTTAAAATTGCTTTATGATCTGTTTCAGTCCCTATGTCAATGATGTGAGTTGTTTTTCCTTTTAAAATTACTTATTTTATCATTATTGTCCTTACAAAATGACACACAAACAGAGCACAACAAATATCTGGCAACACTGAGAATAGAGGAGCAAAAAATCTCTCAAATTTTCCTACCTAGAATTACTTCTGAGTGTTACCACCACTAAGATTAGTTCTTCTTAGTTCTACTGATGGTAACTGACGCAGAGATAAATAAAATACTTATACCCTGACTTCATGCTTTGCCAGCAGTAACACTGAAAACCAGCATGTTCAAAATCCTCTATCCCCTTCCTAATCCCTCCTTTATAGTTTCTCTAGATCATAGTCGCCCACTGTTCTGACATGCATGTGGGTTCATCCTCTTTTTTTATTTCTACTCTTGAGGTAAGTTTTTCATATAAGCATTCTGTGTAATGGTCTGGCTTAAATGTGTTCAAAATTTAAGTTTTTGGAAAATATTTGATAGACATTTTGAAATAGAGGCGAGAGGGGCCGGGGCCGGGGCCTAGCCAGTAAGCTGCCCGCCATCTCATATGAGTGCCGGTTCAAGTCCCAGCTGCTCCACTTCCCATCCAACTCTCTGCTACGGCCTGGGAAAGCAGTAGAACATGGCCCAAGTCCTTGGACTCCCACACCCGTGTGGGAGGCCCAGAAAGAGCTCTTGGTTTCAGATTGGCTCTGCTCCAGCCATTGTGGCCATCTGGGGAGTGAAACAGTGGATGGAAGATTCTCTCTCTCTCTGCCTCTCTGTAACTCTGTCTTTCAAATAAATATTTTTTAAAAACAGAGAATTACAAATTGACTGTCATTTTTGCTGTAATTTTAAGTCATGCCCTCCTTGCCTTCTAGCATCCAGAGTTGCTAAGATCATTACTCTTTCCCATCATAAACAAACTATCTACATGTCTCCAGAAGCTTCAAGAATCATTTTTTTTCTTTTAGAATTTTGAAATTAAGACAGGATGTTCCTAAACTTTTATTTTTTCATGAATTCTTAGTATGCAGTTTACCTTCAAACATTACCAGGACTTGGAGTTACTATTATTGGGGGAGAAAATTTCCTATTAACTTTAAAAATTATTTCTTCTTCTTATAGAACTTGCAGTTAAGATTTGTAAAATTTTCTTTTATACTTTTCATCTGTAAATTTTATTTGATATTCTGGGAGATTTTGTCAACTTCATCTTCCACATAACCAATTTTGTGTTCAGCCATACTCATTCCATCATTTCAGCCTGTCCTCTAAATTTTGTACAATCAAATGGTTTCATTCCTGAGTGTCTCGCACCGTATATTTGTCCATTTTTTTTGAAATGGTGCCTTCTGAAATTTCAACTTCTGTGTTCAGCATTGTCTCTGTTTCCTCTGTGATCCTTTATCACATATCGTTATCTTTATGCTTCCCTTCATGCTCTTTGTTTTCCTTAAAAGCCCTGATGCTCCTGATGTCTGTGCATTGATGAATGAAGTTATTGCTGATTAAATTAAGTGACTGGCCCGGGGGTTCTTCTGTATTCATGTAAGTCCTGCCCCTGTAAAAGACAACCTCTCTAAAGCAGAGAAAAGAGGACAAGCAAACTAGCAGGTGCACTATTTCCACAACTCCGTGGGCACCAGCTTAATATTGGGCACTAGCTCAATTTCAGTATCCTAGCCTTGTGTGCTTGGGGTGGAGGAGGGAGACTGTAGGTTTGCATTCATGTGAGCCAGTTATGGAAGCTCCAAAGTTCCCTGAAGCTCTGCCAAGCTTCCTCTCAGGCCCCAGCTCTAGGAGTTCAGGCAGGTTGGGAGCCGCCACATCTTTAGGGAAAACAGCCTGCAGGGCTGTAGCAAAGCCATGCGTGGGAAGCCTCTTTGAACAAGCAGGAAGACAGGTGTTCCTAAAGCAGTTGCAAATCAATGTCCCTGATAATTGTCTCTGACCAGGATTATTTGTTGATGCTACCCTTCTTACCAGAGAGTTTTTCTTAGGGTTTCTCCTGATTCTTCTGGGGAAAATAACGCTTGCCCTTGGTCCCTTTCACTGCAATTCTCTCATTCCTGATTTTTCCATCACTCTAACTCCAATCTGCTTCCTATTTTCATGAATCCCTCAAAATGAGGTTTTGTTTTCCAACACAATCTTAATTTCATTCTTTTAAAAACATAATTTCTATCATTGCAATGACATCTTCTGCAGGAAAGAAGATGGATAGACATTCTCTGGTTCTGGATTTGAACTTCCAACTGCTTCATTAATTTTAATGTTAATTGGCATAATACCTGACCTTATATTAATACCCATTAACATTTCAGTAGAGTAATTTCTACAAAATCCCTCTCAGAAACTTCTCCACTTCAGTCAGGGGAGGAAATCCAGTCATGGCTGTGATTTAAACATTTGCTTTCATCTACTATGTTGAAAAAGTTTGAAAATGAGAAAGACAGAGCCAAAGCACAATTGAGATGTTTCCTGTTTGGAAACAGGAGACTAAATGTGCCAAACAAAAGACAGTGACCTAAATTAAGCTGACTTGGGGGAGCAAATAAGCTATGTCTTCCCTAAGGGTAAAAGCATTAGAATGAAGTAGTTATTACAAGAGGTGGAAGATAGGATTGCCTCTAAGTATAGAGCAAGCTAGACAGAGTAGATTAAGAGTAAGTTATAAAGAGATACTGGTTAAACCTCTGTACTTTTAGGAGATATTAATATCTGATTGTTCTTCAAAATGCCGACACTGGCTCAAAGAAGCTACAGTTAGACATATCCTTATTAAATTAACAGCTTACATTTTCAAGGTGCCTCATTACTATAATTACTCACAACAGATCAGGAAAAAAATTCTCACACGTTACTGTGAATCAGCATTAAAAACAGAGATTTGAATCTTCAATCCTACAGGATTTAGTACCTTGATCTCACATTACATGAATATATTTCCCCACAAAGAAAATCAACATATTTCTCTTCTGGATGCAGGATTCTACTAATTTTGAACATGGTCCACATAATTCAATTTAGCATTATAGTTTCCAATGAATACACTAATACAGTATACCATGTGAAATAGCATAAATTAATTAACAGGTTAAAATCAGCACAATTTTTAAGAAGTCTATCAAACATTGAACCATTCATGGAGATATTTTAAATCAATAAAATGATAAATATCAAGTTATTAACTTCAGAAAGTCAATACTTTCCATTACATTATCATAGAAATTAGGTCACTTAAGTGTCAAGTGTGTGTGGATTCAATTTGTATTGTCTTTTAAGTTGAGAGAGAGAGAAAGAGAGAGAGAGAGAGAGGAGAAATTTCTTTCTGTCTGCTAGTTCTCTCCCCAAATGCCCACAATAGCCAGGGCTGAACCATGCTGAAGTCATGAGCCCAGAACACACTCCAGACCTCCACATGTGTGGCAGACCCAAATACATGAGACATCATGTGCAGCTCCCAGGTGCGTGACAGCAGCAAGCTGGTTGGGAGGCAGAGGAGCCTAGACTTCAGTCAGACACTCGCATAGGAGAGGCAGGCATCCAAAGTGGTGACTTAACTGCTACAGGAAACACCTGACCACTTTGGATGCCTGTGTCTCTTATGGGAGATGATGCCTTATGTATTTGGGTCTGCCGCACATGTGGGAGGCCTGGACTGAGTTCTGGGCTCATGACTTCAGCATGGTTCCGCTTTGACTATTTGTGGGCATTTGGGGAGTGAACTAGCAATAAAAGGCGTTCTCTCTCTCTCTCTTCCCTTCTCATAAATAAAATAAAAATTTTAAAAAGTAAACAAAAATTTTTAAAGCATAGAACCTAAGGGTTTTTTTTTTTTAAAGATTTATTTATTTATTTGAAAGTGGGAGTTACACAGAGAGAGGAGAAGCAGAAAGAAAGAGGTCTTCCATCCATTGGTTCACTCCCCAATTGGCTGCAATGGTTGGAGCTGCGCCAATCTGAAGCCAGGAGCTTCTTCCAGGTCGCCCATGTGGATGCAAGAGCCCAAGGACTTGGGCCATCTTCTACTGCTTTCCCAGGCCATAGCAATGAGCTGGATCGGAAGTGGAGCAGCTGGGACTGGAACCAGTGCCCATATGGGATGCCAGCACTGCAGGCAGTGGCTTTACCTGCTACGCCACAGCACCAGCCCCAGAATGTAAGTTTTAAAAGCATTATTTTAGCAGTGAATATTCCTTAATATGAGTATGCAGCATTTTTAGCTTGTGATATTTCTACAGAGAGTTTGGTATTATTTTGTTTGAATTGCTAAAGTCATACTTTCATCTTTCTTTGGTCGTGTTCCCAGGAACTTCTGATATATTTAAAACAAATAAATAATTTGTATCTATTATTTCAGAGGAATGAGGCAATGAAATTAGTCTTTTCTCTGGGTCAACATGTGCTCTATGAAAATAGGATGAATTGCAGATGACCCAAACAAAATTGGAGACTGGCCAATGGAAAAGCAAGTAAGTCTACTCTTTGATATATCTTACTACTCAGTAAAGAGGAAGAAAAAAAAAGTAAAAAGTAACTCAATTTTCTTTGTCAATATCTTCTTTTATGAGGAAAAATGATGAAAATCAGAATCCTTCCCACATCTGAAAATAGAAATTTGATTCAAGACAGTCAGAAAACTAATTGTAATCTAGTACAGAAATGTTCCTTTCTTTACCCATAAGCATAAATTTTAATTATGCTGACATCTCATAAAAAATTAGATAAAAATTTCCATTTTTATACAATCACTGTAGAATAAGTTAAAACTTGCACTGGTCTAAACTTCATCATAATACTAAAATTTACATTTTCTGGGGCTGGCGCTGTGGCATAGAGGGTAAAGCACACACTTGCAGTGCTGGAATCCCATATGGGCACCGGTTCAAGTCCTGGCTGCTCCACTTCCAATCCAGATCTCTGCTATAGCCTGGGAAAGCAGTGGAAGATGGCCCAAGTCCTCTGGCCCCTTCACCCATGTGGGAGTCCCAGAAGAAGTTCCTAGTTCCTGACTTCGGATCAGTGTAGCTCTAGCAGTTGCAGCCATCTAGGGAGTGAACCAGCAGATGGAAGTCCTCTCTCTCTGTGTCCGCCTCTCTCTCACTCGCTCGCTCTCGCTCTCACCCTGCCTCTACTTCTCTAACTCTGTCTTTCAAATAAATAATTTTTTAAAAATTTCAAATGTTCTTTGTATTTTTTCAGTTTGTTCAATGCCATGTATATTACTAAAGCGTTTATTTTCCTGACACTTGCTCATTTCCTTTAACATGGTAAAATAGAAATTATGCTTTGAAAGATGCAGGTCAAATTATTTTAAAGAGTTATAGTTCAATCAGAAGAATTTTTTTATTCTAACAACTGCTGCAACCACTTTCATGTGCTGGGGAAGAAGGGAATACTTCAACTATCTGCTATCATTGAATTATCTACCTAGACCCACCATTAAGAATCAATCTTTATAATGCTCCATATTTTAATCACTTCATTTTACACAGGAGGACAACTCAAGACCTGAGAAATTAGGAAAGGCAGCTTCCTGTCCAACAGC
Organism: Oryctolagus cuniculus; assembly: GCF_964237555.1. Taxonomy (NCBI): domain Eukaryota; kingdom Metazoa; phylum Chordata; class Mammalia; order Lagomorpha; family Leporidae; genus Oryctolagus; species Oryctolagus cuniculus. Next base: position 57,198,059 of record NC_091445.1, read on the forward strand.
CAGCTGTTTTATCTAGATGCAGAGCTGAGACTAAAACTCAGGCCTCTGATTTTTTTAGTTTGATTAGCCTTTCCACAATATTATACTCTATCTCCTTAATTTACAAAGATTAAAGAAAAATATTAAGTGAGATGGGAAAAAATTTCAAAGTAACTGAGAGCTTCTAAGGAAGCAGTAGTTGTAGATTAGCCTTAAAAAGGAAGAATTTTTTCCCCCATTGCATTTCTTATGAAGTCACAATTTAGATTTTAGGTTGGATAATTATGTGTTTACCTGAAAAATATCATCATCACATTGCTATGTTGATGACATATAGACCAATTAAATCTCAAAACTCAAATTCCTTTGTTTTTGTTCGTTCAATGGCTGTTCGCATTCTATTTTTTACTATGTAACCTACTTTCCAAACCAATGTTACTGCCATAAATAGATCAATGAACCCATCGTAATAAATCAATACTAGGTTTTCAAAAACTAAATCCCACAAGGCTATGGATAGAGTATAATTCTTAAAGAACTAGACATACAAAAGAAGCCAGTAAAAGATAAGTCCTTCTTTGGAAATGTTTTCATGACATTACAAGCAACACAACTACTAGTTGATAGGCAACAGCACATCTCTAAGATAATCTTATCTTGATTTTTGATGGAACATAGAAAGTTAAACAGAGTTCAAATAAATCATTTGGTTGCCATTAGAGAGTTTACTAGGATTCTGGGCAAAGGAAGTATCTTGGATAAAGAGTTGTGGACACAGAGTACCCAGTGAAAGGGGAAGAGAACATGGCACGGCTCACCTGGTAGACTTGCTCACCTCTCTGCAACCCACTTTAAATTTCACATTTGAGCAATCTTGTTTCAGTTATTTACTCTCTGCTATGAGGTTTTAGGCATCTAATAGGTAAATAAATAATGCATTGACTGCTGTGGAGACAAAGATCAGCGTGGAAAAAGAGGAAGCCACGGATTCAGTGGAGGAGACTCTAAGAGGGTCTCTGACCCTTTCCAATTCAGTAAGTCTATTAGCTCAACTTCTGAAGCCAAGGGGAGACTTAATGAAATCCAACAGAATTGAAACCATGAAGAGAAGAATAGTGGCAACAACGGGATTTTATCTAGTTTGCCCTTATTGAAAAATCCACAAGTAAAGGTACTATAGAAATACAATGAAGGATTTAATTCAGTAAGTTTGTGTAAAAAAAGAAAAAGGCAAATAACAAGATATTATCATAGAGGATTCAATCTTCAAATAAGAATTTTTTTCTCAAGTCCCTGTGATCTGGAAAGAAGTGTAATTTTCAGCCATTCACCCTTTTTATGTTTTATTTTTAGCCATTGATTTATGATAAAAATAAGCACTGAAGAGGAACTTCAAGTGGTATCTTTTGTTCTTTGGGCTTTATTTAAACAGAGAACTGTGACTTTAATCCCACCAAATGTCGTTAGTTTTATTGACTTACATAGTAAAACCTAAATTGCTTTTAATAACTGAAGCAGTAGTCCTACACACAATACTTAGCCAAAATGTAAATTAAGTGAACTTAATATCACCATTTTTTTAAATATCTCTTCTATGAGTCATAGTAACAAGATAGAGAAGCACATGGAAAATAAAAGTCTTAAAAATACACAGGAAAGGGGTGAGCATTTAGCCTCATGTTTCACACACCACTCAAGACTTGTGTATCCCACATTAGAGTGCCAGGTTTTGCTTGCTTACTTGTTCTAAGATTTATTTATTTATTTATTGGAAAGTCAGAGTTACAGAGAGAGAGAGAGAGACGGATAGAATCTTCCATCTGCTTGTTCACTCCTCAGAGGTTCACAACAGCCAGGTGTGGGCCAGGCTGAAGCCAGGAACCGGTAGCTTATTCCAGGCCTCCCATATCAGTAGCAAGGGCCCAGGCATTTGAGCAATCTTTTACAGCTTTTCCCAGGCCCTTAGCAAGGAGCTGGATTGGAAGCAGAGAAACTAGAAAACCAGCACCCATATGGGATGCTGCACCCATATGGCACGCCGGTAATGCAGGTAGTGGCTTCACTTGCTATACTGCAATGCCAGGTCCCAGAGTGCCAGGGTTCGATACCCAGCTCCAGCTCTCAACACCAGCTTCCCAGTAATGCAGATCCTGGGAGGCAGCAGGGATGACTCGAGTAGTTGGCTCTCTTTCACTCACCTAGGAGACCTAGACTGAGTTCCCAGCTCCCAGTTTGGGCCCAAACTAGTCTTGGTCACTGTGGTCATTTGGAAAGTTAACCAGCAGATGAGATCTGTGTGTGTGTGTGTGTGTGTGTGTGTGTCTATCTCTGTCTCGCAAATGTTTATAAAAATACACATGCAGTGCCAGCATCCCACATGGGTGCTGGTTAGTGTCCTGGCTGCTCCTCTTCAGATCTAGCTCTCTGCTTATAGCCTAGGAAAGCAGCAGAAGATGGACCAAGTACTTGGGCTCCTGCACCCACATAGGAGGCTCCTGGCTCCTGGCTCCAGATTGGCCCAGCTCCGGCCATTGCAGCCATCTGGGAAGTGAGCCCATGGATGGAAGATCCCTCCATCTCTCCCTCACTCTATATAACTGTTACTTTCAAATAAGTAGATATACAAAAATAAATAAAAAAAATTTTAAACATAACAAAAAACCAATAATTTCAAGACAAAATTCTTGGGGCCTGTGCTGTGGCTTAGTGGGTAAAGCTGCTGCCTCCAGTGCTGGCATCCCATATGGGTGCTGGTTCGGGTTCTGGCTACTCCCCTTCTCATCCAGCTCTCTGCTGTGGCCTGGGAAAGCAGTGGAAGATGGTCCAAAGATCTTGGGCCCCTTCACCCACATGAGAGACCCAGAAGAAGCTCCTGGCTCCTGACTTTGGATCAGCTTAGCTCCAACCGCTGCAGCCATCTGAGGAGTAAACCAGTGGGTGGAAGACCTTTCTCTCTGTTACTCTACCTTTCAAATAAATAAATAAAATCTTTAAAAATACAAGAAAATAAAGTAAGTTAAAGGAAGATCACTTTTCCTGAAATAAATTTGTTTCATAATATTAGAAAAACAAGGCATGCCCCCCCAAAATTTACTTTAAATAAAAATATACTTTAGAATTCAGTAATAAAGAATAAACACAAGAAATTACTCAAACACAGTAAGAATAGAAATAAAACTCAAAAAATTAAATCAGTAATATAGGAAAAACAGAGCAAGAATTCAGGAGAAAACTAAATAGAGTAAAGAATAGCAGGGAAGATCCTGGGCACAGAGAGGAAGAACCATAGGGATGTTCAATGAAGACAACAGGCTTCTTGGGAGAAGTTTAAAGGATAACTGCTCAGGGATAGGCATCGTGGTACAGGAGGTTAGACCACTGCTTGGGACACTCTCATCCCTTATCAGTGATGGCTCCAGACCCAGCTCCTATGCTTCTTATCCAGTTTCCTGCTAATGTACCTGGGAGGCAGGACACAACGGCCCAAATACGTGGGCTCCTGTCACCAGCTTGGAAAACCAGGTGGAGTTTCTGGCTCCTGACTTCGAAATAGCCCAGACTTGGCTATTGCAGGAATTGGAGTGAACCAGCAGGTGGAAGATTTATTTCTCTTTCACTTTCTTTCTGTCTCTCTGTCTCTCTGTCTCTGTCTCTGTCTCTGTTTCTCTCTCTTTTTCTCTTTCTCTCTCTCTGTCTCTCTCTGTCTCTCTGTCTCTCTGTCTCTCTCTCTCTCTCTCTCTCTTTCTCCAATAAATCAACAAATAAACCTTAAAAGAAAATAAGAATAAACACTTCAGAAGTGATGGAGATATTCCAAATCACAAAAAATTTAAAAACCTGAAGTTTTGCCTAAGTAAACTTTAAAACAAAAGTCAACAAGAAATAGCTCAATACAAATTTGAATTTAAGGATAAATGAATCATCCAGGAAACATCTTGTAAGGAAAATAATTAAAATAGTATCAGCCTCAGCCCTCTCTCCAGAAAAAATCAACTCTGGAAAGTAATTATAAGTATGCAAGCTTCAATGTCCAAAACCAGTATTTCCTGGGTTAATTTTATGCTAGCTAAACTACCTTTAGCATCAAAAAGGCAATTGGTGAGCTGGCATGCTGTGGCATAGTAGGCTAAAGCCTCCGCCTATGGTGCTGGAGTCCCATATGTGCGCTGGTTCGAGTCTCAGCTGCTTCTCTTCAGATCGAGATTCTGCTATGGCCTGGGAAAGCATAGAAGATGGCCCAAGTGGTTGGGCCCCTGCACCTGTGTGGGGAGACCCGGAAGAAGCTACAGATCTGCCCGGCTTCAACCGCTGCAGCCATCTGGGGTGTGCATCAGTGGATGGAAGACCTTCTGTCTGTCTCTCCCTCCTTCTCTAACTCTGCCTCTCAAATAGATACATAAAATCTTAAAAAAACAAAAAGGCTATCAAGGTGGCATGTACCAATGCCATCTCACTAATCCCAGTGATCAACTTCTGTTCACAATTGATGATAATGATAGGACTAAGAGCCAAAGGGATCACATAAACAAGACTAGTGTCTGAAAATACTAGCTGATAGAATAAAAAAGGGAGAGAACGATCCAACATGGGAAGCGAGATACACAGCAGACTCATAGAATGGCAGATGTCCTAAACAGCACTCTGGCCTCAGAAGCAGCCCTTAAGGCGTGTGGATCTGGCTGAAGAGCCCATGAGAGTATTTCAGGCGTGGAAAGCCAAGACACTCTGGCAAAAAAAAAAAAAAAAAAAAAAAAACCTAAATGAAAGATCTTCGCGAGTGAGATCCCAGTGGAAAGAACAGGTCATCAAAGAATCAAAGAAGGAGGTACCTTTCTCTGAAGGGAGGAGAGAACTTCCACTTTGACTACAACCTTGTCTAAATATGATCAGAGTCGGTGAACTCAAAAGGCTTCCATAGCCTTGGCAACTCATGACAAGAGCCTAGGGTGATTACTGATGCCATAAACAAGAGTGTCAATTTGTTAAGTCAACAACAGGAGTCACTGTGCACTTACTCCTCATGTAGGATCTCTGTCCTTAATGTGCTGTACATTGTGATTTAATGCTATAACTAGTACTCAAACAGTATATTTCACTTTATGTTTCTGTGTGGGAGCAAACTGTTGAAATCTTTACTTAATGTATGCTAAACTGATCTTCTGTATATAAAGAGAATCGAAAATGAATCTTGATGTGAATGGAAGGGGAGAGGGAAAGGGAAAGGGGAGGGTTGTGGGTTGGAGGGAAGTTATTGGGGGGGGAAGCCATTATAATCCGTAAGATGTACTTTGGAAATTTATATTCATTAAATAAAAGTTAAAAAAAAAAGGTAACTGAAAGAGATTCTAAAATCTGATTTGATATTTGTCATCTTATTTCTTCTGTAGAAATAATAATTTGGGGACACAATTATTCAATTATTAAATTAAATTCATGTTTAACTGAAATTTAAATACAAGGCATCTACTCAAATTTAATCTGGTTAACCCAGGCACAAGCATATTGAATTAGGGGAAGAAAAGAGCCAGATTAATATGCTGAAGGTTTTTTTTTTTCCTTTTTTTTTTTTCCCCTGTGGTCTATTTCACCCCTCTTTTTTTTTTTAACTTTTATTTAATGAATATAAATTTCCAAAGTACGGCTTATGGATTACAATGGCTTCCCCCCGATATCGTCTCTCCCACCCGCATCCCTCCCCTTTCCCACTCCCTCTCCCCTTCCACTCACATGAGGATTCATTTTCGATTCTCTTTATATACAGAAGATCAGTTTAGCATACATTAAGTAAAGATTTCAACAGTTAGCTCCCACACAAACATAAAGTGAAAAATAATAGATGATTTTTTAAATGATGATGAAATCAGATCAGACCTATTGTCATGTTTAATCCCAGCGAGAGTCAAGTTGGGAATTGATAATTTCTTCTTTTTTTTTTTTTTCACAGATCAGTTTAGTATACATTAAGTAAAGATTTCAACAGTTTGCACACCCATAGAAACACAAAGCGAAATATACTGTTTGAGTACTCATTATAGCATTAAGTCTCAATGTACAGCACATTAAGGACAGAGATCCTACATGAGGAGTAAGTGCACAGTGACTCCTGTTGTTGACTTTACAAATTGACACTCCTGAATTCAGGCTACCATGCAGAATGACTAAAGAATTTTTAAAATAGCTAGGAATTTAGGCTACCACATAGAAACTACTATAGAAGCTACAACACTGACATCAATTAACAATCTCTCAAGTAACTTCAAGTCCAGATCCCTGCCTAAGGTTCTACTGTCCAGAATTCCCGAGAACTTAAGATTTTTCCAGCACATCCAGGGACTGATTAAAACAGAGAGCTTTACTCTATACCACAGTCAGCAATTCGGAACCACATTTCTAAATTGTTCTTATGACCAAGGGGACTCTTAGGCTGTGTCACTGCCTCATCACAGACAAATCCTGAATCTATCCCTCACCCAGTACACATGTCATCTCTGTTCTGGAATTCAAAGTAGAACCTATGCCCTCCTCTCCTCAAATTGAATATTCGGCCAGGGCCGCGGCTCATTTGGCTAATCATCCACCTGTGGTGCTGGCACCCCTGGGGGTTCTAGTCCTGGTCAGGGCGCCGGGTTCTGTTCCGGTTGCTCCTCTTCCAGTCCAGCTCTCTGCTGTGGCCCGGGAGTGCAGTGGAGGATGGCCCAAGTGCTTGGGCCCTGCACCTGCATGGGAGACCAGGAGGAAGCACCTGGCTCCTGGCTGCGGATCGGCGCAGTGCACTGGCCGCAATGCACCAGCCGTAGCGGCCATTTGGGGAGTGAACCAACAGAAAAGGAAGACCTTCTCTCTCTCTCTCTCTCTCTCTCTCTCACTCACTAACTCTGCCTGTCAAAAAAAAAAAAAAAAAAAAAAAAAGTTGAATATTCCCAAAATGGCAATGTCAGGGTCTGCATCTCCTGGTTGGAACTTCTTTTCTGCCTTCTAAACCCCAGCCCAGGGGACTGAGGGATTCAGCATCTTTTCTTTGTTTTTTAATAGCTCTGCTTACCAAGGGTGAACTTCTGTTTCCAGCGTGCACTGCTACACCTCTAACCAATGGTAGCAAAGCTCCTATCACAGCAAAAACCATGAAGTACAACAGCAGCTATAAGTGTGCATGAAATTAACTAAATTCCAGGAATGTCCTTTAATTACTATAAAAATAGCTGTAGGATTCATGTTTTATTATATAATAGGAGAAATAAAAGCTCTGATATTACTTAAGATTTGTACCTTTTTTTCTAAGGCTGCATTAAAATTATGACTTGCTGATTAATAATTTATAACTCAAATATGAAAAGATTCAAAAATCTCAAAAAATTCAAATGCTTTGTATAATTCTATATATAGCTAATTGATTACATAATGATAACTAGAACCTATAAAATTTTTAAGGGCTTTTTGAGTTTTAATTCATTCAGTATATACTCCTCATCTTCTTTGTACATGGGACTATGCTAAGATCTTCAGAGATACCAAATATGTGACTGCAATATAAATATTTCTTCAAATTATAGTCAAATTAACAAAATAAGTATACATGAAGATATGCATAAAAATATCAAAATGTAAAATATCCATGACAGGGCAATGTTTTTTAAATATTTCAACTAACTCCAGCTTTTAACATCTCCTACACATGTGCTTAAACAAAAAGGTATTACAGATAAAAATAACCTAGAATGAAGAATCTAGCAGTGCAGGTGCACTTGGTCAAGTCTTCTGAAAGGTACTCCTGGTGACCCTGAACGTGCATGTCCTCTTTCCCCTTTTGCACAGCCAGGCTTCCTGAAGTCACAGTAACTCCAGTGTTTGCTACAGAGCTGTTAGAACGTTTTGCGCCATTTCTCACATCTCACACCTTTTTATGGCTGATGAGTTTGTCTTCAAATATCTACATTCTCAATTCTGTTCTGTCAGGTTCAATTAACTACTGCTGGTAACAATATTGGATCCCATGACCTACTTGTTCCCCCATCTCCTTAGTGACTGCCAAATGGAACAAATGCACACAATCAGAAAATAAAGACTGAAGAGACTACCTGAGCAGAGGACCAATCCAGGAACGCCTACTCCCAAACAGAGGAAGCAAAGGATCAGCGTGCTGAGAATGCCAGAGTCCCATATCAGACCTCCCTGAACTGCTTCTGTGTCTGATGCCCTCTGTGTACCCACAAGGACCTCCAAAATTTTCATGCATAGGAAGCTGCGTCAAGCCTTTGTTAAACTAGGTTATTCTTTTGCTTCTATCAAATTGTCTTCCACTCTCCATTATCCACTCAAAATCTGTAGGAAAGTTCTAGAATGAATAACCATCTAAAGAAAAAGAGTCATTAGCAATTGAGTCAATTCTTTGAGTTCCAGAAGTTTTAATTTTAAGGACAACTGGAAAAGTTCATGTCATCGTCTATAATGTGATAAAGGACATTTGTCTATGACCTTCAAAAATAGATGCATCAATTTCAGGCATGGAAAGCCAAGACACTGTGGCAAACAACATTCTATATGAAGAATCTCTGTGAATGAGACCCCAGCAAAAAGAAGTGGTCATCAAAGAAGGATGTACTTTTCTGTAAAGGAAGGAGAGAACTTCCACTTTGCTTATGGCCTTGTCTAAATACAACGGAGTTTGTGACCCAAAGGCTTCCATAGCCTTGACAGCTCATGTCAAGAGCCTAGGGTAGTCACTGACGTCATATATATAAGAGTGTTACTTGTTAAACTAACAACAGGAGTCACTGTACACTAACTACATGCATGACCTCTGGCCTCAATGAGTTGTATTATAAGAGTTAACTGTAAAACTAGTTCTCAAACAGTTTCGTGTGTGTGCGTGTGTGTGTACAAACTGTTGAACTCTTTACATAGTACAGGATTGGTCTTCTGTGTACAAAGTTAATTGAAAATGAATCTTAATAGAGAATTGGACTGGGAAAGGGAGAAGGACAAAGAGGAGAGGTAGTAGTGTGGGTGGTGGGGTGGGTATGGTGGGAAGAATCACTATATTCCTTAAGTTGTACGTATGAAATTTGTATTCTTAAAAAGTTAATCAATTAAAAAATAGAGGCATAAAAGGCCAAATTTAATGTTTTTTATCTAAATAAGCCATTTTTATTATTCTGTCTCTGTGCTATGATCACACACTGGTGGTCCCTATGTAAATATGCAGTTAGAAATCCACTGGATCAGGTTAATATCCCAAGTCAGTTAAACTGTGAGTAAATCCCAGGCTAATCCTTAGTGTTAAGCAGAAAAATATAACTTTATACAACAAAACTTCAGATTAGCTATAAAATTTCAGAATTTTAAAGTGCTTGTTGTTTAACTAATGTAAATAACCAAATAAAAATCATGTTATTGAATAAAGTGAATTACATCTAAATTATAGTTCAACTATATAAGCTCCTCACAGCAAGATGCTACCACAGTGGACAGAAAACCAGTTTTTATATGAAAATTTCAAAACTCCATTGACCATATTTCAAAGCAAAATAAACAGAAAAGTCAGTCACCTTTGAAAACAGCAGTTTGATTTTTATTCCATTCAAAAAGTAAAAAGACATTTGATTTACAGATATATTTACAATATACCACAATAAAGAGATGCACAGGTTTGATTAAAAATAACCTAAAACATGGAGTTTCTATATTTGAAAATTATTTTTATGAGAGCACTTGGGTTTATAGATAGTGTCTAACTTATATAAGACAATATTTGGTGAGGTTTTCTTTACAAAGCATCAGTATATGCAAAATTTCCACAAGGCTCCTATGTTCAATATAGCAAAACTCAAGGGTTTTAAAAGAAGCAAATGCAGGGTTCTCAATCAATTAGCTACTTCTGTTTTGTAAATGTGAGTCTCAGCCTTTTAAAGGATGGAACAGTGAAAAGTTCCTAAAAAGAAGTAAATAGATTTTGAGGACCTGGACCTCTTTGAAGGTCACCCCAGGAGCAAGGCATGTAGGCGCCTGCCAATTGCAGTCACAGACACCATCCTACTGTGATGTTAATAAAATGAAGGATACCAGTACAAAAAGCCACAGTAATTACTGGAAGAGGCAAATACCACTTCTATTCATGGATTGTCTCTCCAGGTAGCCTCCACTTAAAGGCAGGAGTTTTTGTTGTAATAAATTCACATGTAATTAAACAATTCTTTAGAATTGTACCCTTCACTAGTAGGTCAGAGAAGAACCATGATAGGAACAAATCACTATCAATTGGGTAAGTTATTAGAAGATGCCGACCACTAAGTCTCCTTACGCTTTTGTTCTGCCCTTCAACAAAGTTGTTTTGCCACTAACTTTTCACAAATATCGATGCAACTGATTTCCAGAAACAGTAGATAGATTAAAGGCATAATAGACTAATGGGATTGTCAGGGTACCAGGAAGTGAAATATAGAAGATAGCCATGGAACTGCTATAATATTCATTCTGTTCTTTGTTGATTCTCTTCTGCAGGAAAACCATGTCACAAAAGACAACACTGGCAATTAGCCAAGTATAAAATTCTGCATTTCATCATCCTAAATTTTCAAAAAAAAATTGTATGATTATTGAGTTTACTATGGTTTTCTGATTATGTAACTGAAAAGCAAGAGATTGTATCTTGATTTGCTGAATCCAAGAATCCATGAAATTCTCAAAGAAGTGCTTGTGCAGAAGCCTGGCATGAGCATATTTCCCCAAATGAATCTAGTGAGAAGCATGGGAGTGTCAGGAAGTAGGGATTTTTTTTTTTTTTACAAAAGACACAAGCATATATTTAGATCTCGCAATGGTTTAACTAATTGATGTAGAATGAAGTAATGCAGAACAGATCAAAGTCTGAAAATATGGGAGCATGTAAGTTACGATCGAATGCTACATAATAGTGGCAGAGCCCTAGCTGCAGGTTCTGGAAAGAAGTTAGGTAAAATAAGCAAGTGTCCCTGACCTTACAGCAACTCATTTCTAGGACACTATTTCAGCTTCTGCATATGATTTGCTTAACATTTTCTTGCTTTCCAGAGCTTAAGAAATGGAATTTTTTTTCTTCAATGATAGAGAAAGGTTGAGCCAATGAGATGTAATCTGCTATAGATAATAAGCAAAAAGAAGTGCTAAATATGCCATAGACTCTCTCCCACAATTCTTCATGAATGGTCTCTGTGATTTATAATTGCTTCAAAGAGCCAGGCACCAAAGTAGAAGCTGGGGGAGGGATGAAGTTAGGGAAAAGATGTCAAGGGAACCTCATTCTTAAGGCAGGTTTCTTACTGCAAACTATGGCAAGGAAAGCACATCCAGACCATATAGACACACAGAACATTCTGAGAATAGAAAAATACTGAGAACGAAAGAACTGCTCACCTAAACCAATCCCTCCTCATAAGCAGAAAAGGATCCTCAAACATCCAGGGTTCTACAGCACTCAATGCTTCAGTGGTGAAGAGCCCTCTGCTCTTGACGAGCCCAGATCATTTTTGGACAGCTGTGACTGTGAGTAAAGACTTCCTTTTATCCAGTCAGTAAATGCCCCCTTGGAGCCAGTGTTGTGACATAATGGGTTAAGCTGCAACCTGTGATGCCAGCATCCCATATGGGCAAGTCCCTCATGCTCCACTTCCAATCCAGCTCCCTGCTAATGTGCCTGCAAAAGCAGCACAGGATGACCCAAGTACCTAGGCCCCTGCAACCCACATGGACTCTGATGAACTTCCTGGCTCCTGGCTTTGACGTGGCTCAGCCATTTGGGGAGTGAATCAGCAGATGCAAGATTTTCTCTCTCTCTCTCTCTCTCTCTCTCTCTCTCTCTCTCTCTCTCTGTGTGTGTGTGTGTGTGTGTGTGTGTGTGTGTAACTCTGCCTTTCAAATAAATAAACCTTTTACTAAAAAAAGTGCCTCCTTATGTCTCCTCTCCAGTGGTTTATTTGCTAAAACTTCATCCAAATTGCTGATGTGACAGGGTAGGGTATAAGAGACCTCCTTCAGGTATTCAATAATCACCTGTTTGACATACATTGCTTAATCAACTAAGGTTCACCCAGTTGTACTGTTCTCTGTGTGAAAGTGGCTCCCTGAAGTCTGTGGGTAGGATATGAGTACTACAGGGTTACAACAAACCTCTAAAGCTCAGAAAGAGGATTTGGCAATGCTGTTTGATGCGATTTCACTTTGGCTGTGAATTATTAGCACTTTCTCTTTTAAGTACCAGCAGACCATCTTTTCTGCAATTTGGCTGGGGATAACGGAAGGCTGCCAAAACTGATTTCATACACTTCTCAATATAGTCCACAGCTAACCCAAGGCCTACTGAAAAAAAATAATAAAAAATAAGAAGATCAAATCTCAGCATTCTTATAAAGTTGTAATTATGCCACAGCTCCAACATTTGAGAGGACAAAATGATGTGCCACTCAGCGTGTCCACAGGGGATGAGGTCTCTTATGAGAATGCTTATACTTTTAGCAATGCTAGGACATCTTAAAATAACAATAAAATCCCTCAGTGTGCAGGAGGATCAGTATTTGAAGATACAAGTTTTATATATATTCACATAGAGTATGCCTACCAACCACTGTTTTTTCTTCGATCTCCACCAGCTTTAGCAACTCTACTCTCAATTGTTTCTAAACTGTCACGATTTCTTCTTATTAGTCCCTTTAATTATATTCTCTTCCTCCAACTGTCTTTATTTTCTATAAACCCTTTCCTTCAATAACATGACCCAAGGTAGATGCTGTGGTGCAACAGGTTAAGCTACCACTTTGGGTGCCCACATCCCATACTGCAGTGCTGGCTCATGTCCCAGCTCTTCTGCTTTTGATTCACCTTGTTGCTAATACATCCTGGGATGCAGCAGATAAGGGCCCGCCTTTCCTACAGGCATGATTTAACTTATTCTTCATGGTATAACATGAATGACTATTCACATTTTTAATTGGCAATAGGAAAAATGTCTATGGAAAATGAAATTAAAAGAGAACATTTTGGGGATGTTAAAAAGATTTTGTAATCCATCATACAAGAGATCTTCAAAAACATAAAAAATGCATGTTATGGAAAACTTTGTATGGACTTAAGAATTTTTTGCACCAAAATAAATTCATCTCAATTATACTTTCCCATGAACTTTGTAAAATAACCTCATACATATCTCATGTAATTATAGTTGCTATATAGATGCTTATACCAAACCCTAAGCTCGTTGAAGACAAGGACTGAAGCATATTGTTATTTGTATTTGTTATATCTTAATGTTAGCCATCGCAAAGCACACCGGACACTGGAGTAAGGGAAAGGGTTTATTGGGGAACACCCTACAGACCGGAGTGAAGGGGCAGCGAAGGAAAAAGAGAGAAAGAGAATATAGGAGAGAAACAGAGAGGAGAGGAGCTAGTAAGGAGAGAAGAGAGAGCAGAGAAGAGGAGAGAGGAGAGCAGAGCCAAGAAACCAGAGGAGGAGGCTATAGAGAGGAACCGAGAAAGAGCAGGAGAGAAGGGCCAAGAGAGCTTGTGTGAAGGAACAGGCCCTTTTAAAACTTTGCCTGAGGGCGGGCAGGGAAGCAGGAGCAGCGAATCCCATTAGGATAGGGGTGGAGCCTGGCTCAGGTAGCTGGGCCATGCGGCCACCTGGCTACAACTGCGCCAGTTTCCTAACAGTATTTATATGGGATAAATAAAATGTTAGTTAAATAAGATGCAATAGAAAATGAAAAACTCCATTTCTGATGAAACAGTCCAAGTGCTGGTGCTTACAACTCAATCACTGAATATATAAAGCAAGTGCTTTTTCAAATGGGTATTTGGTGTGCATGCTTACAAAGCATGCATGGTTTATCCCATCAATGGCCTGTGCTTAATGCTTCCTAGGTACCCTAAGGGTTGATACTCTTTTAAAGCACTGCACCAAAGTTAAAAAGCATAACAAGTATGCACAGATAATGGCATTTAAAGCAAGACTTCACCTTTCTCTTAGAATAACCCTACTACCAAATTCTCACAGCAAAACATTTGTCAAAGTTCATGTGATTTCTCAGTAAAATATTTTGCAAGCTATGAAATATAGCCAACTCTGAATAAATTGTTGCTTAGCATCCCAAGGAAAAATGGAGATCCAGTATCTTTTCATTGTAAATTAACATAGAAATTGTATACCCTGCAGTATTTCTTGTTTTTCCTATGTTTCAATGATTAAATGCTCCAAATGTTTGTTTAGAATGGTCTGAATGTGGGTCACAGTGTTACAGTGATAGTTTATAAGGAACCACATAGTGCCTGCGATAGTTTGCTGGGACATGATTTAACACTGCATTCCAAAATGACAGATGAAGCAGAGTTTTCTGTGAAAAAAAAAAAAAAGAAAGAAAAAAGATTTGTGGTGAGAAGAAGGAGCATGAAAACAAATGAACCAATAGGATAACATCAAAGAGAATATTCCTCCAGGGGTGTATCTTAGATAATAATGGGGAAAACATCATTGGAATAGGGTAGACAGCATCGGTCATTTGCTGGGCCTAGTTTAGGTGCTGTGTGCCTGGTCCATGCTGTATATTAGAAGGAAGTTGGTCTAACAGCTATTTAAGTCTCCATTTTTTAATAGAAAACTTTTATTTAATAAATTCCAAAAGTACAACTTCTGGATTATAGTAGTTCTTCCCCCCATAACCACCCTACCACCCACAAACCATCCCATTTCCCACTCCCTTTCCCATCCTATTCTTCATTTAAGATTCATTTTTAATTATCTTTATATACAAAAGATCAACTCTATACTAAGTAAAGATTTCAACAGTTTGCACCCACACAAAGTATAAAGTACTGTTTGAAGACTAGTTTTACTGTTAATTCTCATAATAAAGCTCATTAAAGACAGAGGTCCTACATGGGGAGCAAGTGCACAGTGACTCCTGTTGTTGATTTAACAATTGATACTCTTATTTATAACATCAGTGATCACCTGAGGCTCTTGTCATGAGCTGCCAAGGCTATGGAAGCCTCTTGAGTTCACAAACTCTGACCAATTTAGACAAGGCCATAAACAAAGTGGAAGTTCTCTCCTCCCTTCATAGAAAGGTACCTCCTTCTTTGATGGCCCCTTCTTTCCACCAGGATCTCACTCACACAGATCTTCCATGTAGGTCATTTTTTTTCTGCCAGTGTCTTGGCTTTCCATGCCTGAAATGCTCTCATGGGCTTTTTAGCCAGTTCCAAATGCCTTAAGGGCTGATTCTGAGGCCAGAGTGTTGTTTAGGGCATGTGTCAATCTATGAGTCTCCTGTGTGGCCTGCTTCCATGTTGGATCATTCTCTCCTTTTCAATTTTATCAATTATTATTAGAAGACACTTGGTCTTATTTATTTGATCCCTTTGATTAGTCTCCATTTTTAAAGTGCAAGCATTTATTTTAAGACTAGCAGTTTTCTCACTAATAAATCTTTTGAATCCTTCTGTACAGATAGCTTCCTGTTAGGAATGAACAAAGTCAATTACTGCTTTTCTGTACTCTCCCCCATTTTCAACTCAAAGATTCTTGAAAATGATACCTGAATCACATCATTACTTTTCTTTGAATAATGCATATTTTGATAATGTGGGAAATAAATGTGCATAACACAGCAGATGATGTACAAGGTAATATGAGTATAAAACACACTCATTAGGGGAAAAAAAGCTTATCAGGTAGACTCACCAATATGGATGGGACAGAAGAATGAATATGTACCTATATGTAATGGAGTAAGTATTTCTTTCATCTTTATGCATCCCTTCTGGCACTTAAGTGTACAAGTATTATCCTTTGAAGCCAATGAGCACTGTGTACTGGATTTGGAAGACGTGATATTGAGAACAGAAAGGAGTTTCATTTTCTGAAGTTATAGATGAATGTCTTAATAGCGTATAACACAATAGGTAAGACTGAATGCTGAAATAAATATGGAGTTACACATGTTGTTGTTTTTTTTTTTTTTTTTTTTGACAGGCAGAGTGGACAGTGAGGGAGAGAGACAGAGAGGAAGGTCTTCCTTTTGCCGTTAGTTCACCCTCCAATGGCTGCCGCGGCCGGCGCACTGCAGCCAGCACACGGCGCTGATCCAAAGGCAGGAGCCAGGTACTTCTCCTGGTCTCCCATGGGGTGCAGGGCCCAAGCACTTGGGCCATCCTCCACTGCACTCCCAGGCCACAGCAGACAGCTGGCCTGGAAGAGGGGCAACCAGGACAGAATCCAGCGCCCTGTACACATGCTGTTTTATGGCCTTGGGTTTTTAATAATTATGCCTTTTCCCCTAAGCTCCTTAGGGCTCATGTGTAATTGAAATAACTTTGGAAAACATACAAAAGATCAGTGAAATGAAGAGCTTGTTTTTAAGAAAAATAAACAAAATTGATGAGACACTGGCTGGCCCAAATAACCAAAGAAGGTGGTGGGGAGAAGACCCAAATTAATAAAATCAGAGATGAAAAAGTAGATGTTATAACTGATGCCACTGATTAAAAAAAAAAAACTAAACATTATTAAAAACAGCTCTATGTCAACAAACTGGAAAATCTACAAGAAATGGACAGAATTCTGGACATATACAAGTTACCAAAATTGAGACATGAAGACAAAATCCACATAGAATAAGCAAGACAGAGGTTGAATCAGTAAGAAAGACCCCCCCAACAAAGAAAATCTCAGAATCAGATGGCTTCACTGTTGAAGTCTCCCAAATTCTTAAAGAAGAACTAATGAAGAACTAATCCTAATTCTTCTTAAGCCATTCAAAAAATTAAAAGGGAGGGAATCCTCCCAAACTCCTTTCATGAGGCCAGGACCACCTTATCCAAAACAAGAAAAAGATGCAACAAAGAAAGAGAACTATAGACTAGTAACCCTGATAAACACTGATACAGGAATCATCAACAACACACTTGGTAACTGGGATTCAAAGTTGGCTGAACAGGAAAAAGACATGATAAATATAACCAGGGGAAGACAGCAGAGAAAAAAAAAAAGTAGGAAGCGTATTCCCAGGGGAGAGTTGGAGAGCATTTCAAAGAAAGAGGAAAGCCACAGAGCAGCATGCAAAGTGCAGATATGCATCAGTGAGCCTGGACACCATCTCTGACTCCCACACCTAGAAACTGGAGAAGCCAGGTTCTCAGAGCAAGGTGAGAGCAGACTGCAGCAACCAGCACAACTGGTAATACTGTAAGAGAGAAAGCCTGTGGACCACTCTGTCTGAAACTGGCCTGGAGCCACAGCAGGAGGCAGGGTACCCTCTAATCCAGCAAAGGAAAAGCGTATTTCTTTCTCCTCATCCCCTCACAAGAGTGCCCAGCAATTAGAGGGGAGATGGCACCATCTTGACACAATTAGAAGCTGCAGCAGCTCTCACAAGCACAACCAGGGCATTTTAGCAGAGGGAAAAATCTGCATTTCCCATTGCCTTTGAGGCTGGCTGGGATGGTTGACAGAGGGCTGGGTGCTCACTAAGGATTGTGAGGTGCTACCATGCTGTTAACATATCAAAGGCTCTGGGCCTCAGACTGCCAAGGCAGAGGTAGCCGGCCTTGGAGATGAGTCTACCCTCTCATGGATGGGGCAGGCTTGAGGGACAGAGAGGGAATCCTCTGCACCCTATAACTATGGGATCTTGTGCACTGTGACTACATGATAGGGCAAGGGTTGTAGCTGATCTCTGGGCAATTACTGTATCTCATGTCAGAGGCTCAGAGCTCACTGGCTACTTGGCGTGAGTCACTGTTCGAGATTCCGTGCTTACACCGAGAACTACACAGATCCTTTGTGGGGTTCATGGTCAGCATGCATGAGGCTGTGCCCACTGTGGGCAAACCCCAGGCACCGATCACCTTGGAAAAGAGAAAGTGAGATTATGATTACGCCAGCAGATATGCTCATACCCTTTCCCTTGCTGACAATAGAGGAGATCTACCAGCCCGACTTGGGTGTCACCTGGATTTTTGCCAAATACTTGAGTACTGACCAGAGTTCCCAGCACACGCCTCTAGATATTCCCTGAAGGAGCAGACACTCAACTTAGGCACAGAAACACAGATCAAAGAAAAGATCCATCAGTGGAGAAAACCTATAAGTATTTCAGCAAATGCTTAAAATAAATGCAGAAACACAAGAAACAAGAACAAGGAAGTAACACAACTCCCCCAAAAGAACACAGTAACACTTCAACATTAGAATGTGAGGATGAAGAAATTAATGAAATGCCTGAAAATGAATTCAAAAGAATGATCGTAGGATTACTTAGAAGCAATGTGAAGCAAATTCCTGAGTTAAAGAAATCCATACATGAGATGGAAGAAAAATTTTCCTGTGAGATTAACATTTTGAAGATAAATCAAACTGAAGTACTAGAAATGAAGAACTCAATATGTCAAATAAAAAATACAGGAGAAGGCCTAAAAAACAAACTTGGTGAAGCAGAAGAAAGAATATATAAGCCAGAAGATAAGTGTTTGGAAATATCTCAGTCACACCAAAAAAAGAAATTAGAAAAATTAAATACAGCGTTCAAGATTTATGGGATACTATCAAATAACCCAATATGCAGGTCTTGGGAGTTCCAGAAGGTGTGGAAAGAGAATGGATTAGAAGGCCTGTACAGTGAAATGGTAACAGAAAACTTCACCAATTTGGAGAAAGAATGGGAGGTCCAGGAAAGAGGAAGCACATAGAATTCCTAACAGACATGACCAGAAAAGATCTTCACCACAGCACATTGTAGTCAATGTTCAACAGTAAAACATAAAGAAAAAATTCTAAAAAGTGCAAAAGAGAAATGTCAGATTACTTTCAGAGGATCTCCAATTAGACTCCTAGCAGACTTCTCATCAGAAACCCTACAGGCTAGGAGAGAATGGAGAGACATAGTACAAGACTTAAAAGAAAAAAACTGCAAACCCAGAATACTGTACCCTGCAAGGCTCTCATTTATATGACTAAAAGTGAAATAACCTTCCATAATAGACAGAAATTGAAAGAATTTTTCACCATTTGCCCAGCCTTACAAATGATGCTTAAGGATGTACTACACACAGAAACACAGAAAGATAGTCATCATTATGAAAGAATGTGAAGCCAGTAAATCTCCTAGGAAAAGTACAAAGGAAGTCTGAAGAAATCAGTTGGAATACTTTCGGAAAAATGGCAGAGCCAAGTCATTACTTATCAATAGACACTTTGAATGTAAATAGCCTTTTAGTTCTCCAATTAAAAGATACAGTCTGGCTGAATGGATTAAAAAACAAGACTTATGTATTTGCTGCTTGCAAGAAACACACCTTACCATCAAAGAAACATGAAGACTGAAAGTCAAAGGATGGAAAGAGATATTCCATGTTAATGAAAAACAAAAACAAGCAGGAGAAGCCAATCTAACATCAGACAAAATAAACTTTAAACAAAAAAAAAAGTTAAGAGACAAAGAAGGGCATTATGTAAATATTAAGGGATCCACTGTTCAACTCAACAGGAAGATGCGACTATAATAAATGTAGATACACCCAGTGCCAGAGTGCCTGGCTATTTTAAACAAATGTTAATGGATCTAAAGGGAGACCCAGACTCCAATACAATAGTAATGGGGGACTTCAATGCCCCACTTTCATCAACTAGAAAGAAAATCAACAAAGAAACAATAGGGCTAATCAACACTATGGACCATATGGACCTAACTGATATTTACAGAACTTTTCATCCCACAAAGTTGCAGAATACATATTCTATTTGTCAGTGCATGCAGTGTTGTCTAGTCTGGACCTCATGCTAGGCTATAAAGCTCTTGGTAAATTAAAAAAAAAATTGAAATCATACCATTTATCTTTTCTGACCACAATGGAAAGAAACTGGATTAACAACTAAGAATCTATAGATCATATGCAAACACATGGAGACTGAACACACTCCTCAATGAACAGTAGATCACAGAAATAATAAAAAAGGAAATCAAAAATTCCTGGAAAAGAATGACAATTTAAAATATCAAAATTATAGACACAGTAAAAACAATGTGAAGAGGGAAGTTTATAGCAATTAGTGCTACATCAAAAAACTAGACAGGCATCAAATAAATGAACTATCAATGCATCTCAGGGATATAGAAAAACAAATCAAACCCAAAATTAATAGGAGAAAAGAAATAATTAGAGAAGAAATAAATAACATTGAAACCAGAAAAAAAAAAGATCAGTGAAATGAAGAGCTGGGTTTTTGAAAAAATAAATAAAAGTGATACACCATTGGACCAACTGACCAAAAAGAAAGAGGGAGAAGACTCAAATCAATAAAATCAAAAATGAAAAAGGAGATGTTACAGTACCACGGAAATGAAAAGAATCATCAGGAATTACCACAAAGAGCTGTATGCCAGAAAATTGGAAAATTCAGAAGAAATGGATATGTTCCTGGACACATACAATCTAACAAAATTGAGGCACAAAGATATTGAAAACCTAAATAGACCAATAACCAAGCAGAAATTGAATCAGTAATAAATATCCTTCCAGCAAAGAAAAACCCAGGACCAAGTGGATTCTCTGCTAAATTCTACCAGACTCTTAAAGAACTAATTCCAATTCTTCTCAAACTATTCAAAACAATTAAAGGGAGGGAATCCTCCCAAACTCCTTCTTTGAGGCCAGCATTACCTTAATTCCAAAGCCAGAAAAAGATATAACAAAGAAAGGGAACTATAGACCAATATCATTGATGAACACAGATGCAAAAATTCTCAATAAAATATTAGGTAATTGAATCCAACAACACATCAAAATGATCATTCACATGGACAAAGCAGGATTTATCCCTGTCATGCAGGAATGTATTGACATAGGCAAATCAAGTGATACATCACATTAATAAATTGAAAAATAAAAACCGTATGATTATTTCAATAGACACTGAGAAAGTATTTGATAAAATACAACATCCTTTAACAATAAAAAACACAAGCAAAGTGGGTATAGCAGGAACATTTCTCAATACAATCAAGGCAATGTATGACAAAATCACAGCCAGCCTATAATGAATGGGGAGAAACTGTAAACATTTACACTTACATTCAGAACCAGACAAGGATCCGTACTTTTCCAATTGCTATTCAATATAGTTCTGGAAGTTTTAGCCAGAGCCATGAGGCAAGAAAAAGAAATCAAAGGAATACAAATTGGGATGGAGGAAGTCAAATTATACCTGTTCGCAGATGACAGGATTCCATATATAAGGGAAACCAAAAGGCTCCACTAAGAGACTATTGGAACTCATAAGAGAGTTTGGTAAAGTTGCAGGATATAAAATTAACATGCAAGGGTCCCGTGTTGTGGCATAGTGAATAAAGCCACCACCTGCAGTGCTTGCATCCCATAGGGACGTCAGTTCGAGTCCCAGCTGCTCCACTACTGATCCAGCTCTCTGTTAAGATTTGGGAAAGCAGTAAAACATGGCCCAAGTCCTTGGGCCTGGAACCCACGTGAGAGACCTGGAAGAAGCTACTGGCTCCTGGCTTCAGATTGATTCAGCTCCAGCCTTTGTGGACATATGGGGAGTAAACCAACAAATGGAAGACTCTCTCTCTCTCTCTCTCTCTCTCTCTCTGCTTTCAAATACATAAATCTTTAGAAAATTAACACACACAAAAGTCAATAGCCTGGGGCCAGTGCTGTGGCATAGCGGATAAAGCCACTGCTTGCAGTGCCAGCATCCCATGTGGGCACAGGTTCGAGTTCCAACTGCTACTGCTTCTGATTCAGATCTCTAATTTGGTCTGGAAAGCAGTGGAAGATGACCCAAGCCCTTGGGCTCCTGCACCCATGTGAGAGACCCAGAAGAAGCTCCTGGCCCTCTGGCTTTGGATTGGCACAGCTCCGGCCACTCCAGACCTTCAGGGAGTAAACCAGCAGATTTAAGATCTCTCTCTCTCTCTCTGCCTCTACCTCTCACTAATTCTGCCTTTCGAACAATAAAATTTTTTTTAAAAAATCTTCTTTAGAAAATCAATAGACTTTGTGTACATGGACAAGGCCACGGCTGAGAAAGAACTAGTAAGATCATTTCCATTCACAATTGGGTACAAAAATTAATTATCTTGAAATGAATATAAGGAAGGAGGTGAAAGGTCTGTATGATGAAAATTAGGAAACAGATTCCTCCATCTTGTTGCAAATGACCAGGTTTCGTTGTTTTTAACTGCTGTATAGAGTACATGTCCCATAATTTCTTTATCCAATCTACTGTTGATGGGCATTTGGGTTGATTCCAGGTCTTAGCTATTGTGAATTGAGCTGCAATAAACATTAATGTGCAGACAGCTTTTTTGTTTGCCAATTTAATTTCCTTTGGGTAAATTCCAAGAAGTGGAATGGCTGGGTTGTATGGTAGGGTTATATTCAGGTTTCTGAAGAATCTCCAGACTGACTTCCATAGTGGCTTGACCAGTTTGCATTCCCACCAACAGTGGGTTAGTGTCCCTTTTTCCCCACATCCTCACCAGCATCTATTGTTGGTAGATTTCTGAATGTGAGCCATTCTGACGGGGTGAGGTGGAACTTCATTGTGGTTTTGATTTGCATTTCCTTGACTGCTAGTGATCTTGAACATTTTTTCATGTGTCTGTTGGCCATTTGGATTTCCTCTTTTGAAAAATGTCTATTGAGGTCCTTGATCATGCTGAGTGAACTAAGCCAGGCCCAAAGGGACAAATATCATATGTTCTCCCTGATAGGCGATAACTAACTGAGCACCAAAGGGGAAACCTGTTGATGTGAAATGGACACTATGAGAAACAGTGACTTCATCAGCTCTTGTCCTGACTGTTGATGTACAATGTAATACTTTATCAATTTTAGGTTTTTTTTTTTATTCTAGTACTATTGGTTGAACTCTGTAATTAACACACAATTATTCTTAGGTGTTTAAATTTTAACTGAAAAGTGTGATCCCTGTTAGGAATTTGGAAAACATTATGCTGAGTGAAATAAGCCAGTCCCAAATGGACAAATATCATATGTTCTCCCTGATTGGTGACAACTAACCGTGCACCAAAAAGGAAACCTGTTACAGTGAAATGAACACTATGAGAAACGGTGACTTGATCAGCCCTCACCCTGACTGTTGATGAACAACTTAATACGTTATCCCTCTTAGTATTTTTTTTTTTGTTTTTTCTACTTAATACTTTTGGTTGAATACTGTAATCAATACACAGTTATTCTTAAGTGTTGAAACTTAACTGAAAAGTGATTGCTGTTAAATATAAGAGTGGGAATAAGAGAGGGAAGAGATGTGCAATTCGGGACATGCTCAAGCTGACTTGCCCCAAACGGTAGAGTTAGAAACATACCAGGGATTCCAATTCAATCCCATCAAGGTGGCATGTACCAATGCCATCTCACTAGTCCACACGATCAATTTCTGTTCACAATTGATCATAATGATAGGACTAAGAGCCAAAGGGATCACATAAACAAGACTAGTGTCTGAAAATACTAGCTGATAGAATAAAAAAGGGAGAGAACGATCCAACATGGGAAGCGCGATACACAGTAAACTCATAGAATGGCAGATGTCCTAAACAGCATTCTGGCCTCAGAATCAGCCCTTAAGGCATGCGGATCTGCCTGAAGAGCCCATGAGAGTATTTCAGGTGTGGAAAGCCAAGACACTCTGGCAAAAAAAAAAAAAAAAAAAAAACAACCACAAAACCCTAAATGAAAGATCTCCGTAAGTGAGATCCCAGTGGAAAGAACAGGTCATCAAAGAAGGAGGTACCTTTCTCTGAAGGGAGGAGAGAACTTTCACTTTGACTACGGCCTTGTCCAAATATGATCAGAGTCGGTGAACTCAAAAGGCTTCCATAGCCTTGGCGACTCATGACAAGAGTCTAGGGTGATTACTGATGCCATAAACAAGAGTGTCAATTTGTTAAGTCAACAACAGGAGTCACTGTGCACTTACTCCTCATGTAGGATCTCTGTCCTTAATGTGCTGTACATTGTGATTTAATGCTATAACTAGTACTCAAACAGTATTTTTCACTTTGTGTTTCTATGTGGGTGCAAACTGTTGAAATCTTTACTTAATATATGCTAAACTGATCTTCTGTATATAAAGAGATTGAAAATGAATCTTGATGTGAATGGAAGGGGAGAGGGAGTGGGAAAGGGGAGGGTTGCAGGTGGGCACGAAGTTATGGGGGTGGAAGCCATTGTAATCCATAAGCTGTACTTTGGAAATTTATATTCATTAAATAAAATTTTTAAAAAAAGAAAAAAAGCACTATATTCTAGAAAAGAATTCTGTATATAAAGAGAATTGAAAATGAATCTTGATGTGAATCGAAGTGGGGAGGGAGAGGGAAAGGGGAGGGTTGTGGTTGGGAGGGAAGTTATGGGGGGAAGAAGCCATTATAATCCATAAGCTGTACTTTGGAAATTTGTATTCATTAAATAAAAGTTTAAAAAAAAAAGAAAATTAGGAAACATCAAATAACAAAATAGAGGACACAAAAAAAGAAAAAATCTTGACCATTCATGGATTGGAAGAATTAATATGAAAATGTCCACACTACCAAAAGTAATGTACAGATTCAATGCAATCCAAGTAAAAATGTAAGAAATTCTTATATGTAGAAATAAATGATTTTAAAATTCGTATGGAAACACAAGAAACCCCTAATACCTAAAACAACCTTTTTAAAAGCAGTCTTAAACAACAAGAACCCATCCAGAGTCATCACCACATCGGATTTCAAGACATGTTATGTGGCAGTTATAATCAAAACAGCCTAGTACTAGCATGAAAATAAACATGTAGACCAATGGAACAGAAGAGAAACTCCAGAAATCAATACACACATCTACAACCAACTGATCTTTGACAAAGGAGATAATATCAATCTCTGAAGAAAGGACAGTCTCTTCAACAAATGGTGCTGGGAAAATTGGATCTGCATGCAGAAGTATAAAACAAGACTCCAACCTTACACTTTATACAAAAATCAAATGAAAATGGAACAAGGAACTAAATTTATGACCCAATATCATAAAATTACTAGAAGAAAACATTGGGGAAATTCTTCAAGACAATGGCATAAGCAAATTCTTCTTGGGAAAGACCTGAGAAGCAGAAGCAATCAAAGCTAAAATATACAAATAGGATTACATCAAAGTAAGAAGCTTCTGTACTGCAAACAAAGTCAAGAGACAATTGACAGAATGGGAGAAAATATTTGCAAACTATGAAACTGATAACGGATTAATATCCAGAATCTATAAAGAGCTCAAGAAACTCAACAATAACAAAACAAACATTTCAGTTAAGATATGGACAAAGGACTTGAACAGGCATTTTTCAAAAATAAATTCAAATGGCAAAGAGACACATGAAAAAAATGTTCAAGATCACTAGCCATCTGGGAAATGCACATCATATTTAATTGAGAAAAGCTGGAAGCCTTTCTAATAACATCCAGAACCAGACAAGGATTCCTACTTTTACCATTACTATTCAATATAGTTGTGAACATTTTCGCCAGAGCCATATAGGCAAGAAAAATAATTAAAAGTGATACAAATGGGAAAAGAGGAAGTCAAATTATCCCTTTTTGCAGCTAGTATGATCCTATTTATAGGAGAACCAAAAAAGTCCATTAAGAGACCATTGGAATCATAAGAGAAATTGGCAAAGCTGTAGGTTACGATATGAACATACGAAAAATCAATAGCATTTGTATACAATTCCATGGCTGAGAAAGAACTTTTAAGATCAGTATCAATCACAATAGTTACAAAAAAATTAAAATCTTGGAATAAATTTAACCAAGGATGTGTAAGATCTATACAATGAAAATTGCAAAATATTAAGAAATAGAATACAGAAAAAATGGAAAAATCTTCCATGTTCCTGGATTGGAAGCATTAATGTCCTCACAATGTCCATACTACTGAAAGCAATTAAGATTCAACATAATCCCAATCAAAATACCAAGAACATTCTCAGATCTAGAAAAAAACAATCCTAAAATTCATATGGAAACCAAAGAGAATCCGAATACCTAAAGTAATCTTAAACAACAGAAACAAATTCAGAGTCCTAACAATACCAGATTTCAAGACATGCTATGTGGCAGTTATAATCAAAACAGGCTGATATTGGCATAAAACCAGACATGTAGACCAATGGAAGAGAATAGAAACCCCAGAAATTAATCCATGCATCTACAACACACTAACCTTCAACAAATGAACTAAAAGCACTCCCTAGACAGAAAAGTCTCTTCAACACATGGTGTTGGGAAAATTGAATCTGCAGGCACAGAAGTATGAAACAATACCCCTACCTATACCTTATATAAAAATCAACTCACAGTGGATCAATAATCTAAATCTATGACCTGATACCATGAAATTTCTAGAGGAAAACACTGGAGAAACTTGGGAAGACATGGGTTTAGGCAAAGACTTCTTGGATAAGACCTCAGAAGCAAGGCAATAAAAGCAAAACTAGGCAAATGGGATTCCATCAAGCCACAAAGCTTCTATATAGTAAAAGAAAACTACTCAACAAAATGAAGAAGCAACCAATAGAAGAAAATATCTGAAAAGTATGTGTCAGATAAAGGAATAATATCCAGAATATATAAGGAACTCGAGAAGCTCAACAAAAACAATCAGTCAGTGTAGTTAACAAATGGGTAAATGATATAAATAGGCATTTTTCAAATGATGAAATACAAATGGTCAACAGGCACATGAACCAAATGCTGGATCACTGGCCATCAGGAAATTGCAACTAAAAGCCACAATGAGGTAACATTTTACCTCAGTTAGAATGGGCTATCATCCAAAAAATCAAAATGTAATAAATCCTGGCAAGAATGTGGAGAAAAAGGTAACCTAATACAGTATTGTTGGAGATGTAAACTAGTACAACCATTATGAAAGACTGCATGGAGATTCCTCAGAAACTTGAAAACAGATCTACCATGTAACCCAGCCATCCCATTCCTGGGAACTTACCAAAAGGAAATGAAATCAGTATATGAAAGTGTTACCTGTACTCTCCTGTTTACAGCAGACCAACCCACAACAGCTATAATACCAAGTCAACCCAGATGTCCATCAGCTGATGACTAGATAAAGAAAATGTGGTACAGATACACAATGGAATACTATTCAGCCATTAAAGAAATCCATTTTACAATAAAATGGATGCAACTGGAAACCATTATTCTTAGTGAAATAAGCCAGTTCCAAAAAGACAAATGTTTTCTCTGATATGTGGTAATTAATATAGAACATAAAATAAAAATACACTAGAACTGATATCTTTGATCTGATTATTATTTATAGCCCTGTCTTTTTTGCTGTGAAACAGTGTTTCTATTTTTCACTTCTTGAACATTATTGTTAGTGGTACATTAAGCCTGTGACTATGAAGTAAATTAAAAGTATGTTATTGCAAAAAATAAAGGAATGAAGTAAAGAGGGAGGAATAAAAAGGGAGGGAGGAAGGGAAATAGAGCTATTTTCTTAGAATTATATCTATGTAATACATAAAATCTGTTCTACCTATATTTATAAAAAGAGTAATATATTAACAAAGAAAAAAAGAAACAGTACTTACTGACAACAGTCACATTTTCCATCATAGACAAATGAAATAACTAGTGGAAAAGGAGGACAAGCACAATATTTAAAAGTTTTAGATCATGTTGCATGGAAGGATAGTTTGTTAAAAAAATATATCTCAGGGGATACAACAGTAAATACAACATATACAATATACAACTATATAAACATAGACCTTCTTATTTAAGAACCCCCTTAGATGATGAGAATGAGTGCTCCTGCCATATGCCATTAGCAACACTCTGAAATGTGATAGTGCTGAATATTTAAACTTTATCTTACTAGTCTTTAGTTATAAGAATGGAGGTCAGTTCAGCCCCGAGGAGGCAGCAGTGATGGCTTAAGTAGTTGGGTTCCTGCCACCCACTTGGGAGACCTGCATTGAGTTCCTGGCTCCCAACTTTAGCCTGGCCAAACCCCAAACACTTCTGGTACCTGTGAATTAAACGGATGATTGGAGATCTCTGTCTCTCTGCCTCTTAAATAAAAAGAAATTTAAAAAAATGTTTTTAAAGGAAGAATGGAAGGAAATCTATATTGGGCCACTGCTACTGAGATCACAGCCCCCTGGACTCCTCATTCAGCCCCCAGACACATGGTGATTAATCTGATGCTATTCCATTATGTTTTCCCCTCCCCATTTACGTTTTCTACTTCTGAAGTGGGGAGTTATGAATGCTTAAGACGAACGAGAGCATCATCATGTTTCTAATCAAGATGTTCCAGTGTTTTCTGAAACACAGACTGATTCGGATTCTTTCTCCAACAAGACAGCTTTCCTAATCTGTTTTTGACTGTTGCAGGCACCCCTGTTCTCTACTCCACACATCTTTCCAGCTGAGTTTTAGGCATAGGTTGATTCCATGTCATGAACAGCATGGAACCAAATTCCTTATGGATTTGCAATAAACATTAAAGAATAATATTATCAAGATCACATATACGAGGAGGAAGCACAGATGTTAAATCTCCAGCCCACTGCCATTTCCCTTCATAACCACTTGGCAGTTGTGCAAATTAGTGTAACTCATGAATGCCTTGCAAGGAACAGAAAGAAGTTTAGTGGGAGTTGTGGCTCATTGACTTTACAGAGAGCGTATGACTCAAATCCTCTGAGTTTTATAAGGTGATGAGTTAGGTTAGGGTAAAGCAAACCTTGGAGCGTAATTTGATTGGTTTTTCCTTCATCAGTGATGGATACTTGATAATCACTTTCTGCCTAATATATCAATATATCAACTGCAATTCAATTTTAATCTGTAAATAAAGTTAAATCAGGGCTATGAGGAGATTACACGCGTGCATTAGCTACTTAGAGGTGTCATTACTATCTGTGGTTATTGAGCTGAACACAGTCATTTGAGTTTTTAAGTTCCAGTTTTAAAGAAGATGAAATAGATTTGCTGAATGTTCTTACAAGAAACACCACACTCAGAAATTTCTACCTGCCTGAAATTACAAACATAAATTGCATGATATCAGAACAAATAAGGATTTCTAGCCTCAAGCACCAAGTGATATTATCTTCAGATTGTCAGTAGGCATGTAGGGAATACAATATGGAATAAGCTAAATGCTCCTCACACAGAAGGGAAAAAATGGGCCAATATTCCCTTCTCAGCCTGAGAAATTAAAGCAGGGAAAAAGCCCACTCTGTCAACCTGCCATGCTTTACTGTGCTCACAGCTGGACCCTATCACAGGGGCAGTGTTACAGCACCTAGCATGTTATGGGCGCTCAGTAAATATTATCTAACACCATTAACCAGTCCATGCACGTGGCCAAGCACTGTAGGCGCTAAATCCCTGACATAATGGGACATGTCTATATGAATGTGAAGCACAGCAGGCCACATCAAAGCAACTGTCAGCCCCGGAGACAGAAAGAGGGGCTGGCCAAACCTGCACAAGAACAATCAGCTATGGAACAGACCAGAAACGATGGAGACTGGCATTTAGCTCTACGTGCACAGATCGATTCCTCAGCCTTCTGTGACTGAAATCAACTAAGAAAATACTGGAGAATCATTTTATACCAGTCATGTTTGACTCAACACACTGTTGTGTCAAGCTACTGAAAGGTAAACACTCCAGAATGGTGAATATTTTCCATTTCAGCTGGGTTATAGAAAGTCAGGCACGCACATTCTGAAGAGGAATATGTGTGTGTGTGTGTGTGTGTGTGTGTGTGTGTGTGTGTTTATGGGCATGTGTGTATGTATGTATTTTTCGTCACATGAATAAAAGAAGTCACCTGTAACACCTGCTAAATTTCTGAACTTAGCACATTTCTACTTCAAATTAAACTTGAACAAGACTCTATACAGATTTCAGAATATTAACCAGACTTTAAAAGAAAAATCTGGGTACTGTATTTTTAAGATAAATGTAATTTCCTTACATCTTGGTTAACTTTTGTGTTGTCAAAAACACTTTTGGATTTGAATTAATCATTTAAAATAAATTATCAAATCTTAGACATTATTTTTTTAAGTTTCCTTGGTTATATTACGGGGAAAAGCCGAACAAAATGGAGCTCACCACCAGGATACTAGGCACCAGTGTCAGCACCCTGAAAATCTAATCTCGCTGCTAAAGCAGCAAAGAAAACAAGCACTGATTCACAAAGTCTATAGCCCAGGAAAATGGGAGCGAACAGAAACAGGAGGGGACTCAAGAGAGCCACAAATTGTCCTCAGCTGTTTTCTGAGTTGCGTGTTAATACGGATTCATGAGTAAATCCTGAGTGCATTTGTTGGAGACAAGTGCTTTCTACTTCAGGGAATAAAAAAGTGAAAGGAAAGGAAATATATACACGTATATAATGCACATTAGATAACCACAAGTACATACATATGTATGTACTATATATACAAGTACATAGAGTGCAAACAAACGCCTCAGAGTTAATGGTTCAGCAAATCACAAGGTTTGAGAGGGTCACTCCACATCCTTCAGGATAGGGTATGAGAAGTATCTTACATCCAGTTTACCCACAGAAACCAGGACTTGATGCCACTAAGTTCATGGTCAGACTCAGTTGTAAGCAGAACCTCCTATCAAAATTTAACCAAAATACAACAGCAGCATTTTCAAGATTAAATTAAAAACCATCTCACCAGATGGGCCCTGAGCTGGGTCTCCTGAATTGTCAAGGGTCTCAGGAAGTTACAACTTGGCACTGTTTCACTATCAGGCATATTCAGTTTCCCACCTGGAAAACACTGTTGGAACCCAAAATTTTACTAAGCCAATAGCAAGGCATAGCTCACCCCTTAGTTTTCTGTTCATCAGGGGGATGAAGTCCACAGCCAGAACTACTCCTCTGTTTCCTCTCTCCTGCAACCACATTCAACAAGCACACTTCACGTGATCACTACGTGTATCAGGCCCACTTCCTGTCACCCTCAGCACCGCCCTCCACCCAGCTGCAGTCATCATCAGCCACTAAACCCATCACTTATATCTCTGCCTCTCCACCATGATTCCCAGTCTTAGGAAAATGTACCATTTTTCAAAATAAGGTAGGTTTTCATTTCACATATGGTAGTTTTCAGTTGACTAGCCTATTAATCTTGCCAGAAAAATCTACAGCTTTAACTAATTTTGGAAAGCTAGTATTTAGCAAATTCATTCTGATTTTGCTTATCTGGCATTCCTTACCTTTGTGAGCAACTACAGCTTATATTCAAAAGTCTTCCATTCTCCTTCCTGGGAAAAGTGCCATATGAAGAGAATCAATATACAATCTCCTTTCAGGGAGAAGAATATGATAATGCCCCCTGTTTCATGACACTAGCCACCCATCTTTGTCAAGTGCTGAACATTAACAAAAGTGGAAATGTCATAGTCCATCTGTAGGATGGAACTAACTGAGAAAGGGTTCTAATTTCTTTTTACCATTAGATAAGTGGACTCAACCCTGATGTAAGAAAGTTAATCAGTAAATGACATTGAAATCTTTCCCCTGGAGACCTCTATGTTGCCCACATGTTTTCCCACCACTAGAAATAATGATTGCTTGCTGATAGTTAATGCTGCTACGTATTTATTTTTCCTTAAAACAAACAATGGAAGTAAGTCATTGGCTGAATAATACACAACAGCTTGATTAGTTTCAGACTCTGGAATTTAAGAACTGCAAGGGTCTGAAGAGAGTATTTTATTTAAAATAACATCCTTATCAATTGTGGTTATGCTTGTCTGTATAGAAAAGTACTTCCCAGAAAGGCTAATAATGTTACTACTGGATGGCTTAAAGCATTAGAAGTTCTCATTTTTTTTTATCAAAAGGTGAGTAGTCACCCATAGGGAGGTAGGATGGGTACTTTAAATTAATTGTATTAATTGCATTTTTCATAATGACAAAATATTCATTTGCAACTCAAAATGAGTAAATAACAACAGGTTCAGAATCTGACTTCATTTTTCCTACTTTTTAAATCCTTGTTTTGCCTAATAGGGACATCAAGGACTACAGGTAAGACTCCTTCCATTTTATTGCTTTAAGACTGAGATCAAGTTATTCCCAGTCTTGATGTGTTCTGTTGGAAAATGATTCTTCATGGGTATCACATTTTTGTGTATCTTTCAGGCAGGAGCACTAACTGCTTTTGTTCCATATAGTTTCCTCCAACCATGTCTGTATAACGAAGAGTCTCAGAAGATGAAAACAATGTCTCTCCGAGGACAAAAGGCAAGCTATCCATTATAAAAATTTGGGCTTCCTAAGCTTAGTTAAGAGTTTGTCTCGCACAGAACAACTCACTGATGTGTCACTGGGGCTTGGAGTACAGATGCTGGATGATCTGTAATCCTGGGTATGTCAACTGCTGTCCCTTGTCTCTGACCCAGGAGACTCCTGCCTTCTGCCAGTAGCCATGAAACTGCTTCAGGCCATTTATTTAGCTTGCTAGGAGGGTAAAATCTCAGATCTTTCTCTGTTCTATGGGTACTTTACCCAATGAGTTCAAAAGTATTTTTTGTTATCCAGGAGACTATAAACTATAGCATATCACATTTGTAAATTTAAAAAAAATATA
This sequence comes from Oryctolagus cuniculus, assembly GCF_964237555.1. NCBI lineage: Eukaryota > Metazoa > Chordata > Mammalia > Lagomorpha > Leporidae > Oryctolagus > Oryctolagus cuniculus. The sequence goes on from NC_091445.1 coordinate 57,230,741, forward strand.
TATATGATTGGAGAATCTTGAAACTGCATTTGAGCACTTTAAAAAATACATAGAGGAGAAGAAGCTGAGTTACGGTGGTCAGAAAGTCTATTTAGCAAAGAGTAAAACAGAATCATCAGCAAATTAAGGAAAGATGGAACATCCTATAATCCTGAAAATATATTTATTTCAGTTTTCTATGACGAGGGATTTAGAGACGGAATTGATATTTTATCCCCATAACCTGTAACTCAAAGGCTCCTAAACATTTTGTCTTTCATGTTTATCCATGGGATAATGATCAATCAGATCAAAACTGTTTTTCTCACCTCCTGAGTCCCCCAGCTTTTCCAAGGCTTGCTTATCCTGCTCTCTCCTGAAGCCATCCCTTAGGTTCAGAATGGGGAGGTGCAAATATGGCAACAGCTGTTTCCAATAACTTAGAAGACTCAAATTTCAATCACACTTTACCAATGCTGAGTCATTTGCCTTCTTCAGCCAGCCTTTGGGGAACTCAAATTTCTCAAACTAATTGAGCACTTAATACACAGCTATAAATTAATCACATTGAAATGGTGCTAATTATTTCATTAGCTCCAATCCAAATCATCACTTATGGAAACTAAACTGCTAAACTCCTTCTTTATTTAAACTATTGATTTAAGATATGCTATAAATTACATATGCTGAAAAATAATGATTGCATTTCTAATTTCTGGAAAATTGAGTATATTATGGAGGGAGTGTGTGCTGCTGATCGATACTTTATTTCCTGGGGCATATATAGCAGTAACTGTAATTCGTAGCCACAAGAATAAAGTGAGGTCAGAACAAATTTTCATCCCACTGGTCCCATGGCAGACTGATGAGCAGAAAAGCTCTATGCTTTCCACTTTTTTTTCCCCTTTTTCCTGAACATCTTGACCGGCAGGCTGGTAGATAATCCTGTTCAGAGTTAATGTGCAGTAACAGGATGGAGGGCAACTGACTTAAGAGGCTTGCATCTGGGTCGGGACATATCGATGCCATATTTAAAGATGTTCTCTCGGTTCACCTCTGTGAAGATAAATGTCTGAACAATGAGCTTAAAAGAAAAAAAAAAAGGGGGAGAGAGACACTCAGGGATGGTGATGGATTGTCAAACTGCGGAAAAGAGCTTTCACCAAAGAGACATGTTTGCTCTGTAAGGAGGCACAGAATAAAGGAGAAATGCAGAAAATAATTAAAATATTTTTCCTTGTCTGGGCTGTGCTAGCTGGAAACCAGATTCTTAAGAGAAAGTTCAGCTATTTTAACTCATGAAGAGCAGCACTTTTGAGCAACTGGGATGATAGAATTCATCCCCCCTGTACCCAATAAATGGACCTAAGGCCAAACTCTGTAATTCATTTGGCAATTCATCATCTATAATCCTGTAAAAAAAAAAAAAGCATCTATAATCATAAAATGCTGCTTCAATGTTTTACCTGCATTTAACCTGAAATTTACTCTTGTCTCAACTAGAATATAAGAATTTTTAGAGTAAGTGGCCATTTTCTGCATCTTTGGGGGTCTGGGTTTTGTTTTTTGTTTTTTTGTTTTTTTGTTTTTTTTGGTTTCGTTTTTTTCTCCTTACAAGGCCTGGCTCAACGTCTTTTCATCAGGACAGTCTTAACCAGTGTATGTTCAAGTGATTTGGAGCAGCATTTGAGAATTTGGGTTAGTAGCCTGATGGCACAATTTAAGCTTTTAAGCATGAGAATATATAGGTGGGGTACAGCCTTCCCTTAACAGCCACCAATTATCCATTATGATATCTGAAGCTCAATTTTAGAGCCAGAGGAGACAGACAACAAGAGGGTGATGTGGAGACTGTGGAAGCAAAAATGCCTGAACACCGGTATCAACAGCCCCTGATTTAGGTGAATGCTGGGCTCTTCGTTGTTCTGCCAGTATATGGTTCTGCTCTATTGAAATGCTATGCAGTCTGGTTTTTGTCAGTAAATACATATATTAGCAGTGATCTTAAGATGTTCCTTCATGCAATAAGCTGCCATACTGCATTGTCAGAGTATATAAAACATCTGGAGTTCTCTCTGAATAAATCTGCATGACTGACTTTATATTTCTCTGGGAATCAGTATTTCCTCCTTTTTAAAAAATATTTTTTTCTTAACTTTGGTGACTTCGTACCACTCATTGCACTCTGTGTTTCAGGAGGTACTTTTCACAGACCTAATATGCATTGAAGTGCAACATGCTAATGTGCTGATGATGAGATTAGATAATTCATAACATAACCATCTTTTTCCACAGGTTATAAGTTAATTGTACTGGAAGACTCATGAAAGCAAGCACTGAATGTCTTTTCTTTAGAACCAAACACCTAGAAGTTTGCTAACTCATTTATGCATTATAAATATATCTGTGAATAAGTGAATGTGTTAAACCAATTCTATTGTATTTTTAATTTTAAAAGACCTCAATTAGTCTATTTTACTGGAAAGAATTTTGCTACACCTAAATCATCTTGGGAGTGTTTCTTTATAAGTCATTTATTTCCTGGAATTCCTCCAAACCATGAGCTCTCTGACTCTGACAACTTCAAATATCTTTAATGATTTCTTTAAAGAGCAATAAAACGGCAGGCTACTAAAAAGGAGATAACTATACCAAGCCTTCTCATGAATGGACTTAGCAAGCATTTAAGGAGCCTTAATATCAGTCTTCCACAGCTAGATTTATAACACATCCATTTTCTGAATCTCTTTGACTTGGCTCCTAAAGCCCCTAGGCACAATTTTGCAGGGAGTTCCTATGACGCACATACATTAAACTGAGAAGCAGGAAATATGATTCTCCTAGAGGCTGATATTCGCCGACTTTGATTATTCTTCATAGCAAGTCAGGTTAGGTTGGCAGGTCATTATCTGATGGATGCTGCCAACTACGGGGTGAAAAAACAGGGTAAAGGGCTCTTACACTGAATAATGGGGACACAAAAGCCACAGGAAGAGGCTTTTAGACAATCACTAAAAACTCAAGTTAGTGTCTTCAGCATTCATTCCTGCCTACACACTGAATATTCATTTGTGCCTTTTTAGGACATTTGATGAATCTATACTTTATGAATAAAATAACATAGTAAAATGAGGTAGTCAACTTTTAATTTTGCCTTTTGAGATTGGCAGAGTGATCCTTTGAGGTCCTCAGGTGTCCCTGAATAGGTAACAATTTTTAAATGATACAAGGCCAAACGTGGCCTTGAATGAGTTATCTGTCATAGTTCAACCCATAACAGTACACAACTCAAATATCTTACCCACATCTGTACAATTTTTAAAACAGTTTTGCTATCACACTTTGATATGCATATTGACAAGCCCAGCAGCATTCCCTCCAAAAAATGATTTACAATTAAATATGGTTATAAATGAAACCCAAGGGTCACAGAGGTTTATAGTTGGAACACACCATGTAATCATCTCGCCAATCCTCTCTTCCACCGTATCTCTCATTATATAGTATCCCTGACAAACTCTGGTTTAATTTCCCAATACATCGGGAGCTCAGTAGCTGGAAAGATAGCCTTTATTACTAAGCTGTCGCTCCCCCACTCGCGGAGGAACGACACCAGACCCTGCGCTGTTCTCTTTCCCTGGCCCTTCCCGGGTTTGCTGCTGCTCCCCTGCCGCCGCGGAGGAGAGGCACCGGCGAGCTCTCCAACCGACTCTCTCAGGGGGCACGGCTGCGCATGCTGTCTCTCTCCCCCTTTTAAGGGTTTGGGTCAGGAATCAGCTAATTAACGAAGCAGCTGTGTAAGATTTGTTTGCTCTCTCTCAGCGCCATATGATGGGAGATCAGGTGCATAGAGTTAGTCTTAATAGTGTCAGTGGTCTAGTCTAGTCTCGGTAGTCTCAGTACTTATTTCGCCATGTTGCGGGAGACAGGCCCTGCTCCCCACACTAAGCAGTAGTATAAAATAATCATTTCTTGTGCAAAACAACTTCTACTCAAGTTTACATAGTTTGCAATGCAGTTTCATATATATCATCCCATTCTACCCTCACAACACTCAGGCCAACCAGGAATTATTAATCCCAATTTCCAGAAAAGAAAGCTCAAAAACATTAAAAGTAAGCTTTCAAATATCAAGCTATGTAACGAAACAGGATACAGATCTGAAAATATATGCCATTGGTATCTGCCTTCATTTCCTCCAAAATTCATGCCTGGATTGAGGTAAACATTGCTTATTTAGATTGATGAGGTTCAGAAATGAGCACCTCTTTTTGCCTGGAAAGGTCAGGGGAATAATTGCTACCCCCAGGACACATACGACACAGGAGCTGCTGTTCCTACACCAACCAATAAGGATTTGACATGTGCAGTTCATATCCAAAAAAGAGGCTGGCATTATGGTGCAGAGAGTTAAAGCCATTTCCTGTGATGCTGGCATCCCATATGAATGCTGGTTCAATTCCGGCTGCTCCACCTCCAATCCAGCTCCTTGCCAATGTGCCAGGGAAAGCAGCAGGAGATGGCCCTAGTGTTTGGACTTCTGCTACCCTATGGGAGACCTAGATGGAGTTCCAGGCTCTTGACCTCCACCTGGCCCAGCCCTGACTGTTGTGGCCATCTGGAGAACGAACTAGCAGATGGAATCTCTCCTCTCTCCCTGGAACTCTGCCTTTCAAATAAAATAAATCTTTATAAAAATTCCATAAAGAATATATTACTGACATCTTCACAACTAAGGACAATAAATGCAAACCAGTAAGCTGAGTAATGGAAAAATGACCTTTATGTGAGGATCTTCTAATAATTCATAAGCCAACAGGCAATAAATGATATCTCAAGTGCAATCATCAGCTTAAAGCAAACTTGAAAGAATAGATTCCATATTTTATAGTATTTTCCATCATCATAGATATTCTTGAATGTGTAAGTACAGTTCCACTATTCAGCTGGAAGCTCCACATACAGAGCCCAGTCACAAGCTTACTGATTTTCCATCTCAAGATACAAAAGAAGTCACTTCGTCAATTAGAGTACAATGACACTAATGAATGCATTCTAGTTGTTCCCTTTCTTGCAAGACTTTCTTATCTGGCAGCTCCAGTGATGTGATGAGAAGGCGATTTGCAAGTCTGATTTGGAAGTTTTTGATCACAAGAGACTAGGGAGTATAAAGTTTCTGCTTACAGTCTCAGGGACATTACAGAAAATTAGCTGTGGTAATGCATTGAAATTATTCAAATAGAAATAGACTCTCAACTTTGTGATCATTCCTTTTTAACTTGCAAAAAGACCGGGATGTAAATGAAAACTCTTATGGCTATTCTCTAGAGACCAATAGTTAGTAACTGAATCTCTTCAAACTTCTGCATTATTCAGGTCTTTGGTCAATGGGCAGCAATAAAAATAGAGATATTTTCAGATTTTCAAATCTTCTATTCATCTTTGTGATGAATTTGAATCAACAATTCTAAACAAGTCCTAATAATCAATTGGCAAGGTTTTCTATACAAAATGATAAGCTAACTGCTTTGCTTCATCATTCTATGCATCCATTTAGCACAATCCATGAGATTATTCTCCCTTATTACCTTGATTTTTTAAGACATTGATCATCTTGTAAAATAAGCACATCATTAATAGAAGCGTTATTTCTGCTCTCTGTATATGACAAGACACAAAATCCTACACAAATGCTCTACTAAACTAGCTACAGATAGCATTGAAAGCATTATTCACAAAAGGAGACATAATGATAAAAGCAATCCACTGATAATATTATGGGTTAGTAAGTGTGGAAACAGTCAGAAAAATATTTATTTGCTTTATGATGCACAAAAACGTATATTTGCAACCTATTGGGCCCTGAAAGACAGATGCATACAATGTAGGCTGTTCCACTATGGAGCACATTCCGTTAGACCAGTGCTGACGCTGAACATCATCAGTTCTTGGAGGAGCCACCTAAACTCACTTTCCATCTGGTTGATTGAGAGCACTGCCAGGTGGGGACTGACCAGGTGCACTGAAGGCGAATAAGATGTCAGAAAGGTAAAAGGTAATTTGTTTTCTCCTCTGGGGTAACCTCGATATGTTCTTTTTCTCCAAACAGTTAAGTTTCGAGGAAATATGCCTACACCAAGTTTTAAATTATTAACAAGCTTAACATTCATGTGCCATTGAATGTGGATGCATTTAAAGGTGGGTGAAGATCAATTTTCTGTACCTAATTTTTAATTGAGTCTAATGACCAGAAATGACCTAGAAGGGCTTCAGCCTTGAGAGAAAAGTTATTAAGCAAATCCGGGGAATGAGATACTGCTACTTGCATGGATATTTTTTATTTCAGACTCTGTCCCTGGATCTGCCAACATGACAATGCTCTTCAATAATAAAAAAGACATGTTCCGAGCTTTTGCAAAGATGACACCTGCTTGAGTGACAGCCTATTCCTGCATGCCAGTTCCTCAGCTCTAGTTACACTGCAATCTGTCAGCCACTTAGATGACAAGCACTCTTAAAGACTTAACCATTAAAGAGTTAACATACACATATTTTTTTAATCTGGTACAATGACTGTCTCTCCATCATTCAAGGGGTAGTAAAGTTACTGTACAAAACAAACAACACTATTTAAAGGTTAATTACTTGATTAATGCGTACCTTACCACAACACTTGCTCTTTATTTACAGATATAAGAATCTCCAATTATATCTTGCATTAAATATCCTTGTTCACTTCCTTTCTTTGGCCCAAGAAATAATTTCTGATGGGTCCTAAATACAGAAATCAAAACATTACCCTAATTTTTTGTTATTTCTGTGCTTACTGAAAAAAAAAATCTCCTTTCACTATTGACACACAGAGAATGTGATGACTGAAAGTGGATGAGCCATTTCTCACTCCCCTCCAGGTGAGACCTGGAAATTATTTCTCATCATTAAGTAAAAAACATTTTATTTTGAGTTGGCATGACAACAACATAAGAATTTCTGATTTTCTCAGACATCTGGAAAACCGAAATATTTTAGCACAAGACACCTAGTCAATCTTTTATGCTCTCATTAATGTTAAAAGTGACTATGTGGGGCTGGCGCCATGACTCACTTGGTTAATCCTCCACCTGCAGCACCGGCATCCCATATGGGTGCTAGATCTAGTCCTGGCTGCTCCTCTCCCAGTCCAGCTCTCTGCTGTGACCCGGGAGGGCAGTGGAAGATGGCCCAAGTGCTTGGGCCCTACACCCCATGGGAGACCAGGAGGAAGCACCTGGCTCCTGGCTTCAGATCGGCGCAGCGCATGCCATAATGGCCATTTGGGGAGTGAACCAACGGAAACGGAAGAAAGACCTTTCTCTCTGTCTCTCCACCTCACTGTCTATAACTCTACCTGTCAAATAAATAAAAAAATAAGTGCCTATGTGGACAATTCCACAGATATACAAATGTGCTCCACACATAGTTCACCTTGTGTTGCTTTTCTAAAGCAACAAGAAAATCATGAAATAGTGTCACAAACACAGGTGTATGTTTGGAAATCATTATGGGCAGTATGGGCAAGAGTGTCATGTATCTATTCCTTCTGAAGATTTTCAACACATCAATGGTAACATTACAGACTCAAGACTGCCTGTTGTACTACTGTGGATAGGATCCTTAAATAAATGTGGTCTTTTGCCTTCTCAGAAGTTTCCAAAACTTCTTGAAGAGAGGGTCACCTCAAAGGTTTGAGCAAGTAGTGAGAACTTTCATGTTGTAGATGGTATTTCCATAAGAAAAGACCTCTTATGTCAGTAGGTACAAAATGGTGACAGAATGGAAAATTTTGAACTGGAGAGAAAGGGTAAAAGAGAATGAGAAAAAATGTTAAAGGGAGAGAGCAGAATTAACTGGAAAGTATTGGATATGTTTCCAAAGCAAACAACAAAGTATAGTCACTCTGCTTTCTATATCATATGACAAATTTCTTTATCTAATAAATACAGTAAAAATTTTTATTTTTATTTTTATTTGATTTCCCCTTTTATTCTCAAAAATAATAAAGAAAATGGATATGTCTAAATTATTGGTAATGAATGAGGGGAAAGTCTACCAGAAAATTAAGAAATGCTCAGAGACATATTTTATAGATAATTATAAAATAAATTTGGAAATACGATAATAAGTGTTTTGGAAGAAACTTTTATATTCAACAAGCAATATAAATTGTAATCATTCATCCTGAGGCACTTTATAGAAAGAAATAAACCCAAGAGTAGGCTTACTGATTCTGTTGTGTTTGTTTTCCATTGCTGTGTAACAAATTACCACCAACTCAGTGGCTTACAACAACACACATTTATTACCCCACAGTTCCTATAGTTCTGCAATCCAGACACATTTCCAGTGTTACCCCTGCTCCTTGCAACTACAGGACTGAGTCTCTCAGCTTTTAGAGACCTGCAATGTGATGCTCTCCACAGAAAGTTCATATCACAGCAAATGGTTTCTCTAAAGCTATAGGAAAGGTCTCACTAGTGCCTGCTAAAAAGAGAACCAGATAGATGATAATCATGATGATGACAATGATGATGATGACAGAGAGAGAGAGAGAGAGAGAGAGAGAGAGATGAGATGAGATATATTTACCAAATTATGGCAGTAGCTAGCATTCCACTATCTTTGCCATATTCTATTGGTTTTGCATGTCATAAGCCTCACCTACACTCAAGAGAAGGGAATTTCATGGACATGACCATAGGGATAAGATAACATTTATCTGCCACACCTGGGTAAAGAATTCCCTATAAATTCAAAACACAGACTCCTCACACATCCAAAGGGCCTTTTCCTGGCAAGCAGCTACCTACTTGAATATTAAATCAGTCCCACAAAAATACTTATTTTGGTGCTGACCATTACTAAAAAACAAAATAAAAAATATTCCAGTGTTCAACGCAATGTACTTGTTCACCAATGCAAAACATTACCAAACAATGGCATGAACCTAATTGATGATGATGTTCCCAAATTACTGCCGGCTTGATGATATTCTGAGATCTCTTCAAATGCCTCCCTAATGTTTCCTTTCTCTGATAGGAATGGGTCATTACGTGAACAGAGCTGTAAACATGCAATGAAGTGACCTTACCAGAAAGAAAGTCTCTATTCAGACTCAGGATGGAAAAGGCTGAAACCCAGCGGGGTGCTTGAATAGGCTGTTAAAAAGACAAGAATGTCCACATCTAGGTAAGTGCTGGCATAAACTTATTTAACATGTTGTTTGAAGAATTGTCAGAAATGACCTTTTATTCAGCTCACTGAAATTAGTAGTTGATGAGTTTGCATGAGGATTTTTTTATTTTTAAAATTTTTATTTACTTGAAAGACAGAGAGACAGATGGGGAAATATCGTCCATTCACTGGCTTACACCTCCAGTGCCTACAACAGCTGGGAGTACCAAGCCAAAGCTACCCAGGAGCCTGGAACTCAATCCAGGTTTCCCACACAGGTGGCAGGGACCCAACTTCTTAGTGCATCATCACCTGCTGCATTAGCAGGAAGTCGGACTGGAAGCAGAGCCAAGACTTGAGCTCAGACACTCTGATATGAGATACAGGCATGACAAGCAGCATCTTAACTGTTGCACAAAACCCTCACCCTATTTTTCAAATGGTATATATTTTTCATAACTATTTTAATTGGTCTAAAACAAAGAAATGCACATCTATTTGCTTTGGTTTCAATAAGCCCAAAGAAATTTTGAATCTATATAAACTACTACTAATTGGATTTCCTTGTTGTCGTTCATTAATGAATTAATCCATAGTGTATCATCCGTGATTTCTAATTTAGCTTAAGTTAAAGAGGAGAAAGAACAAAAATACTAGTAAAGTACAAATTTCTAAAGAAATCTTCTAGATTTTGCTATATATTTTACACGTATTTTGTTCATACCTATTTGGACAATTTTTAGCCACTCATATCTACTGAATCTTTCAAAAGCATTTAGCATAGTTGTCAAAAAGATCAACTTTCTCCCATTCCATATTCACATTTTATCAGTAAAAATGTAACTGATTTGTTGGCATGGCATAATAGGTTAAGTCACTGCTTGCAACAGTGGCATCCCATACTGGAACGCAGGCAAATCCCAGATGCTTTACTTCCCATCCAGTTCCTTGCTAATAATCCCAGAAGACAGTAGAAAATGGCCCAAGTGCTTGTGCCCCTGCCATCCATGTGGGAGCCATGGATAAAGTTCCAGGCTCCTGGCTTTGGCCCAGTCCAGTTCAGCCATTGTGGCCATTTGGGGAGTGATCCAATGGATGGAAGATCTCTTTCTTTCCCTCTATCATTCTGCCTTTCCAATAATAATATATATCTTTATACATGTATATATTCAATAATAAATAAATCATTAAAAATACATAGTAGGACAGTGATTCCTGCTTTAAGAAAAAAAGGCAATTCATTTGTCAAAACATCCTAATCAGTTCAAATATTTTTTTTTGACAGGCAGAGTGGACAGTGAGAGAGAGAGACAGAGAGAAAGGTCTTCCTTTGCCGTTGGTTCACCCTCCAATGGCCGCCGCAGCCGGCGCGCTGCGGCCAGCGCACCGTGCTGATCCAATGGCAGGAGCCAGGTGCTTCTCCTGGTCTCCCATGGGGTGCAGGGCCCAAGCATTTGAGCCATCCTCCACTGCACTCCCGGGTCATAGCAGAGAGCTGGCCTGGAAGAGGGGCAACCGGGACAGAATCCGGCACCCCGACCAGGACTAGAACCTAGTGTACCGGCGCCTCAAGGCGGAGGATTAGCCTAGTGAGCCACGGTGCCGGCCAGTTCAAATATTAACAGGTTTAAGATGAAGTGCAACTTTTGGTAAAGGTCCTTTGTGAGAAGAGAATAGTCTGCTAGCCACAGCACTCAATGAAGGGCAATAAGTTGGCATGCTCTAAGAAGGAATAAAGAATGTCAATTAATCTGGGGGATTGGTTAAGAGAAAGTCATTTAAAAGTGTTTCTGCTCATCAAAGATACAGTCAATATGTACACATTCAACAACTATTTGTGGAACATCTATTATGTGCTAAATAATAAGAATGAGTGCTTGCTACTCCACACAGGGAAAAACATGATCACTGCCCTTGAAGATTCCAATACAATTACTTTGTAAGATACTACAGCATTTATGTAATGTTTATCACATACGAGGGGTTGCTATTGTCTTTAACCCTAAAAAGCTTTTGGTGTTAGCCTGGACTCTGACAGGTGCTAACGAATGGTGAGAAATGCACTGAGGTCCTAAGGTTATTGCTTGATGATTTATGACGCATCAGTCCTTAGTTGAAAGTGTCCTGTCAGATTCATTTTTTAACACCAACAAATATGAGGTTGAATTGTAAAATAGGTTCCATTTAATCCAATTTATTTTATGTAGCTGTGCTCAAGGATGCATGAAGGGGCTTCTGCTATGGAAAGTCTTTCAAACAGTAGCACAGATGGAAATTTACCCTAGAAAAACTGCAGAGGTATATTCCACTCTCTTCTCTCTTGCACCATGTACATAATCTGTCACCAAGTCATGGCACTCAAAACTGTCCATTCCCCAAACATACAAATATACCTTGCCATTACTTTAGTACATTCCCCTTAATGTGCTGAACAATTATTTCCTTCTTACTGCCTCCAATATTCTACCTCCAGCCCATATCTGTAGTGCTTCCAGACTTCACAGAGTAGCTCTGACCCTTATTATTTACAGATAGTTCCCTGTGGATCTCTGCATTCCAAAGAATAGTGCCTGTGCATTACCAAATGGGGTAGAGAGCTACCATATTCACTGGCATCCTCTATGATTTTTCCCACTCATGTAATTGAGTTCCAGCTTTTTAACCCATCTCCATTCCAAGTATGCCAACTTTTTTTAATAGATAATTTTCTATTCTTGCAATTCTGTTGTATTTTTGAAACATCTTTTGAGTTCCTTAAATTCTTCACAAACTTCTATTCATCAACTATTCATCTATTCATCAACCTTACCTGAATATCTTATGCACGATTTTCCACAAACGTTTGGGCAGCACTAATTTTATTGCAAAAGTATTTACTGAATCCCAAATGTTATGCCGAATTCTAGGGATTCCATGGTAAACCAGAATGCAATAATATACTATTTTTGTTTATTTATTGTTCTTTTTATGTTCTGAGCTCTTTCAGAGAAGGCATCCTATCTGAACTTATTTTTATATTGCTTCCAACTACCTAATGCAGGGCTAACACATCACAGACTACGTAGGTTTTTTGAATAAGTGACTGGAAAACAATGCCATTTAACACAATGATAAAGTAGTTTCTTAATCTTATTAAAATATTTTCCATGTACTATCTTCAGCATTTTAGGAAATAATTTGAGGCAAAACTCTTAAGTTCTATAGCCTTCTCACCACTTTGGATTTTTTATTGTAAAACAATTTTTCTATACTTATAGAATTAAAATAAAAATCAAAAGAGATAAAATATGTCTTCATTCTATCCTCAGTATGTGTTGAAGCATAGAAATTATAGGAATTAATTCCACCACTGGGTATTTGTTTCAGAAAAATCTGGTGTATAACAACCAGGGACAAAAGGCAGAAAAAAGTAAAAAGGAAAAGTCTATGAAAAGAAAGAGGATAAATGCAAGATTACATAGAATGCTATTTACTGTGGGACCTAGAGACAGAAACGTGGTCTCAGGTTACCATGAGGCATCTACGGGTCTCCACAGCCCCAGTCAGTAGTAAGGGATTTATATATTAAGCTACACAGAGGTGGTCCATGATAATTAAAGTCCTCCTGGACTTTCTCAAGAAACATTAGCATTCCAGGGGCTGGTGCCATGGCTCACTTGGTTAATCCCCTACCTGAGGTGCCAGCATCCCATATGGGTTCTAGTCCTAATTGCTCCTCTTCCAGTCCAGCTCTCTGCTGTGGCCCAGGAAGGCAGTGGAGGATGGCCCAAGTGCTTGGGACCCTACACCCGCATGGTAGACCAGGAGGAGGCACTTGGCTCCTGGCTTTGGACTGGCACAGCACCAGCATGGCAACCATTTGGGGGTTCAACAAACGGAAGGAAGACCTTTCTGTCTCTCTATCTAACTCTATCTGTCAAATAAATAAAATAAAATAAAATAGAAACGTTAGCATTCCATTCAAGGCCTTAGATAAGGCATATTCTACGGTCTGACCCAGCAAGACAAAGACAGTAAGACAAAGAGCACCCGTTCTCTGGTTTACTCCCCAAATGCCCACGTTAACTACAACTGGGCCAGGCTGTTGCTGGGAGCTGTGAACTCAATCCAGGTCTCCAAGTGAGCAGCAGGAACTCAATTACTTGACCCATCTGTACCACCCACTGCCTCCAAGACTCACTGGTGGGAAGCTGAAGTCAGGAGCCAGAGCGGGGAATCAAACTCAAGCAGTCCAGTATGGGACACAGGCCTCTTAACTACTAGGAAAAAATGCCTGCTCCCGGCAGATTATCTTAATGATTTCATTTATCCCATTAGATTTGGAATGACTCTTAAAATTATCTAAATGGCAAGATGACAGGACCAAAACGGCTGTGGTCAAACTGAACCCTATGGGATTATAAACATATGGTAAATAATTAGATCAAAACCAATTTTCAATGACTTGGTTGTTTCTTAGGCAACATTTTTAAAATCACATTTCCCCTTCCTAAGTCTTGTATTCATGCTGGGATAGAAACTAAATTAATCCCACCTCTTAATGCAAATGTAAAGTTTTTATATTAATTTCAATTCCGCAGCTTTATTTCTTTACTTCTTACAAACCACGTACCATTCACTGTTATGATATGTGCTCTAGTGATGGTATAATTAATGGTAGTATACAATGATGGTTAGAACTTGTCTGTTCATTTTCTCTCTTAGTCAATTGAGATTTACATCAAAGCTTTTAAAGATAATTGAGGATCATAACGTTCTGTTTACTCAATTTCTTAAAAATCTCATCTACCTTTGATTGCTATCTGGCAAACCTTTAATTATAGGTGTTAACTTAATTGTATGTATTAATACCTGGCCATGGGTGTAGCTAGACATTTTGAAATAATTTTTTTAAGAAAAGGCAGACATGAGAAGGAGTAAAAAGTCAATATCACTAAATTAATTTATTATCAAAAAGATTTTTATGTCGTTTCTGGACATTTTGCCAGAAAACTCCAGTGAAACACTATTTGTAAACACTAAGATATTTTTACTAACTTGGAAACATACAATTATCCCAACTAACCTTGCCAAATGTGTATAACTCTTCTGAATGCATTGCTTAAATAACAATTTGTTATGTATTTTGTTTACTTGCTAAAATCCCTGAAGATGTTGGGACATTTTAATCACTAGCACTTACTATGGCTATTAATTTTCTAAGGTTATTTTCAAACATTTGCATCAGTGTTCCATGGACACTTGAAAAGCAGAATTATATAATCTGGGATTTTGTTGAGGGCAATCTAAAGTAATTCAGAACCCAAAAAGTATATCATAATAGCTACTTGGCAAGAGAGATGGGGTGACCTTTCTAAAAAGAGCAGTTCTTGACAATAATATTTTGAGGACATGTATTACATATGTTATCTAGAAATTAAAATGTGTAATATTATGCATGTTGAAAACTGATGAGTCCAGAACTGATGAGTAGATGGCACACATTGGAAGGAATGAGAACCATGGAAATGTAAAGCTGCGATTTTCCCTGTCTCCTCTGAAACACAATGGAGCAGCGTGGAGGGAGTGCACATTGAAGGAAGGATCCAGAGGTGTCAATGGTCCCAGTCAGTCTTCTGGGGTAGCTGCCTCCAAGACTTTTCCTGAGCTGCCCCTTGGCAGACAGGCAAAAGCCTTTATGTAATCCAGGATTCTAAATGACTAAATGAAGGACAGCAGGCACGTGTGCACATGCATACAGAGAGAGAGAGCGAGAGAGAGAGAGAGAGAGCAAGCTGCTTGCTGACCATCCCTGAGCACAGTATTGACATATCAAAAGGAAAAAACCTGCTCTCAAATATTGACTATCTTCACACTGCCCTAGCTTACAATTCTCACAGCTCGGATCACAACGTGTTTCCTAGGCAGATGTGCTGGTGATCATCTCAGCTGGACCACA
This sequence comes from Oryctolagus cuniculus, assembly GCF_964237555.1. NCBI lineage: Eukaryota > Metazoa > Chordata > Mammalia > Lagomorpha > Leporidae > Oryctolagus > Oryctolagus cuniculus. The sequence goes on from NC_091445.1 coordinate 57,245,868, forward strand.
GCTCAGAGTTCTCTTCAAACTCTATTTAATCAGTCAGCCACCCATGATTCTTCAGCCTCCACCACTCCTGCTGCAGACAGAGGGGGTAAAGGAGAAGCATTGGAAAGCACTGAGGGTGAGCTCCAGATACCAGAGAAGGGAACAGAAATAAATAAAATCTCACTGATTTTGACCACCTTGGGTTTTAAGGTTTGAATAATAAAAATAAAATTTTCAAATGTGTTCCTGTCTATTATTTAGTAACTGTAGCCTGTAGGTTTCCTGGATGAAGTTGAGAGGTAAGGCACAAATGCTTTCTTTCTAACAGCGCTACCCTCAGCATCAGTGATAACCACATAGGTATCAACTGCATTATTTATATGTAAATCTGTGTTTCTAAAATAACTAAAAATGTATTTACTTCAGTTATTTGGTATCCCAGGCATTAGTCACTTTTTTTTTTTCATTGAGACCAACTGAAACTTAGTGTGGATTAACTGAAAAAGAATTTATGGAAAGATGCCAAGATAGATTTTTGAATCAAAGGAGGAGATTGCTAATAGGAGAGCACCTCTTACGTACAGAAACTCCAAACGACAGCAGCATACCCACCACCACAGTCCTTTCCCCAAGGAGGGGCCGTAAAAACTGCTGTGGGGGTGGGCAGCTGGCTTAGCAGTTAAGATGCCACTTGGAACAGATACCCACACCTCATTTCGGAGGGTCTAGCTTTGAGTCCTGGTTCTGTACCTGGTTCCAGCTTAATGCTAAAATGCACCCAGGGAGGCAGCAGATGATGGTTCCATTACCTTGGTCCCAGCCACCCATGAGGAAGACCCCAGTAGAGTCGCACCTCCTGAATTCGGCCTGACACAGCTGGTGCTGTTGTAGGCATATGGAAAGAAAACTCATAGAATCTCTCACTCCCTCATGCTCACTCTCTCTCTCCCTTTCAAAATTTTAAATACATACATAAACTACTATGCACGGGCAGCCCCCCATAATGTGTGGGCAACCTTCCCCTGACATCTTAGCATCACAGTCTGCTGACAAGCATAGGGATGTTTAAGAGACAAAAAAATCACCTGTCCTCCTTTCTGCCCTCCCCCACCACACACGTGCAAAGATAGAATTAGAAGAAATTCTGCTTACATTCACACAAATTCTGGGTCATAAAATCAATTCAACAGGACAATTGACTATGCTACTTACAATCCATGTACACCTTTTCCTTTCCTAATTTCAGTCCCACATATTATTTTCTCTTCTATGTGTTTTGATTAACTTCTTTCTTCCAATAGTACATAGGTATACCTACTATATACATTCCTACATAGCATATCTCCATTATTCTCTAGTAAAGGTAAAAGAACTCCTAAGAAGCTGCTCTGCAGCCATGAATTATACTCAGATGCTCAAAGAAAATGGAGCCTCTTTCTTTCTCAGAATATATTTGAGTATCTCCATGAGTCGCTTGATTGAGGGGTCTGCTAGCAAACTTTAAATGTGCTAATTCAAAGGATCACATACCAAACACATTAGGATAACTGCTTGGGTTGTTAGTTTATTAGACCTCCTGCTCTCTCTTTTCCCTGTTCCAGTTCAAGACGGCCTAGGGTACAGGTCAAACGGAGAGTGGTAACTGGATCTGCACTGGTCCCTGCTGGAGAACAACAACTCACCAAATCCATTTCCAGGACTGGTGGGCAGCAAAGCAGCTAGTTCCACATGATCACCAAGCATCACGTGTACACCCACAGCCATTGTCAGTCCATGGTTTTGGCTACTTGCCACTGGGAAGGTTGTCCACATTCTACAGAATCTGAAACCCAATCACAGGTTTTATTGACTCCCTAGTCCTTCGCCATCACTGATTCACCAATTCCCCCACTTCCTCTGGGACACCCTACTACTGCCTTGCTGAAACACTGCAAAGACAGGGGAAGCTGCCAGGGGGGAGCATGCCACTGGTTTCTTTTTTTAAAACTTTTATTTAATGAATATAAATTTCCGAAGTACCGCTTATGGATCACAATGGCTTCCCTTCCCAGACTTCCATTACACCCACAACCCTCCCCTTGCCCTCTCCCTCCCCCCTTCCATTCACATCAGGATTCATTTTCAATTCTCTTTCTATACAGAAGATCAGTTTAGCATATATTAAGTAAAGATTTCAACAGTTTGCACCCACATAGAAACACAAACTGAAAAATACTGTTTGAGTACTAGTTATAGCATTAAATCACAATGTACAGCACATTAAGGACAGAGATCCTACATGAGGAGTAAGTGCACAGTGACTCCTGTTGTTGACTTAACAAATTGACACTCTTGTTTATGGCATCAGTAATCACCCTAGGCTCTTGTCATGAGTTGCCAAGGCTATGGAAGCCTTTTGAGTTCACTGACTCTGATCATATTTGGACAAGGTCGTAGTCAAAGTGGAAGTTCTCTCCTCCCTTCAGAGAAAGGTACCTCCTTCTTTGATGACCTGTTCTTTCCACTGGGATCTCACTCACGGAGATCTTTCATTTAGGTTTTTTTTTTTTTTTCCAGAGTGTCTTGGCTTTCCATGCCTGAAATACTCTCATGGGCTCTTCAGCCAGATCCGCATGCCTTAAGGGCTGATTCTGAGGCCAGAGTGCTGTTTAGGACATCTGCCATTGTATAAGTCTGCTATGTATCTCACTTCCCATGTTGGATCATTCTCTCCCTTTTTTATTCTATCAGCTAGTATTTGCAGACACTAGTCTTGTTTATGTGATCCCTTTGGCTCTTAGTCCTATCATTATGATCAATTGTGAACAGAAATTGATCGCTTGGACTAGTGAGATGGCATTGGTACATGCCACCTTGATGAGATTGAGTTAGAATACCTTGGTATGATTCTAACTCTACCATTTAGGGCAAGTCAGCTTGAACATGCCCCAAATTGTACACCTCTTCCCTCTCTTACTCCCACTCTGCTATTTAACAGAGATCACTTTTCAGTTAAGTTTCAGCACATAAGAATAACTGTATATTAATTACAGAATTCAACCAATAGTATTAAGTAGAACAAACTAAAAAAAATACTAAGAGGGATAACGTATTAAGTTGTTCATCAACAGTTAGGGCAAGGGCTAATCAAGTCACCGTTTCCCATAGTGTTCATTTCACTTTTTGGTGCTCGATTAGTTGTCACCAATCAGGGAGAACATATGGTATTTGTCCCTTTGGGACTGGATTATTTCACTCAGTATAATGTTTTCCAGATTCCTCCATTTTGTTGCAAATGACCAGATTTCATTGTTTTTACTGCAGTATAGTATTCTATGGAGTACATATCCCATAATTTCTTTATCCAGTCTACTGTTGATGGGCATTTAGGTTGATTCCAGGTCTTAGCTATTGTGAATTGAGCTGCAATAAACATTGAGGTGCAGACTGTTTTTTTGTTTCCCAATTTAATTTCCTTTGGGTAAATTCCAAGGAGTGGGATGGCTGGGTTGAATGGTAGGGTTATATTCAGGTTTCTGAGGAATCTCCAGACTGACTTCCATAGTGGCTTAACCAGTTTGCATTCCCACCAACATGGGGTTAGTGTCCCTTTTTCCCCACATCCTCTCCAGCATCTGTTGTTGGTAGATTTCTGAATGTAAGCCATTCTAAGTTGGGTGACGTGGAACCTCATTGTGGTTTTATTTGCATTTCCCTGATTGCTAGTGATCTTGAACATTTTTTCATGTGTCTGTTGGCCCTTTGGATTTCCACTTTTGAAAAATGTCTATTGAGGTCCTTGGCCCATCTCTTAAGTGGGTTGTTGGTTTTGTTGTTGTGGAGTTTCTTGATCTCTTTGTAGATTCTGGTTATTAATTCTTTATCTGTAGCATAGTTTGAAAATATTTTTCCCATTCTGTTGATTGCCGCCTCACTCTCCTGACTGTTTCTTTTGCAGTACAGAAACTTCTCAATTTGATGCAATCCCAATTGTTAATTTTGGCTTTGACTGCCTGCGCCTCCAGGGTCTTTTCTAGGAAGTCTTTGCTGGTACCTATATCTTGCAGGGTTTCTACAATGTTCTCTAATAATTTGATGGTGTCAGGTCATAGATTTAGGTATTTAATCCATGTTGAGTGGATTTTTGTGTAAGGTGTAAGGTAGGGGTCTTGCTTCATGCTTCTGCACATGGAAATCCAGTTTTCCCAGCACCATTTATTGAATAGACTGTCCTTGCTCCAGGAATTGGTTTTGTATCCTTGATCAAATATGAGTTGGCTGTAGATGTTTGGATTGATTTCTGGTGTTTTAATTCTGTTCTATTGGTCTATCCAACTGTATCTGTACCAGTACCATGCTGTTTTGATAACAACTGCCCTGTAGTATGTCCTGAAATCTGGTATTGTGATGCCTCCAGCTTTGTTTTTGTTATACAAGATTGCTTTAGCTATTCGAGGTCTCCTGCATCTCCATATGAATTTCAGCATCATTTTTTCTAGATCTGAGAAGAATGTCTTTGGTATCTTGATTCTTATCGCATTGAATCTATAAATCACTTTTGGGAGAATGGACATTTTGATGATGTTGATTCTTCCAATCCATGAGCATGGAAGATTTTTCCATTTTTTGGTATGTTCTTCTATTTCTTTCTTTAAGATTTTGTAATTCTCATCATACAGATCTTTAACATCCTTAGTTAAGTTTATTCCAAGGTATTTGATTGTTTTTGTGGCTATTGTGAATGGGATTGATCTTAGAAGTTCTTTCTCAGCCGTGGCATTGCCTGTGTATACAAAGGCTGTTGATTTTTGTGCATTGATTTTATATCCAGCTACTTTGCCAAACTCTTCTATCAGTTCCAATAGTCTCTTAGTAGACTTCTTTGGATCCTCTAAATAAAGAATCATATTGTCTGCAAAGAGGGATAGTTTGACTTCTTCCTTCCCAATTTGTATCCCTTTAATTTCTTTTTCTTGCCTAATAGCTCTGGCTAGAACCTCCAGAACTATATTGAATAGCAGTGGTGAGAGTGGGCATCCCTGTCTGGTACCAGATCTCAGTGGAAATGCTTCCAACTTTTCCCCATTCAATAAGATGCTGGCTGTGAATTTTTCGTAAATTGCTTTGATTATATTGAGGAATGTTCCTTCTATACCCAATTTGCTTAGAGTTTTCATCATGAAAGGGTGTTGTATTTTATCGAATGCTTTCTCTGCATCTATTGAGATAATCATGTGGTTTTTCTTCTGCAGTCTGTTAATGTGGTGTATCACATTGATTGATTTGTGAACATTGAACCATCCCTGCATTCCAGGGATAAATCCCACTTGGTCTGGGTGGATGAATTTTCTGATGTGTTGTTGTATTCTATTGGCGAGAATTTTATTGAAGATTTTTGCATCTATGTTCATCAGGGATATTGGTCTGTAATTCTCTTTCAATGCTGCATCTTTTTCTGGCTTAGGAATTAAGGTGATGCTGGCTTCATAGAAAGAATTTGGAAGGATTCCATCTTTTTCGATTGTTCTGAATAGTTTGAGAAGAACTGGAATTAGTTCTTCTTAAATGTCTGGTAGAATTCAGCAGTGAATCCATCTGGTCCTGGACTTTGCTTTGTTGGGAGGGCCTTTATTACTGTTTCAATTTCTTTCTCAGTTATGGGTCTATTTAGGTTTTCTATGTCTTCATGGTTCAGTTTAGGTAGGTTGCATGTGTCCAGGAATCTATCCATTTCTGATAGATTTCCCTGTTTGCTGGCATACAAGTCCTTGTAGTAATTTCTGATGATTCTTATTTCTGTGGTGTCTGTTGTTACGTTTCCTTTTTCATCTCTGATTTTATGGATTTGGGTCTTTTCTCTTCTTTTTTTAGTTAGTTGGGCCAATGGGGTGTCAATTTTGTTTATTTTTTCAAAAAACCAGCTCTTTGCTTGGCTGATTTTTTGCAATTTTTTTTATTCAATCCTGTTGATTTCTTCTCTGATTTTAATTATTTCTCTTCTCCTACTAGATTTGGGTCTGGTTTGCTGCAGTTGTTCTAGATCCTTGAGATGCGCTGAAAGCTCATTTATTTGGTGCCTTTCCAATTTCTTCATGTAGGCACCTATTGCTATAAACTTTCCTCTCAACACTGCTTTTGCTGCATCCCATAAGTTTTGATATGTTGTGTTGTTATCCTCATTTACTTCCAGAAAGTTTTTGATTTCTCTTTTGATTTCTTCTATGACACATTGTTCATTCAGGAGCATGTTGTTCAGTCTCCATGGGTTTGCATACTCTCTAGGGATTCCTGAGTTGCTAATTTCCACCTTCATTCCACTCTGGTCTGAGAAACTGCATGGTATGATTCTAATTCTTTTTAATTTGCTGAGACTTGCTTTATGGCCTAGTATGTGGTCAATCCTAGAGAAGGTTCCATGTACTGCTGAGAAGAATGTAAATGTTTTCTGTGTAGGATGAAAAGTTCTGTAGATATCTGTTAGATCCATTTGGGCTATAGTGTCATTTAAATCTACTGTCTCCTTGTTGATCTTCTGTGCTGTTGATCTGTCTATTTCTGAGAGTGGAGTATTAAAGTCCCCCAGTACTATTGTATTGGAGTCTAAGTCTCCCTTTAAGTCCCTTAACATACCTTTTAAATAAACTGGTGCCCTGTAATTAGGTGCATATACATTTATAATAGTTACATCTTCCTGTTGAATTGAACCCTTAATCATTATATAGTATCCCTCTTTGTCTCTCTTAACAGTTTTTATGTTAAAGTTTATTTTGTCTGATATTAATATGGCTACACCTGCTTTTTTTTTTTTTCATTTCTGTTGGCATGCATTTTTTTGGAAAGAAGTGTTTCTTGTATGCAGCAAATAGATGGGTTTTGTTCCTTAACCCAATCAGCCAATCTGTGCCTTTTAACTGGAGACTTAAGTCCATTAACGTTCAATGTGACTATTGATAAGTAGTGACTTTGCCCTGCCATTTTCCTAAAGATATTTTCTAGTATATGCTTTGAGCTTCCTGTGATCTTTTACTGGGAGGTTTTCTTCCTTTTCCTTCTTTCATATTGATGGCTGTGTTTCTGTGTTTCTGTATGTAGCACATCTTTAAGCATTTTTTGCAGGGCTAGACGAGTGGTGACAAATTCTTTCAATTTCTGTTTGCTATGAAAGGTCTTTATTTTATCATCATTCACAAATGAGAACTTTGCAGGATATAATATTCTGGGCTGGCAGTTTTTCTCTCTTAGCACCTGGGCTATATCTCGCCATTCCCTCCTAGCTTGTAGGGTTTCTGATGAGAAGTCTGCTGTGAGTCTAATTGGAGATCCTCTGAAAGTAATCTGACGTTTCTCTCTTGCACATTTTAGGATCTTTTCTGTATGTTTCACTGTGGTGAGTTTGATTACAACGTGTCGTGGTGAGGATCTCTTTTGGTCATGTATTAGGGGTTCTATGAGCTTCCTGTACTAGAATGTCTCTGTCCTTCTCCAAACCTGCGAAATTTTCTGCTAGTATCTCACTAAAAAGGCCTTCTAATCCTTTCTCCCTCTCCATGCCTTCAGGAATTCCTAGAACCCAAATGTTGGGTTTTTTAATAGTATCCTGTAGATTCCCCACAATATTTTTTAGATTTCTAATTTCCTCTTCTTTTCTTTGGTTTGACTGTATCCTTTCCTGTTCTCTGTCTTCTAAGTCTGATATTCTCTCTTCTGCTTCACCCATTCTGTTTTTAAGGCTCTCTAATGTGTTTGTCATTTGACCTATTGAATTCTTCATTTCATTATGATTTCTCATCACTATCACAGTTTCATGTTCTACTAGTTGTTTCATTTCATTTTGATTCCTCCTTAATATTTCATTTTCCCGAGAGAGATTTTCTATCCTGTCCATTAAGGATTTCTGTAGTTCAAGAATTTGTTTTTGAGTACTTCTTAATGTTCTTATCAATTTTTTGAGATCTACTTCTTGCATTTCTTCTATGTCATCATCTTCATAATATTGAATTGGGGCGTCTTTTTCATTTGGGGGCATCATAGTGTCTTCCTTGTTCTTGTTACCTCAGTTTCTGCGTTTGTTGCTTGGCATTGTAGAGATATTCTTTGGTTTCTTCACTGTGGTGCTTTTTCTCATTATACTATGACTCTAGATTAAGTGGAATGTCTGCTTTTGATGGATCCTTAGAGGCTGTGATGGGTGTGGCCAGAGAGCTCTGTTTGGTTCTTCAGGGTTAAGGGTGTGCCAAAGGTGACTCACCCAGATTGTTCTCTCACTCGCTCACTCTCTCTCGCTCTTTTTTTTTTTTTTTTTACTCAGTTGGGAAGTAATTCCGTACAGCTAAGTGGAATTGAGGGTAGTTGATGTATGAAATCTGGCCCCTGTGGGTATTCGTCTGCTCTACCCCTGGGACCACACAAAGATTTTATGCAGCCCTCAGTGTGGTCTCAAATTTCTCCGCAGTCTCTCACCGGGTTGCCAATGTTACTGAGTTTGTGTACTCAGTGAGTTCTCTCGCCCCCCCTCAGATTTTCACAGTCTCAGTTCGTTACCTCCACACTTTCACTAGGTCCTAACCTCCTGTTATTTCTCCCCACCAGAGTCAGGTTTTTCTGCTTGGCTGATGGCGGGCGCTGCTTTACGTATGTCCAAAATGGCACCTGCTCTTTGTTTTGCTCGGCTTTGTAAGGTGAGTGGAGAGAGAGGCTAGTGTTTGTGCTGGTTCCCCTTATTTATTCATTTTTTTTCTCTCCTCCAGTCAGGCTGGTGAACTTTCCCCAGTGGGGCTTCAAGCCTCGTTCCTTCCAGGCTCTTTCTGCCTTTCCCTGCCAATGTGTCTGGTTACTGAGGTTTTTGTCTAACCTCCCCTTCCAGCACTGGCGCGCAGATTCTGCGGCTGGGCTTCCACGCAGTGGGCAACCTTGCTCTCCCCCTAGGTCCTCCGTGTCACATCCACTAGATCCGGAAGAGTTTCCTCTGCAAAATTTTCCTGAGCCTTTTCCTGAGACTACAGTAACTCCACTCTTATTAAACTATCTTTGCCCGGACTATCAGTGCGCACCCTCACTGTTCCACCATCTTGGCTCCACCCCACCACTGGTTTCTACAAACTCCCTGAAGTCTCAGCTTTTCTCAAACTTTTAGAAATATGAGGATGCTTCAGAAAACTCAAGGAAAAATGGAATTAAATGAGAATGTGCATTTTCCACAATTTTTGAAGCACCGTGTTTAAGCATCCCTCAAGTGATTGATGACAGGGCCTCGGTGAGCCTGACAACCCCATTCACCTGGGATGCTTCTCCTCTCACAGTTCTCAATGTTGGATAGGGCAAGCTTCTGTTTCCTCCTTGGTATTGTCAGTTCTTTCTACACTGCAGAAGAAATGCTGTGATCTGGACATACTACTTAAGGGGAACATATTTTGGATTAATAGATTCTTCTGAAGTTATCCCCATTTAAGTGATATAAAATGACCATCTCCCAATCTCCAGTGTGCACCCTAAGCACCAACTACTTTAGACCTTGTCTTTCTGATGATGGCATCCCCACTGGGAATGTTCTTCCTCCCTTCCTCCACCTGAGCAACTCTCCTTTGCCCTCAGATACCCCTGAAGGGCACCTCCCCAGATCACCTTCCCTGGTTTATCCAGACCAGAATACATCACTCAGCAGCATGTTTCAAAGAATCCTATATATTATGTTTCTGTCTCTGTCTTCTCCCTCTCTGCTCTCAAATGAATAAGAATTTTTTTTGATTAAAAAAAAAAAAGCAGAGGATGGGCAGGGGTGGAGGGAATGTAGGCATCTGGCTGAGAATTTAACACGTCCAAGTCTCACATTGGAGTACCTGGGCTCAATACCTGATGACTCTACTGACACTATCTTCCTACTAATGCAGAATCTGGGAGGTAACAAGGATGGTTCCTACCACCCACATGGGAGACTTTCTATAGAGAGTTCTTGACTTCTGGCTTCAGCCCAGTGCCACTGTGGGAATTCATGGAGTGAACCAGCAAATGCAAGCACACTCTATCAGCTCTCTCTTGTGGGGAGCAACTCGGACTAGACTAAGTTACTGGAATTAAGACTTATTCTATGCATCTGCTCTCCCACAATATGGCGCTGGGAGAGGAGGAAACAGCTTCTACACAGCTGCCTCCAGTTCAACCAATAAGCAGCAGGACCTGCTCCTGATTGGAGGAGAGCAGCGTACTCGGCGTGTGGGTAGCAGAGTTGGGATTGGTGGAAGAGGACTATAAAGGAGGAGAGAGACAACATGCACCGGGAACATCTATCTGAAGGAACACCTGTGCAGCCCCCAAGAGAGCCGGCCGGCGGTATGCCGCTCCCCCGCGGAAGTGGGGAAAGTGGCAGGGGGAACCACCCTTCCACGGAGGTGGAAGGGTCGGTAGCCAACCCGGGAAGAACCAGCAGCAAACCCGGGGAGGGCCGAGCAGACAAAAGAACAACGCAGGGTCCTGTGTCGTTCCTCCACGAAGAGGGGGAGCGACATAATGGTGCCGTGACTTGGATATGAAGCCTAGGCAGGGTTTAGTGTTGTTCCTCCGCGAAGACGGGGAGCGACATCTCTCTCTCTCTCTCTCTCTGTTTCTGACTCTCAAATAAAAAAATAAGTAACAATACAGGGGCTGGCACTGTGGTATAGTAGGTTAAGCTTCTTCCTGCAGTACCAGCCCCCGCATATGGGTGCCTGTTCATGTTCTGGCTGCTCCTCTTCCAATCCAGCTCTCTGCTCATGGCCTGAGAAAGCAGTAGAAGATGCTTGGGCCCCTGAACCCATGTGGGAGACCTGGAAGAAGCTCCTGGCTCCTGGCTTTGGATCTATCCTGCTCCGGCCATTGCAGCCATTGGATGACTGAACCAGTGGATGGAAGAGCCTTCTCACTGTCTCTCACTTTCTCTGTCTATAACTCTACTTTTCAAATAAATAAACAAAATATTTTATACCCTGGTCCACTGTTGGTGGGAATATAAACTGGTGCAGCCACTGTGGAAGAGAGTCTAGAGATAACTCAGAAATCTGAATATAGGCCAACCAAATAATCCAATCATTGCATTCCTGGGAATTAACCCAAACCAAAAGAATCAGTATATTAAAGAGTTATCTGTACCCCCAGGTTCACTGCAGCACAATTCACAATAGCTAAGATATGGAATCAACCCAGATGTCTATCAATTGATGACTGAATAAAGAAATTATGGTATATATACACCATGGAGTCCTACTCAGCTATAAAAAAAAAATGAAATCTTGTCTTGCAACAAGATGATTGCAACTAGAAACCATTATACTTAGTGAAATAAGCCAGTCCCAAAAACAGATATCATATGCTTTCCCTGATCTAAGGTAATGAATAGAGTACCTGAAATGTGATGTACTGGAGTGAAATAGACATTTTAAGAATCAATGATTGTGGCTCACTAGGCTAATCCTCCACCTGTGGTGCCGGCACCCTGGGTTCTAGTCTTGGTTGGGGCGCCGGATTCTGTCCCTGTTGCTCCTCTTCCACTCTAGCTCTCTGCTGTGGCCCAGGAGGACAGTGGAGGATGGCCCAGGTCCTTGGGCCCTGCACCCACATGGGAGACTAGGAGGAAGCACCTTGCTCCTGGCTTCGGATCAGCACAGTGCGCCAGCCATGGCGGCCATTTAGGGGGTGAACCAAGAGAAAAGGAAGACCTTTCTCTCTGTCTCTTTCTCTCTCACTGTCTAACTCTGCCTGTCAAAAAGAAAAAAAAAGAATCAATGATTGTTTATAGCCCTTGTCTCTTTTATTGAGAAACAGTGTTTTGATTTGTTCTGTATTGTTTTTATACTCTTTGCTAAACTCTTTTACTTAGAATAGGGTTAACTATATGTTCATTAAGTGGACTGAAAATAAATTATTGTAAAAATTAAGAGTGGGAATCCAAAAGGGAGGGGGAAGAAGTGTTGAACAAGCATGGGCAGGAGGAAGGTTGGAAGAAGTGCCACTAAGTTCCTAAATCTGCATATATGAAATATATGAAAAGTGTATAATTTAAATTAAAAAATTGTTAATACAAACTTTTAAAAAATAAATAATATGGTTTATAAAACACACAGCAAATTGTTCTCACAGAGCTAGAAATACTGTCAATATCATGCTAAACAACAGAAATATAACCTAAGTCACAAATCCAAGTTGAATTTGCATTTAACATTTTCTAATGGCCATATTTTTAAAACTTAAGAATAAATGGGTGAAATTAATTTTTATATATTTATTTATTCGAAAGGAAGAGTGAGAGAAAGACAGAAAGATCTTCAATCTGCTGGTTCATTGCCCAGAGGGTTTCTCAATGACTGGGGTTAGGCCAGGCTGAAGCCAGGATTCTATCCAAGTCTCCCACCTGGATAGCAGGGGCCCAAGTACTTGAGTCATCTTCCACGGATTTCCCAAGCATGTAGGAAGGAACTGGATTCAAAGAGTAGTAGCCAGGACCCAAACTTAGCATTTTGATATGGATGCCAGCATTGCAGGTAATGGCCTGACATGCTGTGCCACACCAGATGAAATAATCTTAATAATATAATTCTATTTTATTTCACCATGTCATTAATATAAAAAATTATCAGGTTTTTTTTTGTTCTGAATCTCTGAAAACCACTGTGTATTTACATTTTCAGCACATCTCAGTCAGACTAGCCACTCTCCAGTGCTTAGTAGGCACCTGTGGCTAGTGTCTACAACATTGGCCCCATTAGATTCTGTTCTGCTGAGTCTGTGTGAGCCTGCCTGGCACTGATAGATACTTAGGAAATGTTTATAGAACAGACTGCTAGGAACAATTCTAACAAACAGTTATAATTCTAGGGGAATATTAAACACTTTTGAGATTCTAGTTTCAGGAAAGAAAACTGATTCAGTATTAATTAGGTCATTCATTATATTTTTAAAAAAAGCAAAACAAACCCAAATGCAAAAGAACGAAGGAAAAATAAAGCTAGTACAGTATTACTGCCACTTACTGACAAACACTCAGAACACTGCAGAGGGCTGTTTTGATAGAATAGGAGGCAGTATTGTTCGTCTTTGTCTTTCTGTTCTAGCTTGAAAGAGAGAACATTTTGGTGACATGGTGGCAAAAGTTAGAGTAAATGAGACATCTTGCTGGCACTAGCAGAAGATGGTGATCCAAAAAGTGTTAACTCACGTGTGAGGTAAGCTCGTAATTACAGACCTGCTTCGAGAGGGAAGACGCCCAAAACTTCTGAACACATGGGATTTTCCCAGAGAGGCATTGAGTCTAAAATGTAAAGTTGTTTGAGGCTATCTCCTGGCCACATTGCATGAGTTCTCTTTGAACCTCCACAGTTAGGACTCAAAGGGTTTCAAACTCTAGAATAGTTGTATTTAGTTAAAAAAAACCAGCTAACTATGAATAAAACAGAAACCATATACACTATTAGAGGACTCTTCGTGTCTTGGTTTTTATTTTACTCTCATTTTAAATTGTTGACTTCCATTAACATTTTCCTAGACAATACTTTAAAAATGCTTGTGCTGTCCAACAAAGTCAGACTTTTATATATAAAAAGCAAAAATGAGCAGCATGAAATGGCTTTATCTGGAAAGTTTTGAGTCTTTTATTGGAAATTCCTGACATAAATAAGCGACGAGCCATCCACAGGTGAGTATTCTATCACCTGCAGCTGCTGACTTGGCCCTGATTCTGCACAGGAGTTTCAGAGAAGTCTTGACAAGTTCAGCCCATTTCATTTCTAGATAACATCACAGAATTTGTCTAGTAAATGCCCTTATAATTTTAGTAATGGTGTTTGATATGCTTTGTTCACAAACACCAACATTTATTCAATTCAATGGAGGAGAAAATCCAGTCATTGTTTGGGTATTATATATTCACAAACACTTTGATTAAAGTACCTTTATTTTAAAAGAGCAGCAAGGTTCCTATCTCATTACTTCTTAAGCCTGGAACTTTTAGTCATTGAGAAAAAAAAAAAATGAGACCTGGAATAGCATCAACATCTACAATCTAAAATTTCACTCTAGCAAGACGTTAGCTTTCACTAACAGCGAGAAGCAAAACAGATTGGCTGAAATTCCACCGTGAATTTCTTAAGGTCTCCGTTACCCTTGTTATCATCAGCCCCGTTACCAAGGATAATTGAGAAGTGTTCATACCTGGCAGTTAAATGAAGAAATCTCAGCCTTTACCTCCCACCCAGCACAAATTGCTGCTCATTCTCAGTTAAACAGCTATTTACAAACATGATTTACCTGCTTATGCACCAAGCTCCATGCTGTATATTACAGTGACATTCTTTTGAAAATGTCTTTCCAAACTAGTGATATGGAAACTGGCCTCAGTAATAAGTGCCCTCCTGACGGAGGTTAATTACTGGAGGGAGAAGCTCTCTCGGAAACATGTCATTGGTTTTTGCTCCATGAAGCATGGTTGCATCTAGGATGTAAGGTACTAAGGAATTCAGAGCAAAGGAACATTTGTGTTTAAACAAAGTCAAAGACAGAAAAGGGAAAGAGAAGGAAGCAGTTAACTAGGAAGGTCTTACATAGCCATTTTATTCTATTGTTTATGATTTTTGCCCTAAAATCTGGCCATCTTAAGTGGTCTTATTACTTTGCACTCAACAGGAACTAAAAATGGAATGGTGTGGGCAGTCAGAGGAAAATCCAGAGGTGCCATGGGAGTTGTACCACCTCATGGGTGGCTTTCTGGGAGGCTCGGTGAAGACTGTCTGCAAATCAGTAACAGATGGGGAAATGATTGCTTAAGTTTAGGCCTTTGGAATAATTAATAGGTCCAGTATATTAACACAAAATACATGACTGATGTAGAGAAAGTAACTGAAGGAAAGTTTCCAAGAGACCTGTAGAATAAAGGTCTATGTAGAAATAGCATGATTAAATCTTTTTCAGGTTTAAATAACAGGGTTTGACTATTGCAGAAATTGCTCAAGTCTCTTCCAACGTTTTATTTCGCCACATTCTCCTCCTATAATCATTCTCTCTGAGTTGTCCAATGGTCACACCTGCTTTACCTGAGACAATGGGGTTGGCAAGGTAAAATAAGACCAGGTTTTGGAGGATTTCCAGCCCAGCTTTGCTACTTACCTATCCCGACAAGACCTGGGGCCTTAGTACCAGCCTGTGTGCACGGGGATATGCGCTACTAGTGCATAGGACTTCTGAAGAGATTTAAATGAGATAATGCTTATGAATCCTCTGACCACCAGTAAAGGATCTGAGGACATTTTCTCACCTTCCTACCTACTTGACCTCTTTGGTGTGCGCAGCCTTATTCTGAGTCATAGTTCTCTGTCATCTCAACACCCTTCCAAGATTTACTCTATCATTTTTAACACTGTCAGCTAAGTATCACTTATTCCATTTCATAAGCTTTGCTCAATTAAGTTTGTTAGATGTTAGAACCACAAACACTCTTCCCCACAAAACCAGCAAGACTGTGGGAACTAAAATTCCAGATTCGAATGATCAGGGATAGTGGTTCTTTCCCTTTGACTCTTTCGAGCCCTAATTTTTCTTAATATTTATTTTATTTATTTGAAAGAGTTACAGAGAGAGGTAGAGACAGAGAGAGGCCTTCCACCTGCTGGTTTACTCCCTAGATGGCCACAACAGCTGGAGCTGCACGGATCCAAAGCCAAGAGCCAGGAGCCAGGAGCTTCTTCCTGGTCTCCCACATGGGTGCAGGGACCCAAGGACTTGGGCCATCTTCTACTGCTTTCCCAGGCCATAGCAGAGAGCTGGATCGGAAGAGGAGCAGCCAGGACTAGAACCAGCACCCATGTGGGATGCCAGCACTTCAGGCCAGGGCTTTAACCTGCTGTGCCACAGCGCCGGCCCCCTGAACCCTATTAAGCCTTTCAAACAGGAAAATCCGGAGAGAAGGGGCTGAAGGCAGCAGATAGAGACTGCATAAAATCCAAGATATTTTATTTTTCCTCCCTCCATCTGCTCCCAGTTGTTGCCAGGAGACACCTTAGTAGTGGGGAGGGGAAGACTGCAGGAAAACAGCTTCTCTCTTAATAGAGTTTAATGTTTTTTCAGGAGGTTAGAAAATTTAGCATTTTAACCCTATTAGAAAAATCCCTCTGCTGTAACAGTTCTTGTCCAGAATGAAAGATTTCTTAATGGAATTTACTATGAATTAATTCATTGAGTTTTTAGAAAAGGCTTGTGTAGATTTTAAGTTACAATTTTCCCATTCAAATGTTGTGCTAGTTTTAACCTGTCAGGTTATAAATATCCAAGTGAGCTCTTCTCTATTTTTAAATGAAATTTTTTTCAATCAGTTGCCCTAAAAATACAGACAGGATACAAAGCCAGCCAAACCTAGTAAATTCTCCCAATGGCAGGTTTTCCAGATAAATCATCTCTCTATAGCTTATGTATTCATTAGGAACCTGAAATAATAGTAAATCCATATAATTGCTGTAACCATTGTAGGATAATTAATTAGATTCATTTACTTATTCATTCAGTACCACATGAAACACCTTTGTAATAAATACTAATTACCTTTGCAATGTATGCTAAGGACGAACGGTGCAGGTATAGGTAAACGTCACCAACACATAGAACCTACTCCTTTGCTCTAAGGCTGTGCCTCTTGGAATGCAGTCCTGGACCTGCAGCATCAACACTGCCTGGGAACTTGTTAGAAATGCAAATTCCCAGCTCCTGGCCCAGATCCATCGATCAGAAAACCTGCAGGGCTGATGCCCAGCAATCTGTTTTAGATATTTTATTTATTTATTTATTTATTTATTTATTTAAATAAATATTTTATTTATTTATCCAGGCCATAGCAGAGAGCTGGATTGGAAGAGGAGCTGCTGGGACTCAAACTGGCGCCCATATGGGATGCCGGTGTCGTAGGCGGATGCTTAATACACTATGCCACAGCACCAGCACCAGCGATCTGTTTTAACAAGGCCTCATATTTGAGAACTGCTTCTCTAGGATTCATTTATTGACTTAAAATACTTTTCTTATTTTTAAAGATTTATTTGAGTGACAAAGCAAGAGGGAAAGAGGGAGAGAGTGAAAGAGAGAGAGAGAAATTCCATTTGTTGGTTCACTCTCCCAGAAGGCTGCAACAGCTGCATCTGTGCCAGATTGAAGCTGGGAGCCCAGAACTACATCTAGGTCTCCCACATGGGTGGCAGAGGCCCAAGAACTTGAGCCATCTTCCACTGCCTTCTCAGGTGCATTAGCATGGAGCTGGATTAGAACCAGAGCAGCTGGTATTAAAATCAGTGCTCCGATATGGAGTATCATAATCAGCGACTTAACCCTCTGTGGCACACACCAGCGCCATGCTTATTTTTCTTAATAACATCATATCTAAATATCTATGCTTTGCACACTTAACAAAACTGAACAGGTGAAAGAGCCACTAGACTGAACTAACACAATTCTTGCTCTGAAGCCTTGTCTCCTAGGTAACTCCAGCCGACCTTTCGCAGACTGTTTATTGTGGTCAAACCTCATGACTCTGCTGCTTCCTCTCCACATACCTACAATTCCCCTCATCTTGGAGATGGTCGCACTTTCTGGTGACATTTCTGTGAGGGTACAACTTACATAGTAATCTCCAGTGGATCTTCAGTATCTACTGTGGTGTTAAATATACATGATCAATATAATTAATGAATAAATAAATAAGCAATGCCGTATATGAGCAGGTAGATTCAGTTATGAGATTCACAATTTAGGTGTAACATTAGTTATATAAACTGTTTCAGAAACTCTGGAAGAGAAAATAAAGACTATTTGAGGAATAATTTTAAGGTATTTTTCCTCTAACAATTAGCTATCTTGTTGCAGGTTCTTTACACGAACAGAACTCAGAGATACATCTATTTTGAGTGTAATTTTTTCCTTTTTTACTTAATGTTATTTAATGTATGCAAATTTGATATATACAGATTCAGGAACACAGTGATACTTCCCACCCTACCATCCCTCCCACTCATGCTCCCATTCTTCTTCCTCCTCCCTCTTCTATTCCCATTTTGAATTTTTACAAAGATCTATTTTCAGTTAACTTTATAATCATAAGATTAACCCTACACTAAGTAAAGAGTGCAACAAACTGTATGAAGAAAACAACACTGTTCCTCTAGACGAGGGCTGTTAAAAATCATCGAATCTCCAAGATTGAATGTAATATTCAATCCTGAAGAAGTTTTTCTTCTGAATCTTCAATAATAATCTCAACTAGGACACGGTTTGATTTTACCAACATCAAAAAGATAAATGAAAGCGGTAAGTATAAGATATAGAAACAACAACAACAACAACAACAACACTGGACTTGCATCCCAATATCGATTTCAGTCCTATTTCTATTACAAATAATCTTTCTTCATACTTTGGAGAGTCAATTCACCTCAATTATTTCACCTGCAAGGTGGAATTTAATAATATCTTCCCATCCACAATGTTAGTGAAAAAATCAAAATAAATGGTGAATATGAAATTTCTTTGTAAATTTGAAAGCACAATAAAAGCATGAAACATTATTATTTGTTATCGCTTTGAAAATTTCCTAGTTGGGTAGTCAAAGATTAATTTGCTTTTTCAGTGGAAGTGGAAAGTCCAGACTCCACAAGGAGACAGGGACATTTTCTCTGTGGTGCAAGATCACAGCTAGTAAAGTCTACTTTTACAGAAGATAAAAATACAGAAGACTTGGTACTTTCCCTGGTAGTCTAACTGGTCTTCACAAAATACTTCCCCCCCAAACCTGTAGGCATTAATGCTGCCAAACTGCTCTAACAGATTAGATTAGTAATTGTACTAGCACACTGAGTTTTTAATGAGAATTCTAAACTAAACCAAATAAATGGGTTCTCATTATGCTCCAAATTATTTTGAAAAATCAAATAGAATAAGAAAAATTATGAACCTGAAAGTTACATAGAAACTAGAAAATAACCTGGAAACAATCTAGAGTTTATTCATATCCTAGGTCTAGCAATAACTTGACTCTCATTCTACCATTCACTGAAGTTATCACCATGTCAAGCTTAAGCCCCATTTCTGCCTTAGAGCCTCCCCCAGTTCTGCCATCCCATGACACCATTTTGCTTCCACCAAGTTCTTCACTGTTTTGTGGCAGAAATTGGCAAAGCTCACCAAACATCATCATATAACCTATGTATCCACACCTTCCTCAAATGGATCATCATCTGGCCCGTGAACTTGAGAGCAGGTGATATGTGGAGAGCTACTGGGCCTCCTCCAATTCTCTCCTGACTTGCTGAGCTACTGTGGAAGCCACAGTTTCCTAAAGATATAGAAGCAAGAGCAAATATTTGGCAGAGTGGTTAAAATGGCACTTGGGATGCCTGCATCTCATATTACAGTTCTTGAGTTCAAGTCTGGATTCTGCTCCCAATTCTAGTTTCCTGATAATGCACACTATGGGAGGCACAGACAATGGCTAAAGTGGTTGGGTCCCTGCAGCCACCTGGGAGACCCAGACTGAGTTCCTAGCACCTGGGTATTTGAGGAGTGAGCCAGTGAATGGGAGTGCGCTCTCTCTCTCTCTCTCTCTCTCTCTCTCTCCCCCTGTGTGTGTGTGTATGTGTGTGTGTGTAATAAAATAAATTAATAATCTTTTTAAATGTAGATGCAATCTCAATCCTAGAAATCTGCATGGAGCAGAGATAACCCAAAAACTAGCCCTGACTTATGCATGAATGAAAAGTATACTTTTATCATGTAGCCACTAAATTTAAAATGTATTTATACATCACAGCATATCCTTGCCTATCCTTACTAACAGAAATATGTAATAGACACTGCACAAATCTGCAGTTTACTATATCTTACTCTGCAGTGTACTCAATTTCAAAAATTTAACAGAAATGAGCATATCATATTTTGTCCTCAAGAATCTATAGCCTAATAAAGAACACAGATATAAATAAATGGGTTGAAGATGTAGAGCTGCATGTTCCCACAGATGTATGCATATGATAAGGAACAATGTACAATAAAAGAGCATTTAACTCTTTCGATACAGGGATAAATCCAGAGAAGTTTACTGAAAGAAGTAACAAAAAGTATTCATTCCAATGATAAAATGTGGTGCACACTTGCTTTGTACCAAGCACCAAGCTGGTTGTTCCATTTTAAAAAGTGGAATTTACAAGGAAAATAGGAAGGTATTCTGAACACAGGAAGCAGCATGCATAAAATCAGGGAGATCTGAAACAAGCAGTTTATTCAGAATCTACATATGAGTAACAGGTATAAAATGAGCCCAGAAAGCCGACCAGTTCCACAAGGGTTTTTTAAGTACCATGATAAGGCACTCTGATTTTAAGCCGCTGGCAATGGAAAAAAAGCAGGAGACATATCTAATCCATATGATAGAAAGATCACAGTCTTGTCATTTTTGTTTAGGAGATGATCATAAATTTGAGAGATCTCAACCAAGAGGCTATTCTGAAAGAAGAGGTGAGGGGTTATGGCGCAGTCATGCACTGGTAAATATTCAACAGCGTGCTCTGCAGAGGAAGAAAACCCTGATTTACGGCCATTTTTAAGCTCCAACATGATGTCACTGTACACAAAGCAGGGATGAGATGGTCACAGCTGTACAAGCCAGCTCCAGCACACAACTACCACTGAATGCGTTATTGGAAGCCTCTTAAAATCAGAAACCTGCAGTAGAAGCTCAGTAATGATGTAAAAGGTTAAACTAAGGGATTTGTAGAGGGTTTTGAGAAAACAGAAAATACTCTGAAAGTAGGATAAATAGGACTTGGTGGTCCATTAGCAGGGAGAGTAAGAGGAGAAAGTAACAAAAAGCCTCCATGCTTCTTGTTTAAGAGATCAAAGATGTGATATCACTCAGCAAGAATGATGGAAGGGAAGAAGAGGTTTGCTGAGAATATTCAGCAATTTGTCCTTTGAACTTGCAAAACTTCCTGTTCCCATAGATACTACAGTGGCAACTCCAGGAACTCTATAGAGTTGTGAGAAAAATTATCTCCAGGCTGGCAGTGTGGCTTACTGGGGAAAGCCGCAGCCTGTGATGCCAGCATCCCACATAGATGCTGGTTTGTGTCCCAGCTGCTCCACTGCTGATCCAGCTCCCTGCTGATGGCCTGGGAAAAGCAGCTGAAGATGGTCCAAGTCCTTGGGCTCCTGCCACCCGCCTGGGAGACCTGGATGTAGCTCCTGGCTTCAGCCTGGCCCAGCCTTGGCTGTTGTGGCCATCTGGGGAGTGAACCAGCAGGTGGAAAATCCTTCTCTCTCTCTCTCTCTCTCTCTCTCTAACTCTGACTTTCAAATAAATAAATATCTCTAAATAATAATCATAATAATTTTCTCCTTCAAACCCTCATATTTAGGTTAGATTTTTAGAACTATTCCAGAAAAATCAGTAAATTGATTATCAAAGATTACTAGGAAACATAAAACACTTCAATCATCCTCAAATCCCAAGATGACAAAAAGGATGGGAAAAAAAACACCAGAAATAAGTACATACTTCCTATCACTAAAGAAAAGGATGTTGTCTAAATGTTTAGATCAGGTTCCAAAGATGAAACTGAGTGAAAAGTCCTAAAATGTCTCTTCATTCTTGTAGTCTTCACTTTCTAATCCTACCTCTGGGGAAGACTGAGGGAATCTTGCCATATTTGTCTTCTTCACATAAGACCAGAATCAGTTTTAGAGATAATAGTTTCCTGGGTAGCTGTTCAAAACCAGAAAGTGGGACAGTAGAGACCCAAGAGAGATTTTTTTAAAGTATGCTTATTATAGCCCACCAGGGATATTATCTGGAAAGGCAACAAAAAGTCTTTAGAGAGCAGAGAAATGTTCATTGCTTATTTTATATATCTCCCAAAAGTTCCTGAAGGCTAATTCTATTCTCAACCAGAGTTCAAAGTCTGACCACCAGACAATGTGGTTTGAAGCAGAAAAGTAGGATGGAACAATTCCTATTCTTTGAAGACCAGAGAAAGAAGGATGATTTCAGGAACTTGCAGTACACACACCAAACTCTCTTTCTTTCCCAACACCACTGCAATCAAAGAGTAACGCTGAATGGAACTTAGAAAACCTTAGAGGAAAATTAATTTGCTTCCTTTCAAATTAAATTTTTCCCCATGTAGAAGGCTCATTTTCATTGCTCTAAAGCACACTGAAGTCATAAAAATGAGTAAGTACAAAACAGAGTGATTCCATGTATCTGGAGTGGCTAAATCTCTTGTTCTTGTTTTGTTTCCAATGGAAAAACAAACACGTCTGCTTTAAACCACAGGGCCTAAAATGGTACAAGTTATAGGTGATGTCACCAAAGACCACAATAGTAGCACCACTGTGCAATTGTCCTTCTCTCAGCACAAGATGCATTCAATGAGCGCTCACCCACCATGCTGTCCAAGGTTATTAAACAAATCTTCCCATTTCTCCTCTTGCATTCTCCAGCCCATCTTTTTAAAGGCGGCCAGGATTCTTTACATTGAAAATCTTTATACTTATAATTAATGGTTATGAACTGACTCTCAAATAATTAACTGCTTTCTAGAAACTGTGCAACCATGGTAGAGCTTCCAAAGAATAAAATTTATTTGATTAACAGGCTTAGTGGTTTCAATCTAAGTTGTTTGATGACAGGAATTTGACTGTAGTTTCTTGGGTCCATGATATCATGAAGCCAAATGTCTTGCATATAATTGACACTCATTTTTTTAAAGATTTATTTATTTGAAAGTTAGAGTTACACAGAGAGAAAAGGAGAGGCAGAGAGAGAGAGAGAGAGAGAGAGGTCTTCCATGTGCTGGTTCACTCCTCAATTGCCTGCAGTGGCCAGAGCTGTGCTGATCCAAAGCCAGGAGCCAGGAGCTTCTTCTGGGTCTTCCATGTGGGTATAGGGGTCCAAGGACTTGGGCCATCTTCTACTGCTTTCCCTGGCCATAGCAGAGAGCTGGATCAGCCGGTGCTCATATGGGATGCCAGTGCTTCAGGCCAGAGCGTTAACCTGCTGTGCCACAGCACCAGCCCCCATTCATTCTTCTTTTTGAAAGAGACTTGGCCAGCGCTGGGGCTCAATAGGCTAATCCTCCACCTGCAGCGCTGGCACACCGGGTTCTAGTCCTGGTCAAGGCGCTGGTTTCTGTCCTGGTCGCTCCTCTTCCTGTCCAGCTCTCTGCTGTGGCCCGGGAGTGCAGTGGAGGATGGCCCAGGTCCTTGGGCCCTGTACACGCATGGGAGACCGGGAGAAGCACCTGACTCCTGGCTTTGGATCAGTGCCGTGCACCGGCCGCAGCGGCCACTGGGGGGGGGGGGGGTGAACCAACGGCAAAGGAAGACCTTTCTCTCTCTCTCTCTCTCACTGTCCACTCTGCCTGTAAAAAAAAAAAGAGAGAGAGAGAGAGAGAGACTTGTTATCACCACTCAGAACTGGGTGCTCCTAAATGGCCATTCTGCACTTCACATGGTCACTGCCTATTGTTTCATGTGAAAACAAAGGAAAGTGAAGAAACCTCCTTTTGGCCTTATAAAGCATTTATGGCTCCCAGAACCAGAAACTAAACACAGGCATTAGCTGAGTTGATGGCTGGGTTATGAGAAAGATGAAGCCTAGAGAGCTGTGAGATCAAGTGGACATTAGCACTGAACTTTAAAAGGAGAATGCAACTTTTAAGCAGCATGGGAGTGAGTTGTGAGCCTCCTGTGATACACGTCTCCAGAAACCCCATTGATCTCAGCACGATGGACATTTATGAGGATGACCTTAAGGTGGGTGGGAGGCTGGTGGTTTTCGTTGCTAGTTTGCTGCTTCCACGACTTAAAAGAAAGTAGTTTGAGGTGTCAGTTGCTGTACTGTTAATCTTCTCTGGGCCAGCGTGAGCTGAGCACTAAGCTGGGATTCCTACCTGGCTCTGACAGATTACTAGAAGAGTCAGCTGCCCTCCGAATGCTGGCGCTTTTGGATGTAACTTACTCATTTGCTGCGACCTCCACTTTCCTCCCCAGATCGGCCGCTTTTCTCATCAGGGCGACTGCCAGAATGCTAGCATCAGATCTGCTTAATGTCACTCTCCTGTAAATGGACCACAGTAAACATATTGGGCAGTCTACAAGAAGCGCCAGAGATGAACAATTTAGCCTTAATATCTGTCAGTGAGAGCCGGGACCATCTGGACAAGGCGGCTAATGATCAGCATTAGAGCGGCATGCATTGCTAGGCTTAACTGTAATCTCAGGGCCTCAGTTTAACAAATGTAAAGGGAACTGAGAGGGGATTTGGGCGATATAGCCAAAGATCCTCTGGGGCCCTGAAAGAATGAGATGAGATTGGGTCTCATCTGGCCATAACTAAAATGTCTACACACTGTCACTCTCACAAACCGCCACAGTCTATTGAAGGCAAACATGGTATAGGATTAGGGTCACTTCACTGCTCTGGGAATTTAAATACTCAACCTGCCTCTCTCCACTGCACCTTTCCCTCAAAAAAGAGAGAGCTTTTTCTCCGAGGTTCTTAGATACAAGAAATCAGCTCTTGATCAAAGAGGATCAATAAATTCTTACAGGGCTCCCATGGAGAAGACCGGCAAAAGGAGCCTCTATTTATTTATTAGCCTGGGCCTTTGAATCAGTTCTAGGAAGAAGAATGTAGGAAGGGTAGAAGCTTTTATCCAGATAGAGGTGAAAGATTGCGATCTATTGCAAATAGTTCCGCAGGTCAAAGGGAAGTGGCCCCAAATCATGAAAATCCATTTCCAAAAAGTACATGTAATGCTTCTAGAAACTAATGCTACAATAGTGTGTAGTGATAGGTCATTTTATTTATTATGGTGCAACCGAGTTTCCAAAGCATTATCCATTTGACTTCCAGGCCAGTGAACTAACAGACAAAGTGAGGCTGGCTGTATCTTGAAAAATAGTGCTCCTTTTGTTATAGGTGATGCCAACCCAAAGTGGAATTAGTATTTTAGTGGTTTCATTTGCTTTTTTCTTTGAGATTTCCATCATAGAAACAATAGTCTAAATAATCACAACAGAAATTCAACTTCATATATAGAGTCAATACCATCAGATTTCAAAATTAGGCAAGTACTTTTGGGCTTGCAATTGGACATCAAGTGTTTATCAGTGCATTTCACAGAGTGCAGCCCCTGGATCATTCCAGCAACATTTACATGGAAGAACCGCATGTCATTTGCATATATCAATGATAGGGAACACATTGCTTGCCTGCTGCCACCACCCCTATGGCATTTGCATGGCACACTTTATTAATTGACTGTAACCATCCTGCCCAATGATTGCAGACAAAGCTTCACAATCCTCTAGAATACAGTGCCACTCATTGTGTGACCATCTGATATTATATACAGTATTTTTTTCAGAGATACTCTGAATCCTAGGGGAAAATATTTGGTGTGGGATAAAGGGTAGAGGGAACGAAGTAGTAAATTGATTATTTAGATTATTTAGTCTTTGTTATGTGTACTTCATACACATCTCTTTATGAGTACTTAGCTCTCATAGAAACCTTTATATTCACGATTTACCAACAGGTCAAAGGACAAGAGTCAACAAACCTCAAAGTCCTCCCAACCCCCTTCCATATACATGTACGCATCTGAGTCACTCCATCATGTAGTCATAAGATTATAATATAAATTAGTCTTACTGTTATATAAAGAGCAGAACAGATGCCTTGGAAAAAATCATTATTTTTAAAGCTATATCATGTCCCCCAGCAGTTAAATCAGATATCAAAAAACTGGTGAGGGCCAGCGCCGTGGCTCACTTGGCTAATCCTCTGCCTGCAGCGCCAGCACCCCGGGTTCTAGTCCTGGTCAGGGCGCTGGACTCTGTCCTGGTTGCTCCTCTTCCAGTCCAGCTCTCTGCTGTGGGCCAGGAGTGCAGTGGAGGATGGCCCAAGTATTTGGGCCCTACACCACATGGAAGACCAGGAGGACGCACCTGGCTCCTGCCTTCAGATCAGCTCAGCGCACCAGCCATGGCAGCCATTTGTGGGATGAACCAATGGAAAAGGAAGACCTTTCTCTCTGTCTCTTTCTCTCTCACTGTCTAATTCTGCCTATCAAAAAAAAAAAAAAAAAAAAAAAAAAAAAAAACTGGTGAGATACCAGAAGGCTTCAATGCAGCCTTCATTCAACAAAGACAGAAAAAGCAATGCCCATTCATGTGTCTGTGAGTAGATGGCCATCTTCACACTGTGTCCCAAGAATTCAAGGCTAAAATGAGGAAGAAAGTAAATTGCCAATCAACATGTCTACCTAATGAGTCTCCCAATCCTCCCTAAAAACTCCTAGACTCTACTTAAGGACTTCAGGTTTTTGAGAACATCCACTCCTTATCAATACTACATCCTCCAATCCCAGCTTCTGTGATGGATACAGAGCTGCCTGAAATTCCTCCAGTGTAAGAAAGCCCACGTTTACAAGTAGCCTAACAGCTGACACCTTTCCCTTGGGATACCAAGGAGAATGAGATCCTCTTCTGTTTCTCAAAGGAATCAACATCGTTTTCTTTTAAATTTCCTACACTTTCCCCATTCTGAAAGGAATGATAGGGTCAGGTGTTTAGTGTAGCAGTTAAAATGTCATTTGGGATGTCCAAATCCCATATCAGAATGTCTGGGTTGGAGTCCTAACTCTACTTTTCAATTCTAGCTTCCTGCTAATGCATACACTGGGAGCAGCTTCAATTACTCAAATAACTGGGGAGAGACCCAAATTGAAATCTGGGCTCCTGGTTTCAGGCTGGCCCAAGCCTGGTTATTGTAGGCATTTTGTTAGTGATCCAGCAGGTGGAAGGTCTCTTTGTATTCTTCCTCTTCCTCTTCATCCTCTTACTCATCTACCTTCCTTTTCTTCCCCTCCTCCCCTTCCGCCCTCTCACCCCCTCCCTTCCTCCTCCCTCTCCTTCTCCTCCTCCTTCTTGTCTCTCTCTCTCTCAATCCCCTTACCCCATCCCATCTGTCTCTCTGCCTTTCAAATAAAATGGAAAGAAAAGTTTAACTCTTTAAAAAAGTAAAAAAAAAAAAAAGAAAAAGAAAAGTTACTTCCCAACATTCATGCTTTTCACAGCAGACCCATGCAGGTCTTCACCAGTGAATTATTTTTAAAGAGAGAGAATCAAGGCTCCTCAACACAAGATAACTTATTCTATGACACAGGGTTAGTAGAGATCAGCTCAGCAGTTAAGCCAAGATTTCACCATATCCTCCAAACCATGGGGTTTTACTTACATGATGGTAGCAATTAGTTCTTTGAACACAGAGATAGCTATGGTCAATCTAAAAAAAATTTTTGGACTGCTCTCTCCCAATTGTGTTTATTTCTCATTAGTCCATTCCTAGCCAGGTCAATCAAAATAGTTTTAGCATAGTCTTAGCACCATAACCATCTTCTTATTTCTCAAATACTAATAAACCACATTTGTGGCCCTTCATATCTTAATAAGGATATCTATATATTTTATCCCTTAAAAGTAATGAATAGCATTCACTTCTTAATGGCCAGGAAGGAATTAAATAATTAAATTAAATATCCTGCTCAATATCACAGATAAGGAAAAACTTAAGACTTGAACCTGAACTTGTGATGACAGTTCTGAACTTCCTTCTATTAAATTATTCCATAAGTCAGAGCTTGAAATGTGCCAGAAGACAGACACTGAAGATAAGGGCGACAGAATTTGAAAGAGAAGAATCAGGAATGAGTTACTGATGTGGTGTCATCAGAAATGTTTTGAAGGACAGACAGTATTTTAACGTGTAGATACAGGTGGAAAGAATTTCAAGTGAAAATAAGAAAACATAAAAGGGCTTAACAGAAAACAATATATGTAAGAAAGGACTAATGTGTTCTGTGCATCTGGAGCAAACAGTCTGCAATGATGTTGGGTGGGAAATTAATAAAATAAAAATAGGTTAGTGTCCGATTGTGAAGGAGCACGTAACTCGTGCCAAGACCTTTGGACATTTTTCTTTAGGTAAAGGATTTTGAAAGGAACTATGCTGACCAGGTTATGTTTTCAGAAGATGCTTTACTGGAGCCAGTAAAAACAGCACATTGAAGATAGTAAAAATTAAAAATAAAAATAAGATGTCCATGGTTTCAATTCAGTAAGAAATTAGGTGAGCCTGAAATCAAACAGAAGGCCCTCTGGGGATGGAGACACTACAGAAGAAAGATGGGAGCTAAGAGAAGGGCTCATGAATGTGCATAAGGTCCTGAGTTTGAGTATCAGGGAGAACAGCGAGGTAATTAGCTGAAATTGGACATGTCAGTGACTTAAGAACAAAATAAATAAGCTTGGCTTCAGACTTAAAGAATATAGGTGCCTACATCCAAAAAGGTGGTTGCAAATATGGAATTAGAGCCCATGGAATCAAATTAGAGTACAGAAATTCTGGAGAGATCATTTAGGTGCTAAGAACAGACAGCAAGGAGTAGTGTACTTGGCTTTGAAAATGGTACACAAAAGGAGGGAGTTTGGAAAAATCTTGCTGAAAACCTGATGTAAATGTGAAAGCATTTGTTGACTTAAAAAGCTTGGGTTTTGTGCAAGTGAGCCATGGAATATAGTATCTGGTTGTGAACATTTGCGGTCAAGCTAATACTAAGAACTGGAAGAAGGTGGATTGTGGGCCTGTTCTAAGAGTATGCATATTAAAAACCAGTACAGGCAGTGCCATGGCTGCTGGCCTCCTAAGCAGCCTGCAAATTCTCCTTCTCAGTTACAGTGACAGCACTCAGCCACGTGGCACATTTTCATCCTTGGAAAGAAGTCTATTTCCAAAATTAGGTTTTTCTCCTAAAAGGTTTCTGAATCCTGCAAGATAATTAGGAAGTCGTGCCTCAAAACAGAATCTGACGTAACCCACTCTGCTTTTGCTTTCAAAGAGCAGTTTTTCAGAGTTTGCTGTACTCTCAGGCTACAAAGCAAGACAAAAATTTATTGTTCTTTTTTAATTTCAAGGTAAGAACTGTGACTGTGCCTGGGTTCAATTCCTGGCTCTTGGTCCTGACTCCAGCTTCCTGCTAATGCAGACCCTAGGAAGCAGTAGGGATGACTTAAGTAACTGTCACCCTCAGGGAAAGACCTGGATTGAATTTCCAGTTCCCAGCTTAGGCCCTGTTCCAGCCCCAGCTGTTGTATGTATTTGGGGAATGAACCAGCTCTCTGTCTGCCTGTCTCTGCCTCTCAAATAAACAAAAAAAAATTTTATAAGGGAAAGAAAACACATTTTATTTAAAACAAAACAAAGTCTTGAAATTTTTGAAATTCAACCTCAGCGGGAACCTGGAACACCAGGTTTTACAGAGGAACTACAGATAAGGATGAGCTTAACACAGATTTTGTTGATACTGCAAAGCTTCGAATTGCCAGGATTTTTTTTTTCATCTATCTGAAGCAAATGCTAAGTGAGAAGCGACAGGAGGCTACGCCTTCACAATCGGTCTGTGCCCGTTGGACAGGCGTCTGCTATCAGGACTCCAGCATGCTTCAACAGCAGAGGCCGGTGCAGCAGAGGGAAAGCTGTGCCTGACCTGGGAATGTTTAGAATCTCAGAGGAAATAGGAAATTGTGGCAGTGGCCCTTCAGTTACATTATAAAAGCATCTACTTTGTAGCACAAGCCAGCAACCCTCTCTATCCTGGAAATGTAACTGCTGTTGCTGTCTCCTCATCGCCGCCTCGGCTCTCTTCACATCCCTAAATCCTCCCCATCATTCTGAAGCCAACACAGCCCCATCTCATCTGAGAAGGTCTGTTTCCCCATCCAGCCCACGCTCTTCTCATTCTCCTCTAACTTTCCATCATCCCCTAAATTCAAGCTCACGTGGCACTTGTGCTTTATGAGCTAGCCTTTCCAAGTATTGATATTTTGCCTCCCATGTAAGCTCTGAAGTTGCTGGAGGGAAATAACAGCATCCTGTCTTGCTTTGTGTGATACCAACAGATTGAGGCAGAGTTGTGGTGTAGCAGGTTAAGCCATTGTGTGCAATGCCAGCATCCCATATCACAGTCCCAGCTACTCCACTTCTGATCCAGCTTCCTGATAGCATGCTTGGAAAGGCAGTAGATGATGGCCCAAGTACTTGGATCCCTGCCACCTATCTGGGAGACCCAGATGGAGTTCTCCCAGATGGCTGTCATGGCCATTTGGGGAGTGAATCAACAGATGGGAAATCTTCCTCTGCCTTCTCTGTCACAGTCCCCTCAGATCTGGAACAAGACAAGGATGTCCACTTACACCAGTCTTATTCAGTATAGTATTGGAAGTAATAGTAAGAGCAATTAGGGAGGAGAAAGAAATACAGGCATCAAAACTGGAAAGGAGAAAGGCAAAATATCCACACTCACAGATGACATGATGCTGGACATGGAAAACCCTAACTCTCCACCAAAAAGTTGTTAGAACTGATAAACCAATTCAGTAAAGCTGCAGGATAAAAAATCAACTGTCGCTCCCCCTCTTCATGGAGGAACGACACTAAACCCTGCCTAGGCTTCATATCCAAGTCACGGCACCATTATGTCACTCCCCCTCTTCGTGGAGGAATGACACAGGACCCTGCGCTGTTCTTTCGTCTGCTCGGCCCTCCCCGGGTTTGCTGCTGGTTCTTCCCGGGTTGGCTACCGACCCTTCCACCTCCGTGGAAGGGCGGTTCCCCCTAGCCACTTTCCCCACTTCCGCAGGGGAGCGGCATACCGCCGGCCGGCTCTCTTGGGGGCTGCACAGGTGTTCCTTCAGATAGATGCTCCCGGTGCATGTTGTCTCTCTCCTCCTTTATAGTCCTCTTCCACCAATCCCAACTCTGCTACCCACACGCCGAGTATGCTGCTCTCCTCCAATCAGGAGCAGGTCCTGCTGTTTATTGGTTGAACTGGAGGCAGCTGTGTAGAAGCTGTTTCCTCCTCTCCCAGCGCCATATTGTGGGAGAGCAGATGCATAGAATAAGTCTTAATTCCAGTAACTTAGTCTAGTCCAAGTTGCTCCCCACAATCAACATACAAAAGATAATAGCATTTTTACACAGTAACAATGATCTCTCTGAAAGAGAAATCAGAAAAGAAACTCCATTCATAATAGCTACAAAAAATCAAATATATAGGAATAAATTTGCCTTTCAAATAAAGAAATCATTTTGAAAAATATCAATAATCCAGTGAGCACCATGTGCTTGACTTCTTAATATCTCTTCTGAGAATACATCAATTTATATATGATCATATGTTAATTTTTCAAATTCAATTGAATCTAAATGTAAAGATAAATTATTTTCCCTTGAGTAATAAATCAAATAACCACTTTCAAAAGCAAATATTTTCTAAAATCAGGTAGGAAATGGAAACAAATCAATCCCAATAGGCAGAAGGCGAAGACTGTACAAAAAGAGTATTTACTGAAATCTATATTTTTTAAAGTTTATTTCTTAATTATTTGAAAATGAAGAGAGACAGATCTTCCATTAACTTGTTTACTCCCCAAATGCCCATAACAGCTGGTCTGGGTTGGGAAGAAGCCAGGAGCCAGGAACGACCTAGATATTCCACGTGACTGGCAGGAACCCAAGTACTTAAGCCATCGCCTGCAGCCCCTCATGGTGTGCATTAGCAGGTAGCTGGAGCTGAAGAAGAGGTGTGACTCAATTCTAGCCACTCCAGTGTGGGATACGAGCATCCCAAGCAGCAGCTGAACCCACAGCACCACAACACTCACCCCTGAAATCCACATTTTAAACTTTGCAGCTGTCCATGCTTTAGGGAAGGGATTCCTTCTTGGCTAATTGGAAACTTAAGTGAGTTAAGAGTAACTGGTAGAATAAATCAACAGGAAGTGGAAGGTGATTTTTCTTTTTTTTTTTTTAACTTTTATTTACTGAATATAAATTTCCAAAGTACAGCTTATGGATTACAATGGCTTCCCCCCCAATAACTTCCCTCCACCCCCCACTCTCTCTCCCCTTCCATTCACATCAAGATTCATTTTCAATTCTCTTTATATACAGAAGATCAGTTTAGCATATATTAAGTAAAGATTTCAATAGTTTGCACCCACATAGAAACACAAAGTGTAAAATACTGTTTGAGTACTAGTTATAGCATTAAATCACAATGTACAACACATTAAGGACAGAGATCCTACATGAGGAGTAAGTGCACAGTGACTCCTGTTGTTGACTTAACAAAATGACACTCTTGTTTATGGCATCAGTAATCACCCTAGGCTCTTGTCATGAGCTGCCAAGGCTATGGAAGCCTTTTGAGTTCACTGACTCTGATCATATTTAGACAAGGTCGTAGTCAGAGTGGAAGTTCTCTCCTCCCTTCAGAGAAAGCTACCTCCTTCTTTGATGACCTGTTCTTTCCACTGGGATCTCACTCGCGAAGATCTTTCATTCAGGTTTTTGTTGTTGTTGTTGTTGTTTTTGTTTTGTTTTGTTTTGTTTTGTTTTTTTGCCAGAGTGTCTTGGCTTTCCACACCTGAAATACTCTCATGGGCTCTTCAGGCAGATCCGCATGCCTTAAGGGCTGATTCTGAGGCCAGAGTGCTGTTTAGGACATCTGCCATTCTATGAGTCTGCTGTGTATCTCACTTCCCATGTTGGATTGTTCTCTCCCTTTTTTATTCTATCAGCTAGTATTTGCAGACACTATTCTTGTTTATGTGATCCCTTTGGCTCTTAGTCCTATCATTATGATCAATTGTGAACAGAAATTGATCGCTTGGACTAGTGAGATGGCATTGGTACATGCCACCTTGATGGGATTGAATTGGAATCCCCTGGTATGTTTCTAACTCTACCGTTTGGGGCAAGTCAGCTTGAGTATGTCCCAAATTGCACATCTGGAAGGTGATTTTTCAAATAGTGCACTGACCATGCATGGCAATGACATGTAGGGACTGTGCCTCTGCCAAGTGACTGAACAGTTTTCAAGGTTTATTATTAAAAGCCTTAGATAATTCTGTCTATTCTATCTGCAAATACCCTTTTTACCTTAGCACTGGGCAAGTCTAAAAACTGCTTGATTACAGAATGGAATTTTATTTTCCCTTTAACAGCCAGATTACACAGGTCACTTGAGTACAGAGAAAAGGTAACATTACTTTGTTGGTTTTTTTTTTCCTATTCTTTTTTCCAATTAAATGGTAAGAGAAGATTTTTGTTGCCCTTGTTGGATTTGGGCTCCTGTCCCCACTCAGAGCATGCAGGTAATGGCCTGAGGGAAAAAATGGGGCTACTTTCTGTATCTAATTGGAAGGCAGCCCATGGGCCCATCCCTTTCCCATGCTCTGGAAGCACTAGTTAGTGTAGGCTAGCTTCCCACTTCCCCACAGCGCTCCTTAGATTTCATAGAAAGCAAGAAGAAAATACAGGATGATCAGAACAAATGGCAGAGCAATCATAACAAATGGAGTGCTAGTCTAAAATAAGAAGCATTTCTAAGAGCTCACAATTACCCCTCAAAGTGGGAAAAAGATAAAATGACAAAGAATCCAAAACAAGTTTATGTTTTTACCAAAACATGTGTCTGATAGTTGACAATCAAAAGCTGGTTATTTTTCTAATAGGTTTTCATTGTGAATTCAAACTAGCTTGTGTTCCTTAAAAATCCAGGGAGGGAAATGTAATGGTTTTCTATTGCCATTATAAAAAATTGCCACAAATGTTTGCAGATGAAAGTAACAAAGTAACACAGAGTTATTGTTGGACAATTCTGGATGTCAGACAAGACTACAATCAGGACACCTGCAGTACTGCTCTGTGTGTCTTCCTTCTGGAGACCAGGCAAGAATCACTTCCCCTTTTCTAGTTTCTAGAGGTTGCCTGCATTTCTTGCCTCATGATCTCTTCCTTCATCTGCCTAGTTCATCACTAAAACCCCTGGTCCCATCTCCTTCTTCTCCCTGACTCTAACCCCACTGCCTTGCTCTTCGAAAAATCCTTGAGATTACACTGTGCCCTCCTAATGAGTCCCACATATTCTCCCCATCTCAAGATCTTGCACATCTGCACAATCCTTTTGTCATAAATTTAACACACTAATAAGATTCGGGATCAAGACAAGCTTGTCTTTCACAGGTGATTTCTCAAAGCACCATAGTAGCCAATTCAATCCATGACCAAGTGTATAATACAGCGAAGTATATAATATACAAGTAATCAAGATTTAGGTACAATCAACAATCTAGGTCTCTTAATTAAGGCTACTCTCACAAAGTACCACAAGCTGGGTGGTTTATAAACAATAGAAATTTGTTTCTCACAGTGCTGGAGGCCAAGAACCCAGGATTGTGATGCCAGTATGGTCAGGCTCTGGTGAAGGCTCTGTTCCAGGCTGCAGAGCCCTGATTTCTCTTTATATCTTCACATGTTGAAAAGAGATGAGAGCCGGCTGGTCTCTCTTTTATAAAGTACGAATCTCGCTCATGAGGTCGTCACTCTAATGAACTAATCATCTCCACCCAAAAGCACAGCCCCTGATATCATCACCTTGTGGGTTAAGGTTCCAATATGTGAATTTAGAAGGGGACACACACACTCAGTCCATAATACCAGGTCTTCAAGAAAAGTGATCAAACGATATTCTGTGTTGCAAGATGACATGTAGCTGAACTGCAGATTTCCAGAATATTCGCTTCTTTCCAGCCCCAAGTGCCTTTCTTCTTCTTCTTCTATGTTATGAGGGTACAGAGAAATAGAGTATGAAATATAAGGGAAAATGGCCGTGCAAGTTGATTTGTATGTGGAAAAGTTCTCTTCAATACAACCTAAGCCAAAAAAGAAAAATAAATCAAAGGGGGAAAAAGAAAGAAAACTTTAAAAAAAGAGAGAGCGAGAGGACTATGATGAAATGTTTCAAACAGCCAAAGTAAAGCCTATTCTGTTTTACAGAATTGAATTCTCCTATCTTTCTGTCCTGGATACCTCTTTCTCCAAACACACTGCTGTGGTGGAGATATAAGCTCAGGAAACACTAAGCAAATTCCAGCAGATTAGCAAAGGTGATTTAGATATATTATGTTGATTTAGATATCAACGTGCCATGAGAGATTACTTTCAGTGATCACAGCAGCCTGGGTATTAATCAGCTAATGTTTGCAGCTCTTGGGGGGACAGAGGTGGTAGATATAAAGTAAGAATTATAAAGGGAACAAAAGGAGCATTAGTCAGACAGGTAGGAATAAGTAAACATCATAAATTAGGTTAATAGCAGGACTCTACATCTTCCTTTCCCTCCTACCTTGAAAAAACCTTAAATCTGAAACTTAATACACTCTGTGCATATTCACATATATATTCATTTAGCACATGCTCTATTCAATATTAACTAAAATCAATTTCCACAGTCTTTAAATAAAGTCCAGGATAAAGTCCAAATAATGTCTTTAAATTTTAAATCTGTTTAAAATTCTGAGCCTAATTCTTATTCTATTCATTTGGAAGACCAAGGTAGTAGACTCTATGACTTCAAACAAACCTCTTGTCTCACTTCCTTCTTAAGATAAAACAAAATATTTAAAATAGCTAAAAATCATGATTCAGCAAATCAAAAATTACATATGCACCTTTTTTACTGTATAGTAAATACAATTTCCCCATTGGTGATGATTATCCTATCCACACCAGAAATCCACTTGGAACATTTTAAATAAATGTAATTATTTTTAAGAAGATATGCTGGTTTGGGTCACATAAGAAAAAACAATGCCAATATTATCAGGTCTAATAGCATTGTCTCATAAATACAATAGCTAGTAAGAGCTGGTTGGCAAACCACAATAAAGGGTCCAAATCAGGCCAACCACCTGTTTATATACATAGTTTTATTGGAACAATGCTATACTCATTTGTTTATATACTGTCTGTGGCTAGTGACAGGGTTGAGTAGTTGGAACAGAGACTGTAGGCCCACAAACCCTAAAGTATTTACTATCTGTCATGTATACAGAAGCAGTTCCCCAACGCTTATCTCATAAAATAAAATAATGCAAGACTACAAATTAAAATCAAGTAAAACTGTATAAAGCACAGTTAAGCTGATTAATTATTTCATGATATATATTTCTTCACATGACATAAACAATGTTGTACCTCAAGGAGGGTGTTACACTCCTCACTTGGGACACCCACATCCCATATCAGAGTGCCTGGTTTAAGTATCAGTTTACTTTTACTTCTAATTCAGCTCCCTGATTACTGCTCCTAGGAAGCAACCAATGATGGTTCAAGTACTTGGGACCCTCCCACCCATGAAGTAGACCCAGATGGAGTCCTGGATCCTAGCTGCAGCCTAGCCCAGGCCTGGCTGTTCCAGCCAACTGAGGAGTGAACCAGTGGCTGGAAATCTTTCTCTCCCTCTCCCCCTCTCTCTCTCCTTTCAAATAAGTAAATATTTTCAAAACTAATACCTGTTTAGCAAATAGTCTGATACATGCAGAGCCCTCAAAAAGTTTGTGGATGGGAAATGCATATTTAGCCTAGTGATTACAGATGTCAGTTAAAGAACAATATCCCTCCATCAGAGTACCTGGGTCAACTCCTGACTCTGACTCCTGATTCTACATTTCTGCCAATGCCAACTCTGGGAGGCAGTGATGATGGCTCAAGTAGTTGGGTTCCTGCCACCAATGTCAGAAGCCTGGATTGCATTCCCAGCTCTGAGCTTCAGCTGGTCTAGTCTCAGTCACATAGGAATTTTGGGAGTGAGCCAGTGTATGGGAGCTCTCCCTCAAATAAATAAATAAATGGAATTAAATGATAAGAGTGTTTTTTGCTACAAAAAATGTAGAAATATGTGCGTAGTTTTTTCATAATATGCATTTTCCACACACTTTTTGAAAACTTCTCTATTTCCTTCATTGGGTTTTCTCATCTGGATAGCAGCTAATCAGACTACTCTTAGTTTTGTTATTGTTACATCAAGTAAGATTAGACAGCATTACGAAGCAGTAATAAACAATCTCCCAGATCTCAATGACATGTAAGAACAAGGTCTTATTTCTCATAGTCCCTGGGTCAACTGGTCTCTGGAACCATGCTGGTAGAGACTACTGCTTGGAGAGTGACTACGCTCCTTGGAGTCACCCCTTCACTGTGGCAGAAGGAAATAGAATACTGCAAAGGGCAAGCTCTTGAACCTGCTGAAGTTTTCACTCAGAAATACATTATCTTCACTCTGTTCCTTGCTTAAAGGAAGTCACATGGTCATGTCTAATTTCAAAGGGCATGGGAAGAGTCTACCAAATACTGAGAAGAAAGAGAGCCAGAATACCTGACACAGGCTTTTGTGCCATTCTTGTAACCTGCCAAGATCAAACTGAAAGATGCAGTATAAATGCTTCCCGCCTTGGAGACTGTACCAAATATGGTACCACCACAGAAAGCAAGACACTGTGCATCCACAATGATTTACCAAAGCATGTGTTCTCTGGCTCTAAGTTCATACAGTATTGGTAAAAGTACTAATCCACTTTTGCAAATCCTTTGACAGTGCTCTCTTTAACAGTATGAAGAAGTATTTCTTCAACTAAAATATTAGCTCTCATTTTCTGAAGTATTTGGTGTTTCCAAATTCCATTTATTTGCTTTCCAAACAACTCTTTGGTTCTTTCCAATATTTAAAAACAGTAGTTGAAGTTGATCTGTAAGTCTTCTTTATGTCTATAAAAATTTACTTACCACAATGAGTAAAATGCACTTTCCTAAAAATCATTTGTCCACTTTTAAAATGAGCATTGAAATAGTGGTCTATTTTAGTTTCTGGTATTACCTTCCTGCATTTTTGAGAGAAAGCAAACAATTCAAATAGAACTCACAAATGATGTGCCACATTCTTTTCATTTAAAAACCTATTAAAAGAGACTGAACGTGGCTTTACTTAACAAATTGCATTTACATATTAGTTACTTAACATAATTTCACTTTATTGGAACAGTCAGACATGATCAAGAAATTTGTACCAAGACTCCTTTTTAAAAGTTACATCTTTAAATCATATTAACTAATAAAACTTCCAGTGCTTCATCTCAGAAAAAGAACATCAAGATGACAAACAACTTTCAAATTTCAAAAATATATAAAAGGAAGCTTTCTGTTTAAGGTTAGCAAGAGAATCCACAGAAATCCCCTTAAGTTTAGTGAACATTCTTAAACTCTTCTTTACCATGGATGGTTAGCATGTAAGTATGGAACTACTCTATACTATCAATGTTTGGCATTTTTTTTGCAATAATGGCTCAAAGGTAATAACATACCAGTACAATATAGATTGTTTTATTGGTTAGATATAAATTGGTTTTGTTCATGCAAGATTATTTCCCGTCTGAAAGTCTTCACTATTGATAAAATAGACTGTGGATGGGCTCCTTTAGCTGGAGGAAGCATATGCATAAGAAACTGCTAGCAGTGAAGATGACATATGTCATACCATGTGCCAAATACCATCCTAGATCTGGAAGTGACAATTTTCTCATGTGTTCTGGCACTTGGAACTCTGTAGCTCGGGATTTATTCTTTTCCATAAGAGCTCCAATGGTGTCATGTGTGTTTCTGAAAACCTTGCTAGGAGGTTTTCTGGCAATTATATTTCTTATTTGATATCCTTTCATCAATATGTTTGTGAACTATTTTCATTGTACCTCTCAAATGTCAAGCATGGAGCTAAATTTTCTACTCTATAATCTTCAGATTTCTAATGAACATGTAACCACACACCCTTGTACACATAAAGCAGAGAGGAACTTTTGCTTCTTTATTTATGAAACTTAGCTTCTCTGGAAAATAGGACTAACTCTACTATCTCTATGTACCTTACCATTCTGGTCAATTCACAAAAAGTCCATATGCTAAATGGTCAATGTCCAGGTATTCTAATGATATTCTAATGAATCTATTCTAAAAAGCAACTACTTATAAAGCTTACAGCAATTTATAATGGAAAGGATGGCTTCTGACATTTTGAGGATTTCTGCAAAGTCTTAGTTGGCTGATTTTTATTTCAGGTTTTCATATGGAAATTTTTCAGTTTATGCTAATCTCTCTCCAATTCTCTTCTATGTCATTTCTGCTTTTCAAAAATTTTGATTCATTTTACCAGCTTTCCAAGTAGCCTATCAACATCAGTATAGGATATATAGCAAGTAGCCAAAATTTAACATGTAATGTGGTTGTCCTTGACTGTGCCTCATTCAAACTTCTCCTATCTTTTTAGCATGGTTAACCCTCCAAGATTTTGAAGATTTAATTCATGTTTTTTATTCATTTATTGATCTTTTTACTTATGTTCTCTGTCCTTCCCCTGTTATTGTAAGTTGTGGTGATTCCTCCTGCATCCTCACCCTTTGATAGCCTTACAGGTTTTCTATTGCATCTCTTTGCAAGCAATTATAGGTCAATCTATCCCACTCGTTATAAACCCAAATTTTTTGTGACTTGATTATTTTGGGGCTCTTCTGATTTCTTTCACATGTTTAAAAGTCATTTACTTTCTATTTATTAGGTATGTTTAATATCCCTGGGCCAATTCTCTCAACTAACACATAGGCCTTAATTTGTGTTTCTTCCAATAAAGGTTTAAGTTTCAATATGATATGGTTACTTTTGTCCACTTATGAGTATACAACATTTTTTGGTAGACAGATAAAATTGTCACTCTGAATATTTGAAGACTTGGCCATTCAGTTAACTGATCACTTATTGAATTTGTTTTGGTTAAACTTTCCTGCTTCTCTAGACCATGGATATTTGTGATGATGAAGAAAATGGAAGATGTGTTTTGTGTATACAAACACACACTCACACAATGTCACCATATTTATTACCTATGCAATTTAAACATCCACTCTAAGTTTCAAGGATGATCTTTCTCTAGTATATACAGGGAAGGTAAAGTTTCAGTTTCATTTTCTTATTAGTTGTCTACTTGGAACTTGTTCCCATAAACAAATATGCTTCCTCACCATTTCCTGTCTTCACCCTGGACCATGGCTATCCTCAGCACTGGTCAGCGATGGAAACGCCTGGACCTAGCCATTCCAAGGGAGGCTTTTCTCCTCTGGGTGTAGCAGAAATGTGTGGGGTGGATGATACTTCCTTCTACAAGCCCTGCCCTTCAGCACTTACAAAGAATTGCCATGTAGGAATTAGAAATGTGAATCTGACCAATGAAGGTGAATATCCTAAATCCTGAAGATAAAAGACAATAAACCTTCCAGAGGGAGTATGATCAACCTGGCCCCTCATCTTCTAAACTCAGTCAAATCAAGTAACCCTACCATGCTCCTCAGGTATTTCTCTTCCTCACCCTCCACCTCCAGTATCTTCATCCTCTGTTCTGAATTTCAGTCCTGAAAAGTGGTACCCAAGCCCAGTTGTGCATTCAAATCACCCAGAAAGCCCTTTTTTTTAAATGTTATTGCCCAGCCTTTGCCAGAACTTACCATGCAATTGTTTTGTGGGGCCTAGAAGTGGATTTTTAAATGGAAAGCTCCCCAGGTTCTCCTAATGTGCAGCTAGGCCTAAGAACATATATCCAGAGAAACCTCCCCAAACAAGTCCACTCATCTTACATATGATCATGGCAACATTCCTGAGGCACGCAGGGGTAAACAGGAGAGACTGCTGGAGATTGGAGGCAGTGTAGTGGTTCTAGGGGACAAAAGCAGTTGGAAGCCCTTAGCTGGCCAGACCCCATCCCAGCCATCCAACCAGCAAACCTTCGTACATATAAACCATTTGTGGCATTCTCATTTATTTGTCAGAATGGGGTTTGGTTGCTATGAGCTACAGAAAATCAGGAGAATGTCCTTAGTTTGATCAGGATGACTGTGGACACCCCAAGTCCTGTAGCATTTCTATTCCAGTGCCTGGCAGGCTCAGATCCTTTTGGGATGTTTCATATGCACACACTTTCTAATTTGTCATGGACTTGCTCTTAACATGAACATATGTGTATGAACCATGTAAGAGTTCCTCTTACCACTCAGCCTGACAGGCTCAAAGGACATTTCCAATAAACACTAGTGAACAGGCTAATCTATACATACTGATGCACTACCATCGGTAAAAGCCCATCATCAAACTCATCAAGTAGTGAAATCTGAGGAATGGGGGAGAGACTAGAGCCTCTCAGACAATAAATGATTAATCTGGCGAGCTGCTTTCATACTTGGGCAGCCAGGCAAAAGTCATTCATTCTTCCCTGACTCATATCAGAATGAGGCTGCAGAGCAGAACAACCAACTTTGGGGCCCAGGTGCCACCATGCCATCCCATAAGAGGCTGAACCCACCACTCAGTTTAGGAGGAATGAGCAGCAGATTTCCCTGGATTGAAATGAACTGGCTTCATTGTGCGTATGTATAGCACAGGCTCTCACAATGAGATGCCAAGTTTAAGGCAAGAAATAAGATGGTGATGCTGAACAGACCTGCCAGACGCCTTTCCCCTGACCAAAGTAGGAGACCCCCTTGTTGCATTCGTATACCAAATTAGATCCTTGCATATGGTCTGGACAACAACACAATGACAAGCCAGTTGGGTAAGCCAACTCAAAACTTTTGAGGGCTAACTCTCATGACTTTATCTTGTGCCTCCTTTCTCTCTCCAGATTCATCTTTTCCACCTATTACAATTAGAATATGCAGAAGATTTCATATTTCTATGGAGAATTATGTTACTTTTTTTCCTAATCATTCATCTGCAAGAAACAGAAGACTAGGGATGCCTGGAGTAACCCTTTCCACAAAAAAAATAAATAAATAAATAAAATAAAATTGACTATGGGAAGCTTATTAATCTTTCCCCCTGTGTTAACTTCAGACTTTGGTATCCAGGTGGCATTACCCATGCATGTCACCTTACTCCTAAATTGTGGCATAATCAGAGCTGGGCTTAGCTGATAAAGAATCAGATGAAGAATAGTATTCACTTGGAGTAAGCAACATCACCTTTCATTTTCCAGGTTTCAAATGTTACATAGTTTATCGAAAGTTGAGGAACCATGAGTCTTATTCAGTCAGAGTATTGACTCAAGGAATTGATCCTTTCTGTTTGTTAATGTTGGCCCTTGCCCTGGTTTCTCTAATGGAACAGATGTGGCTCAGGTTAAAATTACTGGTGGGCTATATGATAGAAGTAGAAAAAGTTCTACAAAAATATGAGATTTCATGTAGTACAGAAGTTGTCAGCTCTGTAGGATATCACAAGGATCAAACTTGAAACTGTCTGTAACCAAACAAAATATGAGGTAAGGTGAGCGTTAGTCTGTGCAGCCTGGCTTAGTTCACTCCTCTGGAGCTCATCAGAGAACAAGGAGAAGCGGATGTTGCCTTAGCATCCTTTTCCAACCTGAAGCAGCTGTGACTGCAGAAAAGAGAAAATTGAACTTGTATCTGCCTAGGAATAAGGGGCCAGCTTGGGGAGAAAAATAGGAGCAATCCCACAAAGCAGGAGTTGCCATGATTGACCCAAACTCTCACCAATCTCAATGCAAAATGCAATATTAAAGAACCCAGAAGTCAATGTGTCCTCAATTGTTAAAATTATCTAATGACGTTCTGCAAAAAAGATTCCCTTGTTATTGTATAGACAAACAAGCCCAGGACAGAGGTAGGATTAAAAGGCAGCGCAATTCTGAGAGCAATTATTAGAAACCTGTAGTTGTGGTTCCAGTTTTCACACAGAAAAAGCACCCTCTCTAACAGAAAGTTGGAGTCATGATCTTAAACATCAAATCTCTGATCAGTTTAGGAGACTTTAAAAAGAGTTTGTGGAGAAATGAAATAAAAAAATTATAAGTATTTTATTGCAAACAATTGAAATCCTTGCCTTGAACTTTTTTGAAGAACCCTTGTATGTATCTGAAAGATCCCATGGAAACAGGCCTCTCAACCTAGAGGAATGTATGTGACATTTGCTTCTAAATTCCCAACAGATGCTGAATTGGAATGTGATGCATGTGACATAGCAGAAATTATCTATTACAAGAGCAGTGCAAATTTACATGGAAGGCAGCCAATGGATCACAGAGTTCACACTACAGGTTATTTTTATTCTAACCAGGTAGCCCAAAACCTTTTAATTGTCCTGGTCAGAAACTTACTAGTGACACTTTTAGAGTGTACTGAAATGAAATGGAAACAAAGAAATTTGCCTTTTGGCCCCCTGACAGTAAGCAGCAAGAAAGTTTAATTTGGGAAGACCTGTTACAACAACTAGAAATGCACGGGGGACATGGGGGAAGCCAAGTCCATTTGCTCAAGACGACAGGTACATAAATGTTCAAACACTGTAGGAACTCAACACTGGAAACAGACTTAATGCCCATCAATTGGTTAAATGGACAAAGTGAACATTCAATAGAACATAATATAGGAATTACAACAAATAAACATAAGCCATGTGTTTCAGAATCATAATACTGAGCAGCACAAAAAATGTAGTTTTGGAATAGTA
Organism: Oryctolagus cuniculus; assembly: GCF_964237555.1. Classification (NCBI taxonomy): domain Eukaryota; kingdom Metazoa; phylum Chordata; class Mammalia; order Lagomorpha; family Leporidae; genus Oryctolagus; species Oryctolagus cuniculus. The sequence goes on from NC_091445.1 coordinate 57,289,345, forward strand.
CTTTATACATAAAATTGGAGTACTTATTTGTATTTATATGTGACTGTTTAGGATATATGTGTTTGATAATGACAAAATACATGCATGGAGATGATAAAAAACAAATTTATCTTGAAGGAGGCTGGTAAATAATTGGGAAGAGAGAAGCAGGGGAATCTAGGTGACTAATTGTTTCTGCCATGCTTTTGGCTTTCAAAACAACTAAACAGGTTTGGAGAAAATGTCAACATTTTATTGAACTTGCTGATGAACAGGTATTCACTGTCATTTTCTATGCTGTTCTACATGTATGAAATATGCCACAAAAAATATGCCAGAAAACAGCATGTGTGTTAAGAGAAGGGAGGATTGTAGGACAAGCTAGTAATATACAAGAAAAATAGGACAAAAAGCAGAACAAAGTTATTTCTGACAATCAGAAGATACTGGCTCTTGGATTAGAAATTAGGCATGGTAAAAGAGGATGTCCCTTGAGGATACTCCTCTAGACTAAAAGAGTTGCCTTATAATAAGAGATAATACTACAGTTTTCAGTATTGTGTCATAAAATGCATCATAAAATTAAACAAGGATAAACCCCCAAAATATGTCATCAATGGGAATCCTTTTTATAGAGCAATAAAATTAGCATGACCCAAAAGTTGGGAGATGTTGCGTGGGCAGACCAGTCAGGGAGGAGAGTTGGATTAGAGAAAGCAAATTGTCAGAATTATTAGAAAAAGAAAGTATGAAGTTAGTGTATAGGTCACACCAAAATATTTTAGAAAAGCAAAAACATGAAGAGAAATCAGACAGAAATATAGAAGTTCTGCATTTTTGCAACCAAAAAACAAAAAAGAGAAGACAGGAAAGTAGGACAGGGTTCGTTTCCCAGAAAGGCTGTTCTATGTCAGCTCCCTTCTGCTTGCGATGGCTGGGCTTCTCCCTTTTTCTGGCATTTTTCAAAGGAAGCATCTGAAAGGTGGTAAGTAGTTTTCCAAGGCATAGGAGCATTTATATAAGGTGGCTCCTTCACAGAATATAGGAGAAATCATTAGCGGGGAAGTGTCAGGAAACAAAAGGTCTGCGAGGAGACAGAATAGGAAATCTGACCCTGCATTGTGGTGCAGCCGGTTAAGCAACTGGCTTGGGGTGCCCACATCCCTTATCTGAGTGTCTAGTTCAAGTCCTGACTACTCCAGGCTTCCTGTAATGCACCTGGGAGGCCACAGGTGATAGCTCAAGCATTTAGGTGCCTGCCACCCGTAAGGAAGAATGGATGCAGTTCCTGGCTCCTGGCTTCAACTATTACAGGCATTTGTGTCTGTCACTCTGCCTTTCAAACAAATAAACAAATAAATTAAACTTAAAAAAAAAAAAAGAGGACTCAGGCCCTGCTTGTGGATCCAGGTCATCAGCTCTCCCTCAGCATTGCTTGTCCTGGCGCCCTGTGTAAACCAGCCAGTGACCCAAAGCACACAAGCAACACAGAAAAGGAAGTCAACATGGACCTTTCCACAAGGACTCACAAGCACACTGAGACACACACAGAGTCAGGAGGGGCAGTCTGGAGAGAAACTTAGAAACAACACTCATCTTCTAGGGAAAGACTCAGTGTGAAGTTGTCTCTGCCTCCCTCACTACTCACTCAGTTCCCACGGTTCTTCTCCTAAATGGAAGAGCACAGATTATGAGACAAGAGCCACAGTTGTTCCAGCTCCACCGCTAACCCTGTGACTGTAAGGCTGAGAAAAGCCTTTGGACTCCATCAAAATGCCACAAGTAGTTAATTCTAAATCTCTTGTTAACATTTCTGTTTATAGGTCACCACCTGGAAAAATAACATTGATTGTTTTCCTAGTATAAATTCTTGAATAACTGATGGTCTCCTCCATTTTAGTCAGCTCAACTAACTAAATAACACAGGTTTAAGGAGATTTGTTTACTTCCTTGCTTGCTTGCTTATTGGACTGGCAAAGACTCTTTGAGTGTATTTCACATTTTTTTTCCTCTGATAAATAAATTCCATGACAAGGGGGAAAAAATCAAAGAAACTTTCCTAAAACATAAACTTCCCATTGAGTATATTTTGAACATTTAAAAAAAAATCTTCCCAAAAATTCCAAAATGGTTTAATTGCAATCAACATAGCCCATAATATGGCAAAGGCCAGAGTGATTGGAATTGAATGAAAACAGGGTGCTCACTCAATTCTTTTATTGAAAGACACACACATTAAGAATATTTGAGAGCAGAGAATGTTTGAGTTAGGTGCTCTGGTAACAAAAGGCCATTCTGGCTTAGCATTTATTTCTACAGGTCCTTAATGCTGACTCAATATGAAAAGTACCTAGACAGCTTTTACAATATTCTGATGCCAGGGCACCACCTCAACCAATTAAAGTGGTCTCTCTGGAGTTAGGGACTAGGCATCTGCAACTTATAAAAACTCCCTAGGTGACTCTAATATGCAGTGAGGGTTCAGAACCACTGATTTAGACATCGCTGTCCCAATTAATATTTAAACAGTCACAGCCCGTTGGCTCCACTAATCCAGTTGCATTACCACTGGCACATAAAAGATTATTTTTTAAATACCATATGAAAAGGAAGATCAATGGGCTCATGAAGTACAAGTTACTCTGTAATCCTTCTGATGAACTGTCCATTCTGGGAGCCCTCTTGTGTTTTAATTCAGCGCCTGGGCTTTTGTAGAACTGAAAGTGTTAATCCTTTTTCACAGACTCCAGAGCAAACCTGGATATTGAATAATCCACTGAGTTGTGTGTTTAAAACCTTTGCTTCATTAAGTCACCAGATATTCCTGGCAGCAGAAGAGTGGCAAGATGTCAACCTGAGCTTTGCTGAGCCAAAAAGAATTAGCTTTTACCGTATTTCTAAAGATGAATGTGCTCTTAGAGCATGTCCATTAGCCCTGGTAGTCTAATGAATGTATGGCTTGACAGACACAATAATTGGCATAGTTCAGAGTGTAAGAGAATCAATTTGATGAATCAGAATAAGGTCAAGTGAAAGAAGAAACAAGGATTTACTTTGCACGTATTTCCAACCCTAGCAACAAGAAAGATTAAATAGTAAAAAACAAGATTAGGGAGACTTTGATAATCCATCAATGTGGAGCCCTCTCATCTCATTAACACTAATCAATGGAAAGGTGGCTGTGCTATAAAACAGTGGCACTCAGGTTCCTTTGGAGTCCCTGGGTTTCCTAGCAGACTTTTTTTTTTTTCCCTTTAGAAGTCTAGGAATCCTATCTAGTGTAGCTAATCTCTGGAATTTCTGGTCTTATCTCCTCATTACTACCCAATGAGATAGTTCACTTAGAGTAGTATTGAATTTTATTTCCCCATGGGTTGACCATCAAAATTTTTCTCTTAAAACATCAGCCCTGACCTTAAATGTACCAAGGCTTTCTCTGTTGGCTCCAGAAACATTTATAGCACTCAGAAATAATTCTTCTGATTGAAATATATTTTGCTTCCACTCTTCAGTGAAACAATAAAGGTGGATTGCAGAGCAAGCTCTTTTATTTCTCCTAAAAGGACCTGCTGTGAGCTACAAAAGAGAAATACAAAAGTAAATCGCCTAAAACTAACATGAGACCCATTCACCCTCGCTGGGTCCTACTCAAAGAGACTTCCTTCTTTCCTGGCAATAACATAGGGGAGTCTAATTTTTAACCAAGCTTGACATGTGTCTGAGACAAGACTTTAGTTATGCTTGGCTTCTTCTCAGGAGTCTCTTGTTTAATTTAATTCAATGACTTTGGATTGTGAAGGAGGAGCTGCTTCTAAACCTGAGTTAGATGAAAGGAATCTAAACAGAAACCTAAAGCCATTTCTACCTCCTCTGGGTTCTGACCTTACCATAATGAAGAAAAACAAATCAAGCTAGGGGAACAGGATATCTTTCCCTGATAAAATCACAGATTTGAGGGTTAAAAAAACGGAGTTGATTGTGAAAAGCTATTTGGAATTTTTGAAATGTGTTTCTGATAGTTGATAACTATCTCATGGCCCATGTTTAATACATTTAAGACAGACTTGGAATGAAAATACATGCAGATATAAACTTGATGTGTGTGCTACTGACAGGGAGGGTTGATGGGCAAAACTACAGTTTATACTGCATGGGCAGATAAACTGATTAGGATCCATTGAATCTTGAGATACTCACCTCTTTGTTTTTTCAATTTGTCAGCTTAAAAAAAATTCTGTGAGTTCTCTATCCACAGTATTACAAGACACACAGATGAATTATATTACCCCTTCTACCTACAGACCACAACTTCTGGTTAGGGAACCCAAACTACCATTGAAACAAGCTACCAATCATCAATGGGCAAAAATGTAGAGCTATAGTTAAAGGAATTATGAATGATGGAGTCCAACACTTTCTCTGCAGTGTTTCACCAATTTTGTTTTTGTAATCTTTTAGTTTTTATTTTTGCTTGAAATTAACAAGTAATAATTGTGTATGTTTATGGAATACAATGTGATGTTTTGATATTTGCTTACAATGTGGAATGATTAAATCAGGCTAATTAACAAATTCATCACCTCACATAGTTACTCTCTGGAGGTAGAAGCATTTAAAAAACTATTCCTTTAGCTAGTTTGAAACATACAATGCTTTATGATTTGTTCTAGCCATCATTCTGTACAATAGGTCTCCAAAGCTTACCCTGCCTCACCAACTGAAATTTTGTGCCTTTTGACCAACTTCTCCCCTTTCCCCAAGTCTTTTTCCTTTAAGTTCAGGGTCAATTTAACTTGCCCCTTTTTAGGAACTGGTACTCATACTATTGGGAAAATTCCCTCTGTTAATTATTCCTCATTTTATGTCAGATGAACCTAATCTAATTCGATCCAAAATTCTCTGATGGCCTTCAGGATATTTTTACCCTTCTCACAATGAGAAATATATTTTATATGATCAATCCATACACACTACAGTCTATAACTGATAGAAAATATCAATGAAACTGTTAGAAACTTTACAATGCATGATGCCCTCTGATAGTCTAATTTGATTCAATTCTATTATATTTCCTTTTAAAAAATCCTGCTGATCATGACTTACTGAATTGACTTTATACCTCACTAATAGATCATCCTGCTAGAGTTGGAAAATATTATACCAGAGTCTGGGTCCTAGTGAAATGATCATGGATTTAAGGATCACACATCACACTTAAATAAATTACAACTGGTTTTCTGATAGGAGCTCTAAAATTTTGAGTTGGTTTTAAAAGCAACTCTATGCATGAGTCATAGAAAAGTGTCTGAATAAGTCCCTACATTCCCCATACTTTTTGCTTGAGTAAATCATAAATTTGTTTTTCCAAACTTGAAGCATTCTGGGCATTGTCTCCGACTTCTAATATTAAAACAGAAGCTTTACTAGACAAAGCACTATCCTACTGTTGCTACTTAAGGTCAATCAAAAACAAAAAAGTGCCCCTGGTCATAACTCGTCTGCTGGCTGTTGTCTGGCATCACAAATCCAGGCACAGACCTTTGCAATATACTTCTCTTACAGATGAAGATCTTTAAGACATTTTGCCTTCAGATCTCAAAATTATGGTTGCCCCTGATTGAAACTAAACTTAGAAAGAAGAGAAAGATAAAATAATCTGTTTTGATGCTGAAAATTAAATACAGTACTCAAATTAAGGGCATAAATCAATGAAATATATTAAATTACTGTCAGTTTAAGGGCAATAGAAATTCACTGTTAAAAAAAAATATGGGCCAAACGTATAGCCTTGCTGGTAAGATCCTGGTAAAAACACCCATACCCTGTACCTGGGTTTTATACACATCTCTAACTCCTGACTTTAGCTTTCTGCTAATGCAGACCTTGGGAGGCAACAATGATGACTCAAGCAACTAAATTCCTGCATTCATGTGGAAGATCTAGACTGAGCTTCAGGCTCTTGGCTTTGGCTTGACTTACTGCTGCCCACTGAGGGTGTTTGGGGAGTGAACTAGTAGATGAGAGCACTCTCTCACTCTCTCTCTCTCCCTCCATCCCTCCCTCCAAAAACTTTTTTTTTCAATATAAGCACATTAGAGATACTCTGTTTAATTATAGGAAAGATATAGTTTGTCTCACTATTTGCTTAGGGAATGCAATTAACTGATTTCATTAATTCTAATTAATTGAATTAGTGGTAGACCTAGATTTTTTTTATCAAGTGTTTATAATATGATATCTCAGGTGGAAAATGTAAAGGAGGTTATTTTTCATTCAATACATATTTATTTGGTACCCACTATGAACCAAATAGTATTCCAGGCTCTGGGGAAGCAAACAAGCTAGACATGGCCATCAGTTATAAAAGTTTGCATTTCACTGAGTGAGGACATCGATGAAACAACAATAAAGTATGAGCATCAGACAGTGATAAGTGTACGCAGAGACTTGAAAGAGGTATAGTCCACTTTCTGTTGCTATCACTGGGTAATTAAAAGAGAAAAGAGGTTTATTTAGCTGATGGCTCTGGAGGGTGGGAAGCCCAGTGTATGGCACATCATCTGCTCGGCCTCAGGTGACGGCCTTCTTGGTCATCGAGACACGTAGGAGGACATCACATGGTGCAACACAAAAATGCATCAGCTCTCGGCTTTTTCCTGCACTAGTGAAGCCACCAGCCTCACTGTGGAGGCCCTGCCCTAACGGCCTTATCTAGTATTAAACATCTCCAAAGGTCCCACCTCTGAATACCATCAGTATATGAATTTGGAGGTTCAGAGTCCAATACATGAAACTGGGGGGACACGTGGGTAGGTGGTGGGATGATCCTGTGTGGCTGCCGCAGGTGTACTGGCTGGGGAGACCCTCTGCAAATACAATAGTGTGATCCACAGCTGTGTGACAGTATGGGGTGGTCATGGAACAATGGGAGAAACAGCATGCAAAAAGGAACAGGCCTACAAGAGGAGCCAGAAGGAAGCTGGTGGGCCTGGGTTTGATGTGCAAGAGAGGGAACTGTGTGAACCAAGGTCATGGAGGAAAGAGGGATCAAATTATGTTTAGATGTTGTTTTTAAAAATAAAAAGCCTTCAGAGTGTTTCAGGAAATGTTAACTTCTACATTTAAAAGACCACCCTGATTGTTGTTGTACTGCAGAGAGATGAGAATGAAAGCTGGGAGATCAATTAGAAAGCTACTTTGGTAGCCAGGAGAGAGCTGACATTAACTTAGACTAGGTTGGTTGGCAATGATGATAGCATTATTATTACCCCGTGATAATGGATGAGGTAGCTGGCCTGAGGGTGAAGGGTGAAGGCAAAATGATGCTACATTAAAAAAATGATAATGTGCAGGATGTCCTTGTGTGGAAACCTCAAGCATAAAGCAGAAAACACAGAGCTAGAGGATGTTTCACCTCTCATTCCTGTGTGTTGTCAAAAAGCCAACAACTGAAATTCAGGCATTGTTTTTACACTGAAAGTCTCAGAAACAGCCATTGTTCTTGGGATCTTTGTGAAAACATGCTATCATACATGACACAGTTCATAAATGACAGTAAAGTTAAATCTTTCATGAAAGAGACTTGGTTCCATCAAGAACTCCTTCACCTCAATAGAATGAGGGAGTAAAATGCTACAAAGGAACTGAGAAAATTAAGAAGGAAAAACGATTACAAGTAACTAAGAAGTTTCTGGAAAATCAAGAATGAAGGGGAGAAAGAGTGAGAAATCAAAAAATGTATCCCAGTGCTCTGGTCCAAACTCTCCATAACCAAACAGGCAGCAACAGCACACTGGGACTTCTGCACCTGAGGATGATACTGAAGAGGAGTCCCTAGAGATCCTGGAGACTTCCCAAGTGATGGTGGAATTGAATTGAACTGAGTTTTAAAAAGAAGCGATCCTTCCCTTCATCCTCACTAAGAGCTTTATTGGGGATTTCAATTCCACACTAACCACAAAATCGGAAACATTAGAATAATAAATTTAATTTCCAAAGTGCTTAGGAATAAGGATTTGCCATTCATTTCTCTCTATGGACTTATCCTCTGGAAGTTTCTCTATGAACTTCTTTTGTTGGTCAATAAATAGGGATATACTTTCTTGTGATAGATTAAAATTCATTCAGAGTTGAATTTTCACAGTTGGGGGGGTTTGCACCTTAGGTTACTGTAGAAACCATTACTTAGATTACCTTTAAGTTTCATTACCTTAGTTAAATAAATCATCCCAATTCCCTCCTTTTCTAGACTCACATTTTTATAGTCTGAAACCACTCTTCCTTAAAGCATATTCTTCACCCTCCCCCTACTTTGGCTTGCTGCATTCTACCTTCATAGTAACAGGAATTAATTTTAATCAGAATGTCTCCTCTATAGGTTTCCATAACATCAACATTGTAGTAATGGAGCTTTTTATTCCAAAAAAGAATGTAGTTAAGTTTCCTTAGGCCATGATGTACATAATTTCCTTAAAATAAGCTTTTATAAAAGCCAAAATACTCTTTGTCTCCCCCCGCCCCAGTACTCAGTTGATCAAATTTGATAAATACTTTCAGGTCTAAAGCATTTATATAACCACATTATTTCTTGTCAACTTCTGCCTGACTCATTGTTCTTGGCTTGTTCTTAGGACTAATATCTAAAAAGGCTCTGACTATAGAGACTAGAAAACTATTAAGGAGCAGCTTCTTGGTAGGACAAGAGTGAACTGTGTTACTCAGCTGTGCAGTGCTCATCTCAATCAGTATGTCAGGAATTAAACCTACTAGTTTGCAGTTGCTGTTCTTAGAAAAACTTCTCCCACCTGTACTTTGTGATTGGTTTTTCAAAGGGTAAGATTAAATAGGACAAGGACAATTTTAGCTCTCTGAAAGCTGAATTATACAAATAGTTGCTTAATTGTTCAATTCTATATGCAGAAGTGATGAAAGAAGAGGGAGATCCCAATAAATAAAATCCATTTTTAAAAAAGAGACTGGCAAATATTAACTCAAATTGTTTAATTGCCTCTACATTTTGCTGAGAGTATAATAACCCTGAATAAAAGTTTGGAAAAAGGATATCCCAGCTATCCCTTGACCATTAGCTCCCATTTCATGGTCAATGGGCTCTTACCATATTTGCATAGATGTCAGTGGCAGGCAACATAAATTAATAAATAAGACAACCAAAAACTAATTAATAAAATAAAATGATAATAATTATTAAAAACTACGAGCTTTTTGTATATTATAGTTTCCACAGTTAAAATTCATAATGGAGATTACCTTTCCCCTTGTCTTTAACTAACAAAGACATGGTATCTGCCCTCCAGGGAAGGCTAATTAACTTATATTAGAGGAGAGGAAATCTAGCTGACTCTCACTGCCCCCTTACACACAGATGATGGAAAAGGGGAGACTGATAAGAGCCAAAGGAGACTGACCACTATCAGACACTGAGCATCAGGGAGTTTCTGAACATGCAGAGTTGGGCTTAGAAAAACCCAGAATGCCACCGTTATTCACACAAGAAGATCTGTGGGGGGTGCAGGTATTTCCAGAGCCCAGGAGAAAACAGAAAGACTGGCTGCAATGCAAATGAGGCTATAAGAGAGAGTTACTTAAGGATTTTAGAAGATATCTGATTTTGTCCAATAATTATAAATAATCTTACAGTGTTTCTTACATTTTTTTCAAACTGTCCATAGGGTGAGAGAATGAAGGAAAAGGAACCATGTTACACTGTAGAAACCAAGTCATACTACAGGGCAGCACACCTAGAGCACTCAAGTGACTGATGAAACTGGAGGCTGCGGCTGAAGCTAGAAACGACCAAGGCCACCTGGTAAGAATGCCAGAGTTGGATGATATATGTATTGGGGTGCATCAAAGCAATGCCACCTGAATCTACAGAGGAAAGAACAAGGAGGCAGAGGAGGAGGAGGCAGAGCAGAAAGTAAGGAGGGAGGAAGGCACAGTTGGTACCTTGCTGAAATTTCAATATTTGTCTCTAGGATTTTTACATGAAGTGAGTCCCCTTTATAAAATACAAACTTTCTTGCAAGACCATCTGACAAGCATAGCATCAGCCCAGGGAGTGAGTAGTCTGGACTTTTTAAATTGGCTCTCCTTTAATAAAGACTTATTTAAGCAGATATTATAATTATGATTGATAAATTATGATCCATGTGCCATTAATACCCATTTGTTTTTCTCCACTGATTCATTGACTTCATAAACAATAATTCTGTTCCTCCCACTTGGTTTTTCTAAATTTCTAGTCAACACTCTATTGACATTAAAATTATGTTAAATACAAAATCAGTCTCTTCATTCATCCTGTTGCAATAGTGCAGCTGATATGTCAAAGCTAAAATTCAGAAATCCTATTGCAAGATTACTTAAACTTTCCAAGGCTAGATAGGAAACACAAACAAACACACAAACACACACAAACACAAACACATAAACACACACACACCAGGGTTGATCTATTTGCTTTGTATTGGCTTTTAGGGTTGGGGAACAATGACTTAATTTACTCTGCAAGTAGCTCTGTGTTTTCCTATAGCAAAGGAGTTGGCATAGTGCAGCTTCTTAACCAAAATAATAATAATAATGATAATAATAATAATAATTTGTTGAACTCATTTGCTCTACATAGCAGATACTGTACAGCTCAAAGAGGCTGAAATGTTTGCTTTATGGTCCTTCACAGGAAAAGTTTGCAGACACTTGCTATAGCACGTTATTAAAAGCATTACTGCCGTGGCCTTCATAGGTGCTTATATTCAGGTTTCTTAAGGTTAAAACTGCCTGGAAGTTTGCCCTCTGCCCCTTCTGATCCTTTCTGTACTCTTCAGTGGGCTCTTGAACAATAGAGCCCCAGAGTCCCGACCTCAATGGATACAACAACAAAGCTTCCTTTCCCCCTGTGGCTTCCCATTGGATCTGGGCATCATCAACAGGCAATCAAAGGGTGGAAGGTGGGTGTGCTTTAAAGCATTTCCTCCCGCAGGTGCCTTCCTGCCTGGCAGCTGTGGGCTGAACTGCATCCCTCCGTGCTTCTGTCTGGTGGTCCTCTCCAAGGCTTTCTGGGTTATGATAACTACCCCTCCCCTGACCCCTTCAGACCTCCCATAACATCTTGCAGGTCTTTTTTGGGGAAAAGGGACATCCCTGTCCTCATATGTACATGTGTGCTTTGTCAAATTCTCATGTGTCACCCCGTTGGAGTGGGTCTTTTCCTTCAGGGATCCTCACTGTAACCTACAGTAAACTTCCAGTGCCCTGGTAGGTGAGGACGCAGAGGCTGTACAGTTCCATGACAACTGAGAGACTTGCAGAAACTGTTACTTCCCTGGGCCTTCTCTGGAAGAGGGGGATGTTATTTTAATATCCTACTAACATTTTTTTTCCTCCAAGAATCTTGGTTTAAACGGCAGAATTCAATCAGTAGTTCTTAACAGGCAACAATCTCTTTCCCACCCATCACACACTGGCAATGTGTAAAACTTTAAGTTTTTAAAGTTATTTTAATAATTTGAAGAAAGAAAGATACAGAGACTGAAAGATCTCATCTGCTGGTTCATTCACCAAATGACTACAATGAGCAGGATGGGCCAAAGCCAAAGCCAGGGGTTGGGAATACAATCCAGGTGTTCCACGTGGGTGGGAAACCAACTACTTGAGCAATCACCTGCTGCCTCCCAGGGTCTGCACTAACAGGAAGCTGGAATTGACAGCAGAGCCAGGATTCAAACTAGGCCAAACACACACCTGGAGACTTTTTTTTTTTTTTTTTTTTTTTTTTGGTTAAAACAACAGGTGAAGAGTTGGGAGATCAGCAGCTACTGGTATCTACACAGGGAAGCTGCTGAGCATTGCACACTGCACATGACAGTCCCCCAAAACAAAGAATTCTCTGTTTCAAAGTGTTCAGAAATGCGGCTTCCATTGTGGCGTGGCAGGTAAAGCCACTGCCTGCAACAATGGCATTCCATGTGGGTGCCGGTTTGTGTCCCAGCTCCTCCGCTTCCCATCCAGGTCTCTGCTGATGGCCAGGAAAACGCAGCAGAAGATGGCCCAAGTGTTGGGGGCCCTGCCATCCACATGGGAGACCTGTAAGATGCTCCAGGCTCCTACCTTCAGCCTGGCCCAACACTGGTCTGTACGGCCATCTGGAGAGTGAACCAATAGATGGAAGACTTCTCTGTCTTTCCTTTTCTTTCTGTAACTCTTTCAAAATAAATAAGCCTTAAAAAAAAAAAAACCAAAGTGCTCAACTCTCCTGCTTTAGAGGTCATCATAGGGCAGGGCAGGGCAGGGCAGGGCAGGGCAGGGTAGGGGCTAAAGACAAAGTAGAGTCCAGCTGTCCACTTCCCAACGTGGACATTCATGCTACATCAGCAGGAGGAAAGAGCGTTTTCCTAACATTCTAATACCAACAGGAAGGATTTATCATAAACAGGCAAATTCATAAAAATAACTATTATCTTTAAAATGTAAGCAAATAAAAGTCTTTTAAGAGTTTCACCGCCCATTAAATATGAAAGTCATCAAGTGGTGCCAACACTCATTTTTAATAATTTAAACATGGAGAAAAGCAATTCAGCTGCTTGCTTATCACCACAAAAACTAATCATAATACAGGTGGCCTCAATTATTCTTTTTATCTTCTTCCCCATCCTCACAGCACTCAGTGAAGTCAGTGGGGCCTCTTCCCTCAGTTCCTGTAACAGCCATGCATCCCTTCCCACACTGCCTCACAGGCCCTTCAGCAGCCAGAGAAGCAACATTGGTCATTGTTGTTTGGTTTTATGGAGGTTTTTTGTTCTGGGTTTTGTCTTTATAGTTTTGATTTTTCTTTTCCCTTGCAAAGCAGACAGGTATCCTCTTCCCACTGCTAATGTTGCGTCTAGCAGGGTCAGTACCAAAGCGGTACTAGAGAGGACCCCTAGCCATTAAGCTCTTTCAGTTTTCATTTTGCTGACCTTCCTCCCAGGTCCACCCATGCTCCTGACAGAGACACTTCACAGAACTCACAACTTACAGGAAGCAGTCCATGGGGGAGCTAGACAGGAAAGCCAACCAGCTGCAAACAAGACTCCAGCTGAACTCAAAATCCCTGCTTCCTTCTGAAGATTAAGTCTTTGTTACTGAGTCAAGCTGGGCTGCTTCCCACTTCCCTCCCCCAGGAAGAGACATCCTGTCCCCTGTTCCTCAGAGAGCATCCTCTCCTCCATCCTTCATCTACCATGCAACAGGTGGGCATTGCCCTGCAGGGCTCCAGACGTGACTGGGCATATCTGCATCCAAGGTGTCCAGCCCAAGCAAGACACTGGCCGTGACAGTATTTATTGTACTCTGCCCTCTCATCTAATCAAAACCATTAGCTTTAACTCTTCCTGACTGAGAAAAAATGGCTCATAGACCAGCTCTTTGCTTACTGAACTCTTTATTAGCTCCAATTTTTATCCAATAGACATTACCCAAATATTTACTCCAATAAAAAATACTACTAGCATGGAAGTCTCTCAAGTAAACACTCAGAACAACAAGTATTGAGATGATTTTCCAGATAAGTGCTTTTTTGGAAACTGATACTTACCATGCAACTTTAAGGAAAAAATACAATAAAACCCTATTATGAGTTGCCTGCCTTTACCACCAATCCAATTATACTGTGACACAAAATTATATTTCTGCATTAAAATGAAATATACTTTACTTCTCTTTCTATGATATAAAAAGTATATCCAGTTATTTTCCTTGGGAAAAGTGACTTAATGGTGATAAATCACACTTGACTACCTTAAAATTAATTCCTGATATATTGCATTATATTTAAATATGTGAAATAAAAAATGTGGAAAAAAACCTATTTTTCGTATTGAAAAACTCCTATTTTCTATTACTGTGTTAATGCGCAGAGCTAGAGCAGTTCACATATTATAATTACATCTTTTTCTCTCTCCAGATTCTGCAGAGGATATGCTAAATGTCTGAAGCTCAGAGAGACCTTTGAATAGGTTTATAAAGGTACAGCTGAAATGCAGGAGTGAATATACAAAGAGGTAATCCACAGGGTCAATGTTAGACTTTGTCTCCTGAGAGTCACTTCTAATGGCACCAGAAAGGTTTACATAAAACAGCACAAACACACAACAGCAGGGTGACTGTCTGTGATCGGAGAATCTTAGAGATAGTGTGCTGCTGAAGTTCAAAGCACACAGAAAACAGAACATACAATGGTTTATGTTCTAAGGAAGAATGTTCTGCTATATATAAATGTTGACTGAAAAGTGGTATTTTAGCAATTTCATGAAAATCGAAAATATTTAGTAAACTGAACCTGTATTCTTCCCAGGTTAGCCCCCGTGGCTCCAAAAACCACCCCACCCAGTTCCACATATATGAAGAAGTTATGTTTTGTATAAATGTACTTTGCAGTATGATCAGCGTTCTTTCAAGGAGATAGTTTGTTGAATAGGTTTTTCAACTTCACATGTGCACATTCTTGAAAGACTAATGGATCCTTCATTAAAGAGATCACAGCTTTTCAGGTGTCATGCTTGAAGACACACAATGAATTGGTCATTAAGGGAATTCAGCCACGCAGAAAGGACAGGAGAACAACTGGTCGACACTTCTAATGACTCAGGCAATGTTGGCAGAACAGCTTTCACTCAAGACTGGTTTATGGTCACAGAATAAGCATTAATTTTTCAGAAATAACAAATAGGTGAAAGAATCAACCACCTCAACAGGAAGTGTGTCCATCTCCTGAAAAAAGTTTGGATACTGGTATTTTTCATCAAAACATACCTCTTCTCATGTGGCTGCTACCCCACCCTGTTTCTTTTGGCTGTAAAATGTTTTGCATCTTAGACATAAGCATAAGCAATCTCATGTAGGTAACCAATTACATTCTCATTCAATCATATGCATTCATGAGAACACACCTTCAAGATTATGATGATATTTTGAAACATAAATGCATGGTGCGTTATCTTAATTGCTTCATGTGGATTTGTTTATGTTATGCTGAGTCAGTTTTGATTTCCTTACTAGTAATGAAAGACACTTTGCTAGCCCATTGTGTTAGGTTAATCAGGCCTTACCATGAAGCTCTCAGGAATGAGTAGATCTGAATTCCTTCATCTGAGATTATCTAAATATTTCAACTCAAGACTTTTCTGTCTGGCTGAATGGTGGACAGGAATCAGGGAGGAAACCAGTCTCTGCCAGCAATTTCACAACCTGCCTCTTTGCCCCTTTGCCATCATCATAGGGAAGAAGATTCTGGAAGAGGCTGTTCATTCAAGGATAAATGACAATTTGCTAAGCCTATGGAAAAACACTCTGGTTAACTTCTTGATTGATTTTGAGAATTTTTTTCACCTTGTGGGGCTTCAAGGCCAAATAAGCCTTAAAGGAGGTCACAGGAACGTAAGAACATAAGAAATGCCATAATAGGTCAAATTAATGAGCCAGTTAGTCTGATGTGCTTTGTCTGAGAGTGGCAGCCAGGTACATTTTGTGCATGTTGTCAACTTTAAAACATTTGAGGTTACAAGCAGGAGTGTTTCTTAGATCAGATTTCTATTTCAATTATCCATGATTTCCTTTATTAATCTGTAGTACATCTTACCCCATAAATTCATTTAAACTCATCAGATGATATTTTAAATCATGTACTACTTTTGTATAATGAGCCTTATAAATCTGTGAACTCTAATTTCACCTGGACTACCTGTTACACATTTTCAAGGGTTTCCTGGCTAAAGTATGTCTGAAGCCAACAGACAAGCAACTGTGATTGCATGCACTAAGTGAGGGCTCTGTTAGGGTTGATTAAATGCTAAAGTCTCCCAAACACGGAGTTACAGACTGTCCACATAAAACTCCTACTACTTTCTGCAAGCTTTTTATTGTTGCCTCTGGGCCAATAAGTTCTATCCGATAGTCCACTCAGATACTTTCCATTGGTTACTGTCTTTGTTTGGGCTGCTGTAACAAAGCACAACAGGTTAAGTGGCCTTAGCAACAGACATTTATTTCTCACAGTTCTAGAGGCTGGAAAGAATAAGATGCCAACCCTTTCGGTTCCTCGTAAGAATATATTTCCTGGATAACAGTAGTCTGCCATTAGTTGTCTTCAAATAGGAGAGAGAGAGAGAGAGAGAGAGAGAGAGAGAGAGAGAGAGAGGGAGAAAGTAAAGAGAGAGAGAGAAAGTATGCAAGGGAGCTCTGGTCTTTTCTTCTTTCTGTCAGGGTACTAAATCCTATCATGGGGCCCCACTCTCATCTAAACCTAATTACCACCCAAAAGCCCCATCTCCAAGTCCCATGACATTAGGGATTAGAGTCTCAACACAGGAATTTTGGAGGGATACACACAATCAGTCCATAACAGTTTGCCTATTTCCTTCTTTTTACAAGAATAAATGATCACAATTCCTCTCACGAAAAAAAGCAGCATTGTGTTTCAGGGCTTAACAACAGAAGCTTGACTGCCAAGGATTCAGGGTGTGCAGCGGACATGGGTATGCAAGCAGCTGGGCTGTGGAGATGTGTTTTAATTGACAACAAAGAATTAGCAATTCAAAGACCCATTGAAAAGGCAAAAATAAGGAACAAAAATTTGTATTGAGTTATTTTATACACAATAACAACAACAAAAAACTCTTGGGTATAAGATCTGTGTGGCATGTTTCCCCTATGTAAAATCTCAATGACACAAAATGGCATTTTACCAGCTCGAAAGGAAACAAGTGGCTGATTTAAAAAGGGAGGGAGGGGTCATCTACATACAAAGCTGCAGAATGGTGCTTATGACAATCTCACAGTCCCTGCTACACTGCCTTGCTTTTTGCCACACACTGTTGTAGCAATCTTTGGCTAATCTAGAAGAGAATGGTACAAACTTGGAGCTAAGAGTGTGAAACTTTTTTTTCCTTGTTGTATAAACAAAGAATCTGGAACTCAGCGATTTAAATTTTTTTCCCTGAAGCCACCTAACTGTTTCGTGGCAAAAATAGGTCAGGGATGTGAGTGTGTCAGCTGCCAGACAACCATGGGGAGCAGGGAGGCCCTACTGCATGGGAATGGATAGGATCTGTTCTTTAGGACTACTTAAGGTCACAGACAGGACTGCATCTTCTTTTCAACAAGACGTTGTTTTCTTCTAAACTCGCACAGTACATGCACTTATTTAGTGTGTAATTAAAAAGAAAAAGGCAAAACAAATACACCTAAATCCTACCTTCATTTCTCAATCTACCAAGTAATCCAACAAATTATTTACTTTGGGATTACTTGGGTCAAACAGCATTCCCTGCATACTGTATGAGATGTCTTTGATTTCAAGCTTGCTTTAAATAAATAGTTCCATCAAAATAGAATGGCCTCAACTTTCAGCCCTGGGAATAAACAAATAGTTTCAATCAATGATGCTGAGACAACCATTTAACATTTTTCAAGAGGCTAAGAAAAGAAATATTTTCATGCCTACAACATTAAGTCAGAAATAGCCTTTGGCACATATTTAGTTTGGTCTTTTCAAAGGTTGTGGGAAAATATGGGAGGAAAATATAAGCAAAACTAGCAAGGCTACCATGACAACAGCAAGTCGTCAGAGTCAAAGCTAAAACCTTGGAAATCTCAGAGGGAAGGAGAGGAGGGTCCCGAGGACAGTCCATCAAGGAAGAGGCATCAAGCATAAAGAGAATTATGGCTACATGGACAGATCCTGGAACAGATATTTATTGTAATGGATTTCCTGTGGTGTGAAATTTTTATCAAAAGGGCGCTGTTACTGGGGAGAGACCATTTGCTTGATATTATAAGTGTTTTGTGCTGTATTGAACCCAGTGTGGAAATATATGTCTTACATTTTTATTTCTATGGGCTGTCATTTGTTTTTGTGTAATACCCACAAGAAGCTGTATGTTTGAGAGTAAGGAAAAAATATGTAGTTTTCTTAATTGAGTTTGCCAAAGTAGCTGAGTCAGGACTCTGGAGTGGACATCAGGCTTCTCAGAGTCCTTTCTCTCTCAGCATGATTGTTTTTCTATTTAAATTATAGGCCCTAAATACTTATGTTCATTTGTTCGATCAACAGATATTTACAGATAATTACTCTGTGCTGGTCATTCATAGCTGTTAGAATTGTGGAGTTGAACAGGAAAGAGAGCAAACATTACATCCTGGTTGACAGGAGCAGGAAATCAGACAGCAAACATGTGAACCAATACACAAACAAGGAAATGTCTAGACAGGATGGCCAACTAAAGCTGAGGCCTTGAGTGAGGAGCGAGGATAGCCTGAGTCAAGAACAATAGGAGGCAAGTCTGCCAGGAACAGAGTCTGCCAATGGGAGTGTGGGCCGTGAGGACGTTTGAGATGTGGATGGGGATGAGATGTGGGTGGGGATCAGACCACTGGGAAAGTACAGAGGAAAGTTTTAATTATTGTCCACATCTATTTTTCAAACCTCCGCCAGAATGATCTACAAACTTAAGTAATCTCTTATCTGAATTGTTGCAGTAGGAATTAGATTCTCCATTCACAACGAATATTGAAGATGAAACTAGAAAGATATCATGATGGCTAGGATGTGGGATATAAGGCACAGGGGAAGGCATAAAGATTCGTAGAGTTTTGGCCTGAGGCAGTGACTTACTGGTGGTGCCTTCCGCTGAGATGGGCAAGACAGGGAGAACAGAAGTAAGGGAACTCTGTCTGATATTAGATTGGGAGTGTCCATTAGACATTCAAACAATGTGGTCAGGTGACCAGTTCACACAGGGATGGTGATATAAACCTGGATATCATCATCTGTCACAAAGCAATGGGCCTATGTGAGACCACCTGATATGCAGAGAAGAGACAGAACCCATAGCTAAGTAATCAGCTCTTTTGATGGAGAAGAGATTAGGGTGTGAAGGAGTCACAAGGAGACTGAGAATATATCACAATAAGAAAACAAATAAGGGCCGCGGCTCACTAGGCTAATCCTCCGCCTTGCGGCACCAGCACACCAGGTTCTAGTCCCGGTCGGGACTAGAACAAGTGCTTGGGCCCTGCACCCCATGGGAGACCAGGAGAAGTACCTGGCTCCTGCCATCGGATCAGCACGGTGCGCCAGCTGCAGCAGCCATTGGAGGGTGAACCAACGGCAAAAGGAAGACCTTTCTCTCTGTCTCTCTCTCTCTCTCACTGTCCACTCTGCCTCTCAAAAAAAAAAAAAAAGAAAATACATGTATTCACAGTAAAATAGAAACCGTAAACTTCTTATCCTCAGTTCAAGCCACCACAATTTATGCAAACACTTGAAGTTTTTCAGAGCTTACTGAATTTCACATAAGAAATTATTAGTTTGTCCCATTTTACTTTTTTTGTCCCAGTTTTACTTTTCTGTAGTAACTTTGTAGATACCATGAAACTTTCCAGTGTTTATCAATAAAGAGAAGCACAATAAAATCACTTAAAAAGATTAAATGTTCATAATATCTTTATAGATATAAAGATAGTAGAGTATTACTGTGTAAGTATAGCTTGTACAGGCATGGCGTTTGAATTTGCTTCACAGTTTAAAGATTGAGATTAGATTTCAAAAAATTTTCGTTGAGAACTGGTACTGGTATATTGGAGAGACCATAATCACAACCATCCTCTGGTTGTCTTGATTCTATCCCTTCTTTCCTATTACAGGAAGTTTCCTTGTATAGACAATTCTTTCCTGAGTAGTCAATTCTTCCCTTTTAATTATTCACACAATCCTATGGGCTTGCAGTAGATTATCCTGCGTTAAAAGATAATCTGGAACAGGATTTGCATTTACAGTCACAGCTGAGCACTATCATAAAATGCACGTGCTCCTTGACTTGTGTTGGTGTTACTTTCCCTGAGAAGCCCATCCTAAGTTGAAAATGTTCTAAGTCCAAAATGCATTTAATACAGCTGACCTGCCAAACATCATAGCTGAGCAACACAAAACTCTGTGAGCACAGGTTGTTTCCCCCTGGTGATTGCTTGGCTGATTGGGAGCTGTGGCTGCTGTTGCCCAGCACCATGAGAGGGGACTGGGCCACACATTGCTAGCTTGGGAAATGATTAAAAATTCAAAATCTGAAGTACAGCTTTTACTGAGTATCTGTTGCTTTCTCACCATCGTGTAGTTTAAAGATTGTAAGTCAAAGCATCCTAAGTCAGAGACCATCTGTAGATGCTGTATTCCAGAGTAGGTGCTAAACCATTTGCAGAATTTCCAAAAGAGTTTTGGAGCAGTTGTTACACAACCCTTGAATGCAACACACACTTTGTGGGTATAAAGGGGTCAGATTATAAAACAGTATTTGCAAAAGATTTCTTTGAATACAGCCTGTTATGATGAATCTTCCTCCCCTCTACACGGCTTCTCTGTGGTGTGTGAGAAGACCTTCAACAACACCCTTGAAAACATACTGATGTTGTAATGAGCTCAAGTGCGCAGCCCCATATAGAAACACTTAGAAGATGATGATGGAAGGGTACATAAGGCAGAGTGAAGAAACATGGGTACTGCCTAAGGTCTACCTCTATTCCCAGGATCTAGTTGAGCAAGAATGCATTCAGGTTTCTTGTGGATTTGCTGAGGGCCACAAATAAGAGAAAAGTGCTCAGGGTCATTGTTGATCTGACCTACATCTTCCGAGGACTGGAATGGCCTCAGCAGAGTAGGTGCTGGAGATGGCCGGGAGAAATAGAGGAACTGCCAGAGTAGAGTGCATCTACTGGGCCAGGGAAATACAAGTGAGAGGCACAAGTGATAGGGAGTCTCTGAGGAACTTATGCAAAATTCCACAAAAGATTTGACCTTAACACTGGTGAAGCCAAAGGCTGCAGAGCCAGCTTGCAACTGTCAGTCCTGTAAACACTTTGCTCATTCATCGTCGGCTTTTTCATTCCAACCTACTCTCTCCTCCGCCTTCTAATCCTAGGCAGGCAGCTGTGGGAGGGAGAGAGCAATGAGAAAGAGAATGAACTCACTTTATTTTCCGAAATTCCTTGGGTCATCCAGAGAATTTACAGGGTGTTACTTCTATAGGCATTACTGGGTTCAAGAGTAAACCTCTACATACAGACTTTTTGTATGGAGCCTCTATCTATCTGTCTATCTATCTATCTATCTATCTATTTGTTTATTTTAAAGATTTATATCATCTGCTGGTTCACTCTCCAAATGGCCACAACGGCCGGAGCTGGGCCTATCTGAAGCCAGGAGCCAGGAACTTCTTCTAGGTCTCCCACATGGGTGTAGGGGCCCAAGGAGTTGGGCCATCTTCCACTGCTTTCCCAGGCCATAGCAGAAAGCTGGATTAGAAGTGGAGCACCTGGGACTTGAACTGATGCCCACATGGGATGCCAGTATTGCAGGCTGTGGTTTGCCTGCTATGCCACAGCACCAGCCCCATGGAGCCATAATTTGTAAGTAAGACTTCCCATTGAATGAAATTGGAGACTTTTTGACTCTTAAATAGTACCAGACATTGCAATTACTAAAGTTAAATCGTGTTTTATGACTTAAGGTTGCTTTAAGAGTTGAGAATTACTGAGGTTCTTAGAAAAGTCATTGGAATTCCCAAGTTTTTATGCAGGGAAAAGGAGAGAAAGCAAACTCCAAAGAGAGTTAAAAAGAAGACTGAGAGGTACAAATAGATTTGATAGGACTATACATTCTGAATCTTTTTCAGTCAACATAATGATCTTAAATGTTATTCTTGCCTCTATTTGCCTCCAGTAGGTTCTTGTAGAATAAAACTCTGTTTCTTTGTTTGAGACGGTTTCCCTAGACTCCACTTCTTTTCTTTCTGCCTCTGTCTTAATCCAATTCCCTCAAAACTGTAGTCACCTCTGGTTCAGCAGGGAAGCCTAAGCATTACTAATGACCTCCCAGTTGCCAAATCCAATTTCTACTACTGAACCTCTAAGTCATAAGTGGCTCAGTTGATTATTCTGTATTATTATTTTTTCTTTGAAATATCTTTTTTCTTTTGAGTTATCTTTAAATTGTTTTAGTTTCACTTGAAAGGTGGACACAAACACACACACACAGACATAGAGGGAGAAAGAGAAGGAGAGAGAGAGAGAGGGAGAGAGGGAGAGAGGAGAGAGGCCTTTTATCTACTGGTTTATTCCCCTGAAAGCTCACAATAGCCAGGACTGGGCCAGGCCAAAGCCAGGATCCCAGAATTCAATCCAGGTCTTCCACGTGGTATCAGGGACCACACTGCTGTTGCCTCCCAGAGTGCTCATTAGCGGGAAGCTGAATTGGAAGCAGAGCAGCCATGATTTGAACCAGGCACTCTGATGTGAGATGTGGGCCTCCCAAGTGGTGACTTAACTGCTGAACCAAATGCCTGCCCCCTATTTTTTTTTTTTTTTTTGACAGGCAAAGTGGACAGTGAGAGAGAGAGACAGAGAGAAAGCTCTTCCTTTGCCGTTGGCTCACCCTCCAATGGCCGCCACTGCTGGCGCGCTGCGGCTGGCGCACCATGCTGATCCGAAGGCAGGAACCAGGTGCTTCTCCTGGTCTCCCATGGGGTGCAGGGCCCAAGCACTTGGGCCATCCTCCACTGCACTCCCGGGCCACAGCAGAGAGCTGGCCTGGAAGAGGGGCAACCGGGACAGAATCCGGTACCCCCACCGGGACTAGAACCTGGTGTGCCGGTGCTGCAAGGCGGAGGATTAGCCTAGTGAGCCATGGCGCCAGCCAATACATGTATTTTCTTCTGGGAAAATTTCAAACTGTTTGACTATGAATTTTTTTCCCAGACCTTGCTGATATTATCTTTCTGAAATTTGGGGAAAGGAGAATCCAAATTCTTAAGCATTTCTGGCCCCAAGAGTTTTGGATGGGAAATTGCAAACCTTTCAGACAGACTAAAATGTAATAATTTTGAGATTTGTACGAAAACGTATGCACTTAAAGAAGACCAAATTTACAGAATCCAGTATAAAGCAGACTATTGCATTGGAGCAATAGTAGGAAGACCTCTTTTGTAACCTTGTCTTACCTCTATCACCTGTAACACTCAAAGACTCCAAGGAGCAAATTAAAACAAGATATAGTGCACTGTCTCCAGAGAAAGCTCGGCTTTTCTGCTAGCTTCCTTATTTCATCTGGCTTACAACATTAAGCATGTTAATAACCAGAACACTCTTAGAAATCATTTGACCAAGCCAGCTTTCAGATCTCTGGAGTTCAAGCAGAACTTCACAGTAAATCTATTGTAGTAACTCAGAGTATCTATTACAAATACAAAGAGAATCTAAATTTAATCGGTCTTGGAAAAAAAAAAAACATTTTAAAATCATTGGAAAGGAGGATAAAGTTTACGGAGCATAATCCTATCCTCATGGAATTTTGGCTGACCATCAAAATACCTTTTGATACCACAGATCTGTTCTAATCTTTAAGAAGCTCTGCACTAGACCAAGAAGATTTTCACAAGTGATGGTGCTGAAACTCGGTGTGCAGTCAACCATTGTACTTGGAGTCCTGCATCAGTCCCTAGGTTATCATCAAAGGAAAGGAATTATGACCACACAGATGTCTGAGTCTGATGTGTTAAATCTGACTCACAATAAAATTACAGAGTAAACACGGGCATGTGTGAATACTGGGTTAATATTTCTCAACCTGAGTCACAGGGTACAAACATCTATTAAGACCTTTTAATGACAAATAACCTATCAAAAAGAGCAGAAAGCTGTGCACATTGCAACTAGTTGCTGTTTTATTTATTCCTCTGGCAGCCCGGCTGTGGTAGAAACAGGATATTAAAAAAAATGTTCAATAATAAAAATGTAATTTTGGTTAGAAATGGATAAAATTTCTAAATATTATTAGAACTCATGACTAAACATCAAGGCTATGGTGATCAGAATAACTTCTAAAATGTCATAAGCTCAGAGAATATATTCTAAGTTTATACTTAGGTGCTAAGTACAGTTCCTCAAAAAACAGAAGCATAGGAAGAGAGTGCCATGTGAATATTCCTTCAGTGCTTGTATGTCTACAGCATCAAAAAAATACATATTTTCTTTTAAGGTGACTGATATTTGTTTAGGTTTTGTGAAGAAATAAAAGACGCAGGAAAACTCTCCCGCTTCTATACACTAATCAAGTGATGTGCATACTAGTGACTGCCTTAGCCTGACATGCTAGGTTTTCATTTTTTTGCTGTCCTTAACTAATGTTTTATACTTTATGTGTAATTGTTTCATCTAAGTTTTGATTTTTTAATAGATTGAACACCTTCCTAGGAGTAAGCATTTCATCCTGTTTTTTTTTCTGAATTTCCAGTGTTCAGAATTCATAAAAGTAAGTATAAAAGAGACTTAGCAAATAACATTAAACATCTTTAATAAATATGATTAAAAGTAAACAAAGTTAGTTATTCATCAAATAGATGATGTGCAGTTGACATCAGGTTTTAGATTTTAAAACTTTAATTCATTAGGGACCAGCACTGCGGCATACTAGCTAAAGCCAGCATCCCATATGGGAGCCGATTGAGTCCCAGCTGCTCCACTGCTGATCCAGCTCCCTGCTAATGTGCCTGGGAAACCAGTAGAAAATGGCTCAAGTCCTTGGGCCCCTGAACCCATGTAGGAGAGCTCTAGGCTCCTGGCTTTGGATAGGCCCAGCTGCAGCCATTGTGGCTATTTGGGGAGTGAACTAGTGGATGGAAGACCTCTCTCTCTCTCTCTTTCTCTCTCTCTCTCTCTGTAACTCTGCCTTTCAATTAAATAAATAAAATCTTTTAAAAAAAATAAAAAACTTTAATTCATTAAAAGAAAAAACAAATGTGAATATAGAATCATCAAGTGTACCAGAGTAACACAAGACCATCAGAAGCAGTCTTTCAGAGGATTGATATGTTTCATCCCCCAGTTTAGAAAAAAAATATACTTCACTAGCTTCCCTTCTGATATCTTGACAAAACAATGTGAATTAAGAACATAACACTGGCAACCCAGTTGCAGCGGTTTGTTTTCCCACACCTGATGCTCAACCAAGATGCCCGGGTCTGCGCCACATACTCTATGATAGCATCTCTGAGGTCAGAGCTATTGTTACAGTTCAACTTGCCAGACTGAAGTGGGAAACGAGTGTTTCAGTCAAGCTCACTAATTTTGATTTCCAGTCTACTGTACTTCTTTCATAACAACAAATATTTGTACATAAATTTTTTAAAGGCAGAACCAGTGGAAACAATGGTCACATTTACTCAGCTGCCATTCCCCGTTCCTCTTGGTATGACTGAAAAGAAACCTGCAGCTTTAAGAGAATACTCCAACTCCATAAATTTTTTTCAATTCCCAGGTGGAAACGGTAAGCAACCTTCTGACACCCTTTGTCCTTTTCCTCAGACTATAATGCTTTCTGATTCTATTTAGGTGTGTGTCTAATTCATTTTTCCAGTTTAGCACAACTTGCCCTGAATCATTTCCCATCCCGTCTCTTGCTGTGAACATGGACACAGCTCTGCAGAAGCCCCTGCCTGCAGTCCAGTGATTGTCTCCTTGGACTGAGCATAGCTCATGTCCAGCCCTGCACAGCCAGGATGTCTGCCCTACCAGGAAGTGGCCTTAACAGAGTGGCAATAAACAAACCAAGGAAGGCAACGTAGTAGCAAGAAAAGCAACTCCCCAGCTAAGGAAACCTAGCTTCAAAATTCCCAGGAAAAATAAATACATTCTTTATGAGACAGTCCTATTTGGAACTTTTTTTTAAAGACTTTCTAAATGACATTTTATAAAATACAAGTTCAGCCTTGCACCCTGTCTCTATTGTTTAAAAATCTTTACTGTTGAAATTAAAAGAAATTAGGGAATAAAAGTCTGTTCTTTATTAAGAAAATAATTTAGAGTACATCCATTTCTTGACCTCACTACTCATTATATTTCCATTAGGAGCATTACTTTCCACTTGGCATAGTGGTCACTTGAATGCTAAACTTTTGCTCAAAACGCATACACCCACGTTTTATATTTTAATACATACTAAATGAAAATTATTTTATTTTGGCTTACATTTCCTTAAACCGATTTTGAAAAGGGCTTTTCTGCTGTGTCCTTGGGCCAATAAACCTTCCTGCCACCCAGGGCTGTTCTGATCCCTTCCCCAAAACTCACTCCCTTAATGGCAGCCATGACATTGCTGTGATTTCCACGTCTCTCTCTCACTCTTGCTCTCTCCATCTCTCTCTCTCTCTCTGTAATCTGTTGGTGGATAGGCTGACACCAATGAAAAAATACGAATACATCAAATGATTGTTAAACACATTTAAAATGACATAATTTGGGTTTCCTTGTTACTTTTTTTTAATGTGCACTCAGCGCAGAAGATGAAAAGGATACACATTTTAAAAAGCTGTCAAGAGAATGTGGAAGCAAGCTGTATCTCACTGATTAGAACCGGGTTAAGGATTTTTACTTTATCACTACTTTCTGAACAATAAAAGTAATATATATAGATAACTTAAAAAAAATACCATTTAATCACCTTAAATTTCACACATACCAGTAAATTTCTCACTTAAAATGCACAGAAATCTCCTTGTCTTCATGCAATAACTCACTTATTCCTCTGCCACCAGAGTTCAGCATTATGTGTACTTCCTGAAGACAGAACAGGTAGGAGGGAGAGACGGCTTATAATGGTTAAAGTTTATCTCTTAATACCCCTATCAATGTCCCCAACTGAAAATCAGTCCACAGCATCACAAAATAATAGTAAAAATGGTTTATATGTTTTGCAAATACAGCTTCAGGAAGTATCCTGTAACTCACTTTTCCAATTCTTTCTGTTAACACACAAAACCATGGCAGGCTTTAGGGCCAGTCACAAAGATCCCAGTCCCCTTAAGCCTTGTGGGAGGTGGGTACTTCCTAGCATGTCATGTGACTTGCTGGGGCCAATGAAATGGGAAAACAGCATTCGCTTTTCACTGGGAGGTTCACATAAAGGCAGAGTTTCTGTGGGATTCTGGAAACCCTTGAGTGGTCATAATGATCAGTGCCTCCCCAGCCAATCAACAGCAAACACGTAATTTTTGCAAGAAATACACTTTGGGGCTGTTAATCCAGTGCTATTTTTGATTTATGCAACCCAATTTAACCTACTCTAACACACCCTCTTATATAGAAACACAAGGGCTCCCACAGGAGACGGCAAAAACATTATAAAACGTCATAATAAAGTCAGCAAACAGCATAATATCTTTATTCAAAATAGCATAAATCAAATATCCCCAAAAACTATAAAAGGCCAGTTGTTCTTTAATTGCTATGAATTTATTTTTATTTTACTTGAAAGACAAAGGGAGACAGAATGAGAGTGAGAGAGAGAGACAAGGAGACAGAAAGAGAGATCTTCCATTTACTGGTTCATTTCTCAAATGCCAGAAACAGGCCAGACCAAAGGCAGGAGACTGGAATTCAATTCCCACGAGGGTGGCAGGGATCCAAGTACTTTAGCAATCATCTCAGGTACTACTGCCTCTCAGGGTCCACATTAGCAGGAAGCTGGATCAGAAGCAGAGGCATCAGAACACAAACCAGGTGTACACGGGAAGTGGACATCCCAAACAGCAACGTATCAACTTCCTACTGCAAGACCAGTTGGCCTTAACTTTACAAATAAGGATTCATTGCTTTCCCCTTTTTTAAAAATAAAATAAATAGAGTTTTAATTACAATATAGCAATGGTTTCAGCAAAGGGGCTAAAATATTATTCAACAGTAATAACATTTCCACAGCACCCTAGAACAATTAAATCTGTCTTTTGGAAGAATTTCATTATGATTGAGGGAAATCTGATTAGGAGGTTCCTGCTTTTGTTAAGTGTGTCGTACAGCGAGTAATATGACAATTCTGATGTCACACTGATTAAGATATACTTTGTAAAATAAAAGCAGAGTAAGTGAAAATATTACCCAAGTATTTAAAAGGAAATTAAGTATTAGTTTTATCAAAGAAAGAAAGAAAATTATTTCATTCTAGATGCTCAAAGGCATTATCTGTTAGGGAAAAAAAAAACAATAGCTCTGTGTTAAGACTACTTGTCAAAAAATCCTAGAAATATCTCAAAGCAATCATTTGTAAGTTAAAGAGCATTAGCCCAAGGTCTCACTGTATAGTCACAGTAGTTGGCAGGGTTGTGAATCCACTCTGAATGGTGTGGCTTCCCCAAGGCTCCCAGGAAAGTAAAATCACAAAGAAAGTCACCAAGTGCTATCACCTACAAACTATGAGATATGACAATGTCATAAATGGACTGATCATTCTACAAAGCCTGACAAACAACACTTCCCAGTTTCAGGCATTGTAATTAACAGAGAAATGTGTGAACTCGACAAAATCCTAGGACCCAGGGTCATCCAATAACATTTGCAAACTCAACGGAAGGAAAAACATGTATTCTTTTGGCAAATATTAATCCTATATAAAAGTGTGTCTGTGTTTATGTGTATGTGTGTGTGTGTCCTACACAACAGGCCATTACTTGATGAGTATATATTGAGGACATATGTAGAATTTTCTGCCCTTGCCATCATGGCTGGAATAAAGATGTCTGAAAGATCTCCTGTGGTCTCCGAAACTGCACAGCCTACACCATGCCGAGCAATCTCAGCCTTTGAGGCATGATGCAGATTCTCAAAAGCATTCTGCAACAAGCTCAGGCTTTGACTCTATTAAAGATTTCATAAATGCTTATTTGAATGACTAAACAATGGTTCAGCATTTACCTCCTCAATGTATGTCTTATGAATAAAACTCAATTCCTGGAAATTTGCCATTCTTCCTTTGGGATATGCAAAAAGCTCCAGCAATATAGATTCCTTCCTCTACAGCATGATGAGTTTGTTACAGGAACATTGTGAATATTTTATAATAGTCATGATACTGCAATTAAAGTATATAATCAATGTATAACACAAGGATGCTTCAAAAAGTTTATGGAAATGGATATTATGACAAAACTACGCATGATTGCATTTTTTTGCACCAAAAAAATTTAGATTTCAATTCCACTTTTTAAAACCGGTTTGAAGTACTCTTATATATCAAAAAAGCGAATAGCTGAGCTACAAATAGACAAGAGTTGAAAACGAGTTCAGGTAATAATTACTCTAAGCACAAACAAAATATTTCATAAACTTTGGAGTAAGCTCATGGTCATTTTCTTATTAATTAGAAATAATGATTACATATATTTAGTAGTGTGGTCTTTAACTTGTATAATCTTTCTATATCAAATACATTAGTGGAAAATAACATTTATCAAGTTCAACCATACAGCACATTGTATGTATGTGTATATATATTTTTTATCTTTCATCTTTTCTACCCTTATGAAAAATAAAGCATATTGGGGCCGGTGCTGTAGCACAGAAGGTAAAGCAGTGCCGGCAACCGATGTGGGCACTGGTTCAGTCCCAGCTGTTCCACTTCCGATCCAGCTCTCTGCTATGCCCTAGGAAGTCAGTGGAGGATGGCCCAGGTCCTTGGGCTCCTGCACCCATGTGGGGGACCCAGAGGAGGCTCCTGGCTTCGGATCTGCTCAGCTCCAACTGTTGCAGCCATCTGGGGAGTGGACCAGAAGATGGAAGATATCTCTCTCTCTCTTTCTCTCTCTCTCTTCCTCTCTCTCCCTCTGTCTATCCAATAAAGTAAAATTAAATTAAATAAATAAAGCATGTGATCTGGATGTTTAGGTTATAAATAATTAATAAGCAAAATCTGCTCAAATTGGAATAAAAGTTAATTATCTCACATATCAAGGAGGTTTGACAGGTTAATTTAGTTGATCACCAATGTCCTCAAAAACTTTAGGTCAATTCAAATTTTCTCTGAGTCACCCTTGCCCTCTTAGCTTTGTTAACCATGATTTCAGAGGTCATCCCTGTTATTTGCTCTTCCAAGTAGGCACACAATATTTCCACAAAAGAGGAAGAAGGTATCTTTTCTGGTATGTGTTTTCACCAGCAAGAAAATCTCCTCCAGAAACCTTCAGCGTGCTCCTCATCTCCACATCTCATTAGCTACACTAGAGCATATGCCCATTCCTAAACTCTTCATTGGAAAAGGGAAGGATGTGTCCCATGCATGTTTTAGCTGATTATGAATTTTCAAGAATCTGGAACCTCTTCTCTGAGCTCATGGCTACACAGAAAACAGCAGACTCAACGCCTTCAAAATTAGAAATTGTTCAAAGAAGCAGAAAGTAGATAAGGAGTATAAGAAAACAAGAGTGCCTAATTTAGATATTTTCTTTTTCACATGGAGTCAATTCTATTATTCATAGATTACAGATTTGCAAATCCATCTATTAGCTACAATTCATTCCAAAATCAATGCCTTTTGTACCTTTTCAGTTATCCACTTACATAGGTGGGGCAACAAAAATTTTGAGACACCCAAGATGCAGGTTTGTTCCCATCTGAGATCAAACAAGAAAACCCTGCTTTCCTTATTGTTTTAGCTTCCATGATGTAAACAGGTATCCTTTCTGAAGTCTAGCCATATTGTTTAAATTCTTGTGCGTTTTGTTGGTGACTTCACCATCTCAGATGGCCCCCATTCATGGTGCTGAAATGCTCTGTAGCATTTCTAAGTTCAAGAAAGCTATGCTGTATGTTAAGCAGGAAACCTGTGTTTTAGGTAAGCTTTGTGTAGGCAGGAGTTGTAGAGATGGTGATTGTATGTTCTATGTTAATGAGTCAATGGTATATAAACAGAAGCATACATAAAACAAGGCTATGTATTGACCTGCTGACCAAAACATTATGACCACAGGCTCTTGGGAACACCAAGAAGCAATGGTTCAGTATTTTCCAATTCAGTGTTCCCAATAATTTTACAGATAATAACTACCATGGGGGCCAGCCTATGGCTCAGCAGGCTAAAAGCCTCAGCCTGCAATGCCGGCATCCCATATGGGCGCTAGTTCAAGTCCTAGTTACTCCACTTCAAGTCCAACTCCCTGCCAATGCACCTGGGAAAGCAGTGGAAGACGGCCCAAGTCCTTGAGCCCCTGCACACATGTGGGAGACCCAGAAGAAGTTCCTGGTTCCTGGCTCCTGGCTCCTGGCTACAGATCAGCTAATCTCTAGCCATTAGAGCCTTTGAGGAGTAAACCAGCAGATGGAAGTCTTTTCTGTGTGTGTGTGTGTGTGTGTGTGTATGTCTACCTCTGTGTAATTGTTTCAAATAAAAAAAAACTACCACAAGTAATGGGAATCAACAATATAATAAAACTGTGATGTAACTAGGTCAAGCCACACAGCCATAAATAGCAGACCAGACTTCAAATCCAAATTCTATAAACCTTGTTAAGGACTTTAGTCTTCAACTTGAGAGCAGTAGAAAGACTCTGAAAGATAATTAAGTAGGGAGAAATATGAACAGATCTGCATTTCTGGCACATCATTCTGGATGTAACCTGGGGAACAAATAGAAAAAGAAGGAAGATTGGATTTAGGAAGATCAGGTAAAATGGTTATTGCATTAGTCCAGCAAGAAGGGATGATGGAGAAGTGATAATGGAATCGGAAGCCAGGGACTTAGATATCTAATTGTTTTCCTCTAAGACAACATAAAACAGAATCCCACAAAGATGCAAACATCAGTCACTAAAAGAGGATATAAGATAAGCATAATATAAAAAAGGAAAAGTCAAGTGTGAGAGGGAAAGAGGTACAGAATAGAGACTTTAAAAGAAGAGGACATATGATTTCAAAACATTACTGGATATCAGCTAGGGCTGGCCCATTTTCAGATTCTCATCTGAAAATCTTAGCAAGAACCTAGTTCATGGCCTCTATTAATATCAGGACATGAAATTTTAATAAGTGGAAAACTGGAATTCATAAGGCCTCTCAGTTGCATCCAATGGGGAGTTGACCAGTCATCTATGATTTTACACATCTCTTAGTTGAGACAGAGTTACAAATACAGATTTGATCATTGGGATATAGCATATAAACGTGTGACTCTCCCTGGAGGTCTGTTCCCAAAGTAATAACTGAATTACAATTGAGTTATAAATATGATATTCCCACCTGTGACAAATATTAAAATGTTACTGCTATTGTATTTAAAGTAAAAGTATATCCCCCACCCCCTAAAGCTTTCAGAACTATTGCACATTTGAATGTAGGTAAGTAAAAATGAGAATTAGGATTCTTAATTTTTACTAACGTTTCTGTTAGGATATTTTGGAATCTCGAAGTTTCGTCAATTTCTCCATGGAACCGTGTGAAAGCAGTAAAGTGTAGGTAGAAAAGAAACCTGTCCATGCTAAAGGATGGTGAGCTCTGGATGCTAGGCCATGTAAAATCTCTTTTCCATCAACTGTCAACACCCTGTGTGTGGTCACTTCTTAGTTCTTATGATAATAATTTTCATTACCTCGTGATACAAATATTATAATATATTGCACTGTACAATATTCAAAACATTAATGTTAATATGTGGCCATAGGCACATCTTTGCATGCCATATGTTTTATCCATGTGCTGGATGTATTCCATGATAAACACACTCTTAAATAACCCACAGCACAATAAATAAACTGTCCTTTCAGGAGCTGATAAATGCCTTCCAAGAAATATTGCCTGTTGGAAAAATTGTCAGTGAGAGCAGAAATAAAGAAATTATTCTAGAATATTGAAATTGAAAACAGGCACATGTATTCAGTTTGATTCTTCCTACTGTTGAATATTCTGTATGGGATTCTGCTGAGTGTTCTTAAATGTTCTGTATGTTTAGGAAGGTAAAAATGCTAGCTGCCGTAACAGATAAGTCCCAACTTCTCTGTGTGTGAACACAGCAAAAGCTTACTTCTCGTCTGAGAGTCACATGGTCACCTGGTCTTTCACATGGTCACCTGGGGCCTACACTTCCTCCATCCTAGAGCTCTGCCTTCTGTTGGCCATGAGAGCCCCCTTCACTCAGCTGGAGAATGGTGAAAGAGACCATGGCCACCTGCTTCTTAATCACACTGACCTGGAAGTCACTTCTCTCTGCTTTTCACAGTGAGAATGAGTCACATGGCCCTACGAGGAAGGTGGTGAGGGCCTGGAAATCCGGTCCTTGCCCAATACCGTCTTTTCATTGGATAGGACTACAGACTGCTCAGTGTGGTGTCCCTGCCACAGGTGTCATTTGCATTTCTTGCCAATATCCTTGGCCTTTAAAGATCTAAAACTGGTTACAGAGGAAGTGGAGTCATTATACACATGCTATAGGAAATGACTATTTTTTGTTATAGAACAGAAATATCTGTTATGACTCTTCTAAAGCACTAAAGTAGACTTCAATGGCATATGGATCCCTATATAAAATAGTGCTGTTACTACTGCTAACCAAAATAATAATTGAAAATTTGGGTGAGAAAAGGATTAAAAATTTCAGCATATGCAAGGAATATTCTTCTTCCTTTCCCATCCCATTATTCACTCCTCTTGAAAGTTTTAAGTTTATGAAAAAACACATACCCCATTTTCAAGAGAGATGGTACAGAAATATTTAGGACTGCTGGAAGAATACTTAATCCATCAATTTAGCTTCACTTATCATCTTGTCAGTCCAGTTCCAGCACAGTCCTTCTTTATTTACACTTTTGCAGATTTTGCCAAATTGCTGAGATTCACACCAACACACATGTACTCCACTGATCAAACTACCATCAGTTCTACAAATAGTTATATGACTTCCAGCAGTTGTAGAATCTAAGATTTGCTTCTTTTCCTCTGTGCTAGAGAAATTAATAATGAAGCTAGGAAAATCAGTGTAAACAACTTGATTTTCCTATAAATGGGGCAGTAAATTTCCAAAATATTCCTATGAATTAGAAATAGAAAACTATCCAGAAATGCTCCTGCAGACAATGCAAGGAATGCAAAAAAGGAGGGCTCACCCATGAAAAGAGGCAGATTACCTTGTAGGGAAAAGGCAGAAAGAAAGTAACATGTCTTCGGACACAAAAGAAACGATGTTGCCAGTCAGCCCTAGGATCACAAGAGAAGAAATAAGGCCAAGATGTTGATAACTACAATGCCATCATTAGTGAAGAATGTTCTGGCTCTTGAAAGACCAATTAATTGACACAACAATACTTCTTTTTAAAAGCCTGGTTATGACGCAATGGAATAAAGGATGATTCTCATGAGTACTTCTAATAGGCATATGGGGAATGAATTCAGGTAAAGACTTTAGGGCGACTCCAGTGTTTATGAAGCGACCATATGGAACAGAAGGAAAATGAGACAAAATGCTTTTCGCCTCAGTATGGAAGTTTGTCTATGCTTCAAATGTGACTCATATTCACCAAAAAGTGGGATCGATCTGTATCTCTGCCTCCTTCACATTGTCCAGAAACTGTTTCAAGCCTTCATTAGAAACACGATAGAAAAAGACATTTTTGTAGAATAATGAGATTCTGTTTCCCTGATCTTCTCAATGCAGCCACCCCAAGTCCAAGTCTCATATAATTCCCAGCGAGTGTGCAACATGCATTGAATTGAATAGTTTCAGATTAAAAATGTCATTTATTGGTTTTCAAGATAACCCTTTCTTTAACAGCTCGATTTGGCATGCATTTCTTTTTAATTTAAACTGAAGGATAATTAATTTTGTCTTAAGATTTTCATGCTACTTTCTGGGAATGATTGGAGCCACCCTGGAGGGTGATGAAACTGAAATTGGGGATCACAGCTTTTGTCGTTAGAGAGGAAGAGGCAATTTTCACAAAATGAAAATCATTTCATTAGTGGGTAGAGATGGTCTGATTTTCAAATCTAAAGAGCTGCCCATAGGCTCCCTCTTCTTCTGAAAGAAACCATGGAAAATTGCCGCCATCGGACAAAGAAAGAGTGGGAGATGTCTAGCAACAAAGAATTGCACTTATGAATGTAAGGGTACCTCATTGTACACATCACTTAATGTAAATGTATGGTGTCTGTATTCAGTGTAAGATTTTTTCTTTGCCAAAAGTTATAGAATAATGTATCCTATCATGGAGTTACTAAGAGGTCAGCCAGAAGCTAAGTACAATGCAAGAGGGAATGACAGAGAAAGAAAAATGCATAGCAAAATAGACACTATTAATCTGTTGGGAAGAGTTGCTCCACCATGAAGCAGAATCACCTCTGATTTCCACTTAGTGAATTGTTAATTGGACATCAGGTTGTAGTGGTGACAATAGTCACCTGTGACCAGATTCAATCCCTGGGTTCAAATTAACAGCCACTCTTATAAATTTCTCTAGATAAGCTATAAAATGCTGTCCAAAACACAGACTACTGTTAAATTGTCTGTTAAAAGTAACATACAGAAGCTACAGTTTAAAAAAATTAAAAACTGTAATTGAGAAACAAAAATGTTATTTCTAAAAACACACATTGTTTTCCAAAACAAAATATGCTCTCTATTTAACATTTTTTGTATTGAGCCATTTTAAAAAGCATGCTTGCACGGAACTTGTAGAATTCAAAGTAAATTTCACACCTGGCCTAGAACCTCAGATCAGGCATCCCTGGGAGTTCAGGAAGGTAAAATTACATTCTCTTTACTATTTTATAAAGAAGGAGGCAGTGAGGAGATAGATTATGTGGCTTATTTCAAGTCACAGGCAGCAAAGTGCAGACCCAGGAATCAAACTTCTAACAACCAGTTCTGTCCTGGGAAGGGGCTGTCATTCATACACGAGGTCTAATGTGCCCTTTTACCTTCCAAGATGTCAGAAGCACGCACGGCCTGGGCAAACAGAGCCCTAATTCATTCTTAAATTTGCAAGGTAACAAGCCTAAAATGAATTAAAAGGCATATCATGCCATGGCCTTGGGAAAAAACATCCTCTCTCATTGCCATTACAGAGAGAGACAAAATCATATCAAAGTAAGCTAGACAGTTAAAAGGGAATAGGAAATAAAAAGGAAGTGGCCAAGCGGTGCTGGTGGCAGCTGTCTGAAAGGGAACATCAGCAGGATCAAATAACAGAACTTTCTTAGTTGATTCTTGAAAGCCTAAACTAAAAAAAAAAAAAAAGAATAGAGAAAAAGGGAAAAAAAAATCATACACACTGTTACGCTGAATCTAAACACACATTCGCATGCACTCAGTCTCGTTTGCGAAGGTATAATGGCCACTCTCTCACAGCACACCAGATTAAGCACCAAAGCCAGCTGCTGCCTTTGAAGTCAGCGTAGACAGTCACTTACATGGCCTAGTTTGAGATGAGTTGAGAGCTCACATCTCGTCATGCCTGGCATGGGGCCTGAAATCTCCTCCAGGAAAGCCATTTCTGAGGATTCGGGCTCCAATGCAAATATGAGACAGGGATAATTCTAATCTAGATTTACTTATTATTATAAGCCAGGATATCTGGGAAAGAATCAAGCACTTTAAGCAGAAAAGAGAAAACGGTAAAGAGAGGTCCAGAGGAATTTACTGCACCTGTCATTAGGAAGCTCAGCAAATTGCTCTCTTTGGTACAAAGACTGTCAGCTCATGAGTCCTGGAGAGCAGCCTGCTAGGTGGTGTAATAATGAATTCTACAGATCTCAATGGGCTCCAAAGCAGCATGTTAAGTCATGGGTCTAACCATACGCAATTGATTATCTGCCTAAAATCTTTCAGAGTCCCCTACCCCTCTAACAGCAGGACCCCCTTCCCTGCCCCGTATCCCTTCAAGGCCACTTTTACACTCTGCCCTGTCTCCTTTCCAGACCTCATGTCTTATCTCTCTCCTCTGCACAATGCCCACTCCCTACACTGATATGCTCTGGATTCCAGTCATGTTAAATTTTGTGAATAGACCATATTTTCTTATCTCTGGAAATTTTTACCCATAGTTTCTTACACCTGTAACCCATGTGTCAAAATAAATAAATGAATAAATAAAACCTGCATTTGGCAGCTCATATACAAAATCCATAAAAGAACTTACTTAGCCCACTTCCCTAAAACCAGAAGGAACGAGAATGGAAGGGGGATTATTTTGACCTTTTGAATTTAAAAATATTAGCTTGAAGCTGGGCTCCTAACTTGAAAATAAATAAACCAATAGAGTCAAAAGCAAATAGAAATTCACCATAAAAATAACCAACCAGAATATCTGTCCTATCAAAGTGAACCTTTCCTTTAGGAACAAATCCTAGAAAAAATAAAATATTGCAAATTGACTAATTAAGATTTTTTTCTAAAAAGTGTATGTTTTCACATCAGTTTATTAGGTTTCCATGAGGTAGCCCATTTTCTGTACTTTATAGAGTACCTTTTGTACCTAGGAAAAAGTTGTTATTTGGAAAAGAATGAATAGACAATGATAGCTCATTCATTACAATTGATTCTAATTATAAAGAGTGATGTACAGAAGGAAAGTAGAGATACAATGACCTGACTTTTATTTATGACTCTGAATTTGACCATGGGCAGTGTTTTAATTTAAAAGAATTCTAATTAGGCTGTTGGTTGCAAATTTAAAATTTGTGTAAGAGCTGTCTATTACTGGGTCTATTTTTAAAGTACCAATAGATTCATCGATGAATAATATGTTTTTATTTCCCTTTGACTGATAGTAAATTAAACTGCCAATATCTAGAAAGTGAGCAGCCTATTCTGAAAATTCAAAATCCAACATGTCCCAAATTCCAAAACTTCTAGAGTGCTGACATGATGGCACAAATAGAAAATTCTACACCTGACCTCATGTGATAAGTGG
Organism: Oryctolagus cuniculus; assembly: GCF_964237555.1. NCBI lineage: Eukaryota > Metazoa > Chordata > Mammalia > Lagomorpha > Leporidae > Oryctolagus > Oryctolagus cuniculus. The sequence continues at coordinate 57,327,087 of NC_091445.1, forward strand.
CAGTCACAACACAAGCACAGTGAAAATACTGTGTAAAATTACATTCAGGCTACGTTTATAAGGTATCTATCAAACAAATGAATTTCATGTTTATATTTGGGACCCATCCCCAAGATACCTCGTTATGTATATTCACATATTCCAAAATGTTTTAAGAAATTCAAAATCCTAAACACTTCTGCTCTGAAAATACTTCAGATAAAAGACATTCAAACATATGAGAAGTAAAAGCTCTCCAAAATTTTGTTATGAAGCCACTGGGGAGAGTTGGCTATCGGATTTCCTTCACCCATTAGAGATTCTGAATATCTCTGCTTTTCAGACAGTTTTCTGTAGCTACAGACACCATCCAATTCAGGATGAATAGCCGGAACATAGGTGTGATTTCATCAAAACACCCTTGGTGCCTCATCCAGCATTTCAATTTGAAAACTGAAATCCAGTTTCTACATTTAAAAAAAATCAAATCCATCCTCTAAGGAAATTTTTTTCACAAAACATCTTGGCACCTGCAATGCTGAAAATAGAACCAGTTCTATTTAAGAGAAAGTAACAGCAAATCGGGGATTTGTGCAATGGCAATAAAGTGCAGTTAAGTGTGGTAGTGCCAGGTTTTAGTCCAGAGACAGGAGGTTTTATAGCACATTATAAACTCCTGAAACAGGAGGTTATTAGGGGATCAGTTCCCTAACTGTGTGGTTCTAGCAGGCTCTGCTCCATTGCACTCTTTATTCTCCTGCTGGGAGCTCCATCTTCCAAGGGGCAGAGCACATCCGTCAGGCTGTTTCAGCTATGAAGGCACTTCATTTATTCTAGTGTTCTCTTCATCTTATTCCCTTGCCCCTGCTCCTCCGCACCTCGGAGATCTACAGTTCTCTTTGGCCTCTTAACCGGCATAATGGATCACCAGCTGAACTAGCATCACATAGCCATTCTTACTCGGAAATCACTTCTCTCCTGCCTCAAATGTTCGTCCCTTGCATTTGGTTTCTTTCCCTTCGCTGCTCTTCTCCCTGTGTAGTTGACTATATGCAAAGATGTAACACTTGGTCAAAAACACTGGCTTGCTTTTTGAGGTTGTCTCTTGAGCACTGATCCTAGATCTTTTCCAACTGACAATAGACAGGTAGGCAAATGACATACACATATCCATGGTGAAAACTCTGGTTCAAGAATAGTAAGTACTGGGGTTGGTGTTTCGTGCAGAGGCTGAGATGTCACTTGGATTGCCTTCATCTCAATCACAGGGCCTGGGTTTCAAGGCACTATGCTTCCTACTCCAGCAGCTTCCTATTAAAGCACACGCTGGGAGGCCACACTAGATGGTTCAAATAGTTGGATCCCTGGAACCCACATGTGGTACTTGGGTTCAGTTCTGGGCTCCTGGCATAGCCCAGCTGCTGTGGGCCTTTGGGGAGTGAATCAACACATGGGAGAATTTCTCTTTTCTCTCTCTCTCTCTCTCTCTCTCTCTCTCTGCTTTTCTCTCTCCCTCCCCATTTCCCCCTTTCAAACAAATAAAAATTTAAGAAGTGTTACTATTATTGAATCTCTCTTATGTGTGTCCCTCATAGATTATTACTCAGCTATTTGGAAAATGAGCTTTATTGTTAATATTAGAGGCCTCCCATGGTGACTGAAAGACAATTTCCTAAACACAACATACTGCCTTAGAGGAAACAAAAGCAACTAAATCTTGAGAGCAACCAGGGAAAATAGCAGATACCAAAATTCCCAAGACAAGGCAAACTTGAGATTAGTAACCTTGCTATACTAATGTCTGGATCTATTCCACACTATTTTCATTAATTAATGATGATAGTGTTGGTCTAACACATCCAGGAAGAATCAAAACATGTACTAGCGGAAGCATTACTGGGTCCTAACTAGAAAATGTAGATATCAGTCTCAGATCTACACTGATGGATCAAATGGCTTTGGGTAAGTCACCAAAATTCCTAGGGCCTCCACTGTATTAATAACAGGGTACAGTAGACACTAGGATATCCACTATAAGTCTAGTCCTTTGGGAGGAAATTTATACCAGCTCCTCCATTGCTTATCACCTAATTCTGTTATGTTGTTTTCCCTCCTTATGCTGCTTTCTGTTCCCCCTCTATATATGTGATTTCCATTCCCTTTTGTTGTTTAACTTCTTCCTCCTGAGCCATTATCTGTCTCTCTATGCACCGCCCCTCCATGATAAAGCCTCCCTCTTTCTCAGTTCCGTTCCTCTGTTTCCCTACTGTATCCCAAAGTGAAGGTCCATCTGGAAAATAATTAACCCAACCATCAGAACGGCCTCTGAGGATGAAGAAAGAGCTCAAGGATGAATTAAGACCCCACGAATACCTTGATTCACCTCCAGTCTTCTCCCAATTGAGAGTTATGGAATGGATAAAATTAAAACTCAGAATTCATAAATTTATATCACCAACATGGAAGCAATGTAACTAATCCCAAGAAAAATGTCTTTCTTTTAAGAAAACATCTTGAGAATTTCTTTGGATATGAAAGTGGAGCTTCCCCTACTCCCTGAACTGAAAAATCGAGAACTAAATTGCCTTTGGAAAGATATTTTAAGTTTCTGTCCCTGAAATATAACAGAAGAGTGTTCCAGAAATTAAGAGAGGATATGTTAAGGCATCTTAAGGAAAAGGATTTCTAAACATAAATTTTAAGGATTATTTAGACCCTATGTTGAATAAGTTTTAATAATTTGCCCCATTCACCACCCCTGTCACCAGCTACTGCAGTTCAAGTCTGCTGTCCATAGCAGCTTTGTGCTACTGATACTTCTGGCAAAGCCAGAGAGGTGGCATACCTTGGGTGTAATAGGAGAGAAGAACCTCTGGAGATTTGGCCATTGCAACACTTGGGGAGTGAACCAGCAGAAAAGAGTCTGTATCTCTCTCTGCCGCCCTCCCTCTCTCTACCTCTCCCTCTCGCTTCTCCCTTCCCCTCTCCACTTCTCAAGTAAATAAATACATTCAAAAAACTTCATCAACTATCGTATTTGATGTTGCAGGTGTATTTTTGGAACTTTTAATATATTGTACTCAGCTCTATATTTTTATAGACTGAACATCCCTAGTATAAAAATTCAAAATCCAAATGCTTCAAATTTCCAAATTAAAAATGAATACAAGGCCACAAGTGGAAAATTCCACCTCATGAAATTGCCTTGTGTACAAAATTATTAAAAAATATAGCACAAAATTATGGCATTACATTAAACACAAATATATTTATGTATTTATATTAACCATAAGTGAATTTTATGTTCAGATTTGGAACACATCCCCAAGATATCTCATTATGTATATTCAAATATTTCAAAATGAAAGAATATCCAAAAAACTTCTGATCCCAAGCATTTTTGATAAGGGATCACCTGCACCTCTACCACATTATGTCAGATACAATACAATATTATATTATAGTACTGAGAAAGCCTTCTTCTCACTATTCTTTTCTTCTTTCCTCTTTATTCATACATTTCTTCATCCAAATCAATTTTGAAATCATTTGCACTTTCAAAAAAAAAAATCCAGTGCAGTCTTAGAAGAAAAAAAGTCACTGAAGTGGAAATCAGATTGAATTATCTGAAAATGTAGACAAGTTTTGACAGAGTAGAAACAGCCAAAACCTATGCTTGAAATTTGACTTTCAACCCAAGCTATAAATTTGGCAAGCTTTTTAGCAACTCTGAACATCATCCTCATCTGAAAATGGAGCTAAAGAAAACTACCATAGTAGGCATCAGGTATGTCCTTGGGCTAACCACCACTGGACTCCATTCCTGAATTTGAAGAATTCCTCACTTAAAGTTCTTGTGAGAGGAGTTATCCTCTTGATAGAAATTTCATAATGACAGGTCCTCACTCTACCACTCTCTCTCGCTGCAATGCAAGGCAAGAGAGTCAAGAATGAAATATGAGTTAATTTAATATTCATCTCTAATATTTTTGAAAAGAGGCAACTGGAGTCTTCTACCTCCTAAGACTCAGAACAGAAAATCCATAAGCATGTTCCTGAGATAGAAGATGCCCAGTTTTGCATCCTCAGTAGACCCTCCTGACAGTAAGTAGGTGGATCCTTGGCTCATCACCACGAAGGGACCTGGTAGGTGTCAAAATGCACACATAGAATGTCACCACCAACACCTTCACCCACAACCAGTTCTTGTCTGCTCCAACTCAACTCTCAAATTAATGGATTATCTCCCCTATTCCCATCCCCTTTCCACTTATAATGCACCAGTATAGTATTGGACGGATCACAGCATTCTATCAAACTGTGTGCAAAGTTTTACAGACACTTTGGAGCAGCAAAATTTTCCCTCAACCTTCCTCTTTGTGTTCACTTAACAAATGATCATAGATGCTACTCTGCTGCCCAGTGGGATTTTTTTTTTTGTATCAATATATGAGTGTGAAGTGCAATTAGCCATTGAAATAAAATTGGTAATGAATGCTAATTACTTCATTCCATGGGTTTTTGGGTAATGTATTCCAAGGCATTCCTCATTACTTTGAGAAATTGAGAGGTGGCTCTATAGTGATCTACAGAAATTCTGAAAAGTACTTAAAAGCATCAGACATTAGCTGGAGCTCTGTATAATTGGATCTGTTCTGCGCCCCTTGAATATAAGTTTTCTTGATGCAGCGCCCTGAATGCATAAAGAAAAAGAGAACATGGAGAGAAGAGCAGCTTCAATCTGCTTTGCTGCCGTTGGGATCTTTTGGGTTCTGAATTCTTTTGGCAGCTCTGATACAACAGAAGAGCTTTTCCTTCAGCGACTATAAAATCCCTGTTTAGAATGTTTCTCTCGCTCATTTATGTGAATATTGCCAATGACTACTTTTCTCAAAATTAATTCTCACTCTCAATAATGATGTACAGAAGTTTACTGATGTGCTGATAGTAAATACGAGTAACTGCAAACAGCTCTCTGTGCCACACAAGTGCTTTCTCTATAGACCCAAATATTCAGGAACCAAACACAAGCAGTTTCACTATATACAGTAATAAATATTGAAAAATTAAAAATGCCAAACCCATATAATTTATCATATTCTGTTTTTATCAATAATTCCTGTCTATCATCACAAAAGGCAAAATGAAAACACTTTGTGAGTAACAGGGACAGAACATACCCAACAGAAAAAGGATGCTGACTGTTGGGAATACAGAAAAGAAAAACAGAAATATTTTTTCCTCTCGGTCATAATCAATATCTGAAGCAAAGCTGAACTCCAGTTTCAGCTCTGCTACCAAGTAACCTCAAAATAGCTGTTTGCTGTCTCTCAGTATCCCCCATCTAGAAAATGAAGAAGCTAGTCAAATTTTTAAGAGCCCTTCCCCCCACACCCACACACTTCCAATTTTTGTTTTATAATTCCTGACCAACATCTAATAAATTTCAACAATGGAAATCAAACTAAATCAGATTTAACCCCCTCTTACTCTTTAGCAGTAGGGATTCTAAAAAGCTCACTTTATTTGAAGTTTTACCCCAACTTTTAAGATCATAATAATAATAGATTCCATTTGAAAATCCTAGTCAGAAATCAAAGTTTGCATCAGGTAATATATGCTTTGCTTTTGTGCCAAAAGTATGTGAGGTGGCACTGGTGGGGAGTCACTTCTGGTAGACAGCAGCTCCCCTATTGATCTCCCTACCATCTCCAGCAGGGATGGCTCAAAAAAATGGACACACTTTCCTAAATCCCATTCTGACCATATGATGTTAAAGACAGGTTCTCGTCACCTCCTTTTGGAGCTGTGGATATTCCATGATCCAACAGCCACGATGTCCAATGTCCGTGTCCTCACTAGGGCCTCGCTTCTCATTAGTCTACTCTGGAGTGCCCCAGGCTGTGGATGAGAGGCTACAGAGTGTAACATGTGCCCATCTGCAGCCTGGAACACCAGTACAATTAGCTCTCACTCGGGTCTCCAGGAGCACCGGACGATGAATGGCACTATGTGGAGTCATATTCTGTTCTATTCTAGTCCGTTTATTTCTGATGAGCTCAGGAGCAAGTAGATTGAATACATGAAGGTCAGCCAGCATCATGGCAAGGGGAGAGCGATGAGAGAACAAACTGAACTTCCAGCTCTCAGCACTAGTTAATGGGAAAAACAGAACCAGAACAGATTGGGGGCAGTTCACAATGAATGGCTGCCCACTACAAACTAATACATACCTGTTCCCGTTTCTTTCATTTTCACCTACTACTACTGATAGAATACTTCGAATGAACCTACCAGTCCATTAATCTGTTTTTTTTTTTTAAGAACCAAAACATGCATAGGAGAAGGGTAATTTGTCTTTTCTCTCTCTCTCCATTCTCTCCCTAAAAACAGAAAACATCACCCACAAGAGAAGCAGCAGAAAGACAAGGGAAATCCGGTAGGGAATAAATTGGCTGTGCTGAAACATTTGTAATTAAGCATGATAACCAATTACAGAAATACCTGAGGTACTTCAGCGGTTCACTCTCCCTCATCAGAGGTCTCCTAATCAATTTGAAATAACCAGACGCTGCTATAGAAAATAAGCAAGATCACAGCGTCTGCTAATGAGTCTCAGAAATGGATTTCTCTGCATGAAAATGTTCATTGTCAGGAAAAAGACTGTTTTCACAATCTTGCAGGTCATTTGCATTTGCATTTGATTGGAGCAAAGTCTTTGTTCTTTTCTCCCTTCTCTCATTCTTTGCAACACTACTGGATTTTTTGTTGTTGCTGTTCTGGTGATTTAGTATATTTGTATCAGCGTGTTGCATCAAGCCTTAAAAATACACCAAAATAAACCTTTTGTGAAGAAGCTAGTATTCACTGCAATTATTACTTGATTTCCCTATCCTGAATGGGTTTCCTGAAATTTAAATTTGCAGTGTATGACATGGGGAGAAACTGTTTGACAGAAGTTGCAGTGGTGGAACTGAAAGCAATATGAACACCACATAGTATATCATCTGCAGTAGCATTTAAACTTTTCTCAAAAATAAATCTGGGCAACCCTATCTACAGAGAGTTGAGCTATAGTGGGCAAGCATTTTGAGGGCTACCAATCAAGAAAAGAAAAAGAAAGAAAGGATAGACCTTTCAAAAGATCTGATAGGTCATACATCACAAGTCTGATGAGTTTCTGCCATTTTTAGAGAAAAGATACATGGGGAGAAGAGGTATATGCTTGTAAGAGGTGAGAACATGAGACTTTTGATTTCCTCAAGGTAACATTACTTAGATACCGGTCCTCAACAGACCATGTGAAAAAAAGCGAATCTCTTAGTTGCATTCGTAAGTCTCTTAATAAACTCATAACTATTCACAATTCTTAGCAGTGTGCAATTTAAATATCCACTTCCGAATTGTATTATGAGGGAGGAATGCTCTGTCTCCTTTCTCCCCTCTTTCTCTCCTTTGCCATCCTTTTATACTATGGAACACCCCGTCACCCATCTTTTCCATCTCCCATCCCCCTGCTCTCTTGCTTCGCTCAACTGTTCACGGTTCCAGCTCTCTGCATATATTTGCAGCGCTTGTGTGACTGGACATGTTTCTGCTCTTTACGTCTCCCTCGCCACCAAGACATCAGCCGTTCCAGTGCAGGCTCGGCTTGGCCATTTCTAAAATAAGCCTCCCCATACCCTTTTCCTAACACCTGCTTCCAAAAAGGAAAAACTGCCACACCCACAAATTTGAGTTGTACTTGGAGAGTTCCATGGCTTGTGCTAATTTACACCCTCCCCAATTTACTACAATCCCAGAATAAATAAATATCTGTCTCAAATTATTACAACTCTTGCTTATCTTTTTTTAATGGAGAAAGTAATTAAACTTTTCCAGGTTAGTTAGGCAACTATAAGTATTCTTTACACCCTTCTAAGGAAAATTACCTAGAATTATTCTTGGTAATAAATATAAGAAACCAGGCAGACGGGCCGGTGCTGCGGCTCACTTGGCTAATCCTCCACCTGCGGCGCCGGCACTCTGGGTTCTAGTCCCGGTTGGGGCACCAGATTCTGTCGCAGTTGTTCCTCTTCCAGTCCAGCTCTCTGCTGTGGCCAGGGAGTGCAGTGGAGGATGGCCCAAGTGCTTGGGCCCTGCACCCGCATGGGAGACCAGGTGGAAGCACCTGGCTCCTGGCTTCAGATCTGCTGGCCGTAGCGGCCATTTGGGTGGTGAACCAACAGAAGGAAGACCTTTCTCTCTGTCTCTCTCTCTAACTCTGCCTGTCGGAAAAAAAAAAAAAAAAGAAACCAGGCAGGCACTTGGCCTGAGAAGATGCCACTTGGGACCCTTGTGTCCCGTATCTAAATGCCTGGGGTTGAGTGATGGCTTTGCTCTTGATTCCAGCTTCCTGCCAGTGCACACCACGGGAAGCAGCGGGTGCTGACTGAAGTAGGTGGGTCACTGTAACTCACATGGGAGACCTGCACAGGGCTCTTGGTCCTTGACTTCCACCCAGCCCAACCCCTGCTGCTGCAGGCATTTGGAGAGTGAGCCAGCAGATAGACGATGTCTCTCTGCCTCTGTGTGTGTGTATGCATGTGTGTGTGTGTGTGTCAAGTCAATAAACATTTTAAAAATAAAGTTTTTTTTAAAAGTACAAATTCCCATTTCTTTCAACCTTTTGTAAAATTGTTGGGTTCAGTTTTTAAAATAGTTTTGTTTTCTCTGGGTAACATTCTTCCTTTGCTGTCTAAGAGTTCCCTTTCTCCCACCCTCTCACTCCATAATACAATGCACATGCACATGCAAACCCTAAGGGAGCTAGCAGAATACTAACAATTAGAAATTAAAATGCATAGCTTTGCTTGCCATGCTATTTCTTCAGCTCTTCTGAGGGCTGCTATCTGCATCTCTGCTGAAAATCAAGCGTCTTCCCAAAGAGATCCTGCCTAACCACATTGTGTACAGTTGACCTCCTCTGTCCAGGCTGCCACTGTCCTGTTGCAGATATCTGTGGAATGAATCAGTGGATGGAATATCTCTCTGTGTATCTGTCTCTCTGTGTTTCTCTGTAACTTTGCCTTTCAAACAAATAAATCTTTAAAAAAAAAAAGTTATTCCCTTAGAGTTAGCCACAGGTGCTTGCCCTATAACTTCTAGATACTTATGCTAATCAAACCTTTGGGATCATGCAGTCTCAGATAAATCTCTTTTCCTCATGATGGTGCATCCACTATTTTAAAAAAATCACATTAATTCTTATAATAGGAAAATATTCATTTAATTACATGGATGTAAGATCCTTTTGCATTCTCTAACTACATTCCAATTTGTCTACATTCCTTTGAGAACACAGAACTCAGAATTATACACAGCTTTCAGATGGAGTCTGACCAATACCAATGGGGAGATCTTCGGCTCCTTCCTCTTAGCCTCCAAATAAGGCTAAGATTTCATTGCCCTGTGTGGCCATCCTGGCACAGAAGGCTCTTCTTGAGAATCTTGTACATTCAGTTGCTAACCAGGAAGACTTTTGCTTTTAGGGTAGGACTTTACATTTATCCCTATTAAATTTAATCCTATTAAAAGAAGCTTGTCAAAATGTTTTCAGACTCTGATTCTGTCATCTAATACGTCTGCTATCCATTCCAGCCTCAGGTCATTTGCAAATCTAATAAGCATACATTCTGTGTATTCATAGACATCATTGATACATGAATTTAGCAGGAAGTGGCTAAACGCAGAGCTCAGCAACCCACTGTTAGAATCACCTTCAGGCTGACATCTTCCAGTTAATCAGCATCCATCGAGGAATTCTGTACAAGGTGCCATGCTAGGCATTGCAAGGGAAGTAAGGCAGTTAAGTTTACCCCTTCCTAACAGGGAAGTTTTAAAGGATTCTGAGCACAAAGAAGACAGGATGGGAGAAATGTTTCTGGAAGCTAAGTCTCGCTGTAGTGCCCACTAGGAATTGATAACTTAGAACACTAATATAATATTACAAATGAGAAATAGAAAAGCCTAAACTACAATATTTATTTAAGATGATAAATTATTATTCATAGATGAGATCATTGTTATCAATTTATCTTCTGTGTTTCTATTAAAAATAAACAACCCTACTAAGTTTAGAGATGAGGCTAGGATTCACCTTTATTTAAGTCAATAAGAGATGGTTGGTGTATTCTCTGTGCCATGTACTGGACTGGAGGATGGGTAAAACAAGATACTCAGACAACTGACTTACCCCTTAATGTCACCCAAAGGCCAGACTTATACACAACATAAACAAAATCAACCATATATTTGATACATTATTTGAATAATGTACCTGTGGTTAGAGAATATTTCCCAGAAAAAAAGAAATTAGTACTGAATCAGGAACTTGAAGGGTAAAATTTCGTTTACTGAAATTCAGAGTTCTTCAAGATGGAATAATGGAATCAAGCATAATTTAACAAATCTATGTCATCTCTGAGTTGCCCCACATTCCAGAGTAAAAAACTCAAGTAGATTGACTATTTCCCTATTAAGTATAAGGATTTCTAGCTCCTAAATTTGGCCAGTGCTTAAAAACTTTAGGCAAGAGAAAGAAGCAATTATATACCAAAAAAATGAAACGATGAATTTCTAGCATTCTTAGGAAGAACTCACCATGAAAATGATAAATGTTTGGCTGAAAATAGAAACTCAATGGAAATAAGTGAGTACTCCCTTTTCTTGTATTTTGTGTCCTTGCAATCTCCTTTTTATGCCTTGCCCTAGGCTAATTTGTCTGGAGCAAAGTTCATTCAGGATTTGCACAAAAGAACAAAAGATGTGATCACCAAGCAGGAAGCTTCTGAATACATGCCCTATGTCCATAAAGTCCAAAGGCTCTGGAATGTCTGTCAAGGCGAGCTGTAACTTTCACTTCCTGGGGTGTACATTCAGAGGAAAGAAGAGGAGAAACAAGGGTAGGTGAGCCTTGCAGCCCCGCAGTAAAGCAGTAACTCTGACTTGAAAGCTGGCAAGTAAAGCATGCCATTGAGTCACCAAGGATTCCAACAAGCTTGTTGTGACCCAGGCCATTCACAGACTACTCACTGCTTGTGCACAGCTTCTTTCTTCCCGTGCAGCATTTATAAAGCCGGGTGGCAGAATGTCTCTAAATATAAGATTAAACCACAGTACCAGAGCGCTGTTCCCACTGTTACCTTAACTCACCCCAAGACATTTGAACAAAGTTTGAGAAAACCTGTTCTAAGTTTTTTTTTTTTTTTTTAAGTATTTGACTCATTGTTCTTAAGTTTTGCAAAGTTGTCATTCATCTCTGGCAGGCACTCTGAAATTTAGTCTCATGTTTTTTACTTTAATGAACCAATTTGATAAGCATCATTAAGACCAAAAAAGTTTAATATAATCCAATCAAATAATTCTATAGATAGCTATTAAATGTCAAAACATTACTAAATAGTTTAATGCAATGGGGGAAAAGCCACAAGAAACATACATTAATCTCCTAGACTTTTATCGAATTTTTTATGAAATGATATGCAATTATTGAATTTTGGAAGAAATATGTAATATTTACTCCAAAACCTATTGTTTCCTCTACACATAACTAATCAATAACCATTTCCTTTTAACCAGATTCTATGTTTTCTACACAAGTCACAGTTAATTTGAATAGTATTATCCTAGTCTCTATTTCACATTGAGTTCTAGCCAAGAAATATTTTTTGAGATCGTTCTAATATGCCAAGTATCCTCTTAGGTCCTAGAAATTCAGATAAATATCAAAATTCCTTGCCTCAAAGAAGATACTTTGTCAGAAAAGTGAACATGCAGGGAAATAGTAACTAGTCAATATGACTTATGAAAACACAGAAGTAATATTGGTATAATACAAGGCAGAGAAAACTCTATATAATGACCAGGGCAAAAGGATGCTAGTATTTAGATACATCCATCTTGAAAATCTGGAACTCCAATCCGACCATTCCTGGTCACGAGGCATCATCCTTTTCCTTGGCTGTAATTCTACACCAATCTGATTCATACACTGTCTGGAGAGAAGAAGCCCAGCTGAAAAAGAGGTTAGGGGATTCAAACTTGGTTCTGGTAGAGTTGGATTCTCCTGTTAGACTGGCAATGCCTCCAGTCTTCAAGATAACGACTACTACAGTGTAATGACCCTAGACCATAAGGATAATGACACCTCCAAAGACTCAATGATCCAATGCTGTGACATTCTAGGTCTCCACACCTTTACAACATGCACACTCCCTCATATATATCACATATCTGGAAGATCTGAGAGTAAATAGGGCATGACCAGATAAAGGGAAGAAGGCAGTACAATTTTGTGAGAGTGGAGGGAAAACAAGAATCTAGGCACACAGAAAGGCAGCATCTTAGACCTTGGACGATCTGGAAGGAGCTTTGCACTTGAAACCTTCCTCATTCCCTAGGGCAGCTTTCCCACATGCTGCCAGCACCTTAAATTGAACTGACTGGTCTGGAGATTCCTCAGAAACCTGAATATAACCCTACCGTTTGACCCAGCCATCTCAGTCCTTGGAATTTACCCAAAGGAGTTTAAATTGGCAAACAAAAAAGCGGTCTGCACCCTAATGTTTATCGCAGCACAATTCACAATAGCCAAGACCTGGAACCAACCTAAATGCCCATCAACGGTAGACTGGATAAAGAAATTATGGGATATGTATTCTTTAGAATACTATACCGCAGTAAGAAACAACGAAATCCAGTCATTTGCAACAAAATGGAGGAATCTGGAACACATCATGCTGAGTGAAGTAAGCCAGTCCCAAAGGGACAAATACCATATGTTCTCCCTGATCGGTGACAACTGACTGAACACCAAAAAGGAAACCTCCTGAAGTGAAATGGACACTATGAGAAACGGTGACTTGATCAGCATAGCCCTGACTGTTAATGAACAACTTAATACATTATCCCTCTTAGTAGTTTTTTTTTGTCTGTTCTACTTAATATGACTGGTTTAATTCTGTAATTATCACACAGTTATTCTTAAGTGTTGAAAATTAACTGAAATGTGATCCCTGTTAAACATAAGAGTGGGAATAAGAGAGGGAAGAGATGTATAATTTGGGACATGCTCAAGCTGACTTGCCCCAAATGGTAGAGTTAGAAACATACCAGGGGATTCCAATTCAATCCCATCAAGGTGGCATGTACCAATGCCATCTCACTATTCCAAGTGATCAATTTCAGTTCACAATTGATCATAATGAAAGGACTAAGAGTCAAAGGGAGCACATAAACAAGTCTAGTACCTGCTAACACTAACCGATAGAATAAAGGGGAGAGTGATCCAACATGGGAAGCAAGATACTCAGCAGACTCATAGAATGGCAGATGTCCTAAATAGCACTCTGGCCTCAGAATCAGCCCTAAAGCCATTCGGATCTGGCTGAAAAGCCCATGAGAGTATTTCAGGCAAGGAAAGCCAAGACACTCTGGCAAAAAGATCTCTGTGAGTGAGATCCCAGTGGAAAGAACAGGTCTTCAAAGAAGGAGGTACCTTTCTCTGAAGGGAGGAGAGAACCTCCACTTTGACTATGACCTTGTCTAAACAAGATAAGAGTCGGAGAACTCAGAGGGCTTCCATAGCCTTGGAAACTCATGACTGGAGCATAGGGAGATTACTGATGCCATAGACAGGAGTGTCAATTTGTAAAGTCAACAACAGGAGTCACTGTGCACTTACTCCTCATGTAGGATCTCTGTCCTTAATGTGCTGTACATTGAGATTTAATGCTATAACTAGTACTCAAACAGTATATTTCACTTTGTGTTTCTATGTGGGTGCAAACTGTTGAAATCTTTACTTAATGCATACTAAACTGATCTTCTGTAAAAAAAAAAAAAAAGAAAAAAGAAATTATCAATTCCCAACTTGACTCTCACTGGGATTAAACATGACAATAGGTCTGATCTGATTTCATCATCATTAAAAAAAATAATCTATTATTTTTCACTTTATGTTTCTGTGTGGGAGCAAACTGTTGAAATCCTTACTTAATGTATACTAAGCTGATCTTCTGTATATTAAGATAATCGAAAATGAATCTTGATGTGAATGGAAGGGGAGAGGGAGTGGGAAAGGGGAGGGTTGCGGGTGGGAGGGACAGTATAGGGGGGAAGCCATTGTAATCCATAAGTCGTACTTTGGAAATTTATATTCATTAAATAAAAGTTAAAAAAAAATTGAACTGACTGATGGGGTCTGATCTCCCCACTATATGATTATGACCACAAGTTGCTCACCATTCCTCTTACCAAGAAGTCCAGCAGAAAGATTAAGTACGGAACCTGATCAGCAAAAAACTATATGCTAATACCCCTCCAATATCTCCTACCATGACTATGCTATGGGGCAGACCACTGCCATCTGGTTAGTGATGTAGACAAACAGTAAAGACTGAACTGACTGTCCTTCAGTAATTCCCTACAGAAGCAAGAACTCAACTCAATTATTTGAACTGGAAGATCTATGGCTCACCAGAGGTCCAGATGGCCACCCTGGAGGCCCTGTCAACCTACGTCTCTGACTTTCCAAAGGTATCCCATGTCCCACTGGGACTGTAATACTTGTGGAAAGTCAGACATTTACTTGTCTCCCTTCCCCATAACACCATGATTGCACCTTATAGATGGGCCTAAGATTCCTGTAAATGTGAGAAAAACACCACCAGTGGGTTGTAGCTGAAAGATGATTGTGAGATATTTCCAAAGTGGAGACACACTTTGTGACTCAGGAGAACTTGCTGGAGGAATAACTGATTTGCCACTTACATTGCGGGTAATCATCCCTGTGATGGGAGTCACCCAATTGGAAAAGTTTATTCAAAATTTACCCCTGACTTAAGTGAGCAATAATGCCACCTCAGCCCCGTAATGCATTCAGGTCAGCCTCAATTCACTGGTCAGGACTGTTATAATGACGGAATTACCCTAGCCACCCTCCTTATAAAAAAGTCAGCACAAGCACTAATTCATCATGATGTGCCCGGATTATTGCCTTGGGCCAGATGGAAAGTCACTATAGCATCTTTTCTTTAAAAAAAAAAAAAAAAAGATTTCTTTATTTATTTGAAAGGCAGAGTTACAGAGAGGCAGAGGTAGAGAGTGAGAGAGAGACAAAGTTCTTTCATCTGCTGCTTCACTCCCTAAATGGCTGCAACAGTCAGAGCTGAGCCGATCTGAAGCCAGGAGCTTCTTCTAGGTCTCCAACATAGGTGCAGGGGCCCAAGGACTTGGGTCATCTTCCACTGCTTTCCCAGGTCATAGCAGAGAGCTGGATTGGAAGAGAAGCAGCCAAGACTTGAACTGGCACCCAAATAGGATGCCAGCACCACAGGCAGTAGCTTTACCTGCCATGCCACTACAGTGCCAGGCCCCCACTATAGAATCTTATGGAGAAAGTTACCTGGATTTCTGAGAAAGGCTCTGATGGTTTGAGGGACATGCTCAAGGACTGTCAAAGACATAATAAAAGTAAATACTGTAGAGTGGCTTTTCAGTAGCATAATTAAATGGTAAATTCAATGAATTTGGTCCTGTACATTCCTTTTTTTTTTTTTTTTTTTTTTTTTTTTGACAGGCAGAGTGGACAGTGAGAGAGAGAAACAGAGAGAAAGGTCTTCCTTTGCCGTTGGTTCACCCTCCAATGGCCGCCGAGGCCAGCGCGCTGCGGCCGGCGCACCACGCTGATCCGATGGCAGGAGCCAGGTACTTATCCTGGTCTCCCGTGGGGTGCAGGGCCCAACTACTTGGGCCATCCTCCACTGCACTTCCCTGGCCACAGCAGAGAGCTGGCCTGGAAGAGGGGCAACCGGGACTAGAACCCGGTGTGCCAGTGCCGCAAGGCGGAGGATTACCCTGGTGAGCTGCGGCGCCAGCCCCTGTAAATTCTTTTAATAAGAAGTGGTTTATGACTGACAAATGTATTTGTCAGGGTTCTCCAGAGAGATGCAATCAATAGGATATAAGAAAATACATTGCAGACACTGAGAAACAATGGTGAGACAACTATCTGGGCATCTCAGTCAAGCTAACAGATACAATTAACCATCACAGTATATCAATGGAGATCATGTGAGAAGCTAAAACAGTATAGAAGCAAGGCATTGGCGAGACAGAGTTGTCTTGGCATGTATTACTGCTAGCCTCAAATGGACCTGGTGTGCACCCACAAAAATGCACAAAGCCTGGTGACTGTGACACCATATGTGACCCACCTGAGGGGGCCTAAGCTGCCGAGAGGTAGCCTCTATCACCTATCCTACAACCTTGTACAGAGAACAGAGTCATGGGATTGGTTTAGGACTCAATGCCAGGCTGATAAAACCCAGCATGGAGCAGATCCTAATGGTCCCTGTCCTCAGGCCAGTGCCTGCAGACAGAGCCTTTGGACCTGCTTCAGCGCCCAACAGAGCGCCATGGTCCTGGCTGAGAACCCTCTACCCCAGCCAACATCATCAGTGGCTGCCAGATGCAGCATCAGGGGGTGAACCTGTCTCAGCAGCAGACAGACCATGGCAGGATGAACTGTGGTCCTCCCTCCAGGTTATACTGGCCTTGATGGGCTGAGGGCTCCAGATGTGATCTAGAAGTACAGATTTATGGACACAGCACAAGGAGTCTGAGCCTATTACAGGCCTAGCAGGAGGCTTGTAGAGATGCACAAACTTTTTAGGTGCTTCCCTAGTTCATACTGAGTAACACAGCAAATTAGAATTTAGAAGATATTATAAGACAGAATCAGTAAAACCATACCAATGAGCTGGAGGTGACACCAACCTCTTGGAGCCAGGTGAGAGAAACATGCAGCAGCCATGCCATGGGTGACACTGCCCGAGGAAGAACCTCATGGGCCCCACTGACTTTGAGCTCAGCAGGAAGCGCTAATGGGGGACAGAGTGGCCACCTAACCCCATGAAGGGAGATGCACTGCTTTCCTCTCCTTCCCCAACAAAGCCACCCAGAGACTAATAGGGAGGAAGGGCCATCTGAATAACACAAGTAGAGGCTGCTGTGGCCAGCGTGTGACTGGGCAATGTTATCAGAGGGATAAAACCAGAGTGCCCACTGATTTTTCATCTGACCTGCAGGCTGGGTGGGGGGCAGGGCACCCATTTAGGCCTGTAAAGCATTCACTATTTCTCACTCTATCGAGGCACTTGGATTCAAATTGCCAAGACAGGCAACTTCCATCAGCCAGGAAGCTGGCTCTGGGAACACCATGGCTCTCTCCATGGACAGGGGAGGCTCACAGGGCTGAGTGGATCCCCTGCTCCCTGTGACTGTGGGCATTTTGTGGTTGTGCAATAGGGTGTGGGCTTTGGCTGGGTCTTTTGGCAATCACTGTGTCTGGCTTCAGAGGCTCAGTTATCTGAGTGCCTGGAGAGGGTCATCACAGAGGATTCCATGCTCACACCCAGGACAACACAGATCCTTTGCTTGGTTCATGTGCCTGCATGGGTGGGGGTTGATTCACCTCAGCAAAAAGGGCCTGAGGCTGTGATCATGACAGCTGACACAACCACACCCTCTCTGCTACTGAGGATAAAGGAGATCTACCACAGCCAACCTGGGTGTCACTCTGGACTCTTGCCCCACCCTCTCACACTTTGCAGAGCCCCCTGCCCCTCCCCCGCACACACCTCTGTGCATCTGCTGAAGCAGCAGACACTTCAATAAGCCAAAGAGGCATATTTCAAAGACAAAAGCCCTCAGAGGAGAAAACCAACAAGTGTTTCCACAAATGCCTACAAATAAACAGAAATACAAGAAACATGAGCAAGGAAGACAATAGGACTACCTAACAGGAACACAACAACGCTTCAATATTAGAATGTGAAGACAAATTGATTGTCGCTCCCCGTCTTCGTGGGGGAACGACACAGGACCCTGCGCTGTTCTTTCGTCTGCTCGGCCCTCCCCGGGTTTGCTGCTGGTTCTTCCCGGGTTGGCTACTATCCCTTCCACCTTCGTGGAAGGGCAGTTCCCCCTGGCCACATTCCCCACTTCCGCAGGGGAGCGGCACACCGCTGGCCGGCTCTCTCGGGGGCTGCACAGGGGTTCCTTCAGCTAGATGTTCCCCATAGATGTTCCTGGTGCATGCCGTCTCTCTCCTCCTTTATAGTCCTCCTCCGCCAATCCCAACTCGGCTGCCCACACGCCGAGTACGCTGCTCTCCTCCAATCAGGAGCGAGTCCTACAGTTTATTGGCTGAACTGGAGGCACCTGTGTAGAAGCTGTTTTCTTCTCTCCCAGTGCCATATTGTGGGAGAGCAGATGCATAGAATAAGTCTTAATTCCAGTAACTCAGTCTAGTCCGGGTTGCTCCCCACAATTGATGAAATGCCTGAAAAGGAATTTAAAAGAATGATGGTAAGATTATTCAAAAACATAGATAAGCAAACACATGATAAAGAAATCCATATACGACAAGGAAGAAAAAATCTGCCGGAGATAGATATATTGAAGAGAAATCAGCTGAAGTATTAGAAATGAAGAATTCAATATGTCAAATAAAAAATACAATGGAAAGCCTTAACAACATACTCAGTGATGCAGAAGAAAGAAAATCTGAGATAGAAGACAAATCTTTGGAAACATCTTAGACAAAAAAGGAAAGAGAAAAAATTAGTACAACTGGATATAGTGTTTGAAATATATGCCATACTATCAGATGACCAAAAATATGTCTGTTAGGAGTTTCTGAAGGTCTGGAAAGAGAGAATGGGTTAGAAGACCTATTCAGTGAAATAACAGCAGAAAAATTCCCTAATTCGGAGAAAGGAACATTCAAGTACAAGAAGCACATAAAACTCTTAAAAGATGTGATCATGAAAGATCTTCAGCACCATATATTATAGCCAAACTCCCAAAAGCATAAAGAAAAGATCCTAAAATATGCATGAGAGAAATGCCAGATTACTTTCAAAGGAATTCCAATTAAATTGACAGCTGATTTCTCATCAGAAACCCTACAGGCTACAGACATAGTCCAACTCCTAAAAGAAAAATAATTGTCAACGCAGAATACCATACCCAGCAAAACTCTCATTTATAAATGAAGGTAAAATAAACACCTTTCAAGGCAAACAGAAATTCAAAGAATTTGTCTCCATTCATCCAGTCATAAAAATGATACTTAAGGATGTGCTACAGAGAAAGATATTTAGCATCATCAAAGAATGCAAAAGCAGAAAATCCCATAGTAAAAGTACAAAGAAAATCCAAAACAGATAATGGGAATATTTATGGAAAAGTGGCAGGACCAAATCATTACTTATCAATAATAACCTTGAATGTAAATGACCTCATTCTCCAATTAAAAGATAGATTGGTTGAATGTATTAAAACAAACAAAAAAAAAACAAGACTCATCAATTTACTGCCTACAAGAAACACAATTCATCAAGAAATATACACACAAACTGAAAGTGAAAGAATGGAAAAAGATAGTCCATGCTAATATGAAAGAAAAAATGAGCAGGAGTAGTCAACCTAATATCAGAAAATTAGACTTTAACACAAAAACTTTTGGACAAAGAAGGGCACTAGGTAAAGCTCAAGGGATCAATTCAACATAAGATCTGACTATAGTACATGTATTTGCACCCAATTCTAGAGCACCTGGCTATTTAAAATAAGTATTAATGTACCTAGAGAGAGACAGAGGCTCAAATACAATAATAATTGGGACTTCAACACCCCACTTTCATCAATGGACAGATCAACTAGACAAAAAATCAACAAAGAAACAACAGAGCTTATCTATACTATGAACCAAATAGACCTAATTGCTATCTACAGAACATTTCATCCCTAATTGGTATCTACAGAACATGTTCCTACAGAACATGAAAAGAATGTATATGAAAGTGCATGAAACTTTCTCTAGACAGACCATATGCTAGGCCATAAAAGAAACTTAACAAATTCAGAAAAACTGAAATCATACAAAGTAGCTTAATGAATATAATGGAATGAAGCTGGAAAGTAACACTTAAGAAACTCTAGAAAATATTCAGACACACAGAAACTGAACAGCACACTCCTGAATGAATAGTGGATAATATAAAATAGATATATATATAATATATAATGGATAATAAGTGGATAATAGAATAAAAATGGAAATAAAAATTCCTAGAAATGGATTAAGATGATAATGAAGATGATATAAAAATTTATGGGATGTGGCAAAAGCAAGATTAAGAGGAAAGTTTATAGAAGTTAGTGCCTATATCAAGAAAGTGGAAAGGCATCAAATAAAAGAGCTAATAATGCATCTCAAAGATCTAGAAAAGATAAGAACAAACCAAATCCAAAATGAGTAGGAAAAAAGCAATAATGAATGTTACAGAAGGGATAAGCAAAATTGAAACCAAAAAAAAAAAGACTCAAAAGATAAATGAAATGAAATTAAGAGCTGTTTTTTTTAAAAAAAAAAAAAAAAGGCAAACAAAATTGATATACCATTGACCCAACTAAGAAAAGGAGAACTCCCAAATTAATAAAATCAGAGATGAAAAAATCAAATATTACAATAGATATCACAGAAATAAAAAGAAACATCAGGAATTGCTAGAAACACTTATGCAGAAGAAATGGATAGATTTCTGGAAACATACAATCTACAAAAATTGAGTCATGAAGACATGAAAACATAAATAGAACAATAAACAATACAGACACTGAATCACTAATAAAGACTCTCCCAAAAAGAGAAGTCCAGGACTGGATGGATTCACTGCTGAATTCCATCAAAATTTTAAAGAACTATTTCAAATTCTTCTCACTACTCAAAAAAATTGAAAGAGAGGCAATTATACCAAACTCCTTCTATGAGGCCAGCATCATCTTAATTCCAAAACCAGAAAAAGACGCAACAAAGAAAGAGAACTATAAACCAATATCCCTTATGAACATAGATGTAAAAATCCTCAACAAAATTCTAGCTAATCAAATCCAACAACACATTACAAAGATCACTTACCCAGAACAAGTGGGATTTATCCCTGGTATGCAGGGATGATTCAACATATACAATTCAATAAATGTGATACATCACATTAACAAATTGAAGAATAAAACCATACAATTATCTCAATAGATGCAGGGAAAGCATTTGATAAAACACAACATTCTCTCATGATAAAAGAAAAATCTACACAAATTGGGTATAAAAGAAGTGTACCTCAACACAAGCAAGACAATATATGACAAACCAAGGAAAGCATTATACTCAATGGGAAAAAGGATCCAGAAGGATCCAGAACCAGACAAGGATGCCTACTCTCACCATTACCATTTAATATAGTTCTGGAAGCTTTAGCCAGAGCTATTAGACAAGAAAAAAAAAATATCAAAGGGATAGAAATGGGAAAAGAGAACATCAGATTACCCTGTTTGCAGGTGACAAATCCTATACACAGAGAAACCAAAAGATTCTAATAATAGATTTTTGGAACTCTTAAGAGAGTTTGGCAAAGTTCCAGGATATAAAAATCAACACACAAAAAACAAATATTTTGTATACATAAACAATGCCATGGCTGAGAAAGAACTTGTAAGATCAGTCACATTCACAGTAGCTACAAAAAAAAATATCTTGGGATAAAGTTAACCTAGGATGTGAAAGTTCTCTACAGTGAAAATTAGAAAATATTAAGGAAATAAGAAAACCCCAAAAAATTGAAAAGTCTTCCATGTTCATGGTTTGGAAGCATTAATATCATCAAAATGTCCATACAATGTCCAATCCAATTTAAATATTCATTGGGATCCCAATCAAAATACCAAAGATGTTCTTCTCAAACTCAGAAAAATTCACCCTAAAATTCATATGGAATCACATGAGGCCCCAAATAGATAAAGCAGTCCTAAAAAAATACATCTAGAAGCATCACAATCTCAGATTTCAATATATATTACAGGTCAGTTATAATCAAGGAGGTACCTTTCTCTGAAGGGAGGAGAGAACTTCCACTTTGACTACGACCTTGTCTAAAAAAGATCAGAGTCAGCAAACTCAAAAGGCTTCCATAGCCTTGGCAACTCATGACAAGAGCCTCCGGAGATTACTGATGCCATAAACAAGAGTGTCAGTTTGTTAAGCCAACAACAGGAGTCACTGTGTACTTACTCCTCATGTAGGATCTCTGTCCTTAATGTGTTGTACAATGTGAATTAATGCTATAACTAGTACTCAAACAGTATTTTTCACTTTGTGTTTCTGTGTGGGTACAAACTGTTGAAATCTTTACTTAATATATACTAAATTGATCTTCTGTATATAAAGATAATTGAAAATGAATCTTGGTGTGAATGGAATGGGAGGGGGGCAGGAGAGGGGAGGGTTGCAGGTGGGATGGAAGTTATGGGGGGGGGAAAGCTATTGTAATCCATCAGCTGTACTTTGGAAATTTATATTTATTAAATAAAAGTTAAAAAAAATAAATTGACATTTTGATAGTTCATTACTGTTTATAGCCTTTGTCTATATTCTTGAGGAACAGTGGTTTTCTACTTAGTACTTTTTAAATCCTAATTTAATGGAGGGTTAAGCTTATGATTATAAAGTAAACTAAAAGTATGTCATTGCAAAAATTAGAAGAAAAATAAGAAAAGAAGGAGAAGGGTAGGAGGGAGGGAGGGAGGTTAGGGTGGGAAGTATCATTATGCTCTTTAAATGCATGTATTAAATACATGAAATCTATTCCCTTTACATAAATTTTAAATGTTTAAAAATATAACAACAGCAGAGAAATCCTTCAACTGAAAACTACACTAAGTGAATTTAAAGAGATATAAGGCATAAATAAAAGAATAGATCAAACAGAATAATAAGTGAGCTTGAAAACAACTTATTTGTAAATATGCAGTTGGAGGAGGAAAAGGTAAGAAATCTGAAGGGAAGAATGGAATAGCATGGAAAGAGTAAGTATTCAAGTTATTAGAGCTCAAGCAGGACCTGAGAATGCCAAAAGGATAGAAAGTACTTTCAAAGACACGACATAACTTCCCACACCTAGAAAAAGATTTATAACCATCCAAGTACCAGAAGGTCAAAGTCACCAGATTCAACCCAACCAAGTCTACTCCATGAAAATAATAATCAAGTTATCCAAATTTTTTTTAAAAGAGGTTGGCGGGGCTGGCACTGTGGCATAGTGGGTTAAGCTGCCACCTGCAGTGCCGGCATCCCATATGGGCGCTAGTTCAAATCCCAGCTGCTCCACTTTCAATCCAGCTCTCTGGTATGACCTGGGAAAGCAGTAGAAGATATCCCAAGTCTTTGGACCCCTGCAGCAACATGGGAGACCCAGAGGAAGATCCTGGCTCCTGCCTTTGGATCAGCACAGCTCCAGCCGTTGAGGCCAATTAGGGAGTGAACCAGCAGATGGAAGACATCTCTCTCTATCTCTCTCTGCCGCCTCTTCTCTCTCTGTGTAACTCTGACTTTCAAATAAATAAATAAATAAATAAAAAAGAGGTTGGCAAAGTTGCAAGAGAAAAGAAACAAATATTTAAAGGACTCCTAATCTGCCTGGCTACAGACTTCTCAGCAGAAACTTTGCAGGCCAGAAATGAATGAGAAGAGACTTTTACAGCAGGAAAGGAAAAACACTGCTAGGCAAGGGTACAGTATCTAGCAATGCTATTCTTCAGCTAGGAGGGAAAGATAAAGATATTTCCAGATAAGCAAAAGCTGAGAGAATTTATCACTTACAGCAGACCTGTACAATGTCACAGGGAGTTCTTCAAACTGAAAGAAAGAGACGCTAACAAGTAAGAAGAAAGCATCAGAAGGCAGAAAACACATAAGTAAGATTAAGTATGCAAACAAGTTTAGAATGTTCTAATATTGTGAACATGCTATGTAAACTATTTATATCCTTACCGTGAAGACTAAAAAATTACCACTACATTAAAACATGCAGAGGCAGGTAATATTTAAAGAGGTCAAAGGTAACATCAACAATTCAAAATGTGGGGAGGAATGAAATATACATGTAGAGTTCTTTATTAGAATCTCTTTTTGTTTGTCTGTATTCCTATCTTAATAAACAATATTAAGTTGTTATTGTTTCAAGATCGCTCATTATACTCAAAGTAATATTTTTCTAAGCCTCATGGTAACCACAAAGCCAGAGCTGACAACAGAACTACCAAAAATAATAAGCAAGGAATCAGAGTACACCACAAGAGATAGTTACTTAACCAAAGATGAAAATTGTAAGAGAGGGATTTTTTAAAAAGGAACTATAATAAAAACACAAACTAGAAACAAAATTCCAGTAGTTAACTTTACCTATCAATAATTATTTTAAATGCCAGTGGACTAAATTCTCCCTTTAAAAGACATGTGACCAAATGGATTAAGAAACACAGCTGGAGCCAGTGCTGTGGTACAGTACGTTAATCCTCCTCCTGAGATGTTGGCATCCCATATGGGTGCCATTTCTAGTCCCAGCTGATCCTCTTCTGATCCTGTTCTCTGCTAGCCCTGGGAAATCAATGGAAGATGGCCTGAACACTTAAGTCCCTGCACCCATGTGGGAGACCCAAAGGAAGCTCCTGGCTCCTGGCTCCTGGCTTCGGATCAGCACAGTGGCCCCATTGTGGTCATTTGGGGAGTGAACCAATAGATGGAAGACCTTTCTCTTTCTCTCTGTCTCTCCTTCTCACTGTCTATAGCTCTCATATAAATAAATAAAATCTTAAAAAAATAACAAGAAACACAGTCCAGCTCTATGTTGTATATAAGAAACTTAAACTCTGAGGATAAACACAGACTGAAAGTGAAGGATGGAACAGGATATTCTACGCAAACTGAGCCAAAAAGAAATCAGGATTTGTTATATTGCTATCAGATAAGATAAATTTTAAGTTAAGAATAGTATAAAGAAGCCAGGAAATTCTTTATATAATGATAAATGGCTTAATCTAGCAAAAGGAAATAATATTTATAAAATACATATACGTTCCTTACTTAAGCGCCCAAATACATGAAGACATAAAGCAAATATTGATAGACATAAAGGGACAGATAGATTCTCACACAATTCTAGTAGGGGACTTTGGCACCCCACTTTAGGAAGTGCACAGATCATCTATACAAAAAAACACAGAAACAGTGGAGACAAATTGTACTCCAGAACAACTAGCTCTAACAGACATCTACAAAACTGTCCATTCAACAGCTGCAGAATAGACATTCTTCTCAACAGCACATGGAACATTTCTAGGGCTGAACATAATGGTAGATTAGAAAACAAGTGCAAAGAAATTTAAGAGTAGAAATCATACCAAGTATCTTTCCTGACCACAATGCAATGAAACTAGACATTAGTAACAAGAAACTGGAAATTATAAAAATATATGGAAACTAGACAACTTATTCCTGAATAATCAATGGACCAAAGAGGAAATTTTTGAAATGAAGGACAGTGGAAACACAATATACTAAAACCTACTAGATACAGCAAAAGCAGTACTACAAGAGAAGC
Source organism: Oryctolagus cuniculus (assembly GCF_964237555.1). Classification (NCBI taxonomy): domain Eukaryota; kingdom Metazoa; phylum Chordata; class Mammalia; order Lagomorpha; family Leporidae; genus Oryctolagus; species Oryctolagus cuniculus. The sequence goes on from NC_091445.1 coordinate 57,352,610, forward strand.
TTAAAGTAATCAATGTCTACATAAAAAAAAAGAAGAAAGAAATCAAGTAAACAACTTACCATTGCACCTCAAAAAACTTGAAAAAGAAGAACAAGTCAAATCCACAATTGGTAGAAGGAAAAAAAAAATAAGCTGTGAGTACATATAAATGACATAGGGACTATAGAAACTATATAGGGTCCAGCATTATGGCATAACAGGTAAAGCCGCTGCCTGTAATGCCAGTATCCTATATGGGCACCAGTTTGAGACCCGGCTGCTCCACTTCCAATCCAGCTCTCTGCTATGGCCTGGGAAAGCAGAAGATGGCCCAAGTCCTTGGGCCCCTGCACACACATGAGAAGACCCCAAGGAAGCTCCTGGCTCCTGGCTTCGGATCAGTGCAGCTCTGGCCATTGCGACCAATTTGGGAGTGAACCAGAGAACGGAAGTCCTCTCTCTCTGCCTCTCCTTCTTTCTCTGTATAACGCTGACTTTCAAATAAATAAATAAATAAATAATTTTTAAAAAAAGAAACTATAGAAACAATATCAAAAAAATCAATGAAATGAAGAGCTAGTTCTTTGAAAAGGAAACAAAATTGGTAAACTTTTAGCCAGAATAACCAAGAAAAAAAAAAAGAATAGAATCAGAGATGAAAATGGAAACATGTGACATCATAGAAATACAAAGTATTGTTAGAGATTACTGTGAACAATTATATGGCAACAAATTCAATAATCCAGAAGAAATGGACAAATTATTGAACACATATATCTTAACAAGATTAAATCATGAGGAAATAGAATACCTAAACAGACCAATAATGAGTAGTAGGATTGAATCAGTAACAAAAAAAAACTTCCATCAAAGAAAAGCCCAGGACCAGATGGCTTCACTGATGAATTCTATCAAACACTGAAAGAAAAATTAATAACAGTCTTTCTTAAATTATTTTAAAAAAAAGGAAACAGAATTCTTTCAAATCCATCCTATGAAGCCAGCATTATCTTAATATCAAAGCCAGACATACAATACAGACATACAATAAAAAAAAAAAAAAGGAAAAGGAAGATACAGGCAAATATTTTGAGAACACAGTTGCAGAAATCCTTAACAAAATATCTAAAAATGAATTCAACAGCACATTAAAAAATCATGGACCATGATCAACTGGATTCTCTCCAGGGCACAAGAAAGGTTCAGCACAGGAAAATATAAAATACATATAATAACCTCATCAACAGAAGAAGGACAAAAATCATATGTTCATCCCATAGATGCAGAAAAGACATTTGATAAAATTAAATATCCCGTGGAGCCAAGATGGCGGAATAGTGAGGGCGCGCACCGATAGTCCGGGAAAATTTAGTTTAATAAAAGGGGAGTTATGGTAGCCTCAGAAAAAAGAACCAGGAAAATATTGCAGACAAAACTCTTCTGGATCCAGTGGGCGTGAATCGGAGGACCTACTGGGAGAACAAGGTCGCCCACTGCGCGCGAAAGCCGAACCGCAGGACCGAGCCGCGGGACTGAGCCGCGGAAGCCGAGCAGCGGGACTGAGCTGCGCAAGCTGCAGGGTCTGCCCGCAAGTGCTCGAAGGGGAGTGCAACAGCGGGGAGACTTGGGAAGTCCAGGGCTCCGAGTCCACACATCGGCGCTGGAAGGGGAGCAGACCTGCGTGGAGAGCGTGGGAGCCCACAGTTCGGGACATCAGCGGCAGACTCAACACACCAGCGCTGGAACGCGAGGTGAGCCGAACCTCAATAACCCGAGACACCGGCAGGCAAGCGGAGAGAGGAGACTAGAGGGAACGACCCCCGGGGCGGGGGGGACTTCACCAAGCTAACTGGAAGAGAGAGAGGGGGAAAAAAAAAAGGTGACTGGTATGGACACGGGTTTCTCTCTCTCCGCTCACCTCTCAAGGGCGAGCAAGACAAAGAGCAGGCGCCATCTTGGACATACGTCATAAGCAGAGCGACCTCAGGTCTGCACCGGCCCTGAGCCTAGCAGTAAAACCTGACTCTGGGTGGGGCGAATTAACAGGAGATTAGGACTTAGTAAATTTATGGTGCTACTGAACTGAGACTGTGAAAAAAGAGACGGTGGGGGAGAGAACTCACGGAATTCACGTGAGCACTCTCCAGAGACGCTACAATTCCGTAACTTTGGCAACCCAGTGGGAGACTGAAGGAGAATTTGAGCCCACTCTAAGGGCCGAACAGATTCCCTGTGTGGTCCTTGGGAAAGAGCTTCTGATCTCTGGCTCCTGTGGGTATATCATTCGCCTGCTAACTACCTCCAACTTTGTTCAGCTGTGCAGAATAACTTCCCTGTTGAATCAAAAAAAAAGAGAGAGAGAGAGAGAGAGAGAGAGAGAGAGAGAGAGGTTTACCACGCCTAACCTGGGAGTGTCACCTTAGGCACACCAAACAGAGCTCTCAGGCCACACCCATCTCAAGCCCTAAGGCTCCCTCAAAAACAGATAGTCCACTTAATCTAGAGTCGTAGTATAACAAGAAAAAGCACCACAGTGAAGAAACCAAATATCTCCAATATGACAAATAACAAACGCAAAAACCAAGGTAATAAAAACAAGGAAGTCACCATGAAGCCCTCAAATGAAAAAGACACCCCAATTCAAGATTATGAGGATGATGACATAGAAGAAATGCAAGAAGCAGATCTCAAAAAATTGATAAGAACATTAAGAAGTTCTCAAAAACAAATTCTTGAACTACAGAAATCCTTAATGGACAAGATAGAAAATCTCTCTCGTGAAAATGAAATATTAAGGAGGAATCAAAATGAAACGAAACAACTAGTACAACAGGAAACTGGGATAGTGACTGAAGTGAAGAATTCAATAGATCAAATGAAAAACACAATAGAGAGCCTTACAAACAGAATGGGTGAAGCAGAAGAGAGAATATCGGACTTAGAAGACAGAGAACAGGAAAGGATACAGTCAGACCAAAGAAAAGAAGAGGAAATTAGGAATCTAAAACATATTGTCGGGAATCTTCAGGATACTATTAAAAAACCCAACATTCGGGTTCTAGGAGTTCCTGAAGGCATGGAGAGGGAGAAAGGATTAGAAGGCCTTTTTAGTGAGATATTAGCAGAAAATTTCCCAGGTTTGGAGAAGGACAGAGAAATCCTAGTACAGGAAGCTCACAGAACCCCTAATAAACACGACCAAAAGAGACCCTCACCACGGCACGTTGTAATTAAACTCTCCACAGTGAAACATAAAGAAAAGATCCTAAAATGTGCAAGAGAGAAACGTCAGATTACTCTCAGAGGATCTCCAATCAGACTCACAGCTGACTTCTCATCAGAAACTCTACAAGCTAGGAGGGAATGGCAAGATATAGCCCAGGTACTAAGAGAGAACAACTGCCAGCCCAGAATATTATATCCTGCCAAGCTCTCATTTGTGAATGAAGGTGAAATAAAGACTTTTCATAACAAACAGAAATTGAAAGAATTTGTTGCCACTCGTCCAGCCCTGCAAAAGATGCTTAAAGATGTGTTACACACAGAAACAAAGAAACACGGTCATCAATATGAAAGAAGGTAAAGGAAGGAAACCAAGGAAGGAAAGCTCACAGCAAAAGACCACAGGGAATTCAAAGCATATATTAGAACTTATCTTTGGCAAATGGCAGGGCAAAGTTACCACTTATCATTAGTCACATTGAACGTGAATGGCCTGAACTGTCCAGTTAAAAGACACCGTTTGGCTGATTGGGTTAAAAAACAAAACCCATCTATTTGCTGCTTACAAGAAACACATCTTTCCAACAAAGATCCATACAGACTGAAAGTGAAAGGCTGGAAAAAGATATACCATGCCAACAGAAATGAAAAAAGAGCAGGCGTAGCCATCTTAATATCAGACACCATAAACTTTACCACAAAAACCATTAAGAGAGACAAAGAGGGACACTACATAATGATTAAGGGATCAATTCAACAGGAAGATATAACAATTATCAATGTATATGCACCTAACTACAGGGCACCGGTTTATCTAAAAGATTTGTTAACGGACTTAAAGGGAGACTTAGACCCCAATACAATAGTACTGGGGGACTTCAATACTCCACTCTCAGAAATAGACAGATCAATAGGACAGAAGATCAACAAGGATACAGTAGATTTAAACGACACTATAGCCCAAATGGATCTAACAGATATATACAGAACTTTCAATCCTACAGCTAAAGATTATACATTCTTCTCAGCAGTACATGGAACCTTCTCTAGGATTGACCACATACTAGGCCATAAAGCAAGTCTCAGCAAATTCAAAAGAATTAGAATCATACCATGCAGCTTCTCAGACCATAAAGGAATGAAGTTGGAAATGAACAACTCAGGAATCCCTAGAGCATACGCAAACACATGGAGATTGAACAACATGCTCCTGAATGAACAATAGGTCATAGAAGAAATCAAAAGAGAAATCAAAAACTTTCTGGAAGTAAATGAGGATAACAGCACAACATACCAAAACTTATGGGACGCAGCAAAAGCAGTGTTAAGAGGAAAGTTTATATCAATAGGTGCCTACATCAAGAAATTGGAAAGGCACCAAATAGATGAGCTTTCTATTCACCTCAAGGATCTAGAAAACCTACAGCAAACCAGACCCAAATCTAGTAGGAGAAGAGAAATAATTAAAATCAGAGAAGAAATCAACAGGATTGAATCAAGAAAAACATTACAAAAAATCAGCCAAACGAGGAGCTGGTTTTTTGAAAAAATAAACAAAATTGACACCCCATTGGCCCAACTAACTAAAAAAAGAAGAGAAAAGACCCAAATCAATAAAATCAGAGATGAAAAAGGAAATGTAACAACAGACACCACAGAAATAAAAAGAATCATCAGAAATTACTACAAGGACTTGTATGCCAGCAAACAGGGAAACCTATCAGAAATGGATAGATTCCTGGACACATGCAACCTACCTAAATTGAACCAGGAAGACATCGAAAACCTAAACAGACCCATAACTGAGACAGAAATTGAAACAGTAATAAAGGCCCTCCCAACAAAGAAAAGCCCAGGACCAGATGGATTCACTGCTGAATTCTACCAGACATTTAAAGAAGAACTAACTCCAATTCTTCTCAAACTATTCAGAACAATTGAAGAAGAGGGAATCCTCCCAAATTCTTTCTATGAAGCCAGCATCACCTTAATTCCTAAGCCGGGAAAAGATGCAGCACTGAAAGAGAATTACAGACCAATATCCCTGATGAACATAGATGCAAAAATCCTCAATAAAATTCTCGCCAATAGAATGCAACAACACATCAGAAAGATCATCCACCCAGACCAAGTGGGATTTATCCCTGGTATGCAGGGATGGTTTAATGTGCGCAAGACAATCAATGTGATACACCACATTAACAGACTGCAGAAGAAAAACCATATGATTCTCTCAATAGATGCCGAGAAAGCATTTGATAAAATACAACACCTGTTCATGATGAAAACTCTAAGCAAACTGGGTTTGGAAGGAACATTCCTCAATACAATCAAAGCAATCTATGAAAAACCCACAGCCAACATCCTATTGAATGGGGAAAAGTTGGAAGCATTTCCACTGAGATCTGGGACCAGACAGGGATGTCCACTCTCACCACTGCTATTCAATATAGTTCTGGAGGTTCTAGCCAGAGCTATTAGGCAAGAAAAAGAAATTAAAGGGATACAAATTGGGAAGGAAGAACTCAAACTATCCCTCTTTGCAGATGACATGATTCTTTATTTAGGGGACCCAAAGAACTCTACCAAGAGACTATTGGAACTCATAGAAGAGTTTGGCAAAGTAGCAGGGTATAAAATCAATGCACAAAAATCAACAGCCTTTGTATACACAGACAATGCCATGGCTGAGGAAGAAATTCTAAGATCAATCCCATTCACAATAGCTACAAAAACAATCAAATACCTTGGAATAAACTTAACCAAGGACGTTAAAGATCTCTACGATGAAAATTACAAAACCTTAAAGAAAGAAATAGAAGAGGATACCAAGAAATGGAAAAATCTTCCATGCTCATGGATTGGAAGAATCAACATCATCAAAATGTCCATTCTCCCAAAAGCAATTTATAGATTCAATGCAATACCAATCAAGATACCGAAGACCTTCTTCTCAGATCTGGAAAAATTGGTGCTGAAATTTATATGGAGGCACAAGAGACCTCGAATAGCTAAAGCAATCTTGTACAACAAAAACAAAGCCGGAGGCATCACAATACCAGATTTCAGGACATACTACAGGGCAGTTGTAATCAAAACAGCATGGTACTGGTACAGAAACAGAAGGATAGACCAATGGAACAGAATTGAAATACCAGAAATCAACCCAAACATCTACAGCCAACTTATATTTGATCAAGGATCTAAAACTAATTCCTTGAGCAAGGACAGTCTATTCAATAAATGGTGCTGGGAAAATTGGATTTCCACGTGCAGAATCATGAAGCAAGACCCCTACCTTACACCTTACACAAAAATCCACTCAACATGGATTAAAGACCTAAATCTACGACCTGACACCATCAAGTTACTAGAGAACATTGGAGAAACCCTTCAAGATATTGGCACAGGCAAAGAGTTTCTGGAAAAGACCCGGGAGGCACAGGCAGTCAAAGCCAAAATTAACTATTGGGATTGCATCAAATTGAGAAGTTTCTGTACTGCAAAAGAAACAGTCAGGAGAGTGAAGAGACAACCGACAGAATGGGAAAAAATATTTGCAAACTATGCAACAGATAAAGGGTTAATAACCAGAATCTACAAAGAGATCAAGAAACTCCACAAAAACAAAACCAACAACCCAATTAAGAGATGGGCCAAGGACCTCAATAGACATTTTTCAAAAGAGGAAATCCAAATGGCCAACAGGCACATGAAAAAATGTTCAAGGTCATTAGCAATCAGGGAAATGCAAATCAAAACCACAATGAGGTTCCACCTCACCCCGGTTAGAATGGCTCACATTCAGAAATCTACCAACAACAGATGCTGGCGAGGATGTGGGGAAAAAGGGACACTAACCCACTGTTGGTGGGAATGCAAACTGGTCAAGCCACTATGGAAATCAGTCTGGAGATTCCTCAGAAACCTGAAGATAACCCTACCGTTCGACCCAGCCATCCCACTCCTTGGAATTTACCCAAAGGAATTTAAATTGGCAAACAAAAAAGCGGTCTGCAGCCTAATGTTTATTGCAGCTCAATTCACAATAGCTAAGACCTGGAACCAACCTAAATGCCCATCAACGGTAGACTGGATAAAGAAATTATGGGATATGTACTCTTTAGAATACTATACTGCAGTAAGAAACAACGAAATCCAGTCATTTGCAACAAAATGGAGGAATCTGGAACACATCATGCTGAGTGAAATAAGCCAGTCCCAAAGGGACAAATACCATATGTTCTCCCTGATCGGTGACAACTGACTGAACACCAAAAAGGAAACTTGTTGAAGTGAAAGGGACACTATGGGAAACGGTGACTTGATCAGCATAGCCCTGACTGTTAATGAACAACTTAATACATTATCCCTCTTAGTAGTTTTTTTGTCTGTTCTACTTAATATGACTGATTTAATTCTGTAATTAATACACAGTTATTCTTAAGTGTTGAAATTTAACTGAAATGTGATCCCTGTTAAACATAAGAGTAGGAATAAGAGAGGGAAGAGATATATAATTTGGGACATGCTCAAGCTGACTTGCCCCAAATGGTAGAGTTAGAAACATACCAGGGGACTCCAATTTAATCCCACCAAGGTGGCATGTACCAATGCCATCTCACTAGTCCAAGTGATCAATTTCAGTTCGCAATTGATCATAATGAAAGGACTAAGAGTCAAAGGGAGCACATAAGCAAGTCTAGTACCTGCTAACACTAACCGATAGAATAAATAAAGGGGAGAGTGATCCAACATGGGAAGTGAGATACTCAGCAGACTCATAGAATGGCAGATGCCCTAAATAGCACTCTGGCCTCAGAATCAGCCCTAAAGGCATTCAGATCTGGCTGAAAAGCCCATGAGAGTATTTCAGGCATGGAAAGCCAAGACACTCTGGCAAAAGATCTCTGTGAGTGAGATCTCAGTGAAAAGAACAGGTCTTCAAAGAAGGAGGTACCTTTCTCTGAAGGGAGGAGAGAACCTCCACTTTGACTATGACCTTGTCTAAACAAGATAAGAGTCGGAGAACTCAAGGGGCTTCCATAGCCTTGGAAACTCATGACTGGAGCATAGGGAGATTACTGATGCCATAGACAGGAGTGTCAATTGGTAAAGTCAACAACAGGAGTCACTGTGCACTTACTCCTCATGTAGGATCTCTGTCATTAATGTGCTGTGCATTGAGATTTAATGCTATAACGAGTACTCAAATAATATATTTCACTTTGTGTTTCTATGGGGGTGCAAACTGTTGAAATCTTTACTTAATGCATACTAAACTGATCCTCTGTAAAAAAAAAAAAAAAAAAGAAATTATCAATTCCCAACTTGACTCTCACTGGGATTAAACATGACAATAGGTCTGATCTGATTTCATCATCATTTAAAAAAAATCATCTATTATTTTTCACTTTATGTTTCTGTGTGGGAGCAAACTGTTGAAATCCTTACTTAATGTATACTAAGCTGATCTTCTGTATATTAAGATAATCGAAAATGAATCTTGACGTGAATGGAAGGGGAGAGGGAGTGGGAAAGGGGAGGGTTGTGGGTGGGAGGGACGGTATGGGGGGGAAGCCATAGTAATCCATTATTCGTACTTTGGAAACGTATATTCATTAAATAAAAGTTAAAAAAAAAAAATTAAATATCCCTTCAAGGTAAAATGAAAAAAAAAAAAAAGAAAAAAAAAAAACCTCTGACCAAATTAGGTATAGAAGGGACATCCTCAACATAGTAAAGACCAAGCACAACAAGCCAAATAGCTAATATCATATAGAGTGAGCAAAAGCAGAAACTTTCTCTATAACATCTGGAACAAGACAAGTATGTTGACTTTCACTACTTTTATTCAACATAGCACATTAAGTCCTAGCTAGCGAAATTAGGCAACATAAAGAAATAAAGCATATCCAAATTATAAAATAAGTCAAATTGATACTATTTGCAGATGACATGATCTTACATATATAGAAAACCCCAAAGACTCAACCAAAAAGCTGTTAAAACTAATAAAACTCAGCAAAGTTGCAAGATACAAATCAATTTACAAATACCGGTAGCATTAACATAGACCAGTAGTGACTATTTGAAAGAGAAATCAAGAAAGCAGTATAGTTTCCAATAGCTACAAAAAAAAAAGAAAAAAAAAAGAAAAAAACTGGGAATCAATTTAACCAGAGCTGAACAATTTCAACAACAAAAACTATGAATTGTTGATGAAGGAAATTGTTGAGGATACAAAGGAATCAAAAGATATCCCATGTTCATGGAATGGAAAAACCAATAAAACCCAAAAATGCATATTTAAGCTAAAGCAATTTAGAGATTCAGTGCAATTTCTATAAAAATCCCAATGATATTTTTCATAAAACTGGAAGAAAACACTAAAATCTATGATGAAAACATACACACAACCCACAACCTGAATAGGATAGTCAAAGAGATCTTGAGCAGAAAGAACAAAGCCTGCCTGACTTGTAAAATATATTACAAAGCTACAATAATTAAAACAGCACAGTATTTGGTATAAAAACAAATTAATAGAACAGAACAGAACAGAGAAGGAAGGTTCTTCAAAAAACTAATAATACAACTGTAGCATTACCATATGATCCTGCCATCCCACTCCTGGGGTTATATCCAATTAAAATGAAATCCATCTGACAAAAAGACATCTGCACTGCCATGCGTACTGCAACACTATTCACAGCATCCAGGAAATGGACACACAACATAAGTACCTATTCATCAATGAATGGATAAAGAAAATGTGTCACATCTATGCAGTCAAATATTCCTCAGCACAAAAAGAGTGAAATCTTGACAATTTTAAGAACAGATGGAACTGGAGGTTATGCTAAAAGAAATGATATAATCACAGAAAGACAAATTTTGTATGATCTCACCCCTTGTAGAGTCTGAAACACAGGTGATCTCATAGAAGTTAAAAAATGTAATGATGCTTACCACAGGCGGGGTAAGGAGATGTAGCAACAAGTTCATTGATGAGTACTAAGTTATACCGAGATAGCAGAAGGAAGTTCTGGGAATCTATTGCAGATTAGGGTGACTATAGATAATGTAAATGTGTTGTTGTTCATTTCTATGGTTAAAAAATCTGGAAGGTCAGATTTTGGATGTTTCACTAAAGATAAATGTTAAATGCTTGAAAGGATAAATATGTTTTCCTGACTGGATATTACACAATGTAAACATGTAATAAAACATCACACAGTACCTCAGAAACATGTACAATTACATTTCTGTTAAATTTTTTAATTCAAAAAAATAAAAAAGTGGAGAAAAAAGAGAAATAGAAAAACAAAGTTTTATAAAATTATTTTTAGGCCATACCAATTATTTTAGGCCATGTCAAAATGTCTGTATCAAATTGTTAGGTCAAAACAGTGTTTTTTAACTTTTTGAAACTATTAATCATTACTGTTTACTATGTACCAAGAAAATTACTGTCTTAGATAAAACAAAAAGGTAGACTGAATAACAAAATGTTTAAATAATTATTCCCAAATCACATTAACTATTTTTTTTTTTTTGACAGGCAGAGTGGACAGTGAGAGAGAGAGACAGAGAGAAAGGTCTTCCTTTGCCGTTGGTTCACCCTCCAATGGCCGCCGCGGCCAACGCGCTGCGGCCGGCGCACCGCGCTGATCCGATGGCAGAAGCCAGGAGCCAGGTGCTTTTCCTGGTCTCCCATGGGGTGCAGGGCCCAAGCACCTGGGCCATCCTCCACTGCACTCCCGGGCCACAGCAGAGAGCTGGCCTGGAAGAGGGGCAACCGGGACAGAATCCTGCGCCCCGACCAGGACTAGAACCCGGTGTGCCGGCGCCGCTAGGCGGAGGATTAGCCTAGTGAGCCGCGGCGCCGGCCCCAAATCACATTAACTATTAAGTGACAGAGACAATATGTGGCTTGGCATTCTGTTTCCAGATGTCATGTGCTTAACTACATTGCCACACAACCTCACCATTAGTTCATTCATTCATTCATCCATTCAACAAACTTCTGTTAAACACCTCCTAACAGGCACTGGTGAAGGTGATGAATCTACAGAGATAAACAAAATATACATTTGTATTCTCATATAATTTATATTCTGGTGGAAGAGACAATAGATAAGTAATCAAATAATTATATAATTATAGATTAGGTAAAATTTCTATGAAGTAAATGAATAGAATGCAGTGAGAGAGAAAAATAGGATAGGGTCCAGCTGGAGGAAACTCACTCTGTTAGTATAAAATTAGGGTCACATATTCATTAAGAAACTATAATGGAAATGACTTTTTTTTTACTTTTATTTAATGAATATAAATTTCCAAAGTACAGCTTATGGATTACAATGGCTTCCCCTCCCATAACTTCCCTCCCACCCGCAACCTGCTCCTTTCCTACTCCCTCTCCCCTTCCATTCACATCAAGATTCATTTTCAATTCTCTATATACAGAAGATCAGTTTAGCATATATTCAGTACAGATTTCAACAGTTTGCACCCACATAGAAACACAAAGTGTAAAATACTGTTTGAGTACTAGTTATAGCATTAATTCACAATGTACAGCACATTAAGGACAGAGATCCTACATGAGGAGTAAGTGCACAGTGACTCCTGTTGTTGACTTAACAAATTGACACTCTTGTTTATGGCATCAGTAAGCACCCTAGGCTCTTGTCATGAGTTGCCAAGGCTATGGAAGCCTTTTGAGTTTGCTGACTCTGATCATATTTAGACAAGGTCGTAGTCAAAGTGGAAGTTCTCTCCTCCCTTCAGAGAAAGGTACCTCCTTCTTTGATGCCCTGTTCTTTCCACTGGGATCTCACTCCCGGAGATCCTTCATTTAGGTGGTTTTTTTTTTTTTTTTTGCCAGAGTGTCTTGGCTTTCCATGCCTGAAATACTCTCATGGGCTTTATACCAGATTTCAGGACATACTACAGGGCAGTTGTTATCAAAACAGCATGGTACTGGTACAGAAACAGATGGATAGACCAATGGAACAGAATAGAAACACCAGAAATCAATCCAAACATCTACAGCCAACTTATATTTGATCAAGGATCCAAAACCAATCCCTGGAGTAAGGACAGTCTATTCAATAAATGGTGCTGGGAAAATTGGATTTCCACGTGCAGAAGCATGAAGCAAGACTCCTACCTTTCACCTTACACAAAAATTCATTCAACGTGAATTAGACTTAAATCTACGACCCGACACCATCAAATTATTAGAGAGCATTGGAGAAACTCTGCAAGATATAGGTACTGGCAATGACTTCTTGGAAAATACCCCAGAAGCACAGGCAGTCAAAGCCAAAATTAACATTTGGGATTGCATCAAATTGAGAAGTTTCTATACTGCAAAAGAAACAGTCAGGAGAGTGAAGAGGCAACCGACAGAATGGGAAAATATATTTGCAAACTATGCAACTGATAAAGGGTTGATAACCAGAATCTACAAAGAAATCAAGAAACTCCACATGATCAAAACAAACAACCCACTTAAGAGATGGGCCAAGGACCTCAATAGACATTTTTCAAAAGAGGAAATCCAAATGGCCAACAGGCACATGAAAAAATGTTCAAGATCACTAGTAATCAGGGAAATGCAAATCAAAACCACAATGAGGTTTCAGCTCACCCCGGTTAGAATGGCTCACATTCAGAAATCTACCAACAACAGATGCTGGAGAGGATGTGGGGAAAAGGGACACTAACCCACTGTTGGTGGGAATGCAAACTGGAAATGACATTTAAAAGCTGCTTTTTCTCTGCTATTGAGGAACAGTGTTTTTTTTTTTTTTCCTTCGTACTATTTGTTGAACTCTTTTACTTAGTGTAGGGTTAACTTTACAATCATTAAGTATACTGAAAGTAGATCTCTGTAAGAATTAAGAGTGGGAATGAGAGAGGGAGGAGGAAGAATGGTTGCAGGTTGTGCAGGAGGAAGGGCAGAGTAGAAAGAATCACTATGTTCCTAAATATATATATTATATATATATATATATGAAACACATGAAACTTGTACAACTTAAACAAAATTTAAAAAAAAAAAAACAAGCATTTTTGTCTCCTTCACAGTCATAAAAACTTTAATTTGTCTCCTTTGTATTCCTTGATGTGAGCAGTTTATTCTACTTATTTACTGAGGAGTTAAAAAGGAAAAAACAAATATGGCTGATTGCTTTTATTCATGATGAGATGCTACATTCTCTAATGATTCTTCAGGGAAAAAAAGGACACAGATATGCATGCGTGCACACCTATGCCTGAGTATGTGAATATGTGCGTATATATAAATATGCATACACCCATACACATGGATTTCAAAATTTCTTGCACCAAAATAAACATATCTTTAAATTCCATTTTCAGTGAGCTCTCTGAAGTATGTGTGTGTCTGAGTGTGTGTGTTTCCTTATCTTATCCATCTTTCTATAGTTATGTAAGTCTCAGAATGAGATCATAGAAAGAAGGATAATGTAAATGGAAAGTTTTACTTGTTTCTTACTTAAGTCACCTGTTTAAAAAAAGATTTCTCACTACATAAATAGACTTGAACAAATACTGTTTCCTTCAGAGGTTTTGCACTGTTCTGGTACAGAAGACTGGGAAAGTCCACATGAGTTTGGGAAACAAAGTGGTGCACTTTGAAGCTTGCCTTGAAACAATTACATTTCTATATAAAATATATACATAACACAAAATTTTGTTAAATATATATTTATATATTCATAGATAGGTATGATTTATGCAGACATTTACACATATTTTACACACAGGGTCCCCAACTTAAGGTGGTTCAACTTCTTTTTTGACTTTATGTTGTTGTGAGAATGTTATATATTCAGTAGAAACTATACTTTGAATTTTGATCCCTTTGATCCTGGGATCTTATAATGCTGGGCAGTGGACACAGCCACAGTTTCCAGTCAGCCCAGCTATCAAGAGGAAAAACAACCAAGATGCTACAATGAATGCTGTGTTGCTAAGGTAGGACATTCAGTAGAGTGGGTTTTTAAATATATTTTGAGGAGCAGGCGCTGTGGTGCAGCAGGTTAACACCCTGGCCTGAAGTGCCATATGGGCGCTGGTTTGAGAACCAGCTGCTCCTCTTCCAATCCAGCTCTCTGCTATGGCCTGAGAAAGCAGTAGAGGATTGTCCGAGTCCGTGGGAGACCAGGAATAAGCTCCTGGCTTCGGATAGGCAACTCCAGCCTTTGTGGCCAATTGGGGAGTGAACCATCGGATGGAAAATCTCTCTCTTCTCTTCTTTCTCTCTCTCTCTCTCCCTCTCTCTCTCTCTCTCTGCCTCTCCTCTCACTGTGTAACTCTTTCAAATAAATAAATCTTTTTAAAAATTAAATATATTTTGAACTTATGATGAGTTTATTGCTAACCTCATCATTCATCAAGGTACCCATCTATAAGTACATACATATAAAAATATACATATGAAATTTTAAAAATTGGTCTTATTCATTTATTCTTCTTTATTTAAAGGGGAGAGAGAAAGAGGTGGGGGGATGGGATTTCCATCTTCTGGTTTACTTCTCAAATGCCCACAACAGCCAGAGCTGGGTCAGACTGAAGCCAGAAGACTAAGACTCAGTTAGGGTTTCCTCTGTCATGGGCAGGGACCCAAGCATTTGCACCATCACCTGTAGCTTCCTAGGATGCTCATCAGCTGGTAGCTGGAATCAGGAATGGAGCTGGGACTGAACCCAGGCACTCAGAAATAAGATGCAGGTGTCCCAAGTAGCATCTTAGCCACTGTGCCCAATACCTGCCACATGGGATGTGAAATTGAAAGCAGCAGAGCCTATCCCCTTTTCCACTGAGTGCCATATGATCATCACCCAGACTGCCTTTCATCCTGTGAGGTGAAAGCTTCTATTTGAAACTCTAATTTTGTAGAGTTTTTTTTAATTAATAGGCAATTTTTAGAACAGTTGATAGGATTCAGGATGTGCTATCTCAAAATATGACACCTCTGCACTTAAGAAAATAGCAGAAGCAGGAATATATACCTGACCTTGTGCCCTTATCTCTTGAAGCAAGAAATAAAAGAATCTCTGACCTTGCTCCAACAATGGCCACAAGACTCTCTTCAAGGGGTGTTGATTCTACAGCTAGAGGAAAGGAGTGTCACACAGGGAAACACAGAAGAATCTGAACAAAACAGCCTTCTAAGTCCCCCAGTTTATTCCCCACTTTTGCCCTCCAATCACACTTTTGCATGACTGCCCATAAAAGTACACTGCTTTCTCTATTTTGCAAAAGTTTTCTTTTCTGAAGGCTTGCATGTCATGCCAAACTTAGATGAATTTGAAAGCTTTCTGTTAGTTGTTACAGAGGTTTCATCCACAAACTAGCAATAGATGAGAGGAGAGAGACCTTTTCTCCCCTACCCAGTTTTTGCTTTACAGAAAAACAGGCGTTTCTAGATTCCTGCCTCTCCACTCACTCCCACAGTCTTCCCTAACACTAACATCTGGCATTAATGTGGTATGCTTGTTACAACTGATAAGCCAATATTGATATACTATTATCGAATAAGCCCACAGTTTGCATTAAAATGTACTCTGTTACACATTCTATGTGTTTTTCCAACTGCCCAATACCATGTGTCTCTCGTTACCTGTCGCTCCCCCTCTTCGTGGAGGAACGACACAGGACCCTGCGCTGTTCTTTCGTCTGCTCGGCCCTCCCCGGGTTTGCTGCTGGTTCTTCCCGGGTTGGCTACTATCCCTTCCACCTCCGTGGAAGGGCAGTTCCCCCTGGCCGCATTCCCCACTTCCGCAGGGGAGCGGCACACCACCGGCCGGTTCTCTCGGGGGCTGCACAGGTGTTCCTTCAGCTAGATGTTCCCCTTAGATGTTCCTGGTGCATGCCGTCTCTCTCCTCCTTTATAGTCCTCCTCCGCCAATCCCAACTCGGCTGCCCACACGCCGAGTACGCTGCTCTCCTCCAATCAGGAGCAAGTCCTACAGTTTATTGGTTGAACTGGAGGCAGCTGGGCAGAAGCTGTTTTCTCCTCTCCCAGCGCCATATTGTAGGAGAGCAGATGCATAGAATAAGTCTTAATTCCAGTAACCCAGTCTAGTCCGAGCTGCTCCCCACAGAGGAGAGCAGATGCATAGAATAAGTCTTAATTCCAGTAACTTAGTCTAGTCCGAGCTGCTCCCCACAGTTACCCAATGATAGGAACTAGGTTTCATTGTCCTAAAAATATGCTATGCTCCATCTGTTCACCTCTTTCCCAGTCCTCTCAATCGCTGAAAACCACTGATCTTTTTCTTTATCAGTAGATATGTCTTTCTCAGATTGTCAAACGGTTGGAATGACACAGGGGATAGTCTTTTCAGACTGACTTCTTTCACGGAGCAGTATGCATTTAAGGTCATTTTATGGATTTCCATGGCTTGATAGCTCATTCACTTCCGTCATTGAATAATATTTAATTGTACGTATATGTAACATTTATTTATCAACTCACCTACTGAGGAACATCTCGGCTGCTTACAAATGCTGGATATTATTAATAAAGTTACAGAATAGAGGATTTTTTAAAAAACTCTTTCCAAACTTCTAAGCCACCTAACGAAAATCCCTCTGGAGTTGTGCTATTGCTCTTGTATTTTTAGAACATGGCAAGGAATAAACAGAAACTTTTAACAGTGACCTTTGTTTCACAGAACACAAAATTTAATTTTGAATTGACACTAAGGAACTTGAGTATAAACTCAATTATTTCTATCTAAATGCTATTAGATTGCCTGAGAAATTTATATTTCCTCTCATTTCAGGACATTTA
Organism: Oryctolagus cuniculus; assembly: GCF_964237555.1. NCBI lineage: Eukaryota > Metazoa > Chordata > Mammalia > Lagomorpha > Leporidae > Oryctolagus > Oryctolagus cuniculus. Next base: position 57,369,648 of record NC_091445.1, read on the forward strand.
TAATGATACCTCATAAACTAAAAAATTTGTATATAAGCAAGTACTCACATGTTGTGTATATAAATACAGTGATTCTACGTGCACAGGAGAAAGATACTTTTCTCTAAATTCTACCTATTTGTGAAAAACATCATAAGAACACTTGAATCATCACACTGAAATTGCCACTTCTGTACACATTAATTACATCAATGTCCAAGCCTAGAATTCAAGGTAACAATTCTACAAAATTAGAATTTCATTTATAACCAATTGACAGCCTCAATTCCTTGTTGTTTTTTTTTTCCTAGGGAGTTCAAACTCAGGCCTCATTATCTATTATTGATAGCTGTCAATAACATACCATTATTTTATCTTGTAAGTCTTATATTGATTCTTTCACCCAATGTCAGCTGTACTAAAAATACTAGTTCTAAATTAAAGTGACAGATGACTTCCTTCTCAATAAACACGAAAACAAGACAAAGGAAGCTGAATTACTGAGTTCCCAGAGGCACACCGTGGCGTGTGACTTTGCTCCTTGTCTAACCACACCAGATACAGAGCGGTTTCTTCCCAATCCCTGAATCATTTGAGTTAAGCTTCAGCGCTGTGCGAACCCCAGCAAGCAGGCACGGGGCTGCCCTCTGCATTAGTGTGCCACCTTCAGCCCCTCCATTATGAGTGATTTAGCTCAGCCCCATTTGTCACCAGGCTGCTTTGCACGTACATCCCCTTAGCCTGGATCTAAATGCAAACTTTATTATTTCACATTGCTTTTCACGTAAAATAATGTCTGCATAATTCTGTTCCTAAATCACATATAAATCCTTTTTAAACCAAGCCTACTCAGTGGCAGCACTTTCATGTTATTCTCACAATTTTGGGCCTTCCCTACCCCACATCCCACCTCTTGATTTCTAGCCAAAAAAAAAAAACCTGCCCTACTTCCACAGCTGACATTAAGGACCTTCCTGCCTAGAATCTGAATTACCACTACTAAATCTCATGAACTTATCCCCAGACTGTTGGTTTTTAAATAGCTAATTTTTACTCCCACATATAAAATTTTGACACAAATATCCACTTGTGTGTCTACCTCTTTAGAAATATGCCTTGGTTTGCAATTTTAGCTTTTTACGTCTATCTCTCTCTCTCTCTTTTAAAGGAAAGATACAAACACCTGACTGATGTGAGGATTATTTTTCCTTGAAACTTCTTAAACAACAGGTGAGCTCTTTCAAGACCTGTCCAGCCGCCAGGTGATCATTTTCCTTAGCATTCTCCAACCCTTTTGGGTGAGAAGGGGTGGTACCAGACTGTAGAGCAGGTCCAGGGTAAATGAGTCATTTCATTTTGCAAAGGTCAGGAGATGCCAAAGAACTAAAATATTAAAGAGTTCTGAATATTAAATTGGCCAATTAAAAGTAACATTTTGTAAAAATTAATCTCCCTAATTCTTTCTCTCTATGTTTTATTACTAGCATAGTGTGGGTAAAAACCATAAATCACTCCCCATCACTAGCCTCTTAAATTAAGATTTTATTTATGATTTTCCTTTATAAAAACAAAAGAATTTCTTAGAAGACTTGACAACAGAGGGGCGGATATATGGATTATCTGTTAAAGTGCCACTTAAGTTGACCAAATCCCTTATCAGAGTGCCAGATTTGAGTCCAGCTCCACTCCTGGTCCAGCCTCCTGCTAATGTGTATCCTGGGAGGCAGCACATGCTGGTTCAAGCAGCAGGGCCCTGTGACTCACATGGGACCTAGACTGAATTGTAGGCTCTAGTTTTGGGCTAACCCAGCCATGTCTGTTAGCAAGCAATTGGGAAGTAAACAAGCAGATGGAAGATCTCTTTGGGTTTGTCTGTGTGTGTGTGTGTGTGTGTGTGTGTCTTTGCCTTTCAAGTAAAATGAAAATAAATAAATAAAACATTTTAAAGAGGAATAACAACAAAAAACTGTGGATTAACAGAAGTTCACATACAATCTGGCGATGAAATATTTCTCATGTGGGAAATATCATCTTGAAATTATAACTACAAGTTAGGATGCTGGTCATGCTAAAAAGAACTATTTAAATACGAAAGTATAACTGTCTAGCTTGATGTATGCTGCATAAAAGCAAGGAGCAAACCCACCCCAAAGACTGTAACTGGGAAATTGTCATATGAAGTACAGAAAAGGGAATAAAAGCGGGAAAGAGAAAGTAATTTTGAAAGCAATTTGGTGCTTTCGAAACTAATTCCTTACTCTACAAAAAATTAGAAAATGGATTTCCATTCTGATTTATATAAAACATAAGCAAGGAGAACAAGTTTTGCATTCTATAAATTGGAAAAATTTTGCCATACTTCTTTGTTTTAAGGAGACATGAATTGTCTCCTTGATTCAAATGCCAGTTTGACAACACAATCTATTAAAACTACTAACACAAGAAATTTGAATCTATAGAAATGCAAGAAAAGGGAAATGATGTTCTCATATTTAAAACCCTCAAGAATTATTAAAACACTGAATTTAAAACCTAATGCTTTAAAATTATTTAACTAACCACCACATCACAAAGTTGATATTTATTTAGGGCTATTTTATAGTCAGTAATAGATATGGACAGGAAAAGAACTCAGAGGTAAATAGCTCTGAAATTGAGCATCAGCAACCAGAAGACAAATCTCCCAAAAACTGAATGATCATCCTTACTTCTACTTATCTCCCAGGATGGGGCATTTCTCAAAACCATGTTAATGCTCTGATCACTCACGATGGACAAATCTGACTTGCTTCTTTTTGATGAGACTAATCTCCAATGACCATTTCTGTTTTACAGTCTTCGGAAAAATGAGAATTGACAAATAGTGTGTGTGTGTCGCTCCCCGTCTTCGTGGAGGAACGACACAGGACCCTGCGTTGTTCTTTTGTCTGCTCGGCCCTCCCCGGGTTTGCTGCTGGTTCTTCCCGGGTTGGCTACCGTCCCTTCCACCTCCGTGGAAGGGCGGTTCCCCCTGCCACTTTCCCCACTTCCGCAGGGGAGTGGCACACCGCCGGCCGGCTCTCTAGGGGGCTGCACAGGTGTTCCTTCAGATAGATGTTCCTGGTGCATGTTGTCTCTCTCCTCCTTTATAGTCCTCTTCACCAATCCCAACTCTGCTACCCACATGCCGAGTACGCTGCTCTCCTCCAATCAGGAGCAGGTCCTACAGTTTATTGGTTGAACTGGAGGCAGCTGTGTAGAAGCTGTTACTCCCTTCTCAGCGCCATATTGTGGGAGAGCAGATGCATAGAATAAGTCTTAATTCCAGTAACTTAGTCTAGTCCGAGTTGCTCCCAGTTGCTCCCCACATGTGTGGTATATAATTATGTCGGAAAAAGCTATCTCACAGAAAATGTAGAAAAAAATCCTATCTCACAGAAAAGCCCCAAATATCAAATCCAAACAACTACCCATATTCCCATCAAATCTAGTTATTTAAAGAAGTAAGAGTTCTATCTTGGCTTCTTCAATTCATTTCCATTTTCAAATATTTTCTCTTGCTAACTACTTTCAATAATTGAGGTAATACACTTGTCAATATTTTCCTAAAGTTGTACAGAAATACACACAAAGAATTATCAACACAATAAACATGTTTTCATACAGCAATATAGCATAACTATTTGTTATTATATATAGTTTCACCTATTCTTTTTGTTGGTTACATAGAACCCAACTGTAAAGATATGATGTGATTTGTTTTACTGTTTTCTTATCAATGAACATTTGTGTTGGTGACAGGCACAAACATAGGCCTTTGAGTTCAAAACTGTAAATAAGACTCACCAAGATGATATTTTTGGCTCTATGGAATGTGCATTTAAAATTTTAATAGCTATAACCAAACTGATCTTGAAAGGTATTACAAATTCACTTTAAAACTGCAGGGGATGCGAAGGTCATTTTCATGCCACAGACCATCCCAGTATAGTGCTGCACAAAATGTCTTCAGCTTTCTCCATATTATCGCAGTCTGATAGCCAAAAACAGGTGGTCTTGTTTCAATTTTCATTCCCTCAATTAGTAATTAGATCATGCAACTTTTTGTGTTTATCAGTCATTTCTAGTTCTTTATCTCTTAATTGCCTATTTATATTCTGTGTTCATTTTTCTATTAAGTGAATAATTTTTTTCTTACTGTGTAGGAAGATCTATAGATATAAGGAATATTTGCTACACACAACTATTATATGTGGTACAAGTATTTTCACATTAGTTGCTTGTATTTTAATTTTGTATTTAGAATTCCTGATGTATTCCAATCTATCCATGCTGCCTTCTTTATGGCTTCTGGCTCGTGTGTCTTACTAAGAATGCCACTCCAAATTCAAAACAGTTTCTTCAAATATTTTATAGCTGCTAGATTTTTTTGATCTGTCTATGGCTTGTTCTGTGTATATGGTATGACAGAAGAATTTATTGTATTTGTATAAGAATTTGTATTCTTCCTTGAATACCCAATGGTTCAAACAACTATGGATATAAAATATCCTTCTTAACAAATACTAAGTTTCCTTTTGTAACAATTTTTGGGCCATTGTCTAGTTGAGTTCCACTTATCTGCTTATCTATTTACCTTCCAGTCTCATCTCATTTTGTTGTAGTAACTCTTTTGTCTCTTCCAATACATAACTCATTATCATTGTTACAATTTTTTCCATATGGACTTACATATCATCTTTTTAGATGCTGATGGGACTGAATCATATTTAACATACTCAATTCATACAGGCTGATATCTTCATGTCATAACTTTTCCCCATTCAGACAAGTTTCTTAAGAACTTCACTATATGAAGGACAAAAATGATGAAAATAAAACCACTCATGAATACTGAAGGACAAGCATTGGTGAACACAAATCTTAAGTAAACTTTCCAAATCAGCAGTATGTAATTACAAAGAAATTATGAAGAGAACTCCATTTTAATTCTGGACTTTGCTCTCAATAAAGAGACACATCAGTCATTTTAATGACTTTTTCTAACATTGCTTTTGCTTTTTGTCCCCCAAGAAGTGAAGGTGTTGAACTAAATTCAGCATATATAAAGATTTAGTCACAGAGATAATAAAGGGAAAAGAAGACATGTCATTTAAGAAAGGTTTGGTTTTGGCTAGCGCCACGGCTCATTAGGCTAATCCTCCGCCTTGCAGCACCAGCACACCGGGTTCTAGTCCCGGTCAGGGCACCGGATTCTGTCCCGGTTGCCCCTCTTCCAGGCCAGCTTTCTGCTGTGGCCAGGGAGTGCAGTGGAGGATGGCCCAAGTGCTTGGGCCCTGCACCCCCTGGGAGACCAGGATAAGCACCTGGCTCCTGCCTTCAGATCAGCGCGGTGCGCCAGCCACGGCAGCCATTGGAGGGTAAACCAACGGCAAAGAAAGACCTTTCTCTCTGTCTCTCTCTCTCTCTCTCACTGTCCACTCTGCCTGTCAAAAATATAAAGAAAGAAAATAAAGAAAAAGAAAGGTTTAGTTTTAACTCAGTTTGCAACAACAAATGGTTTCTTCCTCTGCCTAGCCAATGGGATGACCTGCTGAAATGAGCTCAATAAACGAGCAATGGTGCAAGAAGACAGAGCCTTGGTCACCTTTCCTTATGACCTCTTTAACCCTGTTGCTGAGACTATCAACCAGGGAGACAATTAGTACCAGTCACAGTCTCGTCTTGTGACATGGACAGCTATGCACGAGAAAAGAGACCAATTCATTTCATCCAGGTCGCTGAACAATCGCTGGATCATAAAGACTTTTAGTCACTGCCAAAGTGAACTCCATTTGAACCACCAACCCTAGTTGTGTGAGTTCATCTATCACTGCCAGGCCAACTGGTCACCCATACAGACATTGCATTAAATGCAATAGCCTCTGAAATGATTTATAAGTTCTCTTCTAAATACATGTCTCTATCTTGGATGTGGAAAAAAATTACATAGAAGGCATGCATGGATATTTTATATGGCTCCTGCCTCCTCATTCTAATTTGTCTTATGAAATATATCATTATTCACTGTATACAGTTCTGAAACTCAAATCATAGATAATCTTTATTTCTCTTCTACCTCAATTTCTCTTGGACCATATATTGCTTATTTCACATAAATAGAACCTAGAGAGAAAAAAGAAAAGAGGATTCAGAGTGAAAATTCATGCCATGGCCACCTTATAAGACAGAAGTTTGCAATATCCAAGTGTCAAAGCTACAAATGCTTACACAACTGATACTTGGTCTCATAGATGAAAGTTCATAAAGTAACTAATTGTCCAGAGTGGTTTCACAAAATAATAGAAGCCAGAAAAGTCTCAGATGCTGTGTGGGGCTGGCAGAGAATGTAGCTTGGAGACTGGCTATGCCTTCTAAATAAGACATGAGGTGTGAATGGGATAAATTTCTGAGCCATCCCTGGGGAATATCTACCAGTGAATCATCTTCCTGGGCACTGGGTTTTTCTGCCAAGCAACATAAATGAAGAAAAACCCGTTCTCTAGGTAAAAGAAAGAATGAAGTCTTCTGATTTCTTTTTGTATAGCTAGAGTTCATTTTGAATGGAGAGCAGATTCTGAAGCTGAGAGTAAATATTTATCACATAGCTTAGTAATTGCTCCATATTTTTAAAATGTAAATTAATTTCATGTTCTGATCCAATGAAAAGAGACAGTTCAACTTGGTGCAAGTAATCAATCAAGCTGCAGTTAGTAGTTTTCTGGCCATTAAGTCTGTGTGGCCAAATGTCAATGGACCATCCAAAGATGCCATAAGGATGCACCAAAAGATCCTGTTTTGGAAGTCTCCTTGGTAAAACACAGAAGCAGAGCTGGTAACATCCATGCTAGAGAAGGGAAGCACCTTCCCGCAGCCAGGAGCACCCTGACTAAATTCAGTATGCAGTGAGGCCTCAGCTCCAGAAACCAAATGGAGCAAATGCCATCTTCCTCGTTATGGTCGTATTCTTGTAACAAATCACCCATTTACATGATGTGAAGCCATGTTTATTATTCTCTTAGTTCATCTCGAAGGATTCCTCTGAGAAAACTGATATAATGTAATGCATCTTCCAAGAGAAAAAAATGATTTGTCAGTGACAAGAAAGCCCAAATTTGAAGTTAGAAAGAATCATAAAATCCAACTCAGCCATGCTGTATTTTTATAAGCTTAAGTTCAAAGAAATGACTGAAAGCTACTCCATGCAGGAAGACTATCTGTAAAGACTATACAAATAAACAACACTGTGTATAAACCTGAGATTTCCAAGGTTTTAAAATACCACTCCATAATGCAGCTATGAAAGGCTTGAACAAGTTAACTGAAAGAAAGCTTACAGTTGCGTATCAAGAACACATTACACGAGGAGTGAAAAATAGCCTTTAGTAACTATTGCTTGGAACAAGAAGCAACACCCACTGAAAAGAGCATAGAATTTATACTATAAATAAAATACAAAGCCTCAAATACAAAGCTGTGAGAATGGCGAATCATTTTACCTGCTTAATGGAAAGTATATTCAGGATGTGTATTGTTTTTACTCTTGCTTTCCCGCCCCTGAATTTATTACTCGAGCTTGTGTTCCTGTCCCAGGAGAGAGAAATGACCCTCCTCTTAGTGCCTTCCCATTTTAGTTTTCATCTTCGATAATGCGAGAATAAAGGCATAATGTGGAAAAGGACTTAAATATGACAAGTGATTGAAAAGAATGACTATGTTGGGGCCGACACTATGGCGCAGTGGATTAACACCCTGTCCTGAAGCACCAGCATTCCATATGGGCACCAGTTCAGTAGCTGGCTGCTCCACTTCCGATCCAGCTCTCTGCTGTGGCCTGAGAAAGCAGTGGAAGATGACCCAAGTCCTTGGGCCCCTGCACCCGCGTGGGAGACCCGGAAGAAACTCCTGCCTTCTGGCTCTTGGCTCTGGATCCTGGCCATCTGGGGAGTGAACCAGTGGATGGAAGACCTCTTCTCTCTCTCTCTCTCTCTCTCTCTCTCCCCTCTCTTCCTCTCCTCTTTCTGTATAACTCTGACTTTCAAATAAATAAATAAATCTTTAAAAAAGAAAAAGAAAAAAGAAAAGAATTACTAGGAACGTCATTGTATTAATTGTATTAATTGGCTGAATTGACTCTCCTTGATCACTTCCTATGCCCTAGAAACTGTATTGGGCACTTTACACAGACGATCTCAACCTTAAAACCAAAGAAGATGAGATTTGAAAGTTTACCAAGGTCATAAACACAATGCAATAATTTCAGGTACAAAAGCAGTATGTAAGAACAGGACAAATCACAAAAGCACGTAGGCTGGCGCCGCAGCTCACTAGGCTAATCCTCCGCCTTGCGGCACCGGCGCATCGGGTTCTAGTCCCAGTCGGGGCACTGGATTCTGTCCTGGTTGCCCGTCTTCCAGGCCAGCTCTCTGCTGTGGCCCGGGAGTGCAGTGGAGGATGGTCCAAGTCCTTGGGCACTGCACCCCATGGGAGACCAGGAGAAGCACCTGACTCCTGCCTTCAGATCAGCGCGGTGCGCTGGCCGCAGCGTGCTAGCCACGGCGGCCATTGGAGGGTGAACCAACGGCAAAGGAAGACCTTTCTCTCTGCCTCTCTCTCTCACTGTCCACTCTGCCTGTCAAAAAAAATTTTTTTTAATTAAAAAAAAAAGCACATAGAAAACCAGTGCTTTTCAGGCAAGAATCAGCTGGAGAGCAACTAATTTCACAAAGGCCTCTTACCAACCTCCCACAGGCAGACCAAAGCAAGACATTAGGTGTTGGGGTACTAACAGTGTGAAACAAGACAACTAAGAAAGGAAAACTGACACAGTGACACTATCAGAACACATATGAAAAAAAAAAAAAGAATGAGTAAGAGACTTCTTCTCTTACAAACTGCAATGGCAATGACACCCAGCAGTGTAGAACTCAAAAGCACACTAACATTTTATTTTTCAACTAACTCATAACTTCTGTGAAGGCTTGAACAATGTCTTGTAGGTCCACTATCCCCTGCACAGTCTGAGACACACTCAACCAAGGCCAGTTTATTAGGTGTTGATATAAAAAAGAAAAGTAGGAGATGCTGGTATGCTTGAAGCATCAATGCTTGGGGGTGTTTCAAATTTAAGATGACCAAATGGGGCTTCTAATGACCCTAGTTACAAGGCATGATTTATCTTCAAATGCACTCTGCACAGTGCTAAACACCACCTCTAAAGTCCCAGTCCCAGTGTGAGGACACGGCAAGAAGGAATGAGGCACTTTATATTATTTCAGTACTTACCATCAGCAACAGAATATTGCTTTAAGGCCAGTGGATATTCCCCAATGGAAACCCAGGGTTCTTATTATAATGGTCCTACTTGATGTGGTTCTTGTTTAGCACTTTTATCTTCTTTAACCCAGAGGGGCAGTCAGTTGAGAATTAATGCCATGCTACCAAGAAATACTGTTGGTGCTATAAGGCCGTGTTGCTCCCAGTCCTGTTAGTTAAGTCCTTCCTGGCTCAGCAAGCTTGTTACACAATAGACAGCCAAAGGGAGAGACTCATGCCAAAACCCAACAGCCAGGGATGGTCCTACAGAGCTAACATTTACTAAGTGCTCCTAATGTGCCTGTGAATCTTCCAAGCTCTTTATAGATTGATTAATTTTATCTCAAACCATGAGGAATGGATAGATGGATTCTGCAAGGATCTCCAGTTTAATAGCAAGAAATTAAGGCAAGGAGACATTAAGGAACTTGCTGGATGTCACGTAGCTATTAAGGGCAATGCTGGGATTTGATCCAGATTCTGTGGTCCCCAGAGTTCACCTGCCTGCATACCTGCAGGGGTCGCTGCCACATCACTCTTGCTTCTTGAAATCTCTAACAGCTCACCTAGGATTCTCTTCCAACCATTTGCACAGTATTGGTGTCCTGGGGACTGCATTCCCTCCATCTCAGTCTGCTTTCTGTTGCTAATAACACAGTACCACAGTACGGGGCCAGCGCTGTAGTGTAGCAGTTAAAGCCACCGCCTGCAGTGCCGGCATCCCATATGGGGCCAGTTCTAGTCCCTGCTGCTCTGTTTCTGATCCAGCTCTCTGCTATGGCTTGGGAAAGCAGTACAAGATGGCCAAGTCCTTGGGCCCCTGCACCCACATGGGAGACCTGGAAGACACTCTTGACTCCTGGCTTTGGATCAGCATAGCTCCGACCATTGCAGTCATCTGGGGAGTGAACCAGTGGATGGAAGACTTCTCTCTCTCTCTCTCTCTCTCTCTCTCTCTCTCTCTCTCTCTTTCTCTCTGTAACTCTGCCTTTCAAATAAATAAATAAATCTTAAAAAAAATAAATAACACAGTACTACAGGTTGGATATGTTTTAAAGAAGTGGAATTTATTTCAGCTCATAGCTCTGAAAGTCCAAGGTAGAGAAGCTGCATCTTGTGATGGGGTTCTTGTTGGCACTGTACTGCAGGGCATCACATGGCGAGAGATGGGGGGAGTGTGTGTGTGTGTGTGTGTGTCATCCTCTTTTAAAGCCACCAATGTTCAATCTTTGGGGCTTCACTCTAATGACCTTATCTAATGCCAATCATTTCCAAAAGGCTCCACTTCTAAACATCATTATTGAATTAAATTTCACTCTCCTAATATCTCACAATGAGGACTAAACTCCAGCATGAGTTTCAGAAAGTGCAAGCCATACTCAAACAGAAGCACCCTCACTTATCTCTCCTTGCCCTCAAGCCTTCCTTTTCACTTCATTTTCTACACCATACACCCACCTTCCCCAGCATACTTCCACCATCTGCTCATTACTATACCCTGTGGAATCCCCTGGTTAATCTCCAAACTCTTCCTCAGGTGCATTTTCCTAAAACAGAGTCTAGATAAAGAAGGCATTGGCCAGATGTCAAAAATGCAAGCAAGTCTGGTACAATTTGGCAAGCACAATATCCAGGTATTTCTTCACTGCCTCACCAAGGGTAAAATAGCTATTAGTGAATATATTTCAAGGGCCAGAGAATACTAACATTACATAAGAGTGTGAAAGTATGGGCCGGCGCCGCGGCTTACTAGGCTAATCCTCCGCCTTGCGGCGCCGGCACACCGGGTTCTAGTCCCGGTCGGGGCGCCGGACTCTGTCCCATTTGCCCCTCTTCCAGGCCAGCTCTCTGCTGTGGCCAGGGAGTGCAGTGGAGGATGGCCCAAGTGCTTGGGCCCTGCACCCCATGGGAGACCAGGATAAGTTCCTGCCTCCTGCCATCAGATCAGTGCGGTGTGCCGGCCGCAGTGCGCTGGCCGCGGCGGCCATTGGAGGGTGAACCAACGGCAAAGGAACACCTTCCTCTCTGTCTCTCTCTCTCTCTCACTGTCCACTCTGCCTGTCAAAAAAAAAAAAAAAGTGTGAAAGTAAAGTCGACAAGTAGGGATTTTTAACAACAGAAACATGATAAAAGCAACTCTGCATGCCTGTTCAGAGTGAGGCTTCCATGCCCTTCATGTTTGTAAGAATATGTCCCTGGTATAATGAATATCACCCCCAAAAGTCACTTTGAAAAATTCTGAGACTGCCTTCCAGACTCATTCATAAAGAGTGTAAAAAATTTACTGTCCACTGCAGTCAGTGTCAATGACCACCAAAGGATGATAAATTCATTCTAGTATCCTCCCCAGCTGGTGATGTGGGTTGGGCTGCCAAGGGGAGAACTATGCTGTGGCCAGACTCTGCAGGCCAGCAGTTGGGGAAAATTATTACGTCTCTGGATAGTGTCTTAAGATTTCCCTTTTCCCCCCTTCCTGTCCCTGGCTGATCCACTCTTAGATATAAACTCAGAAGTGCAGCATTATTTTATTTCTACATTTCTCACCCAAAATGTTAGAGTTTGCCTCATTATTATCAATTCCACTGTGAACATAGGTGGCTCCATAAAATATAAAGGCAGTAAGGGGGAAGGTTGAAGTTGCTGCAGGGTTTGATATCATTTTTTACTGGGCAGGAAACTAGACTTATGATTGTCAGGCGTGTTTTTATTGTTCAACTTGCAAGGAGATAAAAGGCTGTGAGGCAGGTTATCTGTGAATGATCAATTCCAAAACGGGTTTCATATTTTCTCTTCCATTTCACTCAAAATTAAGAAGAGTAACCATATAATTGTTTATCATCCAAGCCAGAACATTTTTGACAGTAAATGAAGGCACCATTCATAATCAAATCAGCACAACAGGCATATTGGAATTTTCCCAGGCAAACAAGAATGGACAATTACCCTAAAAGTAGGCAGTTCTCCCACAAATTGTTTTTCCTACTTGGAACTGAGGTTGGTAGAGCCTCCTATCGATGTTCTTCCCTGGCTGATATTTTGCTGCTTTCCACCCTTCTCACAGCGTCTCCTTCACTCCCACTGCAGCCTCCATCTCTTCTCCTTTGCATGGTTACCTATGTGGGTATGCATCAGTTGGAACTGAATATATTTAGCACCTCTCTGGTGAACTTACTTACACAATGTACCCAGTCATCATTTGGGTTCTCCTTACAGAAACCAAAATGTCATTTAACTGCAAAGTTCAGTTGCAACTATTGTGTCATTTACTGAGCAAGCTCATCATGTAGTCAGAAAAAGTGACCAAATAACCCATCAATCATAGTTAGCCCCATGGATGGATGGAGTTTCCAGTGCATGAAGTTAGGAAAGTTCTAGTACCTGGGACGGTGAAAATGAGCATTGGGCAATTGTTTCGTAGAATTAAAACAACACTGGTGAATTAGTCTTCAAAATCTTCTCCTCAGGATCCACAGCATGGAGAGTGAAAGCTCAAGAAACGTAGGATGTCTACTCTGAGTACAGTTCTCATGGCACCCAGCTGCCAGGGTACAGCAGTAATGTAATTCCCAGGGTACAGTTATTTTAAATTTAACAGCTCTGTAGAAATAAAAATGCCTTCAAAACCCAATGGGGATAAACCTCTAAATGATTACAGATGGCTGACCCCTCACAGAACTCCTTGAATCATTATTCATGGAAGGATGGAGTATTTGAACACAAATGTAAAGATACCTAATGATCTGTACCAATGGGAATCAACTAACCCACATAAATGGGTTGTTCAGATTATGGAAGCCAGACTCCATCATCAATTCAATCATCAGCTTCTTAAAGAAATTACTATAAGCTTTCTAAGGAAAAGTGATTATAATTCAACTTTTCTTGAACCTGAGAGCCATCTGTGTGAGGATACATCATGGCTATTTCTGCTGTAATACCCTCAATAACTGCTTTTTCTGTGGTGGCTGTTTTATCTCTCCACTCAAGGTCAGCTGTCATTAAAACTTCCATTGTTGCTAAACTTCCTTACAGCATCATGTCACCTCCTGCCCTTCTGATTTATTGCTGTAAAACTGCTAAGTGGTCAAAATCTAGATGTAGAATATAATTAAGGATATCTTGCTAAGACCATCATTTGGATACCAAGTCTTTATTTTTACCTGTTTTGAATTGGAATTGCATTACCAAGCATCCAAAATGAATCTTCTAAGTGGAATGAGTCTATCATCTCTTACTAAGTCTTCTTCTAATCCTTTTTGTGAAAAAATCTGATTGTGTTCTCTTGTTCATTGTCCATTTCCTATCTTTTTCTGATTTTACATCCCTCTACATAGTTAACTAAATCCAAGCCATATTTGTCTCCCCCCACCTTTTTTTTTCTTACATTATAGCTTAAAGAGATCACAAAGATAAGAGTCTTTAAAAACAAACAAGGGAAGTCCATTTCCAAACATCTGGTCTGTTCCAAAGAACTTCAGACAATGAGTCAGGTCTGCCCATGCTGGGGAGTTGCTGTACACCATTGCTAGTTAGTTGATCCATCCCAACCTCACATTCCACAGGGTAAAATTTTTGTGCTCAAGTAATGTCTTGTTAAATTCCCTATTGCCTTAATATGAGGCACTCCCAAGTTACCTTTCTGAGTTATCCTGAAATAGCACCAATAGAAAGTCCAGAATACTGATTAAAAAAAAATGATTGGCTGAATTACAGGATTCTCTCAGCATGAACTTGACTGTCACCATCATCTCTCCCAACCTGTTCAAACCAGAATGTCATCAGAAAAACAAAGCAGAGCGCAAAAGTAATTACCTAGCTAATTCAAACAGAAATAAATGCCTCTTATTTTTGGCTACATCACTGGGGGAATCCAGGCGAAAGTGTCTCTGCTACCTGGATTATCAAAGCAATTACCACCAACCTCAACTTCATTCCGAATCCTGTCAAAGAACATCCACTCTTCAAATTTATAAACAATGGTATCTCTAAGCAAATTACTGAGGCAACATTTAAATCCAGCTGCCGATCCCTCAAAGGTGAAATTCATAGCATTTTATTCCACAGCCAGCTATGCAGAGAAAGGAAATGGCTGAAAGAAATACTAAAATCCCAAGCACAAATTTGCTATAGAATTAATATCACAATTTGTCACTGATAATGAAAGCATATAAAACAGGTCCTGACAGCATGTTATTTCTGTAGCAGATCATTCTTTATAAAACCCAAACGAGGTTTTCCCTTGCAACTGTAGAAATTATTTTTCCCTAAATTTACAAGGCAAAATAATATTAATATTGCGGTTAGTAGCCATCTGCTTCATGAGAATTCTGTGCAATCATTAGTCTAAACTGATGGCATCATGGCAAGCTGCCACGTCCCAAGGGCCACCCTCTAAAACCCGCCAACCTCCCAGAATCAGTCTCATTTCCAAGAGGGCAAACCACAAACTGGGAGAGCCATCTCCCTGAACTCTGCTTCTAGATACTAAACCCCAGTACTATCCCACCCCAGTCTACATTCAGAGTTGTGAATTAGATGGGCAGTCAGATGGAGTCAACAGGAAGCAACACGTGGACCTGTGGCTTTTGGGTCTGACGCCAAGTCCAACAGAGCAGCTAGCAACCTGTGTTCCAGTCGACATCAGTGGTTTTCACTACAAAGTCAGGAAAGGATCAAGCTGTGAAGAGTTCAGCTTATCACAAAATCTTGCTGAAGTCACTGCAACTTTTTAGTAAACACACACACACACACACACACACACACACGAGAGACAGCAGCATGCAGAGGGATTCAAAGGAGGTGTGAACTAAGTAATATTTCTCACACGGCTTCCCCATAAAAACTTGCACCAGAAATATCTGAATGTAAATGGTTCCTCCGATAAGCTATGTACTCTCTTGCCATTTTTAATAGCCTGTTCTAATGATTTTCATTTAGAAATGCAAAAGGGTGCTGTATTTTTAATGTTTAATCAATCTTCAAGAACTCTGTATGTTTGTAATCACGGGCTGTATGAATGCTTGCAGAATAAGTTACATGCCCAAAAATGATTCAGAATACAAGCCATAACTGCTTTTCTCTGGGACCATAATCACATAATCATTTTCTTTTGGGTAGAGTAGATGCTCCAAGCAGGAGATGGAGAAAAGGAGGAGGAGGTTGTTTGAATTGGAGTCAGTGTAGAATGTCACAGTTAAATGTAGTCTTTGGATGGCTGCATCCAAACATTTTTCCTAAGGTAGAACTTTATGGGAAAACCTGAGCATAAGGACAGGAGACTGGCATGTGACGGGATTGGAGTCTGCGTATACACTGTGTACACACTAAACAAGTCACTTTGAGAATATACTGGCTTTCCATTCAAAATGGTGCTTTTTGTTGAAATAAGTTTCAACATGTAGATGGGCGCTACACACATTTGTAAAAAGGGACACAGATAAAAAAATAACCAATGAAATTATGAGCTTTAAGCACACAATATAACTTGCATGCACTTAACCAAAGTGCTCATGGACAAACCATCACAGATTATTAAAAATGCCAATAGAAAAAAAATACACGAACACATAACATTGTCCTATTTCTTGGACTAATTTGACATGTCCCATCCATTATTTAAAATGAAACTCTTAGAAGAATCATCCACCGAACTCTGAATGGCCATATTATCTTGTAGGATCTTTCCCCTTTCTCGTGGTATCTTAGAGGAGCTAAAGAAGCTGAGTAGAGGGGACTTTGTGCTTCCTTCTTCTTCCTCTTTAAACAAATCTCATATTAAAATGAAAAAGAAGCGCAATAATTCTTAGTAAATGAATGGCTGAGCTGTGAGGATCAGGTAGGACACGGGAGGGTCCCCTCCCCCATCCTGGGGATGGCAGGAAGACTAATTGACTTGCTGGAATATCCTACAGGAAGGCAGTGTTTGAGCTCCAAAGGCCACAGTTTACTGCTCAGAGCCAACCACTCCAGAACAACAGCCCCAATGTGTTGTCTGCTAAGTTCATTCTTCCCTCATTCTTAAATAAAAAATTATCATTCTTTGCAAAATAAACAGCAGACTAACAGAAATTTTACTCTCTCTTCTGTTGCACACAATTCCTCACTGGCTGCCATTTGGGTCATGTTTATACCTAGGAGTAGAAGGTGTCAACACAACCATTTAAAACAAATGTGATACTTGGACCTCATTAAGTATACTGAGTTCCAGTCACACTTAAGATTTGAGTTCTGCTCTGATCACTTCCTAGCTGTGTGACTTTGCACAAGTTATTTAATCTCTCTGAGGTACATGTTCCTTGTCCATCAAATGAGATTAATATTGACCTTGAAAAACTGTCATGAGAATAAAACAAGTCAACTTATGAAGCATTGACTGTAGTTCCTGCTATATGATAGGCATTTGATAAATGGAGTAATTATTGTTGTTCAAAACCATGAAGTTCTGATTTTTCTGAGAATTATACAATCTGGTTTCTAAAGTAGAGACAATAAGACTGCCCATATAAATTTTCAAAACTGAGGGATCAGAACGTAGAAATTTTCATTCTTTACCAAGATTCTGACTGTAATTGTTGAACATAAAATAGTCTTCTTTCCAAATCCATTCTGTTCAACTTCAAACTATAGTTTCTTGATCAGGATCCTTTATTGTTTTTATTTTTTATTTTATTTTTCTGAAGGACAGAGACACAGAGAAAGAACCAGAAAGACAGTCAGAGCTCTTATTCACTGATTCACTCCCCAAATGCTAGCAATGGCCAGAGCTGGACAAGGCTGAAGCTGGAAACAGGAACTCAGTCTGGAGCTCCTACCTGGCTGGTTGGCAGGGATCCAACCACTTAAGCTATCACAGCTGCCTTTACAGTATGCATTAGTAGGAACCTAGAATCAGGAGCAAAGCCAGGACTCAAACCCAGGCACGCTGATATGGGATGTAAATGTCCCAAGCATTATTATAACCACTATGTCAAATGCCCAACCCTTGTTCAAGACTCTATCTCTTTACATTGCCCATTTTACTTGAAAGCATGAAGGTTAAAAATATAGGCATCCTCTGCTACAGAGAATTGTAGTCAACATACAAGTAACAATGAATATAATGAATCTGAAGCATTGTATATGGTGGAAAGTGCTGTGTAGTACAGGCTGTCACCACTAAGCATCAATCCAATTGGTTGATAGGAGGATGAACCATGCTGACATGTGAGTGCCCAAGTTCAAAGCTCCACTCTGCCACCTGCCAGCCCTGTGAGGAGGCGCGATATTTAACTTTCCAAATCCCCCAGGCATGAGAACAGTAAATACTTCACACACTTGAGAGAATCAAAAGAAGATAAACAAAAACTTTTTACACATTGCCTGGCATATATAAAGTGTTCAGTAAAGGTTAGTCATTAACATTAAAGATGATTGTGCTTCATGGGCCTTTCTCAGCTGCAAAACACTGAGTTCCTTTTCTACTTTATAATTGGAAATTTTTCATCTGTGTTGCTTTCATTTTCAAAAAATACTAATCGTTACCACCTTTGATAACCACTAAAACATCTCAAAACATCCTTCAAGTGTCTTTATCTGCATTCTTAAAACATTGTTGGTTTTGATACTTTTTAAAGAAGCGTCCTACCCCTGGTTCTTAATGAGCTTAGTGAAATCTACATAGTAATGTTCATGGAGATATGTGATTATACTTACAAAGACTTTATGGTCATAGAAATAGTAATAATCGCAGGCACCATGGCTCACTAGGCTAATCCTCCGCCTGCAGCGCCAGCACACCGGGTTCTAGTCCCAGTCGGGGCGCTGGATTCTGTCCCGGTTGCCCCTCTTCCAGGCCAGCTCTCTGCTGTGGCCAGGGAGTGCAGTGGAGGATGGCCCAAGTGCTTTGGCCCTGCACCCCATGGGAGACCAGGATAAGTACCTAGTTCCTGCCATCGGATCAGCGCGGTGCGCCGGCCACAGCGCACTGGCCGCGGCGGCCATTGGAGGGTGAACCAACGGCAAAGGAAGACCTTTCTCTCTGTCTCTCTCTCTCTCACTGTCCACTCTGCCTGTCAAAAAAAAAAAAAAAAAGAAAGAAAGAAAGAAAAAGAAATAGTAATAATCACTTTCCTCAAATTCTTAAAGTTCACAAAGAAGTGCCAGTTCACATCACCGTTTAAAACCAATTAATAAAAAGGCATTTTAAAATATGCAATGTCTCATTAAGAAAAACTGGCTTTCCCTGTGGTTCTTCTTCAAGACTATTGTTTCAAGTCAGTAATGGGCAGCAAGTGTTCAACAGAAAGAGCTTTCCTTTGTCCCCCTAGCGGCCACACAAAATAACAACAGGTAAAGAAAAGACTTCAAGGACCAAAAAGTCTATTTTACTCCTTAATACAGATAAACAAACAAAAGCCCAGAGGGAACGACTTGACCAAGAACACACAATTCTTCAGCAATCCAATATCAATTTGAAAAGATTTTGGGGACATTCTGAGTGTTTGAGTATTATGATGTCTGCACTTAAATATTGTTCTTTTTAAAAAGTCTTACCAAATGGCAATGAGAAGCTTTATTCCAGTTTAATTTTTCCTTTTAAGGGAATTATAGTAGTGCCTCCTTATCTGCAGGGTATTTGATCCAAGACCTGCTTTGCAAGATGCCTGAAACCATCAATAGTACCAAACCCCATATTTACCATTTTCCTTACACATACATAGTTATGATAAAGCTTAGTGTGTAAACCAGGCACAGTAAGAGATTAACAATAGCTAATAACTAAACAGAATAATTTCAACTACATACTGTAATAAAAGTTATGTGAATGTGGCCTATCGAGTCAAGACAGATATTACTATTTTCAGAGTAAAAAAATACAAGCGTGAAAAATGCAACTACAGATAAAGGAGGGCTACTGTAATAAGTACAGTTTCCCCAGGGCAAAGAACAGACCTCAGCTGGGACCAAGAACTCTGCCTGAATCCTCTATGAAGGATTCCTTTTTGAGGAGTGTAAACTGCCTCTGAGGGCCAAGTGCACAAAGATTGTTCACAGAAAGCCCAGCAAGCACCCAACCCCTGTGCAGATGGCCAAGGGGCCCATAATGAATAGGAAACGAACATCAAGAAATAAGTTAATGCTCATTTTTCTCAACTCTAGGGCACCCCTAGACAGGGAAAAATTGAAGGCAGATAGCATATACATACGGCAGGGGATAAAACTGAAAATGCTCTTGGTTTGAAAGAAAAATTTGATTTATTAGTAACCCTACTTAGCCCCCAAAATGTAACAGAAGTACATGTTGGTTTGGGCTCAAAGGCATTACAGAATTGAAACCATTATCCAAATATTTTGAGGCCAATAATAAAGAAAATAGTGATATAATATCCAAAATATCTTTCTCTTAAAATCAGAAATTTCAGATGATGGCAAGTTTTGATTTTCACACCACTGCACATAGATTCTGCAGTAAAATCTATGAATCTGAAAGCACCTGCATAGTACTTAAGAGTACAGAAACTCACTTTGAAGTGTTCGTTAGACTGTCAGCTCTGGCTCATACTGGCTGTGTAACCTTAAGCAAATTACTTTACCTCCCAATCTTCAATTTTCTCATCTGCAAATGAGAATATAATAAAATCCAGTGTGAATACTCTCAGAAGGATTAAATGAGATAATATACACAAAGAACAAGTACTTGGTACAACATGTGCATATGGTCAATGCTAGCTATTTTCTTATCAAAATATGATGTACTCATTTTCTATACCTGAAGAAAGAACCAGTGAATGAAATGACCTTCAGATGGGCAAATAGGAGGCATGCAAGTTCAGTCTCTCTTCCTCTAATGAGATGTATGGCTTCGGACAAAGCGCTCCACCTGTGTGACATTTGCTTCCTCGTCTGTGAACATGAAAGGGCTGGGTTCAAATTCAAGAACCTCCAGTTTGAGAATGACGTAAAAGAACATTCAACTCCACATGTGAGGCTTGAGCTCCTTTCTAACGTGTGTTTATCCAAAATGCGATGAAACATCCTCAGGGATGGCACTCATCTCTAGCCTAAAGCAGCCAGCACATTTCATCTCGAACAGCACTAATAATTTGAAAATCCTTCCATATGTTGAGCTGAAATCCACCATCTGTATGTCATCAGATTTAAGATGCCATGGCAGGAAGTAGCATCATCATTTTATGTGCCACTGAGAAAGAAGAGTCACTGTCAATTATACCACGACATGATGCATTCTTGTCATGTCAATGTTAAGAGGCATCAAAGTTTCAGAGAGGTTAACATGAAAATACAGTGTCTTAGAATCAACAGAAAGCAATATATTCTGTGGCTTTGTCATCTGATGCTAACTGATGCTTCTGGCACATTGAAGATTAATCTAACTCACTTCCATAAAACAGGTCTTCAAGTATTTGAAGAGTACTCTTGACAAACTTGAATCTTCCCTTTTCCAATCTGATTGCCTTTATCTTCTAAATATAATCTTAAGTCTGCAAACCATCTCGAGTTTGTCTACTCAGTCCATTCCATTTTAGCTGAATCTCCGTTATTCATATATGCAAGCACCAAGCACTATTTTCAAGTACCAGGTTTAAAATGATAACCCAAACAAATGTTCTACTTTCAATAATTCAATGGTTATAGTCTAGTAGGTGTGAAGAAGACTATGTAAATAATGAAGTGTAGCCAAAATACTATAGGAATTTTATGAAGTGTATCTGAAACACAAGAAAAGGGGCAAGAAACAAATGGGTATTTAAGTGTGATACCCAAAGAAGAAAGCTGTAGGTGAAGTCTGGTCCATTCAAAAGAGAATACTTACACCTGCACAGAAGATCTTTTTTCCATCTTCTTATCTTTGTCTTTTTGACAGCCATGATCTGTGAAATTCTGATTTTCTCACAATCTATTGAATCTCAAAATATTTTAAACTACACTGCTATATTGTCCTCTCCACTACAGCCTGTCATTCTTCCCATCAAATACTTCTATTTGGAAAGGGAGCTGGTGGATAAGGAAAATTATTTTTCTCCCTGGAGGGAAAGTGTAGGATTTTGTGTTTATTCTGCTCTACACCACTTACTTAAAGGAATAAAGTGACACTCACCCTTCCTCCTTAGGGACTATTTCCTCTAAACAAGGATATAACCCTTTATTGCCATGGTACAATCCTGGTTCCCAGAATCCACCAGACTTGAGTCGTGCATAACTGATCAGGTAGACTGGTATTCTACTACAAGGCAGTGAATAAAAAATGAAAAGAATTCAGCAAAATTGGAGTCCACTCTACTAGCCTGAAATTCCCAAAGTACTAAATTACCCTGTTTGATCAATCACATTTTGCCGCTATGTGTTTATCTCATTTGGAAATCTCCCTGCTTATTGTAATCTACCTATAGTGATGAGTCAAATATAATGATCAAGAGGGAAATGTCTCAATGCATCCTGGGATCCAACCCACTTTAAATATGGTATTGGAAGCTCTCCCAGGATTAGAAAACCTGGATAAGCACGTGAAGTTTGTTTGAATTTATTTTAGCTTGTATTGAGATGTCTAGGTCTCTCACAAAAGGGGAATCCCATTGAGGTTTCCTGTCTACTTTGTTTCAGTTCAATAAAAACCAGAGTGGTTAAAGTTTTTTTTTCCCCCTCTTAAATACTGGTGTATGCACACACACACACACACACACACACACACTCACACTCACACACACGCAAGACAGAAGTAGTAGGGGAATGGGCATTCATCCCTCCATGAAATATGTTCACCTGTGCACATATCATGATGTGTTCTTCATAAGTATTGTAAATGTCTGGGGTTTCTCTATCAGCAACACACACAAGGGAAGTTAGAGGGAAGATTTGGATTGGTGAATCAAGATCACCTATGCCAAGATTCTTAATTAGGTACATGGTTTAAATTTTTTTTTCTAATCAAGAGTAATTGTTAATGATCATGAAAATGTTTTCATCAGATAATCATTGCATGCAGATGTATATTATTGAAAAGAAAGTCAGGGAACTTGTAATTATTTATTTATATGCAACCCCATTATAAGGATAAGATAGCCTCTTAATCATCTGAAGAGAGATTTAGTGGAAGTTGGAAAATCCTTCATCAAAATTAATATCCCTAGTAATGGTCTACGAAGGAGGGTTTTTTTTTTAATTGAAACTTTGCAAGCTATAATGGGAGATAAGTACAAGTAATTTTGAGTAAGACATAAAATAACAAAGTAGCCTAAAAATGGAGAGATGCTTCAGCTGTACCAAACTACTACACAAAACAAGAGAATAAGGGACCCGGGACTTTTTTTGAATCATCGTCCCAGTCCACCAGGAAATCCATAACTGCTCCCCTCACTGTGACCTGAAAAAACCAGTGTGGACCATGCCATTCCTTCCTCCCCAGATGACCAATCTGGGGGAGCACCTGATGAAGCAGAGCTACAGTCTAAGAAATTGGAAAGGAAGCAGAAAGAGAGCCACAGATCAGCCTGAACCATCAGTGGTACTGCTCGCCCTGCCCTGTAGACTGCAGGACAGCCATGGTTTGGATGTCATTTGAACCCAAGGTGTCCATGTGCTGGGGAGCTTGGTCCTCAGTGTGGCAGTGGTCAGGCCTTGAAGGGACAGGGCCCACTGGATGATTGTGTGACCATGGCAGGAGACTACCCCTGTAGATACAAAGGCAAGTGGGACCCTGCTTGGTTTGTTCCTGTGAGAGTGAGTTGTTAGGAAAGAGCAAGGCTGGCCACTCCCTCTATCTGGCTTCAGTGCATGGTCATGAGACTTCCACTCGCACTTCTGCCATTGTGATGCTGTCTGCCGCGAGGCCCTCACCAGAGCCCAAGGAGACGGTGCCGCCTGATCTTGGACTTGTAATTTCTAAAACTGTGAGCTAAATAAGTCCCTTGGTGCAGAACTCAACTTCGGGTATTTTGCTTCAGCAACAGAACATAGACTAATCCAAGGGCAGAAGCAGCAGGTGTGAAGGGAGATGAAAGGAGAGCAGGAGACAGTCATGAGAAAACAGTGCTCGTGGTGGAGTGCTGCTGGCTTCGCAGCATCTGCTTCCAGGCTTTTCTAGAAGCGCTGCGGAATTCTCACTCTTAGCTTCATGAGAAAATCCTATAGGATGAGAACAAGGACTATCTCATTTGTTTAACTGTCACTGGTCTGCTATATGTTTTGGTGTACTACAGAATGAACTAGAAACAGAAATTACCCAGTAATCATTTAAACTTACTGACTCAGATTTTTGTCTGTGAAATGAGGATAAATTCCAGATATTTATATCAATCCTGGAATTGAAAATGAGAAGCTCCAAAAATCACATAAAATTCATCAGGATAAAAAGTGTTATCCTTTGTGGAATGTAAGGCTGCCAGCTGAACTGTTCAGAAGCAAACTGATCGCCTGTCCACTCTTAAGAAAAAGTAGTTGTTTTAACCACCTTTGATGTGTAGCTTAATGGGCTTTGAAGAATAGCATACTGCAAACAATTAGAGATTTCCTCTGTGAGATATTAACTGGTTCAATGGATAGAAAATCAACTTCATTGTCATCCTTCTTATACCATAAAAATCAGCCAATCTGCCATCCTTCTGCTGAAGGTAGTCTTAACACGTACTTATTTTTATTGATGTACTTCTATGTTTTGAAGCTATTTACTAATCTATCACATGTTAATAAATTAATAAATCATATGTTCACTTAGAATTTGTGGGTCTGTATGTCGGCATACACACTTGTGCATGATTTCACTGAGAATATTTTCCTCCTGTGTTTTTCAGTTTTACTGCTTTGGACATATTACTTAACCTCTACTTCATCATCAATCTGTTTTCTCTGTCCTAATGGGGAGAAAACAAGTACACCATGTTGAAAGAAATATTAAATACAATAGCCTACAAAAGTGCTGTGTAAGCAGTAAAGGACTATGCAGACATAAGGGTTAGTGTTTCCAACTCAATGTGTATGAAATTCACAATCTGAGGAATGGGCTGTGCATTAAAAGCGGCTTTCTTTTTCCCTATCCTTTTTCTGTAACACTTTCAATGGTTTCCTGCATAAAAGATGTTCAGCCTCTTTTTGTAAATGTAGGTGGCAATTCTTCATTAGAGGAAGGTCTTTTCAAGAAAGAAACTCAAACATCTTCCTACCATCCATGTGGGGAACATCTGTGCTAAAAACCATTCCACACACACTTCTTTGAAGCCCTGGCTGCCTAAAGGAAATACTTTGATTTTGGCTCTATTTAAATGCCTGAACTTCTATTGGAGAAACAAAAGCTTTCCTAGTAAGAGCTCAGTTGGGAACCAGACCAACCTCCAACCAGTTTAACCACTGGGAGGCCAAGGAGCCCGGATGGAATTTCTTAGAGCACAGAGCAGGAAATCTCGCTGAGAACTTGCAGCAAGCAGGAGCAGCAGGCTTGGGATGCTCCTGACCCCGGCTGCAATCACTGTGGTGATTAGATTTAATTTTCCTAAGCCAACAGTGCCTGACTCCATCATGTCTACGGCTCCTATTTAGAAAATCGTGACTCTCATTTAATAATACCTTGACATCAGTAAGATTTTTTGCAGCCTAGTCCATTCCTATTAGAAAGTGCTTCCTTGTAACTGTAAAGAGTCAACCCAACAGCTTTGTGTACCAAGGAGTTTAATTTGGATCTTATCTTACTTCGGTAACTTTCCAGAAATAATCTCAAAACGTTGAGTGGACTTTGACTACCATTATACATTTCTCTTCTACAAATCTTTCGTATCCTTATGGGAATTCATTTAGAAAGATGGCATCGGCTGTAAGCCACGGGCAAGGCTGAAGAGTTTGGGTTTGGGGTATTTCTGCAAGCCCAGGAGACCAAGGCTTTGCGCTACAACGTCCCGAGGTCACTCCCTCCGAAAGGATAGCTGAGATTCTGGGGCTCGGTAAAACCGCATCTTCCTGGAAGGAAGAGAAGGCTAGACCAGCGCGAATCCGTGTCTGCTCGCGTCTGGAGGACGCCTGCTTAGGTTAAAAGGAACAGCTCTCCGTACTGCTGGCGCAGGGGGCCGGGGTCTTTTCCAAGTGTGCGTGTTTTGCGTGCAAACGCGCAAAGCTGCCGGCTCTCGGCGCGGCGAGGGACCGCGTCCCTGGGAACTATAATTGCGTGGTCGGTGAAAAAAAGAACATCAGACCATTGCTGATGCCAGCACGAGGTGCGTTTTGGTGGCATGAGACAGGAGAGAGTCAGAGTCACACAAGTTCTGAGGATGCCTTAAACACCACCCCCTACCCCACCCCAGAAAAAAATAAGAAAAGAGGAAGAAGGGGGCGCGTGGGGCTGCGGGAGGGTGGCAGGGAGCGCCTGCTCCGGACTTCAAACACTGGGAGTCGTTCTGTGCAGGGGAGGCGGCGGGCGGGGGCAGGCACTGGGCGTCTCTAACAAAGTACTCCTCTCTCTGCTCCCTCCCACTCCATTCACTTGCAAATCAGTGTGTGCCCACAAGAGCCAGCTCTCCCGGGCCCGTCACCTTCCCATCCCGAGAGCCGCAGTTGCAGCCGCGCTAGCGAGGACGCCGGAGCCGGCGGCCGCGGCGCCTGGCAGAGACCGGAGCAGCTTGCGCGGGGCGCGGGTCCCCACGGGTGCCGGACGGACCGCAGAGGTGGGTTGGTGGGTTCGGTCTCGGTCGGCGGCGCCAGAGCTTGGGCATACATGGGCTTTTGTTTTGTTTTTTTGTTGTTTTTATTCTGTAGCATTGACGGAAACCAATGAGAGAGAGAGAGGGAGAGAGAGACTGAGGGGGAGAGAGAGAGAGAGACGCGAGCCCAGTCCGCTTCGTGGTGGTGGTGCCGCGCGCCGGAGCGGGGAGGGAGGCTCAGCCTGCAAGAGCCCCAGTCCAGGTCCAGGCGGGTGCGCGGGTCGGGCTGCTCGGGGCGCCGCTACCCGGGGAGGCTGAGCGCCGCTCCCTGGCCTCTGGTAAGAGCGATCCGTGCAGGGGCTGGGGCTGGGCTGGGCTGGGCTGGGGCGCGTGCAGCGGGGCCGAGGAAGAGGAGCCTGCCGCCGCCTTGTCGCTCGCTCTCTCAGCCGGCGCGGGCTGGCAAAGTTGGCCGGCCAAGGACCAAGGGCTCCCGTGCACGCAGAACCCAGGGAGCCGTTTGGGGCTCTATGTATTCTCCACCTGCCCACATCACAAGGGTCTTTGCGGCGACTGCTGGGGCTGGGTAGCATGTTT
Source organism: Oryctolagus cuniculus (assembly GCF_964237555.1). Taxonomy (NCBI): domain Eukaryota; kingdom Metazoa; phylum Chordata; class Mammalia; order Lagomorpha; family Leporidae; genus Oryctolagus; species Oryctolagus cuniculus. Next base: position 57,396,173 of record NC_091445.1, read on the forward strand.
TGGCTTTGAGGGTAACGCAGAAAATCAGGTAGTCTTGAGAAACCTCTGGAAGGCTCCCAAGAAGGAAAACTTCAGCTACGGAGGTGATGTGTGGCTGAGAAGGAGCTCATGAAAACTGTGAGCTTGCATGTTCCGGGCTGTGCCTGCCGGCTCCTAAAAGATAGAAATGCTTAGGTTGCAAGCACAGTCCAACACTGGACTCGGAAAATGGAGCACGATGCCCAGGGAAAAGTCATGTGGAAGAGGCAGCTCGCCCGCGCTTCGGTACGGCTGGCCAGGCACACGCGGGGCGGGGAGTGTGGGGGGTGGGGAATGCCTTCCCCGCGTGGCTGGAGAGCAGACCCAGAGCGCAGGGTTGCAGGTGGCGGGTGCAGGACCCGTGGAGTCTCCGATGCGTTCATCTCGAATTTAATAAAAGGAGACGTCGCACTGTTGTGTGCAGCACCAGCTGCAGAGCCGGATGACTTGTTGGGTAGTTAGCTGTCCTCCTGCCAAGTTACCATAGATCTCCAGGAGGGAGATGCTGGAGAGGCCAGCGTGCTGCTGAGACATGTCGCTGCTGCAATGAAATCCATATTTTATGGGGAGTTAAATGCAGGTCTCTGTTCATGCAAGGGGCTGGTCACCTCAGTTAACTACTGCCAGGAACGTTCAGGAACCAAGAAGTTTCATCATCTGGAATCTCTACTCGCTTCTTTCCCACTCAACTTTTGTTTTGTTTTTGTTTTGGTAAAGATGTGGTGATGGTGATAGTCACACTACAGAGGTGTATGGACCCGTCTTCACTTTCACTTATGGGAATACATCATATAGGAGAGGGAGATTTTCCTGCAATATAGCTGGAGGGGCTGGGGTAGACCTCTGTGGCTGCTCTGCAGCGGGGTGAGGAGCAAAAGATGGACATGCTGAGCAGTGAGTGACCCAGGGCGAGCCAAGGCTCCCCAGTGTTGGAAAGGGATCGTGGGGTTAGAGCTCATCAAAGCACAACTCTACTAAGAATGAGTAACAAATATGCTCCTTCGAACCGTGGCCAAGGGTTGCTTATTTCCCATCCTCTCTTGCTGACAGCCTTACCTGAAAAGGAAAACCCTTAGAATTCTACTTTGGCAGAGGAAAAAAAAAATCTCTTCCAGTTTCGCTTGAGCATCATCCTTTGTGCCGGAGCCCTGGCAGGGCTCTGCGCTTGCTGTTTTACAGAACCAGAAAACCAGCTGTATGAAGCAAGGGGATGTGAGCAAGCAGATGTCTTCATGATGTCATAAAGACGAGGGCAAAGAGTATGCCCGAGGCCAGATTTTTCAATGCAGAGCTCAGAAACTTAAAAGAAATCCCACAATCAACTGAAAAATACAGTCGCATCGGGTTGTATCTCATCCCCTTTTGCTCTTTGGCATGTGCTAATTTAAAAGATATGGGGAGAGTGGAGTAAATGGCAGATCTTTCCCCCGCCTAATTTGAGGGATCCTGCAATACTTTTGAGGGAGAGGAAGTAACCAATAGCTTCAGAAAAACATAAGAGACAGTAACACAGTTGAGGAGGGAAATGGCATTGGTTTAGTTTCACTGTATTTATCTACAATTATCTTTTGCTGCCATTATAAGAAAGTGACAGGCTGGTGTCTCTATAGGGACTTTTAGTCCCGTTACTATCTGGCTTTTACACCAATTTATTGCAATTACATTTCTCAATGCTAACTCTGCAAAGATAATATATGGAAACACTCGTTTCCTACCAAGTTGCCTACGATCATAAAACCATGTACCTTGTCTTCTCCACCCACCACTTCCATCAGCTTTGCAAGAAAAACTTAACTGTGAGACACTCTTCCATTTTCAAGAAAAAAAAAATTATCTTGCAAAATGCTGCTTGAGGTACTTGAAAACAGCTAAAATTTCTGGAAAGCACAGCTACAATCACAGGGCATCAAGTGACACTTCTTTATTGTATTCCTAATTAGATATCTGAATATCTAATTAGGACTGACTGGGTCAATGTTCTATATAGGGATAAATAAAAGGGTGGAGCGGGGCAGAGGAGGGTGCATAATGTGACAGATATTCTGAGTAAAAAGCTTGTATCTTCCTTAGGTATTGAATCTTAAATTGTGTGGTTCCCTGTTCTGGCCCCTATTTGCCTTGCAGTCACAAATGCCAACTCACCAAGGCAGCAGTCTAAACTAGTGAAACTTCTTTTAGTTGGAAGGGACCTCTAGTTGGTCACTCCATGCACTTCCCCTGTAGATCCGCTGCAGCATGGATTTTATTTGGGGTACTAAGATTATAACAGCATTTACTTCATAGACAAGTCAGTATCTCCAGGTACTCTCGATCTTTGTGCCAGGTCAAAATCATTATTATTGCTCTCTTTTTCACAGTTCCTCTAGTTTAAGAAAATCACAAGTATTTTTCATGGTATCTGGACTTTTGGTAGCTGCGCCATGATTACAAATGAAAGCAACAGTCAATTCATAAATAATCCACAACTATCAATATGAGGCTTTCTTATTGCTAACCTTACCAAGACTCTATCCCTAATTCTTATTTACTCAGTAATAATAGTGACATCATAGTTTCTACTCAGAAACTTCCATGTGAAGAACCCAAAACCACTAACAAAATCATTGCAGGAAAGTTATGATTATCCTTTCAGAGATCCATGAAGATTTACAAGTTGTGTTGAATAAAACAGCTAATTTAAAGAAGCCTTCACTCAAATACACATATGTTACAATTCCCAAGGATATTCAGAGACATGCATCACCCTTGTTCTGTGGGCTTTTTAAAAATATTTCTCTCTTTGATTTATCACAACACATTTTAGGTACCTACTCCTTAGAAAACTCTGCCTGGATCTTGGAGTAAAATAAGTTCTGTGGGGTTGAGTCAGCCCCTTCTGCTGACAGTCTGCAGGTTTCAACTTCCAATTTAAAAATCTGTTCTAAGGTTTGAAATGTGTTCCAAGTAAGATAACATCCAGCAGAAGCCAATTGCCTTGTGCTGCTGGCTTAGTCACTGCAGCCCATTCTTTGGGGTCCATCAGAATTAGGGGCTTGCTTATAAAAATAACAAGCAGTGACTCAGTCTGAATCGCGGGTTTTAAAATAGTTATCAGCCTAGCTAGTGTCTCCTGAGCCTACCTTATTTGCTTCACACAAAAAGTGAAACTGTAGATAATCAAACCTCCTCTGGCTTAAATTTTTTTTCTGAATAATGATTCTACATACAAAGACTCAAGAGCATTATGGTAATAGGAGATTCGCAGAAAGAAGAGAGTTAAGCACATGCACGCACACAGCACCCTGTTGCGGAAATGTTCCAATAATATTAGAGAAGTAATATAAAAATCTAGGGCTTGGGTTAATTTTCTTTTCTATTTGCTTCCCTCCATTAGGATTTTTATTTTATTTTGAAGACATATGAGAGGCTGAGGTACTTTGCTAGACCTAAACAGCAATACTGGCATGGGCATTTGGCCTAGTAGTTTAAGTGCCCACATCCCCTACTGTAGTGCCTGGGTTCAACATCTGCCTCCAGCTCCTGACTCCAGCTTCCTACTAATGCATGTCCTGGGAGGCAGCAGGTAATGGCTCAAGAAGCTGCATCCCTGTCACACGCACAAAAGACCTGGATTGAGTTCTCACTCCTCGCTTCTAACTGATTCTGCCCCAGATGTTTCTGGCATCTGGGGAAGGAACCAAAGGATGAGAACCTTATTTTTCTTTCTCTCTCCCTCTCGCTTTTGCTCTCTGAATCTCAAATTTCTTTTAAAATGTGGTGTAAATGGTGCTATTTTTGTTTGAGCTTGCTTCTTACAAAGTTAAGCTGGCCCACATTTTTAAAAGTTCCTATTCCTAAGGAAGCCCCTCTTTGTCAACACAGGTACCAAAGGCACTGGAGGTTCCCTCTAATTGACTGTAGAACTAAGTGTATGTAGTCTTTGTAATGTTATCACCTACAAAGCAGGAAGACAAGAGGAAAGTACAAATACCCTCCCAAGTAAAATGGAGGCAGACTCCTTTCCCACATAATAGTTGGATGGGAGGGAACCAGCTATTGCCAGCATTCTGGCTGTTCAAGACTGAACTACCCAGGAAGTTCCCAACTCTTCCAACAACCAAAATGTAGTGAAGATGACTGCTCTATAGGGTAGACGTATGGGCAACTGGCACTGTGTCCCCCATCCCCGCATATCACCAGAGCTTGTTTCTCCCACTTTCACCTGTTTAATAGCTTTGTACAGCACTGTTGGGTGCCGGTTTCTCCTGTTAGATCACCTTGGAAAAGTCTTAGGAAGAGAAGCTTAGTGAAAACCAGAATGGTACTGCTGAGTTTGATGTGCAGTGTATACGGGCAGCATGGGCAGAAAGCTCTGCCTACTACATGCAGTGCTGTTCTGTGGATGAGAACAATTTAGGATGGAAACAAGGAGCCAAAAGCCAGCATACCACAGGGCATGATCTATCTTCATATTTTGTCATGTTGAAGGATCACTGTGTTTTTCTCTTTCTATAATTTCTTATGTTGGGAGGTCTAGCCAAAAGTGTTCAAGAGATCTCATAAGTTACAGGAAAGGAAAGCAGCAAGAAAAAATTAAATTGAGGAGGTATCCAAGTGAGTAAAATAGAAAGAGATGAGGAGGTAAATTTTCACATGAAAGGGTAATGACAGTTGGAAACAGAATCAAAATTGCCTTCTTTATGTAGTATTCATTTTCCTCTTTATAAATAGTGCTACTATGAAATACAACGTTGTAAACATGATTACGTCATGACGTTATGTTTATAAACATTACTGCTTTCTATCATAGAATGTAAACTTGAAAATTATCCTTTTAAAAAAATCACTATCTAAAAGAGGTGATCCTGGATGTATCATAAATTAATCAGAGGATTCTAGGTTTTTTACATTTTTATTTATTATTTCAAAGGCAGACAGAGGGATTTCTCATCCACTAGTTCATGCCCCAAATGCCTGCAACAGCCAAGGTTTAGCCAGGCCAAAGCCTGGACACTCAATCCCAGTCTCTCCCATGTGGATGGAAGGCACCCTACTTCTTAAGGCATCATCTGCTGCCTCCCAGTGTCTACATCAGCATGCAGCTGGACTGAGATTCAAACCTACCTACTCCTTTGGGATGCAGGCACACAAAGCAATGTCTTAATCTCTGTCCCAAATGCCCATCCCCAGAGGGGAATTAAAAAATTATCAGGAAGAGGTTTTCTTAGTGCTTTGAAGAATATAAACAATTTTCCTTCTATTATCTTTATTATCTTGCATGTTTAGTAGATATATTTTGTGTTCTGATGTCTGCAACTCAATATATACAGTAGTGATACAAACTAAATATCTGATTTGTCATCCAGTTAAATTCATGTATGAGGTATCTCCTGATGAAAGACTGAAGTAGCAAGGCTCCTGTTTCCATACTGGTATAAATATATATTCAACCATGATTTAAAAAGAAACTTATTGACCCGTAGGCTCAGAATTTTTAGACATCAAAACAATGATGATAATAAATAATAAACTGACCCTCACTGACCTTTTTTAGTCACATACTGTTCTAAGTATTTTGCATGATAATGATGATCCAGTAAGTCTGAAGGGAACAAATACTTGTATCCTCTATATGTAACCCTTTTTTTTTGATTTGAAAGTACAGGGAAACTCCATTTGATTCAAGTACATAATGAATGTCCTGTTAGTAAACACTAGTAAGGACTTAAAAGTACATGTGTGACCCCCTCTGCAAAATACAGTGTAGTGGAGGGCATGGGAGTGGCTAGATGATTTCAATCAGAGTAAGACAGATTTTTAAGGTAGAAGATAAGATTTTAAGCTACTCATTTTTGAAGAACCATTTGCAAGCATGAGTTAGAGCTTATAAATGTGGTTTAAAAGTATTGTGTGGCCCATGTCTGAACATAATGATGATTTTTTTACTCCTGACTTTGCAGAGAATGCTTCCTTATGTAGGGGATTCTTCAAGAAGGTGGCAAAAATGAGGTGTCACAACCTCACAGTCCCTTCTAGGGCATCAGTCCATTCTCAACAAGTTGACATCCTCACTGTGAACAAGGCATTTGGGACTCTGGGTAGAGCTAAGATGTATGTATTGCTTCTTCATGTGATAAGTAAAAGTAATTAATTTCTTCTTTTATGACTCCTATTTTATTACTATCAGTGTTTGTTCTGAATGATTTCTTTAACAAATAAAATTTTATCACCCATACACACACACACACACACACACACAATCCCACAAAATAAGGAAAGGAGGAAGGAAGAGAATGAAGAAGGGAGGAAGGAGAAACCCTCTTAACAATACAGTGTATTGTATGTGGTTGACATTGACAAGCTGTTTTCATTGTACTCTCTCCTTTCTATTACCATCATTCAAAAAGTCATGTAGCTAATCCAGACTTCAAGGAAAGCTCAATAATTAGAAATATAATCAGACACTGTGAGACACAGGAAGGAGCTTGGAGATTGCTTTCCCCAACACCTATCATTTGCATTTGAGATAACTGATAACCAGTGAGATGAAGGGACTTATCCATGGAAGTATTAAATTCATTTTATTCTTTTATCTATGGCTCTCTCTTTTGTAGCTTCATTTCTACTTGCCAGATGACACTGCTTTTTTATCATCTCCATTTCATTCTGCCATTAAAAATTAGAGAGGAAATGTAAATCTATAATATTGTTATCTATACATGTTCTATGAAAAAGGGGTGGAAGATGAAGAAACATAGGTGAACATAACTTCCTTTTTATAAAGCTCCTATTGCAGAGAATAATTGAAATTTTCCTACAAAACTTTGACTATTGCATGGGGAATATATGATAAAGGCTGGGACTTTGTTCTGTTTATAATGGCTTGTTGGTAGTTTTGAGGGACCCTTAAATCAGTGACTCCTCAGGATATCTCAAGTATCTATCTTTTGAAAAATTTCAGTGGTCAGTGGTCAGATATGAAAAATGATGCCAATCTATTATGTTTTTAATAAATCTCAATTTGATTTACAGGACTAATTCAGGGCACTTTCCACTCCTTTGGAGCTAAAAATGTCAGTTCTCTCATGAAAGTATGTGGACAAATTATGTTGCTTTTCCCTTGGTAAAATTAAAATCTGACAAGCAACCCAATGTCAAGCATCCCCTCTTTAAAAAATGAATTTGTGAATGCATCATGAAATCCAGAAGTCTGGTGACTAATGGGTTAATAATGAATGACATCATGCTGAAAAATGATTGGCCTAGTTCTCCTCCTTCTTAATTAGATGAGCAAAAAGTAAAAGGGAATTAGAATTATATTTAAATTGTCAAAAATACAAGCTAAACAAAAAACATAAAACCAAAAGTTTTACTGGGTATCTTTTTTTTTTTTTTTTTTTTTTTTTTTTTTTTTTTTTGACAGGCAGAGTGGACAGTGAGAGACAGAGACAGAGAGAAAGGTCTTCCTTTGCCGTTGGTTCACCTTCCCATGGCCGCCGCGGCTGGCGCGCTGCAGCCGGCGCACCGCACTGATCCGATGGCAGGAGCCAGGTACTTATCCTGGTCTCCCATGGGGTGCAGGGCCCAAGCACTTGGGCCATCCTCCACTGCACTTCCCTGGCCACAGCAGAGAGCTGGCCTGGAAGAGGGGCAACCGGGACAGAATCCGGCGCCCCGACCGGGACTAGAACCCGGTGTGCCGGCGCCGCAAGGCGGAGGATTAACCTAGTGAGCCGCGGCGCTGGCCTTTACTGGGTGTCTTAATTAAAACCTGCAGAGACTGATACTAATGTTTGAACTGCAGTGATCTCTGGCAATAATAATAGGTCCCTTAAAAAGTTCATTGGACAAATTTGTCATGAAAAATGAATTTGCCCACTTGATGACATAGAGAATTATTCAGTGGGAAACAAAAAGTCTTAATTTTATATGTAGCTCAATAAGCTAGAATCAGAACAGCTCACCTTAATCATAATTTGTAAAGAGGGTGTCATTTTTTCCTTAAAAGTAACTTCATATAATTGTGAGCAAAAAGTTTATAAGATGTTGATTTGCATTTTAAGGTATACATTTTTACTTCAAAAAGCAATTTCCTTCTAGCATATGATGGACTTGAGTCATGAAAATGAGGTTATCATCTTTTAACTGCAAACCTTAAAACTCCTTTTGCAGTGTTAAAAAGAACATTTCATTAACCTATTATCGTCCATTTTATAAACTGTTTGAAACTGCTCAATTTCACTTTCAACTCTAAGCCCTCCTTAGCAACAGGTTCTAATTTAACACCAATAAAAATGATGTGTGGTCAGACTAAGAAAAAAAAAAAAAACAATGCAAAATGATAAAATCCACCATGACTGTTGTATTACTGATGAATCCTAATTTGAACCAAGCCGAGCTACCCTATCTCCCAGCAATTACTTCCATATTAAACTACTTGTTCCAAAAGCATCTAGTTGGGATTTTGTCAGTGTTTCATAAAGAATGAATTCTAAGAGGGTGGCCTTGTGCTAGATATCAGTGCCAGTTTTACTCTCTGTCTAGAGAAACAGACAGAGAGAGAGAGATGTTTGGGGCAGGTCCTAATTAAGATAGCAGAAGGAAGTGGGGTCACTTACTGGTCAGTGTCCTCAATAGGAGGTGGCCCCAAACTTCCAGATACAGGAAGTACCAGCTCTGTAATAACTTTTGCATTCATAGAAAGTATGTTTACTCAAACGTAAATTGCCTTTGAAATAAGACTGTGGGCATGCCAAATATGGGTCCGTGGTTTACAAATTTTGGTTCACAGCACTTTCTCCTCTTCCTCAAGTTTGCTTTTAATTCATAGAAACTGCACTCCAAAGAGCAATGTGGTTTGTTTTTCTTAGAAAACTCCCTCTCCCGTGAATTTAAATGGGCACACAGTTCGTGTTCTGAACAACAATGAAATTATTTAAACAGGTGTCCAGGGAAGAAGGGTAGACAAGACAAGCTGTCTGTCGATGAGCTGATAAGCACCCTCTCCTGGAACGAACACTAAATAGACAGTTACTTTATTTAAAATGTGGAGTTCAAAGCCACATCAGAGTAAAATGTTCTCAAGCGACTGAGTTTAATGTGCTGTAATGAAAGAGCTTTATGTAGTGGACAGAGATAGGAGAAATTACTGAAACCTTAGGCTGGTTTAATTGGGCACCTTAGAACACAAACTTTGCTTTGTGCCTGGGATGCTCTGAACCTTAACAGAGTATATGTTTGCTTCTTAGTTTGTCACTAAACTAAATGGACTTTTAAATGCCTTATTTTTCCTTTCTATTTTTTTAAAATGTCTTTTCATCATTGTTGGTTAAAGAAACCAATCACAGAAGACAAGAGCCAAACTTGCCCTACTTTATAACTAAGAAATAAGCATAAATATCCACTATGTCATGAAGACAGACTTTAAAGCAAGGAGTGGAATTTGGACTGTGCCTTTAACACAACAATCCCAAAAAAGCTGCCATCGGGCTTGACAGCGAAGGTGATGCTGTGTTCGTGAAATATCTTCCAATTTAGGTTTCACCTGATGGACAAGTGTTCCTAAGAATCATATTCAGCCAATACTTTTAGAAAATTCATTATTTGAATCCTTGGACACCAAAAGCCCATCTGATAGAAATATAAGATGCTTCATGGAATAGATAAGTCTGGAGTGGGGAGAAATGAGAAAATGGTTTTAAAATATTGCTTCTACATCTTAAAGTCAGAGTTTCAAGTAGCTGGAAGTACAAAGTTCAGGCTCAGCAAGTGCTTACTTGGTGAAATCCTTCACTATGAATGCACTTCAAAAAGTTCATGGAAACACAGAGTTAAAAGATACATTTATTTTGCTGAAGAATGAATTTTGAAATTCAGTGCATAGTTTTTTTTCCTAATAAGCATTTTCTACAAATTTTTTGAAGCCCCCTTGTACCAACAACAAAAGATAACATGAATATATATTTTTCCAATTTACTTCAACTTTACCCATGCCAATGAAACCAACTTATACTTCCTATTCCATGCAAACAATTTTTAATAACTTGAACTTCTTGAAAAGGAGCCTATTTCAAAGGAATACCCCATCAGTGGTGTGCCAAGAGCCAGAGCGACTGTGTGCAGACTGACAGGACTAGGCAGCTTTCAAACCCAGCCACTAGGCCTCGTCTCTCCTTCCTGCAGGCGGACTTTTTATTAAAGTTAGTATTAAGCATTGTTGCCTGGAGCCTGATTAACAATTTATGCCTCCCTAAGCAGATTAGCAGAAGTCTGTCATCTTGATTTTTTAATTCTTAATTTGTGTTTGGAAACAAAATGTACCTCTGAGTTTTTATTTTCAGTAGTCTACTTTTCAGAATTCAAAACTAAATGAAGCATTGATCTTTCTGAGATACTTTCTGCTCCCCCTTTTACAGCAAACAGTGTCCAGGAGTGTCACTATATATTTCTATGACAAATAAAACAATTGCTTATTTGTTATGCAAATTGTTTTTCATCTCTCATTCAAATAATCCTATCTGTTATTTTAAGATTATTTTGAATTCTATTACTTAAGGAGCAAAAAGAAGAAAGATGATTGGGAAAATGGAAGAGGCTAATAATAAAAGCTAACATTGAGAGAGCACTTACAGGATTTCAGGCACTAGTCTAAATGTCTTACATAAATTTAATGTTCACAACAAGGCTCAGAAGGAAATACTGTCAATCTTCTCGATGTTAAAGATAAACCAGGGAACACAGCAGTTAAATAACTTGCCCAAGATCACACAGCTAGTACTCACTGAAGTTAAAATTAAAACACTGGCAGTCCTGAGAAACCGTGCTGTTTTAACTATTATATTCTTGCATCTCTTAATGCTTAATATGGAAGTACAAGTGTATACATACATATTAACCATGTGTGTGTGTTTATACAACCTCAGATAATACACAAGAAGACAGATTGGGTGATTCAAACGCATGTATCTCAAATACAAAAAAAAAACCTTCAAAGGTATGGGGTAATATATGAGAGGTCCTCAAAAAGTTCATGGAAAGCATATATTAGAAAAAAATTAAGCGTGAACTTCAAGAGAGTTTTGGCACCAAAATAAACACATTTTAATTCCATTTTCCACAAACTTGTGGAATTAACATTATTTTACCAATCATGTGTATACATTTCACAGGACTCAAAAATAAAGTCAGAAAGAAAACTCCTCTTTCCATTCCATCCCTCAACAAGTGTATCAGCGTATCCTATAATAAGTGGTATCAACTAATTATAGTCAAAGCAGCAGATTTCAGCCTCACAAATGCCACTTAGCTTTAGGCCTGGCTCTTCACTTTAATCTGAGTCAGTCTTGTAATCACTTATTGTTGGTCCCAAGGGAAACCTGTTTAGCGTGTCTGGAAGGTTTGGACTCATTTTTCATCAATATATTCATCCTCTAATATTTATTGAAAGCCCCCTGTGTTCAACACTAGAGAGACAGTGGGTAACAGGACATACACTAGCAATTTAGGGGAAATAATTAGATTCTTTCTTTATACTGTACAAGACCAGGAGTACCAGCCTTTGTGTATAATGAATAGGACAGAACAGGATACTCAGAGTTGATTAGTTTTTCCCATATTTACATCTTATATGAATACAGAAATTAGCTTTTAGTTCCAGATACATCATGATTACAGGGTTTCTATTCATTTTCAGGTTCAGCTTTTGACCACCTGTCTGGCTTGGAGAGAACCACTATACTCATCCCCACTACCAAAAACTTAATATAATTTTATATTTCTGATGGTGTGTCTCAGAATATTTTCATGGTATTTATTCCACCATCCCTACAGTTTCCCCAATGATTTGTGCCATAAATCACAAAGCCATATGTATACTGGTCAGCAGAAACACATTTCAGCAAGAAGTCATTCTACACAAGAAGATTTGTGGAAATGCAGGACTTGGGTGATGGAATTTCAATCTAATAACCAGTTTTGTGCAATAGTATTGGGTGCCACAGATAATGCTTTTGAAGTCAGGTAGGGTACAAAATGTATTCAATATTAAAATTACTGTTATAAACTGCCAGTTAGAAATTTGATTAAATTACTCAGTCTGTCAGGTTTGAGTCTCTGAGTCATCCAATAGATTAGGGTTGCTGAATCTGGAGTTTAATGCCCCCAAACCTGGTGCACATTCAGCTGGTGTAAACTGGTACTGACCTTCTGGTTGCTGACTCAGGTGTCCTCACTCATCTTCATCTGCCCAAAACTTAGAGGACCTCCAGGAAAAAGGTCAAGGGTCACTTTCTCCAAGAAACTTTCCCTGACCTCCACCTACCTGTCCTGCTCCTGGCTTAGATTTCTCATGATCAAGCAGTAGCCTTTGCCTGGTCTCGGTGTAACTGTACAGTCATCTTGTCAGAAGTCTCTGCATGACTGGCTAGGTCTGACCCATCACACTCCAAGCATCTTGAGAACACAGCCACCGAGTCTTACTTTTAGCACTGTTTTTGACGAACGGTAAGAACTCAGTGGATGCTGCTTACAAGAACAAATGGAGACTGCTCATTATGAAACTCTGGACTACATTTATATGCTTTTACATTATTCATGTTGAATTTTAGGTTTCTTTTCTTATAATCTGATTTCCTTTGGTTGCATTATGGGATACACTTAGGAAGCAAGAGAGTCCATGCCTGCCTCATAGACGGCCCAAAGATGAGTCCACCCAACAGAAGGGAGATGTGCATGAAATGACCTTGGTGCCTTTGGCCAAATGTCTGAAATACAGTTACAGGTCCCATAACTGCTGGGTCTCCTAACAGAATAATTGAGTGTCTTATCTAAAAGTTGACATTGCTTTGGTCACTTGCCCCAAGCATAAAATTGTTTAGTTTTTATTTACGTGGTTATGTTGAAAAATGTGGCTGTAGATTTTTTTTCTCATAGATTTAGGCAAGTATGACAAACCCTGGTTATTTTTTGGCTTATTATCCACCCTTGGTAGTATATCAAACTGAATCTACAAAACCATCTGTGGAACAGTCTTATGTATGTGCTTTATGAATCACTTCTCGGCCTTTTGGCTAAGATCAAATGTATGTGCTTTATGAGCAAAATCATTTTTCTCTTAAATTCTTACCTTGGAAATATTTCTTGACTTTCTACAGGAAGTCTAATATCCGATTTTACGTACCTTGTTGTAACCTTGAGTACAGCTGTACAAAACAGATTGAATTAAATCCAGCTGATTATACAGTCCTGTTTCATTCCTTAAGTGGCCGTCAGTGCATGGAATAGGATCTTCATGAATATTGCTTGGCAATGAAATATGCAGTTCAGCCTAATTCTATCCTAGCATGCCAAATGTTTTGTAAAGTTGTGAGATGAAGTGGGAGAGGTTTGGATGATGTTCCTTATACTTCCCCCATCTAATGTGATATCCCTCAGCCTGAAGTTAAAGGCACATAAAGAGCTTTAAACCTACTAATCAGTAGAACAGAACTCAGGATTTTTGTGGGTTTTTTAAAAATGTAAATGGCTTCCCTAGAATAAAATCTAAAATAGGCATCATTGCACCTTCTAGCAAGTTTTCCCGTTGTATCTGACTACAATGAAAAATATTAATTCCAAGAGGAGTAGAATTGGAACACTAGTTCCCAACATTGTTTTTCTGCCCCTCCACTAGCCCCTTGATTAAGCCCTTCCAACCAGTAACCTCTCTCATTAACAGGAGTAATCTAAAATGGCTAAGGGCAGTCCTCTCCCACACTGCTCATCCCCAACCTTAAAATGAGAAGTGCAAAATTAAAAAGATTTTGGAAGTGGTTAAGCTAGTAGGAGTGAAGGATAGGCCAATAAGTAACCCTATTAACATGGAAAGATAATTAGAAAAGCAAGTTACAGTTTTTACAGTCAGCATCCTTAAAATCTGATTACAGCTGTCTTCTCTGTCTTCAGTCAATCAGTATGGATAAGAAAATCCCATCTCAAACTGGATTTCAAAATCAATAAAATTACTATTTTATATAAGGGACAATCCATAGGAACTCAGGCTCCAACTGATAATAATGAAAAACTCAGGATCTTTCTGTCTTCCTCCTGCTATCCTGGTAGGCATCAAAGTCATTCATCTGGTGATTTCCCTCAGTTTCAAGTGGCTGCCAGCAGCAGCTGGAGCTGCCTCTTTCTTGTTCTTGTCTAGCAGAAAAGAGAAAAAAAAACTCTCTCACAGTCAAGGATAGCACCCTTCAGTCCCATTGAGCCAACTCAGGTTATGGGACCACCCTCAATACAATCTTAATTGCTGGGAAATCCTAGGTACTATCTGGCTTTTTATACTAAAGATCCATTATTGGGATCAGGTTTCCTTAAAGCCTGCGCATGTGGGCTTGTGCACGCACAGAGAGAAGATACCTGAACAAAACTGGAATTTTGTTAGGAATTAGGAAGATGGGAAAGGAAGCTGGGGAGTGAACCTGCACAGTCCACCACAGTTTGGTCACTTAGAGTCGATATTGCTCTTAGTGAAAATGTAAGCATTATACAAGTGAGGGATTCACTGGAATTCAGTTTAATAAACTACAGCTTTAGAGGTAACAGATAACAAAATCAAACTCACCTATACCTGTTCCACTGAGTGATGGTTCCCTGCAAAGTGGCAACTTTGAGCAGTCCTTAACCATCTCAACGGCCTCTCTTCCTATCTTTTCTTTTAGTCTGTGCATGAAACGGGTTTTTAGTGTGTTTGAGAATAGACTGACTAGAAATGCATCACTGTCCAAAAAGAAAACATTTTTTTTCATCTAGGGATTTGAAGCTTAACTAGCTGGAAGGGAAATATAATTTCATTTTGTTCTCATAGTCTCATTTAGAAAATAGCCTTAAGAGATTCAAAGGACACCAGACCACGTGTGCACTTGCCTTGTTCCCAGGGGGCTTGGCTTGGGCTTTAGTTTCCCCAGTATATTCTGAAGTGTTTTCTTAAGCAACATTTTTGCCTTCAGCCCTATCTTGACCACTGGAGCTTTAAGAAACTTAAAAAAAAGTATTCTTTAAAACAGTGTCACAAAATAATTTTTTTCTTTCTTACTATAAATATCTCAAGTCCTTCTTTTAGAAGACTTCTTTTTTTCCTTTCAGGTTTTATGTGAAAGATAAATATGCTGAAATGCAGATGTTTATCAAAACAGCATAAGAATTAATTATAAAACATAAAATGAAAAGCTGGCAGAATTTTACACCTACTTTATGGGTAGTTTTAGGCAAAAGTCAGGTTTTTGGGTTGCCTTTTTTACAAATGCATTTACATTGATGTGATGTATGGCACACAAAAAGGATGTTCCTGAAATGGAATAAAATCTTAAATCTTAATTTTTTTTCTAATCTTATTTGTATCCTTTAGAGCTGACCTTGCTACAGTATGAGTTCATGTCTTTACAAATGTAACTGTTACATAAATGTCTTACTTTTTTTTTTTTTGGCCTAACTGGGTCAAAATTTTAAACCATGACCATAAAGTCTTAATATTGAATTAGGAAATGAACTATACAAGGACACTCCAAAAGTTGATGGGAAGTGAAATTAAAAGATAAGTTATGTTGGTGGATGCAAACAAAAAATTTGAAATTGTTATCTGCAAAGGGTTTTCAAAAAAAGATCAAGGAAAATGTTTATTATGAAACAACTATGCATGATTTCAAAAAACTTTTATACCAAACTTATACCAATTTATCTTTAAGTCAATTTCCAATAAACTTTTTGAAGGACTCATATATGAAATTTGAAGAAAGGGGGCATCTTTCTCATTGAGCGCTTTTTTTTTTAAGATTTATTTATTAATTTGAAAGGCAGAGTTACAGAGGGAGAGAAGGAGAGGTCTTCCATCTGCTGGTTCACACCCCAGTTGGCCGTAACGGCCAGACCTGTGCCAATCCGAAGCCAGGAGCTTCTTTTGGGTCTCCCATGTGGGTGCAGGGGCCCAAGGAGTTGGGCCATCTTCCACTGCTTTCCCAGGCCATAGCAGAGAGCTGGGTTGGAAGTTAAACAGCCGGGACTTGAACCAGCGCCCATATGGGATTCTAGCACTGCCTGTGGCAGCCTTACCTACTACGTTACAGTGCCAGCCCTGTTGTTGAGCTTTTAAACTACTGTTCTCATGCATGCAAAGGCAGTCCCAGGTTGACTGTGTAGGGACAATGACTATGCAGTCTGTCAGAGGCCCTGTCAGATATTTCTCTAAGTGCAGCATCCTCTGATAGAGTGAGGATGATGGGAGTTCCAACTTTATCAAGGTATTGTGAAGAGACACTAAAATAATGCTGAAAACAACTTTGGTATGATGCCTAGCATGCAGGAAGCACCCCAAAACATCAAATGTTTCTTTTGCAGCTGCTGCTGTCATTGTCATCACTGCTTTTTTCAAATTTTCAGTCAACTTGGGGATCTTGGGGATTTTCTTTCAGCATCCTGCTTGCTTTTATTTATTTATTTTTTTAATTTCACTAATTGGAACGGGCCACAGCATCTTTTCAAGTCACAGTGTAATTTGCCACTGGGGGCAATGTGCCTGTAACTCTACTCGATAAAATGTGTTTCAGCTGACACGGTGAATGTGCCAAATATGGCTGAAATCCAGGCTTTCCTCAGAGCCTCTTCAGTGCTCTTCCTCGGGAAATGTGCAACCCGAGCCTGGCTCCTCCTCTGGGCTTGTGAACGTGTGAATCTATGTAGCCAAGATGAAGTCAGAATGGGAGATGTGACTTCTGTTGCAATTACTGTAACCAGGGTGCCAGCCTGCCCTAGCACATGAGGTGATGACTCAAGAAAGCAAGAAATCACAACGGTGGCATCAAAAACACATAGCGCACAAACAGCACAGCACAGCTCCACTCACCAGAATCACCTCAAATAAAATGGGGAAGTGAGCTTATGATTCTGGAGATCAAGGCTACCAACCGGTCAAAGCTGGTTTTTCAGTCCAAACTGTGCCTCTAAAAAACCTCCCTTTGCCATTCCCAACTCCTATTTGTCCAACAGCTATTCATTCATTCATAGTCACTCATTCATGGGTTCATCCTTATTTTCAGCAAGTACTGGGGGGTTACCTACTGTGTCTGAATTACAGCAGATACAGTGATAACCATATTCCTTTTCCTTCACTGTGAGCTTTTACATCTCCTGGAAAATTCTCTAAAAGGACTGGTAGAAGACATTTTGAATGTATATTCCTCAAATCTGAAAACACAAGATGCAAGCTACCTCCCGAGTAGGCTAACAGATGATAGGAAAGGATGTTAGAATCCATGGAAACAATGGAGGTAGAGAAGGAAGGCAAACACATCAGAAAGTCTTCCAAGAAGCACAGGCTGCAGACATGTCAATGTGAGGCAGAGTGCAATTCACCGTACGGATGAAAGGCTCAAAATTAAAGCTACAGTTCTGGATATCGCACAAGGGAACTAGCTCTTGGTGTCTCTATTCCACGTGGATCTCTGGGGGAAACAGAGGCGCAGCTTAGCTCAGGAGAAGAGCTCAGGAGATGCATGCTGGGCTGCAGGTTGCTGGGAAAAGGAAAACAGCAGACTGTTCAGTATAAGAGTCAGCCCAGTCTGAGCAATAAGCCGCGGCTTAAACAGGTTTACGCGGGATGTGATTGTAAGTCTTTTTAACAGCCTGTAAAAGTCTTTTTTTAAAGCCTTTTCGGAAGTAGTTTCCTCTTTTCCTGTTGTGGACTGTCAGTTGGCAGATGCCGTGGGGTGCAGTGGGGGGATCTGCTTTCTAAAAAGCTCTTAAATAATGCTGATTAAAAATCTCTTCTAAAGCTATCTGCAGAACAGTGCCCTGCCCTCTTCTCTTGTCCTGCCCAACCTTGTCTGATTTGCCAATTACTTCCTTCAGAAACCCCTCTCATTCTCTGACACCTGTGCTGTCATAACACCCCTGTCCTGACAGGCAACTGCCAATTCTCACTGAAAAATGATTGTCAAACATTTCAACACCAGCGCCCAAGAAGAGCTCCCTCCTCTGCCCACTGGCACCATAGAAACCACCAGTGTTCCTCCTAACTATGAGTCCCAGAAGCCGTTGGCTCTAAGACTCACTGGCCCTGTGACCTGCCTGGGTCCTGGGACAGTCAAAGAGGGGAGGGTCTGTCTTCAAAGGACCACAGCTTTCTTGAGGAAGCCTTGAGGACCTGAAAGGTGCACAGAAAGGAATTTGCACCTTAAAAAAAAAATCAACCAGGCAGCAGGCAGGGAGAAAGCTAAATACATCGGGCAGTGCTGCTGACTTCACAAAGAGGTCATGGGGGCATGTCATGCAACTCAAGCGCTCTTGTTTTTAACATCTCTCAGGATTAAATTCTGCAGGCCATTTTCATACGCCCTAAGGAGAACAGAATACCATCCATATATTGTTAAAAGGCATTAATTAGGTTTAGCTCTGACACCCAAGAGTAATAGTCTCTGACCTAACGCCCCAACCTCCAACCAGGGGATTTAGATGAGGCTAATGGCTGTTGCACGATCGGATCTGTGTCACATATTGAATACAGGTCAAAGGCTGACTGCTTCCTGCAGAAAACAAAAGTAACCTTTCCAAAGCACTGTTTCATATTAGCGTAGGCCCACATGCTCGGGATCAGGAAGAAATCACGTTGTCTCTAAAAGAAATCACGTTAACAGAAGATCACATTCGAAGCTAACGAGTTTGGCAATGGAGCTACATTCCTGTAAACCTTTTTTACTGATTGCAGATAAATTTTGACCATAAATTAGTGGGGGGGTGTCGCTCCCCCTCTTCGTGGAGGAGCGACACTAGACCCTGCGTAGGCTTCATATCCGAGTCACGGCACCATTATGTCGCTCCCCCTCTTCGTGGAGGAACGACACAGGACCCTGCGCTGTTCTTTTGTCTGCTCGGCCCTCCCCGGGTTTGCTGCTGGTTCTTCCCGGGTTGGCTACCATCCCTTCCACCTCCGTGGAAGGGCGGTTCCCCCTGGCCACTTTCCCCACTTCCACAGGGGAGCGGCACACCGCCGGCTGGCTCTCTCGGGGGCTGCTCAGGTGTTCCTTCAGATAGATGTTCCTGGTGCATGTTGTCTCTCTCCTCCTTTATAATCCTTTTCCACCAATCCCAACTCGGCTGCCCACATGCCGAGTACGCTGCTCTCCTCCAATCAGGAGCAGGTCCTACAGTTTATTGGTTGAACTGGAGGCAGCTGTATAGAAGCTGTTTCCTCCTCTCCCAGCGCCATATTGTGGGAGAGCAGATGCATAGAATAAGTCTTAATTCCAGTAACTTAGTCTAGTCCGAGTTGCTCCCCACAGGGGGGAAAATGTGATCATGCCCTAGTACAGTTCTGGAAACTTAAATGAACTGCTAACTTCAAATCATTTTGTATTATAATTTTCCTCTTGCTACTTTCAAGATGTCTAGTTTCAAAGTGTTTGAAACTTTGATAAGGAAAGCATTACAATTGATATTAGTTCATTCGTGAAGTCTAATATAAATGGATCAAGACACATATATGATGATTAGACTTAATTGTTTTTTAGCTAGCCGCTACAATTGAAATTACAGTCCTGCTGCTGAGACAATATCCTACACAATTTCAGATAAATTGGCAACTGCTTTCTACTATAATTCTCACTGAATATTCTCTTGAATCATGCCTATCATTAACTTTAATATATATTCAACTATAATTACAAGAAAAGTCTTTTAGTAAGCACCAATCAACTAGTTAGTGATGCTTTCTGTGGCACTTTACTTTTTTATTGAAAATACTTAATGAATTTTTAAATACTTTAAATACAGTAGCACATAGAATTAGATACTACATTTATTGAGCCACAATAAACTGCTGTGGGTATGAGTACTATTCAACCCATGCTTCACTATAGTTCCTGCACTGGATACCTGAAATAATTTAAGACATTTAATTTTCTGTTTTTGCTAATCATGCTTTTAGAAATGCAGAGAAGGAAACAGGCTTTGGAGTAACACCAAAACCTACATAATAGGAAATGTAAAACCAAAGAGCTTAGGGCCAATTCAATTCTACCATATAAAATAATCACTGGTTAGAGCAAATCAGTGTTTTGAGGGTATAGCCTAACAGGATACAATTTAGATACTTACGTAAAGTTGAAATTCTATGTATGGTGTACAGGACTCATTACTCGCTCCAAAGCAATTATTTTAATGCTTTTATCTCTAAATTAAAGAATATTGCCATATGTGGAGGGGTCTTCAAAAGCTCATAGATGAGGCAAGTGCTCTGCCTAGCATTTAAGACAGCAGTTACAATTTCACATTGGAGTTACTGGATTCAATACCTGATTTTGGCTCCTGCCTACAGCTTCCTGCTAAAGTACATCTTGAGAGGCAGCAGTGATGGCTCAAGTATTTGGGTTTCTGCCAATCACTAAGGGGACCTGTATTGAGTTCCTAGCTCCTGGCTCTGGCCTGGCCTAGCCCTAACCATTGCAGACAATCTGAGAATTGAAACAGTGGATGGGAGAGCTCTCATCCCCACCAGTATCTATCCCTCAGCCTCTAAAATTTAAAAAAAAATGGGAAATATATATTATGAAAAAACTATGCATGGGTTTAAAACATTTTTGTACCAAATAAGCATTTTTAAATTCCATTTTCCATGAATGTTCCAGAGCCCCTTGTACATGCAGATGAAGAGCAGTAATTAGATTTAGGAGGCAGTGTCTTCATCTAGGTGCTCACTAGCAAAATGAGCTTGATAGGTCACTCAACCACATTGTCCCTCAACATCCTCCCTCTTTAAGTTACTGTGATGATTAAATGAGATACATGTATGGTATTGGCTCAATAAACCTGAGCAATTTTGACATTATTGTTCCTGGGCTGCAAAATTTACCCAAGGAATGAAGTGTCTCCTGATACGTGTAAATCACACATGTCCTTAAGGAAACCAGACAGATCCCTGCATAGAATCAAACCTGGGTCATCTAATTTGATGGTAGACAAGAAAGCTCCCCATTTGTGCCAGGAAACAGATGATGTAAAATCTGAGTTTTCTGGCAATGACTGCATTGCAAAACACAGTCACCTTTGTTAAACAAGTGGAAGGTTCTTTGGATTTTCAAAATCCACATCCTCCTACATAAGAAATATAAAGGGATCATGTTTACAATTTCTCCCAAATAGGCTATTGTATTATTTAAATCATTCATTTGTGCATACATTCAATATAGTTTTAGAACATATAATACATCTCACTGCTTTTGAAAACTGGGTTGTATTTTTATTTGATAGGCAGACAGAGACAGGGAAAGAAAGTGATCCTCCATTCATTGATTTACACCTCAAATGCCCTCAACTTTTAGGTCTAGACCAGGCCAAAGTCAGGAGCCTGGAACTTAATCTAGGTCTTCCACACAGGTAACAGGAACACAGGTAACTCAGCCTTAACCCACTGCCTTCTAAGACGTGCATTAGCAGGAAAGCGGAATCAGAAGTAGAGCCAGACCTTGAAATCAGGAACCCCAATATGGGATGCCAGTGGTCCAAGTAGTGTCTTAATTGTTATGTCAAATGTCTTCCCATTTTTTTTTCTTCTTAGGTGATTATTTCTAGGCTTGAGAAGTTTATTTCTAATTCATGTTTATTTTGATGACTCAGTTGTACAAAAATATTACAGTAAATTTCTTGGAGAAAAAGAATATTGGGACCAGCATTATAGCACAGTGGGTTAAGCAGCCACTTACAATGCCAGCATCCCATATCAGAATGTTGATTCAAGTCCTGGTTACTCTGTTTCTGATCCAGCTTCCTGCTAATACTCTGGGAAGGCAGTGAAAGATGAATAAAGTAGCTGGGGCCCTGACACTCACATGGGAGGGCAACATGAAATTCCTGGCTCCTGGCTTCAACCTGGCCCAGAACTGCTGTTGCAGCCATTCGGAGAGTGAACCAGTAAATGGAATATTCCTCTTTCTTTGCCTCTCCCTCTCTCTCTTTCTGAAGCTCTGCCTTTCAAATAAATAAGTTAAAAAAAAATGTTGACACTCTAACAGGAGGGAGTAATCTACAGCTCTCAAGCCAAATCCATTCACTAATTTTGAATGCCTTACAAGATGAGAATAGTTTTTACATTTTTAATAGCTGAAAAAAATCAAAAGAGTAGTATTTCATTAGTACATTATATCTTATATAAAATACAGAATTTACATTTTAATGCCTATAAATAAAATTTTATTGGAACAAATCATTTACGTATTATATATGGCTCCTTTCACACCACAAAAGCGAGTTAAATACACACTAAAATCTTTTAGGAAAGATGAACATCTTTACTATTGCCACTTGGAAAAAGAGTCTTTTGTAATATAGCAAAGCCTTTTAAAAAACTGCACAAGCAAATACGAAAAATTCATTTGAAATCAGTTGTCCATAGAAAGCTATAATAAATTGTAGTTCGGGTGCTAGACGAGCCCACAAATGCTGATTAACTTTTAATTTATTTGAACTATGGTGTTAAGAGTCTGAATGATGAAGTCTGAAAATAGGCGGCTGTAAGCAGGAGGGAAAGATTCCCATAGCCTTTTCTGGGGGAAAGACTGCAGCTCCAGGGGCCAGCGCCATGGCGCGGCAGGTAAAGCTGCCACCTGGGGTGCCGGCATCCTATATGGGTGCCGGTTCGAGTCCCAGCTGCTTCACTTCCGATTCAGCTCTCTGCTTTGGCCTGGAAAAGTAGTGGAAGATGGCCCAAGTCCTTGGGCCCCTGCACCTGCGTGAGAGACCTGGAAGAAGCTCCTGGCTCCTGGCTTCGGATGGAGTGCAGCTCTGGATGTTGAGGCCACGTGGGGAGTGAACCAGTGGATGGAAGACCTCTTTCTCTCTCTGCCTCTGCCTCTCTGTAATTCTGCTTTCAAATAAATAAATAAATAAATCTTTTAAAAAATGCACAGTATAAGGTCCCTCTGCTTAAACAGTGTGAGAACATCTGTGGAGAAAGGCCCTAAGTCTATGCATGTGTAGAGCTACACTTTTTTTTTATGGGATGTGGCAGCTTTAACTGCCATGCCACAGGACTGGCCCCTACTGTGCATTTTATATTCCTTACAGTACTCAGCAACAGCATTTATAAGTGCTTATATACTTATAAGTGTATATATTAAATGAAGTGGGATCCATTTGTTCCTAGATTTGGATACTGAATGGCCAATGTGGCCTCAATTTGCCCACACAATCCTTTGTCTGTCTCTTATTTGGTAACATTTTCACAAATTGAGACACTGTGCCTGATTCTGGGAAGGGATACAAGATACTATATACACAGGTTACAGTTTAAGAAGTACCCAGGAATAAGAAAATAAACCTGAGCCCCAGTTCCAGCTTTGCCTCTGTTAACTAATATTTTAATTAACTTTGGATTTAGGACATGGCTTTCTGTTTTGCTATTTAGTTCACTTGTCAAAATTTAAGCCAGTTTTTGGGAATAGAAAAAAACTTTGTTATCTGTATTTATCTTAAATACTGGTATAAATTGAGTGTACCTAGAGCTGAAGCTGGAATTAGGTATTTAGAATGTCATTCCTTAACTAGAAAAAGTATTGGTTTTTTTCTATTGTTATTTAAGTCTTTTAATTCATTTTACAACCAAATTGTTAAATAGTGATCCTCTTATTATACATGTGAAATTTCAGAGAATATGTAATCACACACATACCAACTTGAAATATATTTACAATATTTTTGCATTGAATTTTTTAAGCTTAATTATAATACATTATCCAATGAAGCAATTAGACATTTTATAAGCAAAGAACTTCACAAAAACAACTAAAAAGGACACAGTACTCAATTGCTGTATTTAAAATTATAACCAAAAGAACACTATACCTGAAAGGTTTATCTTGCATGTCTCAAAGATTTATAGTTAATTAAAGTAAAACATGGGTAGTAATTCCAAATGCATTGCAATTTCATCCATTTAACAAAGAGCTTATTTCACTTGTATAAACTGTAGATGTGAGAAAGCCCAGGGATTCCCCCCGCTGTTGTTATAGAAATTATACCTACTCCAGTTAATTTTGATAGAAAGGTCCTTCCTGGTTCCTTCCCTTTTCCCCATATCCCTCAAGGCTGGATCCTTTCTGGCAGCCTCATATTCAGCCCATGAAAGCCCAGTCATCTCTAGCTTGAAATACACACAATCCAGCTCCTATCTGTTCCGTCTACTCCCAGAACCAAAGTCCAAGCCAACATCTCTTCCTGCAAAAACCTCTAAGTTGCCTGCCTGCCTCCCTCCCTCCCTCTCTCTCTCTCCCACTTCTGTGGAACCGAGGCTCTACAGAAAGAGTTGTCTGTGAGATTTAAATCAAAACATGTCACTCATGCTGCCTCTAAAGCATCTGTGGTCCCCATGGCACTCACCTGCCCTGATCACACACCACCCTTCCTGTCTTGTATACTGCACTTCAGCCACGTTTAACCTCTTTTTCCTCTTCAGATGTAACAGGTAATTTTGTGTGTCAACTTGGCTGGGCCAGTGTGCCCAGATGTTTGGACAAACATTCCCAATATTCAGTGAAGGTGATTTGGGCATGGGTTTAATATTTAAGTAGGTGGACTTTGAGTAAAGTGAATTACTCTCTACGGGGTGTGTGTGTGTGTGTGTGTGTATGTGTGAGTGTGAGTGTGAGTGTGTGTGAGAGGACAGAAAGAGAGAGCAAGATGGAATTCTGCCAGCAGATGGCATTTGGACTCAACCTGCAACTCTTCCTTGAGCCTCCAGCCCACCTGCCTACCCCATCAGATTACTGTTGATTCATCAAACCTCCACCCAACTCTGTATCCTTAAAATCTCTCTCTCTCTCTCCGTCTCTCTCTACACACACACACACACACACACACACACACACATCCTGTTCATTCCATTTATCTGAAAAACCCTGACCACCATCCTCCAAACATGCCCAACCTTCTGCCATTTAAGTGCCTTGGCTCTCGCCATTCCCTGTTGTTGGAACTCCCTTCCCAGACTCCGCATACAACTGCCTGCTTCACCTCATTCACGTCTCAGTTCAAAGCCACTCACCCCAGATGCACCATCACATCTCCCATTTCATTTCCTGCTGAAAACTTCTCTCAGCGAAATCACTTCTGTTAATTTGTTTATTTTTTGTTGTCTATTTCCCCTGGTAGAGTCCAAGTTCTGAGAGAGAAAAGTTCTGTTCTATGTTGTTCCCTGCTGGGTCCCCAACACCTACAATAATGTGTGAGACACAGTAAATATTGACTACATCAATAAATAAACAAAGGAATTAGAGAAGCATTTCTGTTAAAGTCCCAATGATTTCCTATGCACTACCAAGCATCGGAATTAATTCACTCCAAGAAATCATTCACCTGTAGTCCCCACTGTAAGCAAGAAGAAAACCAGTTAAATATCGCATACAATATATGTGATTTTTCACACATAGAGTGCTTACATCTTTTAAAATTTTTACATATTTATTTTCATTTTATTTGAAAGACAGAGAGAGGGAAAGAAAGAGAGAGACAACTTCCATCTACTAGTTTACTCCCCAAATGCCTGCAACAGCCTGAACAGATGCAGTACAAAGCCAGGATTTCAATCCAGTCTCCCATGTGGATGTCAGGGCCTCACATACCACTGCCTCCCAGAGTGTTCATTAGCAGGAAACTGAAACTGGAAGCAGGCTTGAATCCAGGATGCCAGTGTCCTGAACAGCATCTTTACCACCATACCAGACACCCACCCCAGTACTTAGATCACAAATGGGAAAACTCAGATAGATGAGGATACTAAAATTGTCTCAAATTCCTCCATTTTTTGGCATAGTGTAGTCTACTATGTCTCTGAATAAGTCACAGCCAGACCTTTATTCTTCCTTTGTTGACCTCTATAGTTAAAAACAGTTCTTTATATTTTCCTATGACAAATCTTCCCTGTTGGAGAACAGATTTTCTTTTCAGCATATAGACATAGCTTTAAAGCTCTACCTGCGAACCAGGTTCTTTTTTGAAGTAATGAGACAATATTGTCCATATTGCCACAATCAAAGCAAATTCTTGATTTGTTAAAACCTGAGAACTCAGGAAGCAGGACCAGTTCCAACGGATATGCTCACTCCATTTAAAGGTGTTTGGAATATCTTAACTTCATAAGCACATGATATCACACTCCTTGAATCTTAAATCATCTTATAGTATGATTCTTAGAGTTAGCTTAGGTGATTAAAGTAAAAAGGCCACATTCTTATTCATTTATTCACTCGTCTGTTCATCCCAATTATTTTCTTTTTAATCATGAAGCATTGCTAAGCACCAGGTATGAGCTGGGTGAGGAGTATACACTGGTGAGTAAAACAGACATCATCCCTACCCTGGCAAAGCTTACAGTCTGGTAGAAAAGGGAAAACAGGCTAAGCAAATATGTCAACAAACAGATATGTATTTTTGAAGTGTAATATAGATGTGCTGTGAGACAGCAGTGCTGCAAGGGGGCAAAGACTCGCTGGGAAGGCATATTCTCCGATATGGGAGCCATCAAGGCCTTTTAGGCCATGCTATTTGATTTTTCAGCCTGAAGGATGGAAAGGAGGAGACCAGGAAAAAAGCACAGGGAGATGGAGCTGGGGAGAGTTCCAGGAAGAGGGGCGGCATGAGTAAGGACGGATGGGAAAAGTGCTTGCTCCAGCAGCTGAAGGAGTCTTTTCATGGGGCATAGTCCCCAACATCTTCTGGATGCTTTTTTTTTCCTTTAGCCCTTGGCTAGGACGCTGCACTGTCATGTCTGAATTCTCACCCTATCCTGGACATGGGGTGTACAGGGGCAGACATCTGAATGGAGACCATGTAGTTTGTCATGCAAATTGAATCTCTTGAACAGCATTCGATTTAATAGATGTGCCTCTTGTTCATTATGCAAGCACAGCCTGGCTGCACATTGACGAGGTCCTTTGTCACTGCACAACTCAGTCTGTCCCCAGTCACTCCTCGCTCACTCCTCAAGCCTCCAGCCCACTGACAGACTCCTTTAGAAAGCCAACACTTCTGATTGGATAGATGGAATCAATAGTTCATTTATGTACATACAGAAGCGCTGATTCTGTAGGCCAAATCAGAAACCTCCTACTGGTCTTACACTCAGCCTATAAACATCTAAGTCATCTAAAATCAATTTCAGTCCTATCCTGAAAGAATTAATACAAAACCTCTCCAAGTCACAGAAGCTTGGAAAGATGAGGACAATCATTCTCCAGATTCATAGAAAATTTATCTCACTGATGAATTTTACCTATCAGGGGGTGTTTTTCACTGGCCTTTATTAAACATTTTATTAAATATACCTGGAAGAAGACCGTTATCAAAGATCAATGACTCATGGAAGGAATTGGATTTGGAAAACTTGGCTGAGTCATGATAAAAGTTGGTGACTTGTGTGCACTTGATATGATGACTTTGTGCCATCTTGTTCTTGATTTCGTCTATTCATCATTTGTTCATCTATAAAATATGATAAGTACCATCTCTCTAATGAAAGGTATTAGTTAACAGATTTAGGCACATTAATCAGTTAATCAAAGCAAATACTGTTTCAGGTGTTAGGGGAAAAGCTGTTAAAGATGATACGATGTGATGGGCAAACTTGCATTGTAGAGAATTATACGAGAAACTTGAAATTCCAGCTTGGTCACATGAGTTATGAGATTTTTGAGACAGGTATTTCCTTGAATTCTTCAGACTACAGTTTTTCCACCTATAAAAGCAGAGATCAAAGCTGTTAGATTTCCAGTGTGGATTATGTGAGAAGCCGGTTGCAAAGCCACTGGGGACACCTTGTTCTCAGAGAGTAAGCTCCTAGTACACGCTCGTTTGCCTTTCTTTTACTTACTAGCATTTTCAATAAAACCATAAAATATCTTTTCCCATTGTGCTTTTAAGTATAGGAGAAACTTCTCAAACCAGATTTTCTATAAAAATCCTTACAAAAGAAATAAATCTGAAAATAACACGACTGTTTTTGGATAGGAATGTTCACCACTTCTAAAGATGTTTGATACTGGAAATATATGGCTTCAAACAAACAATATACAATGACCAAACTCTGACAATCAAGTGAATGTTCTATAATTCCAACCTTTCCTGACTCTAAGAATGTAATCTTGTCATCATGTAAAAGTGATTGATACAGATATAAAGTTAACCCTGCATATAAATCAGAGAGAGTGAATTAGATATAAGCCCCTTATTTTCCTAATTGTCATACATATCAAGGTGTATGCATTTTTATTTTTCTTCAAATAATTCTATAGAGTTTTTTAATTTAAAAAAAAATTTCCAGAGAATACATTGAATGACCTTAACATGAAAGTGTTCTCTTTTGATGATTCAGATAGCAGGGCAACCAGAGTCACTTTTCAGGTGCCACGTTCAATGTTTAGACTTTGGTACACTTCACCTCACTCAAATCTCTCCATCTTTATCAGTAGACTTATAACACAGAGGAGAAACTGAGATTCAGAGAAGATAAGAAATGTGCTTAAGGTAAAATAATTCATTGACTGTTTTAACTTTTTTAGTTTTCTTCTTTATTTGAAAGGCAAAGGGAGAGAGAGGGAGAGGGAGAAGGGGAGAGGGAGAGAAAGAGAGAGGGGGACAATGAGAATGAATATGAATCTCCTGTCCACTGGTTTACGACCCAGGTGCCTACAATAGCCATGGCTAGGCCATGCCAAAGACAAGAACCCAGAAATCAATGTGGATTTCCCAAATGGGTGGCAAAGACCTAGCTACTTGAGCTATCATCCTATGTACCTCCCAGGATGCACATTCGGAGAAAGCTGGATTTGAAGTGAAGCCAGGACTCAAACTAGGCACTCCAATACAGGATACAGGTGTCCCAAGAAGCCTCTTAACCAATTTGCCAAATGCCCTTCCCTCAGTGAAGGTTTGATAACCTATATCAAAGTCCACACCACTCTATTCATTAATTGCACATGGCAGCAATAAAATTAAGCCAATCTAATATGAATTTAGGTCATCTGCCGTTTTATTTTTGGGCACTATCCTGACTAATACTGTATGATCATTAGATATTTGAGGGACTATGTTTTCTTTCAACATCTTCGTATTCTGAAATGGTGAAATCTTTTGTCCTTTGACAACACCCAGTCAGTCTCTCTCTCTCTCTCTTTCTCGCTCCCCCGGACTCCACCCCATTTTCCTTGTAGCCATAACTTCAATCTCTCATAACAGCGTTTCAATGCATCCCATTCTTTCTTGCAGTTGACTTATCTGCAAGCTCGCGGATGACACACATATCTTTTGAGCAGCGGAGATTTGTTTAGAAGCCCTTTTGAAAATGAACCAGATTTTAAGGAAATAGATTCATAGTGAGGGATAAAATTTGCTCTTAAGATTCGCTTGATATACTTTCCTCTCTCTTTTGTTAAACTGCTTTGCTCACATTTCTCTTAGTATTTATTTCTCCTTGAAGAATTTGTTGTCACAAAAATTAATTACTTTGCTGCTAATAAAATTAGGGTTTCAGAAAAACGGAAGCTTGGTAACATTATCCCTCCTTCTGGGAAACACACTTGTGCTCTCTAATGTGGAACTTAGGAGTTTTATAAATCCAGCACTTTGTTTAAATAGTTTAATGAGATTCTTATTTTATTCCTTTTTGTAATTATTGTAGAATGTGTGCAGCTCTTGGTGATTTGATTCTTAAAAAACTAATTAGTGTGCTATAGAATGATTTGTCTTTTGTTAATTTCCATTAACATTACATTTTGGTGTGGGTGGTGTGTGTTGCAGTGGATTCCCTGTGGGCATCACTGGATGAAATGCATATTTAACTGTGTCCAATAGAATCATTGCTAATAAATGAATGAGTCAGAAGAAAACAGAATGGAACTTTGATGAGCCTTTTATTTGAGAGACTGAGGTTTAAAATCCTAAAAGGAGCAAATAACTGCATTTATCCAAATAATTCATTTTTTAAAGCTGTCCTTTATGACTGAGTGATGTTGCCCCACTGCACAAAGAAGGGTCTATTAGTTACTTTGATGGTATCGGTAGCAGTGACAAATGACAGCGAAAGAACAATTATCAACTTTACTAAGTGCTTATGTGGGCCCAATATCATGACATCATCTCATTTCATCTTAACAGTGACCCCATATGCATGATTTTTATCCCCATTTCACAAAAGAGAGAACTTAAACTCGGAGAGGTTATGTAAATTATCTAAGTCACATCAACAGATAGTTAAATTCTGAGTGCACACAGACAAAACTTTACCCACTCTCACTTGTGGTCTTAGTCTTTCTAACAGGGAATCTCAGGATATTTATCTTTCACTCTAGCTCCCTGTATTGTTTAACTTGTAATTTTAAGGCAATGGCTCACAAATAAGGGTGATTTTGACCCCGAGGGAACATGTGGCAGTGTCTGAAGGCTCTTGGGGCTATGACAACAGGAAGGTGCCACTATATCTAGTGAGTGGAAGTCAGGGACTCTGCACAACATCCCCCAATACATAGGATGGCCCCCACATCAAAATATCTGGCCACAAAGTCAATACTACTGAAACTGTGAAACCCTATTTTAAGGAGCAGCCCAATGAGTGTTTTTATGGTAATCATGACTTCATATGACTTTGCTTCTGTTCTAACTGCTCTTTAGTTCATAAGTGACTCTGGGCTTTGTGTTTATAGGGACACAGCATAAATGCAGAGGGCCTATGTCATCGCTTAGGGAATCCAAAGATGCAAGCCATGTACCCTAAGAGCTTGATAACATGATTCCTTCTGCCTCAGACATAACCTGGGAGCCCATTCTGAACATACACTACCTGTGTTACATACTCAAATGTTCCCAAATGACACTGCACGGTGGGTACATTTTCCTCTCTTGAATGAATGCTTTTACAAAGTAGGTACACAGATTATCTCTGTTGTTTTCAGAAAGTGTTTGGGATTGCAAATATGTTGTGAAAAATTAGGGCTTCAATGAAGAAAGATGAGATAGTGAAATCTCACAATTCTCATTTTTGGGCAAATTACTCTGTGAAACTAATTAAGGATTTTGGAATGTTCATGTTCCTCAGAATCACAGGGTAAGAAATGTGATCTTGCAACCTTTCGAAGTGGGGAGCATGTTCAAACTACATAAGTTTTATTTTATATATATATATATATACACACACACAAAGATATACATTATATGTACACATACATGTATGTGTGTATATGTGTGTACATATACTTTCAATGCCCAATGCCACATACTATATACTAGTACAGAAGTATTTACAAGCATTTATTTTAATAAACAGATATGCACATTTCAGGGCTGTATGCTTTATAAGCATCTGGAGGTAGCTGCTCTATACGTTGCAGAACAAGAGCATTTCTTGTTTGCATCAGAGGCAAACACTCGCATGCCTTCACCTGGTAAATCTCATGGGTTAAGGTTTCAGTCAAGGTTCCTCCTGAACTTCCATCTCCATAGCCTTCGCCCCTGACCTTCTAAAACATCAATTATAGAGAGCCTTCCTCAGTCACACCTGTGGCTGTGCATCTCGGACCAGCCCTGCCTGTCACTATGCTTGGGTTCCATGTTAACTCTGCCTCTTGAGTTAAGGGAGTCTACATTAGCCATCTACATCTGAACAGGCAAATCTTGGGAACCTCAGAAAAGCCAAGAATTCAGTACCAGCTGCCTCCTGCTACTGTAACACACTTTCACAAACTTCAGGCTTAAAATAAAACAAATATATTCTTGTACAGAAGTCTCACTGGGCTAAAATCAACATGTCGGTAGGGTTGTGTTGTTTTCAGAGGTCCTAGAGGAGAATCCATGTACTCACCTTTCTTGCTTTTAGGGGTCATCTGCATTGCTGGGCTCATGGTTCCTTCCTCCATCTTCAAAGCCAACATTATAGCGTCTTCAAATCTCTCTGTGCCTCTGACATGTGCCTTGTCATCACATCTCTTTTACTAGCCCTCTTGTCTCCCTCTTACAAGGGTCTGTATGATCACACTGAATCCACCCAGAGATCCAGGAGAATCTCCCTAATTGATTTTGCAGATTAATCTCATCTGCAAAATGCCTTCTGCTGTGTCAGGTAGCATAGGTTCTAGGGATTGGGACGTGGACATAATTGAGAGGCCATTATTTTCCCTGCCCCAGGCCCTCAATGCCAAGGCTGAGGAGGTAAATCAGTCAAAGAAGAAAATCATGCTGACTCTGATTCCAAACTTTGAGGGACAGAGAAAAGTATGATCCTAGGGTCAGATGTATCTAGATCCCCATGCCAGCTTAGTCAATAATAAAGCTATAAATTTTAGCCATGTGATTTAATGTCTCCATGATTAAACAATGAAGAAAATAATACCTTCTTCATAGGGTATTAAAAATAAAAATACAAAGGTGCACAGCATAAAGACAGACTCTCAGTAGGTATGCAGCAAATGTTAGGATTTTCCCCATTTTGGTTCTACAACTCGAATCTCTTGTAACGCTAGTTGTATGACATTTCCAAGGTTAGCAAGTGCTCTCACCTTGTCATCATACTTAATCTCATTCTCTAAAACTTGAATCAATTCAAGGTTAGAGACTTGGTGACCAAGGACGCAGGGGCAAAGGAAGGATCATAATCACAGTAGTCCTCCCTTAGCCATGGTTTTGCTTTGCAAAGTTACAGTCAACCATAGCCCAAAACTGTTAAAGGAAACTTCTAGAAATAAATGGTTCCTAAGCTTTAAATTGTGCATCATTCCTGGTCGTGTAGCAGAGTCTCATATCATCCAGCCCAGCAAGTGAACCATCCCCACTATCCACACTGTATATTCTACCCTCTCATTTGGTCACTTAGCATCCATCTCAGCAGGCACTGTCAGTGACGCAGTGCTTGTGCTCAGGTAACCTCTGTTTTACTTAATAATGGTCCAAAAGCAGAAGAACAGTGATGCTGGCAATTCGCATACACCAAAGAAAAGTCACTGAGTGAGTGCTTCCTGTAGCGGAAAAGGTGAAATAATAATACTATATTTTGAGAAAGACATGGGCCACATCACATAGCCCTTTATTATGGTATATTGCTATAACTCTTCTATTTTATTATCATTTTTGTTAATCTCTTACTGTGCCTAATTTGTATATTAAACTTTACCATAGGTATCTATGTCTGGGAAAAAATTAGTGTACAAAGAGTTCAGTACTAGCCATGATTTCGGGAATCCACTGGGCGTCTCTGAACATACCCTCCTCAGATAAGAGGAACTACTACTGTATTTGACTCCAAATTTTGTGTTTTCCAGTTTTATGTACCAGCCCTCTTATCTACTTCTGTTCACCATACTGATTATTAATTGTTTGCCCTGCATAGGTTGGTGTACGAGAAATGAAGCATGCTGCCCATTAGCTTTGTGAAGTAAGCAGTAAAGCTGAGCGGAAAGAGGAACTGTAGGCTCAGGAAAATATTTTCTCTCAGGAGCTGTTAGGCATTTGTAACAAGTTGTTAAAGCAGCTTGGCTCTTACGAGTACACGGCTGCCAATCTGGAAGCTTTGATAGGTCTCTGGTTCCCTTGATATTATTGGCTAAACCAATAAGTGCAGTTAATTTTTTATGTGAAAAGGATTGTAACTCTGAGAACACTTGAGAAAATTCAAGAAATTCCAGAGTTCCACATAAGGAAATCGCCCACCATCATTGTCACCGAATACACACTTTCCCCTTATGTTAGCTTATGGGAACTAGGAAGACAGTTCTCTGTGTTGTTGTTTTGCCTAATTGTGATTGTTAAGGGACGGTGTATTTATGGCCTGAGGCCTCCATCCTGGGGGATACAAGCACTTTGCTATCTGCTCTCCTGGCTGGTAATGAACAGGCCAGTGACTTGGATCCTGGTACGTCAATTAGGATTGAGTAGTGTCGTCTGTTTCATAATTAAATTCTATCTTCCATATCCTTTTAACACTGTATTGGCATTTAACTGGCAGATGCTATTTCTGCTGCCACCACAGCTTGTCTCCACAACAAAGTGAGGACAACAATAGTCTCACTCACTGCAGAATACCCCAGTTGAACAGACTGCTTTTTCTCTGGCACAGAAAGAGCCCTGAAATCCCAATTTCCAAGCAGTAGTTAAGAATCCAAGGGCCTGTGTAGTCCTCCAGGGTCTCATCAGGTGAGGTTTAGGGTCTCCCATTGCAAATTAAAAGATCAGCTTAGCCTAATGGAAGAGAAATCCTCCCTGTCCAGTGGATGATTTCTCCACAGATATAGGGAACTTACCGAAGGGCAGCGGGGTGTGCAGAAACAGAGCAGACACACAGAGCCATCACACACAGAAAAATCTTACAGAAACAAGAAGCCTGGCCCATTTCCACTTACTTGCCAGCAAAAACACCTCTATGAGTATGCAGTACACTCTTTCCATTAAACATCATTATTATATACTTCCAACTTATTTGTTAACAGGGAACTCAGGGGCATTAAATTAGGCTTCCTCCGCAGGTCCATCTCTTTGTTTCCTCTTTAAGAAAGTGTTGAAGGAGGCCGGTTTTGTGTGTGGTGCAGCAGGTTAAGCAGCTGCTCACAATGCCGCATCCTGCATCACAATGCCAGACTTCTGACTGCTGTGTTTCCAATGCACTTAGGAAGGCAGCAGATGATGGGCCAATAATTTGGGCCCATATCACCCATGTGGGCGATCAGGATGGAATTCCTGTCTCCTGTCTTTGGCTTGGCTCAGACTTGGCTGCTTAGGCATCTGGGGAGTGAATCAGTGGATGGACGATCTCTCTGTGTGTCACTCTACCTTTCAAATAAGTAAATAAAATAAATAATTAAATAAATCTTTTTTAAAAGGTGACAAGGCCATGAATTGATGTACATCATGACAAAAAGAGAAGACATTGTAGACAAAGAAAAAAAATCTCCATTAAAAAAGTGGAAATAATTTTTAAAGGCTAACTTGTGATTTAAAACAAAAAATAAAAAAAAAAAACACCTCAAAACAACAAATTCAATCAGTTTATTCAAAAACAAAATAATGCTGAAGAGGAATCTGAGATGCATGCAAAGGAAGCTTAAACACCTACCATGTAATTCAGGTAAAAATATGGTATTTTAATCAAGAAATAAACAACTGTGAGAAATTTCATGAATTGTGCATGAAAAGATTAACAGGAATCTCTGTACAAAATGCTTTAAAACATGTTAAGGTAAACAAACTTCAAGATCTAAGCATGTAAATAATACACAGGAAGCACACTGTGCTCTTTTTAACTTTCTCCTAATCATGTGATTATATTTTAATTACAGTTCTCATTTGTTGAAAGTATATTCAAATGCAATATTTCCCTTGTCTTCTGGATGGCAGTTTCTATTGCTGTATTTTCATCTTTAGATGACTCAGCCTATAATGATTTAGGGGCCAAATGTTCAAACTCTTTAAGAGATCACTCATGATGCAATTAAAGTTAAAATATGTGCATAAAATTGATATTTTTTAGAAAATCATTGTGTCTCTACATAGCGGTTTAGAAATAGGGAGAGGAAGAGTGGCATGGGGCCTCCAGAGCTATGTCTTCTCTGGCCTCTGAGAATTTCTTTCCTTTCTGATATCCTTGAAAGACTATTGTTTTTTCAGCCCAGAATTCCCATGGAAAATATTTGAAGAGACTCTAGCTCATTTTGAATATTATGTGGACACTTCCTTTGTAGCTCAATCACTATAATGAAGAGTCAGAGGGGGTTACGAACATGTCTAATCTTAGAACTCTGCTTTTGGAGGAAAAATATTCACTCAAAGGAGTGTTGTATGCCTCTCACAAGTACTTTCCTTTTTAAATCACTCTGATTTGTTTCTCTTGGTCTACGGAGGCTCTTTGGTATCTTTCCATCCTTGACCCCTAAGTCAAATGACTTTTTTACACTTCACAACTTAGACATTGCCATTTAGCCCCTACTTCTGGTCTTACAGTACTTTATTTTCAACTCTTTAATTAGAAATAGTTAATTTGACTTCTTGTCTTAAGGCAAGGAGAAAATGAGTCTTAAACAGTATTAAGTTCCCATAAATATTTCACTTTATGCTAATTCCATGCTTCCAGCTGAGCTGTTTGAAGTTCTCAAAAAAAAAAAAAAAAAGTGTTTCTGTTCCCCTCAATTAAATACATAATAGGAAAACAATAAAATAAGGATCCATTTTACAACCCATATTTCATTTTTTCCCAAATTTTAATCCTGGACAGTTAAAATTTGTCTTCAAAATTTACGTAAGCCAAGCCCAGTGTTGGGTGTTCTGTCCTAGGACTGAGAAGACCTGAGCCTTGGCGAAATCTTAGAGCTCCCTCAAGTGGACACATGTTTAATGCACCCTTAAGCGCTACAAATATTGGCTATTACCCACCCCACCTCCCCACCCCCAACACCAGGACAGAAACATTGAGTTGTCCCAATTTAGAGCAAAGGGAGTTTCTTTTTTAAGCTAGAAATATTCCAAAAAGAAATGAAAATTCTAACAAGTTTGTCAAGTAAATGAATGAGTGGTCAATGAAAAAATATTGAGGCAGATGTTTTGATTATGTGTCTTACTCTGGGAGTGTAAATTGGAATAACTGGATTATATTCCAGTCATCTGGATAAAATGATATTTCTCAAAGGCATGGCAGAAGCAAAATATAGCACTTGGGCTATGTGCCACATTTGCCATGAGCCAGGCACTGAGTTCTTGAGAGCTCTGCATAGCTTCATTCATTTAATTCCCACAACACCCCTCTAAAGAAAGTACAGTAATCCATCAATATTCTTAGGGTATGGACTCCAGAATAAACAAGATCCCAGGATGCTCAAGTCCCTTATTTTTAAAATGGTGTTGTATTTGATTAAACCTATGCATATCCTCCCATCAGCTTTCAATTGTCCCTCGATCACTTATAGGACCTCAGACAACAAAATGCCATGTAAATAGTTGTTGTGCTGACTTAGAGAATAATGACAAGAAAAGAAGTCTATACGTGTTCAGACAGATGCAGTGATTCTTCTGAAGATTTTCTGTCTACCACTGGCTCAGTCTGGGGGTGCCGCATCCAAATAAGGAGATACAGAGAGGGCTAACCGAACTTTCATTCTCTCCATCATACAGACAAGGAAAGTGAGACACAGAGAGCATCAATATCCTTTCCAAGGTCACTGAGAATGGCCACCGTGAGCACACGGACAGTCCAGAGTTGACTGTGCAGTGCTGTTTCTTCTCATGCAGTAGACAATTTTCAATTCTGATGGCTTTTGAATGAAAAAAAGTGGCAATGGTGAAAATTCCAAAACTTCTTTTTCATAATGCTATTCTGTTTATGGTATATTCTTAAACACTTAACATCTTATTTTAAATATCATATCATGAAGCCTCAAAATGGTTCCATCTCTAGCCTAAGGACATATGTATTTAAGGGTACATTTTTATTCTTTATTAATATGTTACTTCTGTCCAGTGTTTTAACAAGAACTTATAATACACTAGATTTTAAATACATGCAAAAAGTATGCTAAAATAGTATCAGAAAAGAATATTTGTGAATCTGTAAATTTCTGTGGACTAAGATAAAATTTGAAAAAAATTGTTTTTCTGACTGTGACATGACTTTAGAGTCTTATACATTGAGTTTATGTGTATCTGCCACACCTAGTCAATGCTGTCCACTGATTGCTTTAAGCTGTTATAGGTTCTTTTTTTTTAACTTTCATTTAATGAATATAGATTTCCAAAGTACAGCTTATGGATTACATTGGCTCCCCCACCCCCACCCCGATGACTTCCCTCCCACCCTGTTATAGGTTCTGAAAGTCTCAGAAGTTGAGGAGATCCTGGGTAGAAAAAAATTTTCCAATCACTGATTCAATGCAGGGTCTTACTGTCATATAATCTCTTTCTCTATGGTTGAAACATAGCTTTTTAAAAAAAAAAAAAAAGATTTATTTATTTATTTGAAAGGCAGAGTTACAGAAAGGAAGAGGGAGAGAGAGAGAGAGATAAAGAGAGAGAGAGAGAAAGAGAGAGATTCTATCCACTGGTTCACTCCCCCAGAAGGCTGCAAAAGCCAGAGCTGTGCCAATCCGAGGGCAGGAGCCAGCAGCTTCTTCTGGGTCTCCCATGCAGGTATGGGGCACAAGGACTCGGGCCATCTTCCACTGCTTTCCCAGGCCATAGCAGAGAGCTGGAACAGAAGTGGAGCAGCCCATATGGGATGCCAGCACTGCAGAGTTCCAAAACAGTTTTAGAATACCGTGTTCTTTCATGTATGTTCTTTCTTCTTCATTTCATGCTTTATGTGCCATTATCTCAACCCAAAATTAGAAAAATTTTGCTTTTTCAGTCAATACATTACATCAGATCCCACAACAAGAGAAGAGTAATTTTATGATCTGAGCGGCTTCTCTGTGCCCATATACTTGTAAGGAAATATTGTATGATTTCATTTCAAAGTCAACAGTTATTTTGCTATCTGCCATCATGGCACATTTTGAGTTTTTCTCTATTTGATTTCCAGTATTCTCCCTCATTCTTCCATCTCCAGCTTGCCTTAATGACAACAACAAAAACTAACTACGCATACAGTTTCTCTGCAAGCAGCTCTGGATTGTGTGGGGGACAATGCCATGTCCTATGCATGACTGACTGCATGAACCCTGCATTTCAGAGAAACAAGCCCCAAATGAGTAATTTATTTATAGCAGTGAAAATCAAACGAGTAATTTCTTACTTTCAGGGAACAAACGAAAGACAGTCTCATTTCTAAACATATTTTCTGGTTTTTTTAACCCAAAATGAAAGGCCAAAACCTGAATACAGGTATACTATAACACATGCAAGAAGCAATACTTTAGTTACATTCTAGAATATTAAGAAAATTATGGAATTTAACTTTTTTATAAAATAACTATTTTATAGTTTTTGTATTCCTTCAACCAAAAGGAAACTGGGCATTCTGAGACAACAGTTCAACTTATTTGTATTAACTTTTGCATATTGGTTTTACTAACATGATTGATATTTGCATTTTTATTTGCTGTTAGCTGCTAAGAATTTATTATTTTTTGACATGCCTGTTTGGACTATCAAAAACATTCTTCAGATTGTTGAGTAAGAGCCAGATGTCTAAAAATATGTAGTAATTACGAGGTGTAAGTTTTTATTAATGCTTTAAATTCATATAGCAATTTTATACTTTGACCAATGATGTTTATAGTCCATATTCAACTGGCTAACTGTTGTCTAATCACAGGAAATTTACTGGGAAAATTCAAACTCATCTCTAAATAATAACAGAGCCCCACAGCCCACACCAATGATCATTGTAATTTTTTTTTTTTTGACAGGCAGAGTGGACAGTAAGAGAGAGAGACAGAGAGAAAGGTCTTCCTTTTTGCCGTTGGTTCACCCTCCAATGGCCACCGCGGCCAGCGCGCTGTAGCTGGCACACCATGCTGATCCGATGGCAGGAGCCAGGTGCTTTTCCTGGTCTCCCATGGGGTGCAGGGCCCAAGCACTTGGGCCATCCTCCACTGCACTCCCTGGCCACAGCAGAGAGCTGGCCTGGAAGAGGGGCAACCGGGACAAAATCCGGCGCCCCGACAGGGACTAGAGCCTGGTGTGCCGGCGCCGCTAGGCGGAGGATTAGCCTATTGAGCCTCGGCGCCGGCCTGATCATTGTAATTTACAGCTTACTAATAACCACCTCAATCAAGGTGTCTTTCACTGAAACAAATCTCACAACTTTATTTCTGTTGCAGTTTATGATGACCCACTGAAGTATCATAACACACCCACCAGTTAAGAAACGACAGGGACACAGTGTGAATGCAGGTGATGTGAGGCAGGGAACATGTGGCGTATCTCTTTGTGCTCTATTTAGTTCTCAGAGGTGTGCAGCCCTTTCCAGGCTCAGCCACACGGTGAACTCTGGCAGCGTTCATGGCCACCGCTCTGTCCCATCACAAACACCGTTAAACCCTCTCCAACTTCCTTGGCTGGTGCTGTCGCTTTTAATCTACTGGAACACTAGTGGGGATAAAAAGGAAGGCCCTGCTTGGAAGAGACTCCTCTCCCAGTGTCACTGTGTCCTCTGCCTGAACTTGAGTATGCTCTGGCGATGAACCTGTTTTGATCAGCAGAATTTGAAGACCTGGTCCCTGGTGCTGGGATTTAAAGTCAATATTTGTGCCCAATGTCTGAATGCGGAAAAGGGTCTCGACGCACTCTCTCTCCTCTGTCTTTCATCACAGTTACTGCCTGATTCGATGTGATTTCTGATGCTTAGGGAGTACTGTGGAATCATGCTGATAAGATGGTAAAGAGCAAAATTTATCTCGTTTTGGAAGGAAATCCACATAGATTTGTACTTTGAAAAATACATTGCCATTTAGCCGCCTTATATTTTTGAACATGCAGAAATAGAGCTTTTTGGCAAGAGAGTGTGTTTGAGAATAAATGAACCCAGTTTGTTTATTTAAATCTTGCCTTGTTCCAGAGAGGATTTAACGCAGCAGAACAAGATAGGTGAGTGTCAGGAATGATGTTTAATAAGTAGCTAGCGATCAGAGGCAAGTTCTTTGGGAAAAAATGACCTGGGGGTGGGTTTAGGGTCTAAGGATGTTATCACGAGGCAAGCGAGTATTCTTGGTAGACACAGAAGATGCTTTCTGCCCCGAGCAACCCTGTGGATGCCCCCAAAGGGAAGGATGTGTCAGCAGATGCTGGCAGGCACGTGACTCCCCACATGCTGGCAGCACCCTGGAATATATGGCATCCACTCTGAACCACAGTATCCCCGAGCTATTTATTTATTGTCCAGAGAGAATATACTCCACATTGCTCACATCAGAGTCAAGGGCAGGTTGAAGGCAGACAAATTCCAGTCCCTACCTGACAGAAAAATAAAAAAGGTTTCTTCACCACAAACAGTAATAAATCTGAGCCTTTCTCCATATTTAGTCTACAACCCTGAACTCAGCATTTTTGATAGGTTGGTTCCCCGGGCAACCTTACCCATATAATTAAAAATTGACTTTTCATTCTTGAGACAGAGGTAAAAGAATGGATATGACCTCTTTCTCCCCTCAGTATTTCTTTTCATGTAAAATATGTTTCACATTCTCCATTCTTCTCTTGCGTGGCATGTGCTTCCTCTTACAAAACAGGTGAAGTAGCCAGGCAAAATGAGTTTCAGGGTCAAAGACACTGAATCCATGTCTGACCCTTATATCGCTCATGGTGCAAATGCAGGCCATTTATTCAACTTCTTGGAAAGCCCAGAGTCTCAGTTTCTTCATTAGTCAATGAAGATCATCCTGACCACCCTGGATGGGGATTGTTGCAATAGTTAAGAATGCTAAAGATGTTTAACTCCCTCTACAATGCCTGGCACATAGAAATCATTCCATGGATGTTAATTTCTTTCTCTCTTTTAGGCTCTTCTCCTCAAGGTAAAAGCACAGGAGAAAAAAGGATACCTTCCCCAATTAGGACCACTGAAATCTTTCTTTGTTCAGATATTCTTGTATTTGGCTTTTTAAATAAGTAGAAAATTGATTTTAAAATTATCTTAGTCTTACATTTAAGGATTTTTCAGTCTGGGATATAACTGTCAGACAGTGGCAACTGATGATAATTTAGTCAAGTTCTATTGTGCATTTTAAGCATTCTGGAAAATAATCTAATGGGAGAACCGTTCTGCAGCTTGAGAGGAACGCTATGTGCTCTCTGTAAGAACTGAAACACACCTACTGCAAAGGTCAAGTTCAAAGATAGAAAGGATATGCAGAGGTGTCACTTTCACGCCCACTTCGCCCCTCACCCTCTTGCCCCAAAGCTGATATACTTTTCCCCAACACAAAAGTTCTTTTGGTGTAGCAGTCCCTCTGAGGCAGAAAGAACAGTCTTTCTAGAGTCCTTCTCTTTTGTGTTTATGATTATAGGTCAAAACAATTACTATAAACATGGCGATGAGTAAGAGGGTCATGAAAGGATCATGAACTTGCTTGCCTTAAATTGGATGAAAAAACATATATTTGGAAGTAAAAAAAAAAAAAAGACACACACATGAAAGATTTTCTTTTAAGTCTTTGAAAATACCCCCAAATTCCTCTGAAGGGCCACATCAGAGGTTTTCATCTACTTATATTTCTGTTTTGGTTAGACGAATTGACTCAAGTTAAGTAATCAATGCAATAAAAAATATTTATTTTATTTTATTAAATTATGGCCAGTTTAACAGTAACATTTTCTAACATTTCCACTGCTTCTATGCAATATTCTAATTGCACTGAAGTTAAAATAAGCTTTAGAGCTGATCTGGGAAACTAACTTTTCATAACTGTTTTGTTATAAAATTTTCATACTCTTTTCTGTGTGATAAAAACCATTGTAAATGAGACAGAAAAGACATTTTGGAACAAAGCCTACTTGAAAATTAGGAGTTATTTGTATTGATTAATGTTTCTTTTCTGTTTGTTTATTTGTCTTGAGAGCTAGAGACAGAGAGGGATGGTGAGTGAGCTCCCATCTGTTGTTTGCTCCCCAAATGCCTGCAACGGCCAAGGTAGGGCCAGGTTGGAGCCTGGAATCAGCAATGCAATACAGATCTCCACCATGGGTGGCAGGAACACACTTACTTGAGCCATCACTGCAGCCTCCTAGGTCTGCATTGACAGGAAGCTGGAGTTAGGAGCCAGATCTGGAAATTGAACTCAGGTACTCCAATGCAGTATGCAGCCATCTTAACCACTAAACTAAATGCATACTCCCTTGATTAAAGTTTCCATGGGAGTAAAACAGAGTACAGTGTTACCATCCAAAGTATCTTTACTTAGCATTACAGAATCTCTTAGAACAGTACAGTCTACTAGCAATATAATGAGTCATATTTTTAACTGCAAATTTTTCAGCAATCATCTTTAAAAAGCAAAGAGAAATAAGATTAGTTTTAATACTGTATTTTATTTAAACTAACATCTCCAAAATGGCATTTCAACATGTAATCTAGATTTTTTAAATTACTAATGAAGTATTTTAATTTTTCTGCACCAAGTCTTCAAAATCTGGTGTGTATTTTATGCACATCTAATTTCAGACCAGCAAGATCTCAAGTGCTCAATAGACACACGTAGCTAATGGCTGCTGCACTGGCTAGCACAGCTCTGGAGGGTTTTGTCTTTTCTCAGTGCTAT
The DNA here is from genome assembly GCF_964237555.1 of Oryctolagus cuniculus. Taxonomy (NCBI): domain Eukaryota; kingdom Metazoa; phylum Chordata; class Mammalia; order Lagomorpha; family Leporidae; genus Oryctolagus; species Oryctolagus cuniculus. The sequence continues at coordinate 57,439,405 of NC_091445.1, forward strand.
ACACGTATCAGATTTTATCTGATCTTGTCCTTAATTGCACTGTAAGATACTCAGAAGTTAAAAGCTAGTCTGAATTTTCGATCATACATATATTTATATACATTTGAGGAAAAAATAAAGCCCTCAAATAGCCAAATGTCCAAACTCAATTTTGACCAGCCTGGAAAGACCATGCTGCTTCAGACTTTGTAACACAATGAGGTAGATGGCTGGGAAGGTCATCTGTTTCAACATCCCACGGACATGCAGTTCCAGAAATCATAACTGCTCTTCTGCAAGGCATCACTATGATGGATATGCAGTGAAACCTGCTAAATGTGGAAATTTGGGGGAAATCGTCTGAGAATCATAGAACTGTATAGCTTGAAAGGTCCCTAGAGGACATCATCTCAGCCCCTCTTATTTTACAGTTGAAGAAATTGAGGCCAAGAGAAGTTAAAAAACTTGCCAAAGGCCACACAGAACTCATTAAGAACACAGAAAGAACAGAAACAAAGTGTCCTGACTCCATGTTCCGGCCTATTTTATATCTTAAATAATGAGAAATGGTTTTAATTATTGTTCAGATACTTGAAATGTTTACCAAAACCCTAAACTTAATCCATATTATTTCACTGCAAAATTATTTCTTCATTTATGTTCAGAAGATTTCTGAAATCTAACATCTAACTCATTAGAAAAATTGATATAAAGATGTGAAGTGATTTAAAGAAACCCTCCTGGGAGTACATGGAAACACACATTTGTAAATGGGTGGATGCTGAAACCAACTTTAAAAGCAAGGTGTAGGCAGGTGTTTGATGCAACAGCTAAGACGCTGCCTGGGACAGCTGCATCCCATACTAGACTGCCTAGTTTGGGCACCTTCTCTGTTCCCAAGACCAGCTTCCTGCTAATGTGAACCCTGGCAGGCATCAGATGATGAACATAGTACTTGGGTCCCTTCCAACCAGTTGAGAGACCCAGATGGAATTCCTGGCCCCTGGCTTTGGCCTGGCCCAACCCTGGCTAGTGTGGGTATCTGGGTACTGAACAGATGGAAGATTTCTATCTTTGCCTTTCTCTCTTCTCTCTCTCTTTCCCCCTCCTTCAAACAAATAAAAATCAATACATATATAGCAAATTAAACTATATCTTTTTTAAAAGCAAGGTAGATTTAGGGTTTGCCCTGACTATAACAAAAAAGCATGAATGGCAAGCACTGCTTCTCTGATCCTCATGAGCAGCTGAAAGGTGGTGCCGGTGATGAAAAGTGAAGAATCTGATAAGGCAAAGGCATGGTATTCATTTTCAAACTCGCTCACACAAAGGTTATCTATTAGAAGAGTCACAGAGGGACCTGCAGCTCTTTGGTGCTGGGATGAAACGTGCTTTCCAGCTTCTCCAGCCTTCACTTTATCAAGGGATGGTCTGGCCTCTCTCTCTAGTCCAGGAAAAAGGCATATAATTTTAACACAGAGGATTCTTCAAATGGTCTTTCAGAAAAATGAATAGGATTTCACCATCTTTCTTTTTATTCCTATGAATTCATTACCTGTGAATTTTTCTGCAAAGTGGGGGAATGAATTGGACCAGCATGTCTCAAAGTACAGGCTGATGAACATTCAATCCACCAAGACAATCTGGGGAAAAAAGAAAGTCCCGGCACTTAGAAGCCTGTGAAATTCTGCTCTCTGTTTCACCAGCATGAGAACCATCATACACTTCAGCACAGTTAAGGTTCTGAAAAGAAAAAAAATCCATTCCCCTTTGTTTCCCAGGCTATTGGACAACTTACATAGGATCTGTAAACAACCAGTAGAACCACAGTAGAAAATACTTTGCTGAGAAATGCTAACTTTACATTTCTTTCTCCATTTATGGGGAAGGGGAGGGGCAAGTTCAACTCACCGGACCAGAAGCATTAACTCATGTAGGGCAGGGAGGGGAGATTTCCACCAATATGTGCTCAAAAGCACCTTGATCTTCACCCAGAGACACAGATCATTTATGTTGCTGAATAAATGGCACCATCACTTTATTTGTCAAGAGCAGCAACTCCATCAATAGTACCTCTCCCCATTTTGAACACCTCACTCTTCTCAGGCAGCCCACCAACTGCTAAGAATTGCTCAGAAATCTTTATTAATATGAATGCGTCATTGTCACAATTATGAAATGGTGCTAAGATTCATTCCAGCTATTCTTCTTCTGCATCTGGCATCATAGAGGGAAAAGTAGATAAATGAGTGTGCAACAATAGTGTCACTCTAAGTTGTGTGTAAGAGTTGCACACTGTGAAATAAATGGTTTTATTTTTTTCCATTTGCTACATTCTGTCAAGCTTTCTTGAATCTCAACTTCTCACCCTGTCAGTGACATCTTGGATAAATTCTATGATAGTCTTGTTCTTTCCTCTTCATGGGTACAGAGAGAGGTAGATGAACTAAGTAGGTGTCTCTTGTCTTCCTGGTCTTGGGGTTTCCTGGCCCACATTAACTGGTTTTCAATGCTGTCTATATGGCAAGCATTCAAACAAAGCTGCTGCATGGGAACAAAATGATAGTTTTCAGATTTCCAGCAAAAGCTGCCCACATGCACAGTTTCTAGGATTGGGAAACCACTCTGGCTCAGCATCTCCCAACCCTTGAGACTGCATCGTCTGCAGTCATGCACTACCAGGACTCCCACATCCAGAAATCATCACTCCCGGATGGAATATAAACTAACTACACAGCTGTGGATGGGTTATCTTGTGATGTGTGCCATTGACCTATGGGAAAATCATGTTTTTAAAGAGATCTTCAGGCTGGTGCCATGGCTCACTAGGCTAATCCTCCGCCTGCGGTGCCGGTACCCCGGATTCTAGTCCCGGTTGGGGCGCCAGTTCTGTCCTGGCTGCTCCTCTTCCAGTCCAGCTCTCTCCTGTGGCCCAGGAAGGCAGTGGAGGATGGCCCAAATGCTTGGGCCTTGCACCCGCATGGGAGACCAGGAGGAAGCACCTGGCTCCTGGCTTCGGATCGATGAAGCGCACTAGCTGTGGCAGCCATTTGGGGGGTGAACCAACAGAAAAAGGAAGACCTTTCTCTCTGTCTCTCTCTCTCTAACTCTGCCTGTCCAAAAGAGAGAGAGAGAGAGAGAGAGAGAGAGAGACAGACCTGCAATTAGTTTGGGTAATGTTAGCTGTTTTTTTTTTTGTATTTTTTTAACTTTTATTTAATGAATATAAATTTCCAAAGTACGACTTATGGATTACAATGGCTTCCCCCCCATACCGTCCCTCCCACCCGCAACCCTCCCCTTTCCCACTCCCTCTCCCCTTCCATTCACATCAAGATTCATTTTCGATTATCTTAATATACAGAAGATCAGCTTAGTATACATTAAGTAAGGATTTCAACAGTTTGCTCCCACACAGAAACATAAAGTGAAAAATAATAGATGATTTTTTAAATGATGATGAAATCAGATCAGACCTATTGTCATGGCTGTTTTAACAAATAAATCTGAAAATTAAAGTGGTTTAAAACAGAAGTTAATGTCCTTTTTAAGTAAAGCCCAAAGAGGATGTTCTTGGTCAGACAATGATGATGTCCAGGTATCCTGGCTCCTTCTGTTCATTGCCTGGCCCTTCTCTGGAGCCCTGGGGGTTATCAGCATTCAGCCACTGAGAATGAGAGTGCAGAGGACTACCTGGGAGTTTATTTTTAAGATTTCTTTCTTTCTTTCTTTCTTTTTTTTTTTTTTTTTGACAGGCAGAGTTAGACAGTGAGAGAGAGAGACACACACAGAGAGACACAGAGAAAGGTCTTCCTTCTGTTGGTTCACTCCCCAAGTGGTGGCTCTGGCCGGCACGCTGCAGCTAGCATGCTGCACCGATCTGAAGCCAGGAGCCAGGTGCTTCCTCCTGGTCTCCCATGCGGGTGCAGGGCCAAGCACTTGGGCCATCCTCCACTTTCTTCCCGGGCCACAGCAGAGAGCTGGACTGGAAAAGGAGCAACCGGGACAGAATCTGGCACCCCAACCAGGACTAGAACCCAGGGTGCTGGTGCCACAGGCAGAGGATTAGCTAAGTGAGCCACGGTGCTGGCCCTTTAAGATTTCTTGTTACTTATTTGAGTGGCAGAGCGACGGGGAGAAACACACACACACACACACACAGAGAGAGAGAGAGAGAGAGAGAGAGAGAGAGAAATTTCCTATCTGCTCCTTCACTCTTCAAAAGCCAAGACTGGGCCAGGCTGAAGCCAGGAATCAAGAACTCCATATGGATCTCCCACATGAGAGGCAGGGATCTAAGTACTTTTGCCATCATCTGTTGCCTTTCCAGGCACATTAACACAAGCTTGATCCGAAGTGGAGTAGCCGGGACTTGAACTGGCACTCTGATATGAGATGCTGGCATTGCAAGTGATGGCTTAACCTACTGCACCACAGCACTGGCACTGAGAATTATTTTTGTATGAGCCTGGAATTAGCCTATAATTCTTCCCTCACAGTCCACAGACAGCCATTTGTTACATGGTCACCTGGCTGCAAAGCAGGCATGAAATTACAGGCCTAGAAATGTGTTTTGGTGACTCTAACAGTTTCATCCTTTATATTTTAACACTTTCCATGGTGGTACTGGTGTCATTAAAGGAGTCCCTTAGCTCTTCTTGGCTCATATTATTACAAAGTACCAACATTATTTCCGCTTGATCACAAGGATCAATCATCCCAAAGCACAGTGACATGTTTAAAAACATATATGTGATTTGCTTGAAAGCCAAGATCTAGAGACATAGGAGGAGAGACAGAGACAGAGATCTTCCATCTGCTGGTTCATTCCCCAAATGGCTACAATGGTCAGGACAGGCCAGGAGTTAGAAGCTTCATCTGGCCCAAGTGCAAGGGCCCAAGCACTTGGGCCATCCTCCGCTGATTTCCCATGTGCATCAGCAGGGACTGGATCAGAAGTAGAGCAGCCAGGACTCAAACTGGTGCACTTGTAGGATGCCAGCATCAGAGGCAGCAGCTTTACCTGCTACACCACAATGCTAACCCCTAGAGTGACACCTTATTTCCCTGTTGGCTTAGTGGCATTTGGAGTACAACCACTACACAGTGAACTCAGTGTGTAATTCTGGTGGGACCAGTTCTACTTTCCACTCTGAGATCAAATCTGTGGGATTGGGAAATAAAATATTTATTGGAGGGGTAATTTAGATGTAATGATGAGAGCTGCCATTCTCCATGCATTCTGTCTGTGGAGAAACTACATCCTGTGTTAGTCACTAGATCAAAGCATCCTATTCAACAATCACCCAAGCCCTCAATGTTATATTTCAACTGTTGCTATTGTTTAAAGCCAGCTGCTCTGGGTGGTAAAAATAATGGTAAAAAGCAACAAATTCCATGAGCAGCCATCTGCTGATCTTTTTTTCTCTTCTCTGTTCATAAGCAATGTTGAGTGCCTAACTATGACTGTGAATATTGCAGTATAATACTACAGAGGGTATTAGCAGCAGAACCTTGTTGTGAAGGGAAAGCAATTCTATTCCAGGAGGCAAGAGATCTGGTGAAACTGACCTGTGACCTCACTGCTGCCTGATCCTCCCCATGGAATGATCAGAGTTCTTTGGGTTCGAGAGACAATATGGACCACATTTGGTCAGGATACTCCAGTCCATTCTCTGCTTATGCTCTAACACCCTGATCCTTATCAGTTCATATGGTGATTCAATTTTACCACCTACTCTGAGAAAATAACCACATGTGTGTTCCCAGATCAATGGACCCATTGGGCGTACAGACAGAAGGGCTTGGCCCAAAATTCCAATCTTCCCCTTATCCCAGAAGCCCTCAATCTGACCAGTGTGCCACAGTAATGTCTGGGCCCCAATGTTATTCACAGCTTAGTGCCAGTGTTTGTGCCTCCACCCTGACTCAGTATATAGTGGGAATAAGTAAACCCAGACCTGGAACCTCTCCACTTGCTCCCTAATCCCTGGAATGTGAGAACTGAACTACAAAGTACCAAGTGGAAGTCAGTTGAGGTCCCTGTTTCTAACAAAGTAAACCAAAAGCAATACCATACTGTCAGTGGACTCTCAGAGCTATGCCACCACCAAAAATGTAGGATTTAGGATCACGACATTTTCTTATAAACAAGAGTCTGGTCAGTAGACCTAAGTCCCTTGGGAGAAGGCTAGGGTCTATACAGGGTCTGACCTCAGATACTAAACCTCTTCTTTGCAGTGTACTTGGTCTAAGAACCATCCAGAATCATGCAATTTCTTTAGTGACCTGGTCTCTGCCTGTGGGAACTCTGCTTGGTGAATGCGGTTTTTCAGCTGTACACATTGAAGGGACCTTGGCAGATCATCTACTTCAGTCTTGAGACCTCCACGATCGACTGCTCACCAGCAAAGATTTCCATGGGTCACCCCTCTTTTCCCACCACTTTGGCTGGGGTACCTATTTGGATGCCACTCCCACCTTGCCTCTCTCCCTTTCCCCACACACTGCTCTTTCCCTCTGCCACGCTGCAGCAATGCATAATCACTAGGGCAACAAAGGAGCCCATTTCAGTAGTGGCACCTCTATAATCATCACCAGCCACAGAGAACAACTCTTCAGCAGTTTGCAAGGATGCTGCTGTATTTCCATGAAGGAAGCATTCTCTGTGGCACCTGGGGGCTGGGGAAAGGAGGCTGTCCAGTTACAGTAGGTGAGCAGTCACGAAAGTCACAGAAGCCCAGTGCATTTCCACTTCCCATCCCACTAAGTCTCCAGATTCCTTCTACTATGTTATACCAATGATCTGCAGCCTCTCAACTTGATTCAACATATGCCACTGCTGAGGCCAGTCATTCTCTTTTTTAAATAACAAATAATAATTATAGGTACTTATGATGTATAATACTTGTACTTTTTTTGGACTGCAAAGTAATGTTTCAGTGTATATAATATACACAACCAGTTTTGACCCAACTAACCAAGCCAACAGAACCAAGAATTCTTGCTAAGTAGATACATGCCCAATGTGAAATTGTGCTCCTCTCCACCTGGCAAAACACTCTTACAATCCATTCCCACTCATATTCCTTGAAAGCTCGCCGCCATTCTTTTCATATCAGAGTCTTCTTCTCCTGGATCTTACTTTGTAATTGACCCCACAGAGCCTTCTGAGGTCTGCTCCTAGACATAGGTCTGAGGCAATGATAGTTGGTGAGATGGGGACACGAGGAGGAACACCACCCCTTGCAAGGAAACTGGGGTTATGGACATCTCTAAGCCAGACCGTATCAGTGTCAATAGGCAGAGAGGGAAGACCTGTTTTACTAGCAAGGGAGATGCAGGGGGCAATTGGGATTTTAGAGTATTCAGGTCATTTAATTCCTCCTTGTCTCTGAAGGTCTTAGTGAAAACAGTTCTTTCAGTTTCCACTTGCAGCCCCCTCTCTCCATGGCACTCACGCCTGAATCCCTGGGGAGACACGTCCAGATGGCAGCACCGTGCTGAGCTCAGAATTGGCTTTCTCATGTGACAACTGAGACTTCATTCCTGGTTTGAGCCTGCCTGCCTGACACCTTCTCCCCAAAGAACAACTTCTCTCCTGGGAGGCACCGCGGTGTGTCAAGCCCCAACATTCAGGGCAGGAAAACCCCAAGAGCTTGCCAGGCATATTCAGACCTGCTGGATCCCAAAGGAAACGCAACTCCTGCTCAAATGGGGGGGGGGGGCAGAGCTGCTCCATATCCTGTAGCAAACCTGCAATTTATCCACTTTCCGTCTAACGTAATCAAAGACATCACATGCAAATGTGCGAAAGAAATGTTTGCTTCCAATCCCACTTACAGATTAGGCACCAAGTCTATAAACATTTTGTTTAAAGGGAAAGTTCACAATGAGAGTCTGATACAGTTTTAAAGTTCATTTCCTTTTATGACAGTTTCAGATAGATTTGTGCATACTTGCTTTTGGGTGAAATCAAACTCTAAGTGCCGACACCTCCCAGAGAAGTTAGACACACTTCAATGGCTTAATTTGGGGCAAGTTTATGTATTTTTTTACATTTTATTTACTATGCAGAGTTTATGTATTTTTCCTGAGTTAAGATTTGTTATGACAAGGATGGACGATTCTTCCCAGCTCAGTTGAAACTGGGTTATTGAGATAATGTGGAGAAGGATGTAGACCCTGCTCTTTTCATTGGGCAGAATTTGCAAATGGGGTAAGAGAAAAATCTTACAAGATCAAGAGCAGAAAAGGGTCTCAGAGTGAGGATTCCAAGATGAAATTAAGGAAGAGATTCCTTTGGACAGCTCTGTTGTTGCTCCCACTTTGTAAAGGGGACTCCTTCCTTCCGAGCCTACCGCCACTTAAAGGAGACTTCAGTATTAAGGTAGATCCAGCTGGACCACTGAGAGAACTGGGAAGTGTGTTCCTGACAGCTGGGGACAGAGTGGGTATGGGTCCTGACTCACTGGAGAGAGGAACTGCAGTCTAGACTGGGGTTTGAGAGAGGAACTGACTCACTATGTAGGTGACAGCCAAGGATGCGCTGCCTTGCTGGGACTGGCCAGATTGTCAGCAAACAGATGTGCGAGTGCTTCCCAGGGTTGAGGTGTGGTTCCCTCAGGCAAGACCTGGCCTGGAATCACCTTGGGCTCTATTCAGTAGGGGTGCCTGCAAGAGTAATGTGACCTCAAGCAGGAGCCTAGGAGTGCCCAGGTCCTGTGGAAGGAGTCTGTGGAGGTCAATCTGTATAGAACCATGTATGCCTGGAGCAAGGGAACTGTAGGAGGAAAAGAGCCAGAGGTAGGGGACCTCTGAGGACTCCAGCAAAATGCTCCAGAGGAGGAAAAAGTCCATTGTAATCAAACACCAGCTTAAACAATTTTCCAGGTCCAGAAAACAAAGCACTGTCCTGAGACCTCACCATTCCTCTGCGCTAGCATCTTCAACAGCGACATGGAACAGAAAGCTAAGGAACTGGGGACCAGCAGCTCAGAGACAGAAGAGAACAGTGCACACTTGCAGCAGGAAGCAAGCCCAGAGAGGCAGGGAGTGTCACACCCAGCCGAGTGTCAAGGTTCGATGACTGCATGGATGTGACATAGTCTAATGACTGGATTCAGATAGCAGCCTGACTATGAACTAAGAAAAGTGAAAATTGGCCGGCGCCGCGGCTCACTAGGCTAATCCTCCACCTGCGGTGCCGGCACCCCGGGTTCTAGTCCTGGTCGGGGTGCCGGATTCTGTCCCAGTTGCCCCTTTTCCAGACCAGCTCTCTGCTGTGGCCCGAGAGTACAGTGGAGGATGGCCTGCACCCGCATGGGAGACCAGGAGGAAGCACCTGGCTCCTGGCTTTGGATTGACGCAGCGTGCCAGCTATAGCGGCTACTTGGAGGGTGAACCAACAGAAAAAGGAAGACCTTTCTCTCTGTCTCTCCCTCTCTCACTGTCTAACTCTGCCTGTCAAAAAAAAGAAAAGTGAAAATTGCCATGGCCTCCTGGAACAAGTAAACATTACTTCCCCCTGATATATATCAGCAGAGTATGCTAGGTGGCTTTGCATTTCGATTTCTATCCTTTTGCCTATTATAATTATAAATTATCACTGAGTTTGCCCTAATGTAACCTTCCTTTCCCATTCTTTTCCTTCCTCTCTCCCATGCACTTTACTGGCCTTTGTCCTGGAGGAAATTTTAGCAGTACTGTCCTAACCTTGCAATTTCCCCACCCTGTATGTCCCAGATCATAGATTTAGAAGGGCCACTGACTAGCAGGGGAGGCCATGGGGCTTTTACTTTTAAGTCGAACAATTGTTTAACCATTCACAATGGCAGAAAGCTGAGAACTGGTGCAAACCACGATTGTTCTTTTTCATGGACTTTTATTAAAAAGGAGTGCTACATAATCTAAGCAGAGAATCCAGTTGTGTATGTAGCCAGCCTCCTGAGCCATGTTTTTAATCTTCCTTCTCACTGAATCTGCAAAATTACTCACCAATTTCTCAAGACCCTTACAATAAGATTCAACCTCTACAGAGCATACAACATAATTTCTAAAGCAACTCCCCTTAATCGATCTTAATATTTTCTTAAATAACATAATATTTTACTAGGCTATCTTAATATTTGCTTGAAAGGCTCCAAAACAGGAGTATGTGGAGAACAACATAGAGAGACTTACATGTTACCAATCAATATCTTATTAATTTTAATTTTTTCACTAAAGAATGGAAATTTGTTCTTTCCATCCCCATCCTATCCCATTACACTCCATTGTTCAGTCAAATGAGTTAAAAGTTTAAATAAAAATGACACGAATAATCTGTAAGTGGAACCTGCTCCATATTTCAACTTGGGATGAGGAAAGTGCTGGTCAGAGGGAGGTGGTAGCACCCATCACTTGCACAGCGGTACCAGAAAGCAGTTAACAGAAGTCAGAGTTGTCTGGTCTTTCTCCAGCACACTCCAGGTGGTCCATCTCATGCCCAGCATCATGCCAGGAGCCAGACGAAGTCCTATGTGAAGGTGATGCCACAGTGTCGAATTTATAAGAAAATTTGAGAGACGAAGATGATTTTGGTACTAAAACAACTTAGATCTTTTGGGTAGAATGCAAAATATGTGTAGATATGGAAGATAAAGTTGAAGATTTTAAAATTTCGTATTTCATGTTCTGCCCTCCTACCTACTAGGGATCCTTCTAGACAGACTTTGTTGGAGTGAGCCAGCTACCGTAAAATCAATGATCAAAAGGTTTTAATTCACCAGGTCATCACCAAAACGTGACCAGCCTGTGTGTTTACTCCTATACACTTTATCATTTCATCTTTTCCTTATGCCACAGGGCCCAAAGATGGTCATCCTCAGCTTACAGGTGGAAAATACAACACTGCATAAGACTTCAATGAGTCTGAAGTCGTATAGGAAAAGTAAACATCTCAACCTGTCTCCGGCTGATTTCAAAGCCCATTCTCTTAACAAGAGCAATCCATCTGCTTCTATTTGGTGGCATATTGGTTGGTTCCCCCAACACTGATTGGGGAACATAGCCTTGGACCAGGAAACAACCAGAGATGCTGTGGCAGGTGTCCTGGTGTCTCACAGGACAATTGCAGCTTCAATCTCTCCTCATATCTCTACTTGGCCTTTTGGCTAAGATCAAGTATAATCTCTCATCAAATAGATAAAGTGCCAAAGTCATATATCTTTAGTTGTAAGCAGAAGGAAATGTCACCCATGCAGACAGCAATCTGTTGAGCTATGAAAAAGTGACTCCTATTTTTTAAAAATGTTTCATTTCATTTGAAATGAAAACAAATACATTCCTGTTGCTGAGAGCACTTGAAAATGTAGCAAATTCCAAAGCACTTGCATTACAGAATTCATGGCCAAAGCATTATGGTGACCCCTATCTTATTCTTAGCAGTTGTTTTGGGCTTATAGGAGTATGGCTTACTCTAATTGTATTAGCAAAATAAAGGATCCCTGTAAAACTACCCTAAAGCCCAAACAGATACAACCAGAGAAGGCTCAATAAAAAAGAGCTGAGAGAGCTTATTTATTTGCAAAATTTTGTTCTAGAGATTTTTTCCATGTGAGTCAATGTAATTCAGTCTTAAAAACTAAAGCCTATCTTATATACACTAAGGTACCTGGCCAACATAAGGAAATTGTTTTAAAGGCTTTTATTAAATATGTGTTATATATTTCCTCTTTTAAGCAATTACACTATTCACTCTAGCCAAGAAAGCTTTCTTCCTAATGATATTAAAACAAGAAAAAGGATTCATTGGCATGAATACGATATTTAACTATTCAAATTAAAAGCAGACCTCAAAGCCGTCTTTCAAAGCAAGTATTTGAAATAACTTTTCTGTGAACTAAAACTGGTAATGACTTGAGAAGGGAAGAAAAAACCCTCTGTCTTTTTTTTCTACTCATTTCCAACTATTCTGGGCCAATGTATTTCCTGCTAATCATACATATTTTATTTTCATCCAACTTACTTAGGAACCTTAATTTAAAAAAGAATCTTGGAGTAAAGTACTTACTCAACACGATGAAAGTCCCCGCGCTTGTGCAATTTCTATTTCACGACAGCCTTCCCTTGATATAGTTCTTTTCATCTCTTTACTTTAAGGACATGGTTTAGACTATAATTATTCTTGAGACTCCAGGTTAACATTGCCATTAAGTCTTGGATAGGCGGATGATAAATTGAAGGCTAACAAGTTGCACTGGTCCTTTTCTCAGAATTCTTGTTTGAACTTAGCTAACATAAGGCATTATGAAGCAGCACATACACTCCAGAAATCTCACACAAGCAAAACATGTGTGCGCACACACACACACATACACACACAATATTATATTGCCAAAAAAATCTAGACATGAGTGTTATGATACGTTGTGGATTATTTACTTGGAAATAATTTCTGTAGACACCATGACAGGCCATTTGGAAGGACATTCTCAATTCGTAAAAATACTTTACGAATTTTACATTTGGTGGCTTTAACGATTTGAAAAAGATCCTGGTCTCCCCCTGTGGCCCCTGTAGTGTTCCCTTAAAAATAAAGGTAATATGGAATGAAAAGGCTTTTTTTCCCTCTAAAAATAAAAAGGCTTCTCAAAACAAAAATGAGCCAGATTTAACCATTCCGTGGTATATTTATCATGTGCTTCAAAATATCATGTTGTACATGATCAATACATACAATTTCATCTGTTAATTTAAACAATTTAATTAGCTTAAGAAAGAAAGAATCTATCCAACCACTGACAGCTTGCTTTCCTTTCCTGCCTTTGGGGTTTTTGTCAGCCTGTAGAGTTTTGCCATATTTTGCAGTTGCATTAAATCAGGTACCCTGTGTTCAGGTGTATTCCTGTTTGGTGTCATCCATGGTGTGACCTGGGGAAAAATTCACCAATATAATTTCTCCTTCACATCGTACCACTGCCATCAACCAACTGATCTGATGATGACACACGTGTCCCAGGAAAATCCAAGGAATGTGCAAAAAAGGTACATACACAGGAGAGGCTCTGTGTCTTTTTGCAATCATGCAGCCATGAATCATAACAAAGAAACAACAGCACTTGAACACAGACCAAACTATTTGCAAACCTCAAAACTAGGGAGCGAGAATCAAATTCACATTTGAGAAAAGCATTATGAAAGATGCAAAACTACCTAGTAGCATCTGTACTTCCATTTAAAATTCAACTTCCGCTGGTATCCTCTGAGTCCATCCAGTCCTTAAATATTGAATGCAGGGCTTAACCTTGGACTGTATTTAAGTGGTGGGTGGGCTCTGCTGGGTCCTGATGAGCCTTGCACTTCCAGGAGTTGCTCTGTGGAATCTAGGTGACTGTTCCCTTTAGAGATTTCAACCCACACTTCAAGCTACTCTCTCCCAAGAGAATCCTGATGAGGGTGAATTTTTTTAACCCAAGCCAAAAGAATGACCTGCAAACATTCTTTGAACAGATCCCCTATCATGGTTTAACTACCAAAGAAAAACTGGCCAAAGGAACTGGCATTCTGGAGTCTACAGAAGACGTTTGGTTTCAGAACCAGAGAAAACCAGACACGAATTAGTTGACTTGGAGCTGGATACTGAGGCTCTGCCTGTGACTGGCGCTGCTGTTCTGGGCAGAGCCTCAGCCCGGAAATCCAGGACGACCACCCAAAGAAGGCAGATGCAGGTGACATCCACCACAGGAACACAAATCAGTATCTTCCTTCAACCCTTTGCGATGAATCAGTTTTTCCTGGAATTGCTACTAGGAGATAACTGCTTAAATGAGTGAGCATTCCAAAATCCAGAATTCAGATATGGATCAGAACCAAAGGGCTGGCACAGTTGACCTGGGAATTCCTTGGCAGAAGGTCCAAGTCAGAGCCCCTGCTTGGCTGTTCACCTGGAGCAAGATGACCTGTCCTATGCACCGGCCCCCAGGCTGCTCCCAGCACCTTCCTGCCTCCAGTTTGTTAAGCAGCAGTGGTCACTGGTACCAACTCTTCCACCACCCGACCACGTCTGCCCACCATCCGAGCACCAGGGGTCATGACGCTCCAGCCCACACGGGCTGTGGCAGGAGACCTCTCAGCCTCCTCTGACATCTAGAAGTCACACATCAACAACATTAGCGCTATGAGTCGAGCTCCTTTCAGATTCCTTTCTGGACCCCACAGAAAGGAAGATGCCTCCTAACAAGGGCTATGAGCACACTGGCCTGGCAGCTCAGCCCTTAAGGACTCAACTCAGCCTCAACCTGATAACCTAAGGAGCAGAGGCAGGGTCTGCGTCAGTGAGACACAGTCTACCTTATGAAATGGTGGGTGAGTGGCTGCAAGGCATGATGGTCCACTGGGCAGAGCAGAAGAGACATTTGAGGCAACCACACATGCCCTGTGGCGGCAGCAAACACTACCACCTGAGGAGCCAGCTCAGCTGCTAGGACGACTGCCCCCGACTCTGCACAAACCTCAAGGTTTTCAGATCAACTCCTGCCATCCCCAGAGTTTCAGGGGAAGGCACAGCCTCTCTGAATCCAGATCCACAGGAAGAGACTCACACGACCCAAACCACCCCTCCACCCCTCTGCTCCACACACCACCAAGCTCACCAGGGCAGAAGCCTGAGGAAGAGCAAGACATCCTTCCAGCCACTCCTAGACAGGGCTCCCTGCCTTGCTGGCAGAACCCCTGTGGTACCAAAGAGCCTCAATAAAGCACACGCCCCATGAAGGCAATACTATGGCAAGAAGCAGCTCCTATCACTCATAGTCCCAAAGGGCGGGTTCTGACTGTCCCCTGGGCAGCAGGGAACTTCTGCCTTCATGTCACTGCCCACTTCTCCTGCAGTACTGTGGTCACTGGGCTGGGAAGCCAAATCCTGCAGCACCAGAGCATTCTCACAGCACACATGACCTCCTCCCTGCCTTCATCACTGCCCGGGCAGTCTGGATAATGCATGAACCAGAACTGAATCAACTGAATCAAGGCCAGGAAAACAGGACTAAGTGGGGATATGTCCAAAGAAGTCAAATGTGAAGACAGGTGGCTGTGTTCCCCCTGTCCTGTGAGTTCATGACAAAGCTGTCTTAGCTCTGACACCTGGTTGTGAAACACGGATGGCTTCACTGTGTGTCACTGTGTGTCTCTCAGGAATTGATTCTTTTTTTTATTTATTTTTTTATTTTTTGACAGACAGAGTGGACAGTGAGAGAGAGAGAGAGAGAGAGAGAAAGGTCCTCCTTTGCCGTTGGTTCACCCTCCAATGGCCGCCGCGGCCGGCATGCTGCTGCCAGCGCACCTCGCTGATCCAAAGGCAGGAGCCAGGTTTTTGTTTTTGTTTTTTTTTTTGTTTGTTTGTTTTGTTTTTTGTTTTTGACAGGCAGAGTGGACAGTGAGAGAGAGAGACAGAGAGAAAGGTCTTCCTTTGCCTTTGGTTCACCCTCCAATGGCCGCCGCGGCCGGCGCGCTGCGGCCGGCGCGCTGCGGCCGGCGCACCGCGCTGATCCGATGGCAGGAGCCAGGAGCCAGGTGCTTTTCCTGGTCTCCCATGGGGTGCAGGGCCCAAGCACCTGGGCCATCCTCCACTGCACTCCCTGGCCACAGCAGAGGGCTGGCCTGGAAGAGGGGCAACCGGGACAGAATCCGGCGCCCCAACCGGGACTAGAACCCGGTGTGCTGGCGCCGCTAGGCAGAGGATTAGCCTAGTGAGCCGCGGCGCCGGCCTGGAGCCAGGTATTTATCCTGGTCTCCCATGGGGTGCAGAGGCCCAAGCACTTGGGCCATCCTCCACTGCACTCCCTGGCCACAGCAGAGAGCTGGCCTGGAAGAGGGGCAACCGGGACAGAATCCGGCGCCCCGACTGGGACTAGAACCCGGTGTGCCGGCACCGCAAGGCGGAAGATTAGCCTAGTGAGCTGTGGCGCCAGCCAGGAATTGATTCTACAAGCGCCTATCTGTAATTCTGTGTAACTTGCCCTCTGAACCGACAAAATGGCTTGCAAAGTTAGAATGGCAACTCCATGAAATCACTGAACGATGAATGTAAAGATTCCCATGTTGTTAGTATTTTTGTATGAGAAGGTACTTTGAAAAAGTTCGGCCGGCACCGCGGCTCACTAGGCTAATCCCCCCCTGCAGCGCCAGCACACGGGGTCCTAGTTCCAGTCGGGGCGCCGGATTCTGTCCCGGTTGCCCCTCTTCCAGGCCAGCCATCTGCTATGGCCCGGGAGTGCAGTGGAGGATGGCCTAAGTCCTTGGGCCCTGCACCCACATGGGAGACCAGGATAAGTACCTGGCTCCTGGCTTCGGATCAGCGCGATGCGCCGGCTGCAGCGCACCGCATTGGAGGGTGAACCAACGGCAAAAAGAAGACCTTTCTCTCTGTCTCTCTCTCTCTCTGTCTCTCTCTCTCTCTCTCTCTCTCTCTCTCACTGTCCACTCTGCCTGTCAAAAAATAAAAAAAAAAAAAAAAAAAAAAAAGAAAGAAAAAGAAAAAGTTCATGGAGGCCAGCACTGTGGCTCAATAGGCTAATCCTCCGCCTGCAGCGCCAGCACCCCGGGTTCTGGTCCCGGTTGGGGCGCCGGATTCTGTCCCGGTTGCCCCTCTTCCAGGCCAGCTCTCTGCTGTGGCCAGGGAGTGCAGTGGAGGATGGCCCAAGTGCTTGGGCCCTGCACCCCATGGGAGACCAGGAGAAGTACCTGGCTCCTGCCATCGGATCAGCACGGTGCGCCGGTCGCAGCGCGCTGGCTGCGGCGGCCATTGGAGGGTGAACAAACAGCAAAGGAAGACCTTTCTCTCTGTCTCTCTCTCTCACTGTCCACTCTGCCTGTCAAAAAAAATAAAATTAAAAAAGAAAGAAAAGAAAAGAAAAGAAAAGAAAAGAAAAGAAAAGAAAAGAAAAGAAAAAGTTCATGGAAAGTGGAATTAAAACAGTTGTTTATTTTGGGACAAAAGATTTTGAAATCCACACATAGTTTTTCATAATACACACTTTCCACGAACTTTATGAAGAATCCTCACATACTGATGTGCATATCTACCCTACCAAGGAAGTTGCCCTTTTTATTATAAATAAACTATATGTCAAGTTCAGTAAAGTAATTCAGGGCTGATGTGGCTGATGTGGGTTTAAGCCACTGCTTACAAGGACATCCCATACTGGAGTGCTGGTTTGCATCTGGGCTGCTCCACTTCCAATCTAGTTTCCTTCTAAAGCACTTGGGAAGGCAGCAGACGAAGGCCAAATGGTTGGGCCCCTGCAACCTCATGAGAAACCCAGATGGAGGTCCTGGCTGCTGGCTTCAACCTGACCCAGCCCCAGCTGCTGCAGCCATTTGGGGAATGAACCAGCAGATGGGTGATATCCCTCTATTTGTCCTTCTCTCTCTGATGTTCTCCTTTTCAAATAAAGAAATCTTTTGAAAAATAATAATGCTTAATTAAAAAATAAAAATCCTGAAGATTAATTTTATTTTCATTATCATGATACTTAGAAATCAAAAATTCTCAATCAAGTAAAATAAACATTGTACCTAATTCTTTCTTTCTGATATAGCTGAAACTGCATTTTCTAGATGTGTTAGTTCAAATCAATCAAAAAAAATTCTGGGACAAAAAAATCCTGTATTGGGGGCCTTTAGTGCTGATCTTTTGCATCTTAATTAATGGTTGTCCATGACCTGGAGCACCAAGTATTGCACTTCTGGCATTATTTGTGGTTGGCTGCTATTCAATTAATTGAAATTTTTTGCTGTGGCAAAAGAAAATGTGAAATGGGGGCATTTATAACCATGGATACCTGATTTTTATTTACGGTCATCAAAAAGAAATTCTACATATACAATAGAGCCACAGCATCTTCTAAAGTCAGGAGTCAGAAACATCTGATTCTCAAATATGCTTTCAGGTGTGTTGTATTCTATTGTGTGTGTGTGTGTGTGTGTGTGTATTTTTCCTCCATAAAATAATACTCACAAAAAATTTTACTGTGTCATGAAAAAAAATCTGCATTAAAGTCCATTAAACAATTGCTAATCAAATAATACTCCTGGATGCTCCAAATGGTACCAGAGCTGAGTCTGATGTTAGCTTAAGGGCTAAATTATATTTTGGCTTAATTTTCATATTTAGGGAAACCAATTTCATAATTGGTAGGTGTGCAAATATGCTGGTACTTCAAGTTCTTATTTTATAAGGAAAAATACACTAGGAAATTCTGTTTCGCATGCTAGCTGAAATAAGAGCAAGTCAATGGCATTCTTAAGTACCAAAACATGTGTTTTCCTATATATAAAATTTTATTTTTTAAAGGAAAAGAATACATGGAAGAAAGAGGATTTTGTGTTGTTTTGTTTTTTAAGAAGGCTGTCTTTTATGAAACTTTGATTTACTGTTCTTTACTGATATTAACTGACTCAAAGAAAACAGATCATTATACATGCCATTTTCACATTGCTTTTGGTAGGCAATATCAAAAGCAACACTGGCTAGTATTTAATCACTGCTTTGTGGCAATATGCTAAATGTTTTACATACTGCGTATCTCAGTTTGCCTGGGCTTCTGTAGGAAAATACCACTGACGGGCTGGCCTTTTAACCACGGAAATTTCTATCTGAGAGCTCTGCAGTGTGGGATGCAGAGATGGAAGAAGCCACAGACCAGGGACTTGGGGAGGGCTGGCTTCTTGGTGCAGACCGACACTGACTCTGCTCTTTTCCTCGCGTGGCAGACGAGGGCATGGGATCTGGCTGGGCTTGTCTGTCTTTTTGTTTGTTTGGTTGTTTTTTTGTTTTGTTTTGTTTTGTTTTTTAATAAAGTCACTAACAGCATTCCTGAAGTCTCCACCCTCATGACCTAGACACTTCCCCAAAGATGACCTCCTCCCCTCTCCAATCGTGATTACACAGGATTCGGTTCCAACTTAAGTTTTGCCAGGCTACTAAGTTCAGTCTATAGCACTATATCATATTTAATTTTTTTTTAAATCTGCTTTTTTACTTTAAAGGCAGAGTTAGAGATAGAGGGAAAGAGAGGAGAGACAGAGAGAGGTCTTTTATCATCTGGTTCATTCCCCAAATGACTGCAACGGCCAGGGTTGGGCCAGGCGGAAGCTAGCAGCCCAGAACTCTATCAGCATCTCACATCGGTACAGGGACCCAGATACTTGGACCATCTTCTGCTGCTTTCCCAAGCCATTAGCAGGGAGCTGGATCATAAGTGGGGCAGCTGGGACTCAACCAGTGTCCATATGGGATGCCAGTGTTATAGTTGACAGCTTAACCAACTATACCACAATGCCAGCAACCAGATGTAATTTTTATACCAAACCAGTGGAAGCTTAGCAGAAACCTAAGTCAACTGGAGTGGCTTCAAATAAGATACCCTAGGAAGGCCTGTTCCCAAGTCACTGTCATTCCCCAGACCTGCACAGGTGCAGTCGAACTTGTGGGTTTGGGAACGGGGGTAGTCAGTTTTGGCAACATGGGCATGAGTGATAACAGGACTGGTAGAGAGTTTTTCCCAGAAGAGGTTCTTAATAAAGTTGTTAATATCAGAAAAGTTTTCAGAAAAATATCTTGGCATGTTTAGCAAGTGTAACTTGAAAATAATCTATTCTTCAAAAAAATAAGCAATAAATAATTGTTATGCTGCTTAGGAAAATAAATTTACTAAAAATGGTAATAATAATGGGATATATTCATTTTATTTCCCCCCAAAATTTTCAAAATTACTTTGGTATGTTTTCTAACATTTTATAAAGCTATTGAGATCACAGGGCATATCTCAGAAAACTGATCTCATTTTGTTGTTTAATAGATCATCATCTGCTTTTCAAATCAATCCTTACTACACAAGTAACCATGGTTTACACTGACAGATGAGACAGGTAGGAATCTAACTAAATAAATCAAAAAGTTGGTGACGTTAAAATCAGAACATCTCAATATCATCAGCTTTTTTATATACACTCTTTCTATTAAAAAGTATTTTCTGAACTTTAAATAATTAAAAGATCATATTGGTAGTCTGTTAAAAAACAATATATAAACACTCTGATATCCTACCATGGAGTAAATAAATAGATGGAAAAAATTGAAAAGCACTTGATTTGATGACTACAGAACATCAAACAATAAGCAATTATTTTGAACAACAATTTCCAATGGGAATGAGCTTTCCACGGGTCTGCATTGTGTCCTGGTGCCCCACTGCTTATAATTACATATGTGTACTGCAACAGCACAATCGTTAAATTCAAAGCTGAGCTTCCTTGACAATGCAGGAGAACTTTACAAAGGATGAATGTGATTTTTTTTTTCATTTCCCTGCTTCTCCCTTCACTTATTTAAGCATGTATTAATTAACTCGTTCTGGCAAGTGTTTAATAAACATCGACCAAGGGCGTTTCTTTGGTGGTATAATGAAAATTCTCTTTTAAAATGTCGCATAATATTTTATGTGCAATTTGACTCTGTAAACAGAGTATCTAATTGAAGTTTTTAAATGAAGGCAATCAAAACTGATAAAACATCCAGCATCCCATTCAAGCACACTGTCTTCCTTTTTAGTGTGAGTTTAAGTTGATGGTCTTAAGAAGATGTCCCCACCTTCAACAAGCAACCTCTTCTACTGGTCTTAGGGAGAAAGTCTTCAGTGTCCCACTGCCACTGTGAATGGTTGCATGAGATTTATTAAATTAAGTTTCTTCAAAGTTATTACACCAACATTACATGAGAAGCATTTATTTAGCAGATGAATGATCTGCAGATAAAATGTTACATAAAACACACTGAATGCACAAAGCTATCCAAACAGCCAGGGGGCTTCGATTGCTTTTCCCCATGACAACTTGGTGTAAAGAGTTAACACCTCTGCAAATACTGCTACACTTTTGCGTGAGAATTTCCATGGTAGCTTTTCCATACTAACAGGCAAATGACTGAAGCACATAAAAATAGTATCTGAATCATTATCCATTTTTGCTGTGTATGTGTGTGTGTGTGCGTGCACATACACACACAAGTGTATTGTGGGAAAGGTAAGGCAAGTGGAAAAGAATTCATTTTGCTCGTAATGCATTGATTGACCTGAAGCAAAAGATATTTTTAGGGAACCTTTAAACTCTTCATCTTTAAATTATTCATCCTTTTTTCCTTTTAGAGATGCTGTAAACAACTCCAAAAAGCAAAGCTTTGAATACAAGAATTGTCTGCAAACCCTAAGTGACTGGCTCTCAGGATCCTGATAACCATAAAGCTCTTCTTTAATGAGTACGGATTCAAAAACAAAATCCTACAGATCACTTTCTTCAGACTGGGGTTCTATACCTGAGCTGACCAAAGATGGGGACAGAAAGTCTCTCACTCTGCTCTAAGCTGTACATCAGGAGCTTGCAATCCAGAAGTGGAAACCACTTCTGCTTTTGTAAAACAAAGACATAAAAATACAGTGGGACCCTGACTCCACAGGAGCCTGCCCAGTTCTGGTTTACTTAACAGGCACATGTGGCTCTTATGCCTGTTTCTTTTCTTTTTTTTAAATAAATATTTGTTTATTTTTATTTTAAAGGCACAGTTACAGAGAGAGGGAGAGAGAGACAGAGAGAGTCTTCCATCTGTTGGCTCGCTCCCCAAATGGCTGCAACAGCCAGGGTTGAGCCAGGCTGATGCCGGGAGCTCAGAGCTCCATCCAGGTCTCCAGTGTGGGTGCAGAGGTCCAAGTACTTGGGCCATCTTTCACTGCTTTCTCAGGAGGATTAGCAGGGAGCCTGATTGGAAGTACAGCAGCTGGAACTTGAACAGGTGACTGTGTAGAAAGCTGGTGTCACAGGCAGTGGCTTAACACTGGCCCCATATTTGTTTGTTTTTCTTAAGGAATAAAGGTGATATGTCGGTGCCCATTTAACACTTAATTTCTGAATTTCTTTGGAATTTGGAAGAAAAAGTGGAGTGCCATTCATATGGTACCCCAATTGAGACCCCAGCACTTTAACCTTTCTGATTTAAAGATGAGGAAATTTGAACTACATTGTATCAAGTCCCTTGCCAATGCCTCATGGTTAATAAGTACTAATTCTGGGATCCAAATGGGAAAATCGGTTCCAATGTGCTTGTAACCACAGGGCTCTTCTGTCCTAGGTGTTAACATATTGACCCTAATTTCATACATGAGAAACAAATGCTCAGAGAGGTGGAATAGTTAGGAGGAGGGGAGAGAGAAAGAGAGAGATCCTAGCTCTACAAATACCCCAGAACAACATATGACAGTAATTTTCCTTGTATTTATTCTACACATCCCATGCTTTCTCAAGCCAATTACAGAACAGAACCTGGGCTCTTCCTTAATAATTTCAGATCATCATTATGAATATCTGTGTGCTGCATTTGCACCATGGTGATACCCTCAAGTACTGTGAAGTACTCACACGTTCTTCCTTCCTTCCAGTCGCTAGTACACCATCGTTAACTCATGCACTCAGTCCTTCTTAGATCTGGGGGCCATGCATTCATCCCTACATGCACTTACTTTACAAATGGATTTCTGGTGTCACTATGCCAAGCACTATTCTTGGCACATGATCATAGGACTTCCTGAGACTCCCACAGCCAGCCCCTGCCCCATTCCATTCTGTCTTCAGTTCTTCTGCCTGCCTTTGCAACCACTCTCTCTGAACCTGTCAGCTAGTCCTTCCCACTCATATGGATATACTTCAGTCTCTAGCATTCCTTGCCCCATCCCTTCAGTTTGCTGGGGATTAGAAACCCAAAGGCAAACTTGTTCAAATTTTGTCTGAAATAAGAGTAAATATAACCCAGAGGCTGTTTCCATGGGCAAAATACCAGTGAGATAATGGATGTGATGGTTAAGAAGAAGCCTCAAGAGAAGTTGGGTTTATCCAATTCCTGCCACTCACGAGTTGTGTACCCTTGGGTGGAGCATTCAGTCTCTCTAAAGCAGAGGAGAAGAAGGGTCCCATCACAAAGGATTATTGTCAGACTTACATGTATCTAGAACATTCATCCCATTATCTGCTATGGAGGACATTTGTTTGCTCTTCTTACTTAGCTAAGACACTGTGTGACAACTATTTTTACCTCTCCAAAACCTACACTGCAGTTATTTTTTAGGGGAGTCATGAAGACTGAGTTCTCAGGTCGCAGCTATATTGAGAGCTTGTTGTGTGGGCAGCAGCCTGGCCTGGGATTCTTTGCAGTGGGTTCAGAGTGAGGACAGCTGCGTTTGATGTCTTGCTTAGGAAGTGGCTTCATTGCATACTTATTGCATGGCCTTGCACATGTTACTCAACCCCTCCATACTTCAATTTCTTACCTTCAGGAACCGAAAGAATATTATCCACCTTATGGGACTGAGAATTAAATGAGAGCACCTTTGTGATGTGCTTAGCATGGTGCCTACCACACAATAAGCTCAGAGGTGGAATACAGCAAATGTAATAGAGCAATGTTATCATTATTTGTGAGTTAGATGTCATATAATTGGTAAAAAGATTTAGACATTATATCAGCATAAATAAAACATTTCCACTCATCAGAACATGCGATATAAGTGGAAGCCTTTAAAAATCATCTGTGATATGCCAAGTTCACAATTACTTAAGGGTAAACCCAATCACAGGACTCCTTTTGCACTTTAATAAGGTTAAATCGGCTTTGAACTCCTCATTCCCAATCAGACGCCCTTGCCTCCTGCTGGCCCACTGCTCCCAGACACTGCTCTCAGGCTGCCCTTCCAGTGAGTTGTTCAAAGAAGAGAAGATCATTGAAATCATTCACACTAATTGGTAAATGGTTTTTTTTTTTATATTGTCTGGTCTTGTTTAAGCTTCATTGTATTTCCAAAAGAAGTGATGTATTTCCAAAGAAGTGATGCCACTGCAAAAAAAACTAACATATACACAGAGAGTAATATGAAACCAAGTGTTTCATACATCTCTGAAATCTAAACATATCGTGTGCTACAGAATTGTTTCAAATTCATGCTCTGAATAGCTCATTAAAAGTATGAAATGCTTTCCCTTCTCTTGTGTTCACACCAATAAATCTTTAGCAGAAAAGAGAGGGTCCACAAGCTCAAAGGCCCTCAGGGTCCAGGCAAAATGCATAAAGGAAGGGTTGGTGCTGTGGCCTAGCGGGTAAAGCCGCCACCTCCAGTGCTGGCATCCCATATGGGTGCTGGTTCAAGTTCAGCTGCTCCACTTCCAATCCTGCTCTCTGCTATGGCCTGGGTAAGCAGCAGAAAATGGCCCAAGTCCTTGGGTTCTTGTACCCACATAGGAGATCCAGAAAAAACTCCTGTCTCCTGGCTTCAGATCAGCACAGCTCCGGCCATTGCAGCCATCTGAGGAGTGAACCAGCAGATGGAAGACAGATGGAAGACCCCCCTCCCCAACTCTCACTCTCTCTCTCTCTCTGATATATATATATATATATATATATATATATATATATATATATCTGCCTCTGCCTTTCTGTAACTCTGCCTTTCAAATAAATAAATAATCTTTAAAAAGAAATGCATAAATGAATGAAGCCATCAGGTCCAAGAACCAAACAAAATGGCAGTGAAAGTGAGATGGCAAAAGGTCACCATGGGGAGCACAGTGAGGAGTGGTGGGAACGATAGCAAGCTGCCAGCACCTGCAAAGTGTTGGGAGGTAGCTCTCTGTACTCCAGAGATCAAGTTCAGGAGAACTGCTGAGGTTTTGAGTTCATCCGAAAGTGGGACCTGCTGGGCCTTTGAAGAGTAGTGATTGACTTAAGTTTCTCAACTGTAAAAAAAAAAAAAATGTACAAGAGGAAAAATGTGGTCCTAAGGTGGCCTATGTATATCCTCTACTCTGGTTCTTTGACAGAGCAGTCATAGCCATGGTCATGTAACAGCCAAGACCTCACATAAATTCATGTCGTTTATCCTCACAACCATCCTGCGAGGTGAGCACTGTTAATATCACCCCACTTCATAGATAAAGAAACTGAGGTACAGATTGATCCCGTTTATGCACTAGGTATCAGGCAGGGTTGAGATTTGGGCCCCACTTCTGTGTTCTGATTCTTCCTCTCACAATAAGATAGTTCGGACTTTTCTGCTATGTGGAACATGAACTTTTTCCACAACTGGAATTCAAGTTGTGTGTGGTTGTTTTGTCCTATGTGAGTATTTCAAAGCAAATATTCCTTGAGCCTCGACTACATATAAAATCCCATTTTATGTGCTGTAACCCATTTGATTTTATCTTCATTAATGCAATGTGTGGAATGTGATTTGAGAGCAAGGATAATATTGTTGAAATAGCTTCATCTGGAGATACATCAGTCTGCAAACAGATTGGCATATTATCCACAAATATAAACATTTACAAATAAAATCAGGCATCATTTGATGACTGTTGCCATAATGATTCATTGGCATAAAAGCAATGCTACGTGGTGAGAAGTGCCAAAGCTGTTTGACACATTTCAGTGGAGTTCATTACACACACAGAATGGAACCAATTTTACTCAACAGTGACTTTGACATTTACAGAAAAATGAAATGGAGGTTTAGAAATGAAGATTTCATGTGAAACCCCTACCAAAAATTTTAAACAGGTTCTGTCCTTTTGTCACCACTTCTAGAAGATCCACCATGTACTATAGGTATTTTTAAATGTTTATTTCCATCCACTTGAAGGAGAAAGACACAGCGAGAGCAAGGGTGAGAGTGAGAGAGATTCATCCACTGCTTCACTGCCCAAATGCCCACAACAAGTAGAGCTGGGCCAGGCCAAAGCCAGGAACCCAGAACTCCAGCCAGGTCTCCCCCTTGGGTGGCAGGGGGTTGAGCACTTGAGACATCACCCACTGCCTCCCAGGATACATTAGCAGGAACCTGGAACAGAAAGTGTGTGTAACCTGGACTCAAACCCGCACTCCAGTATGGGAAGAACATGTCCCAGGCAGTGGCCTAACCCACTGCACCGTAATGCCCACCCCTACAGGGACATTTTTATGCACAGCAGGTGACAAGCTATTCAAAACAAAGGCTCTTGGATAATCAGAAATTTTATCCTGAGCAAACTTAATTGGCTACAAAACTCTTCTCTCAGAATATATCATACGGATACCTTTAAAGATTTACTTTGTAGAAAGGCATTTGTCCCTATAGTGTCATTCCATTTAATTCATCCTAACTTGCAATTCTGTTTCTTTGACTTATTTTTAATAGAATTGTTAGTTGTTTTTACATTTTTTAATTTCTTAGGCAGAGAGAGAGACAGAAGATACAG
This sequence comes from Oryctolagus cuniculus, assembly GCF_964237555.1. NCBI lineage: Eukaryota > Metazoa > Chordata > Mammalia > Lagomorpha > Leporidae > Oryctolagus > Oryctolagus cuniculus. The sequence goes on from NC_091445.1 coordinate 57,465,694, forward strand.
AGAGAGGAAACCCACTTCCTGGTTCATTCCCCGAATGCCCACAACAGCTGGGATTGAGTCAAGCCAACACTGGGAACCAGGAACTCAGTTCAGGTCTTCCATGTGAGTGACAGGGGTCCATGTACTTGAGCCATCACCGCTGTCTCCCAGGGTCTACATTAGCAGAAACCTGGAATCAGGAGCCAGAGCCAGGCATCAAACCTGAGTACTCCGTTATGGGACGCAGGCTTCCACCAGGCCAAATGCCTGCCCTGATTTGCTACGTTTAATGTAGTAAACACCATCCTCATCCTCACTGTACCCAAAAACAGAGAGTGTAAATTTGTTAAGTCAACAACAGGAGTCACTGTGCACTTACTCCTCATGTAGGATCTCTGTCCTTAATGTGCTGTACATTGTGATTTAATGCTATAACTAGTACTCAAACAGTATTTTTCACTTTGTGTTTCTATGTGGGTGCAAACTGTTGAAATCTTTACTTAATATATGCTAAACTTATCTTCTGTATAGAAAGAGAATTGAAAATGAATCTTGATGTGAATGAAAGGGGAGAGGGAGTGGAAAAGGGGCTGTACTTTGGAAATTTATATTCATTAAATAAAAGTTAAAAAAAAAAAACAGACAGGGATGAGAGAAATTTCAGGCCGAGGGTTTGAAGCATAACAGAGTCAGGAGAAAGGCTAAGTATTAGTAAATCACCAGCTGCTTTCTACTCCATTGATTATGCACTGTGAGACATTGTGCCAAGAATTAATAAAAGGTTTAAAAGGTTTGTCATACACATGCTAAAGAGTGCTTATGAGTTAGGGTCACACAGGTGTATGCATAAGTCGTTCAATGGGTTGGGATGACTTCAATGTAGCCACTATAAGGGGTCCTCAAAAATTCATTAAAATACATATTATGCAAAAACTATACACAGATTTCAAAATTTTTGTACAAATTAAACTCACTTTTTAATTTCACTTTCCAAAGCACTTTCACTTTTACAGAAATATTTTTCTCTAAATAGCATCATTTAAAGTAGCATGTTACAGTGTATATATGAACACCATTTATCTGAAGAAACATTTCACAATAGACTTTAAAGCATTCTCTTCCTATGGTAAACAGTTAACCTGCATTAATAATGCTGTTTTACTGATGGCTTGCTATGCTTTCAATGCCAAAGTTAAGGCTCTGCATACCAAAGACTGAATGTGCTTGGTTTAATTTGTAAGCCTACGTAGCAGTTTAGTCACATTATACTGATTAGAATTAATCAAGAACATCAGAACAAAAGTATGCCAAGTGTGAATCCTAAAACTTGAACATAATTATATTGCTTTCAAACCTGTCTAATATTTACTTATTTGTTTGCCTGTAAACAGTGTGATGGGATCAGTATCTCAAAACTACATAATACAGTTGAGTCTTTGAAACTGTTACCAAACATAAGTCACTGGAGAAGCAATTCAATCAATGAGGAAATTTTTTAATTAGCATATTAATTATTTGTGAATAAAAGGTGATTTCAAAGTACTCTAGGGAACTTGAAGACATTGTAGTTTGTCTTCTCATTCTATGAATACTATGAATATTTCTACATTATTCATTTCTAATAAAAATATAGGGGAAAGGTTTTGCTAATCAAAAGAAAACTTCAGCCCAGCTTCTGCATTAATTATCACATATTCTAAATTGGAAAAGCTTGAATTAATAAGGTCCAAGATCAGCCTAAAAGGCACACATTTAATAAAACCTGGACTTGACTAAGTAATCTTATGCAGATTAAAGTTTATATGCATATTGGCTAACAGGCAAATAAACTGTCAAAGTACACAATTATCAATGCTTTGTGGGCCCTTTCCCACTCTCCATAAACATCTTAATTACCTTCCATACATCACTAAAGTGAGGCTTCTGCAAATATTCAAGCTTATTTTCTGGATCAACCACTTATGCATATCAAATTTCAGAGCACACAAAGGACTATATAAAGGAAATGGAAAGTCTCCTCTAAAAAAAAAATCCAGACCCCAACAAAAATCAAATGTAGAGATGTGGTATGTAAGTCTGTTAAGACCATTGCTAGAGAGTTATGAGACCATAATTAGGCCATTCATTTTTCATTGTTATAGAGCTGTTTCTATTTCTAACCAATTTGCTCTTAAGACCAAGAGGTCAGGGTGAGAGAAACACATATCTGTTTGGTTTTGCTTCTTTCCCTTCTCACTAGCTAAACTTTCTGGTTCTTTCCTGACTTAATAAGCATGGTTGCAATTTCAGAATTCAGTACCTGCCTGGTGACTTGCAGTTGACTTCCCAACATCTACCAAATGAGCCACCATCACCACAGTCCTTCTCCTCCTGTTTGTCTACTGCCCAGGAATCCACAGCTTCCCACACTTTTCAAAGTTGTCCTGCATCTGGGCCCTGCCCTTCCATTGCTTGAACTCAGGACCATTGAGTTTTTGCATCTCAGGCCATGGTTAGAGTATATAAAAATTATGTCTTTGTTATATTTCATGTTTTGTGAAGTAAAATCTAAACTATGTACAACATTCACTTTAATTGCAGCAAGTTTTCATCTGATAAAACACTGGGATCAGGTCAGCATGTTTGTTACCAGTGCCATGTTTACAAGGCAGAATTACTAAATTGAAGCTAGTTCTGATTTTTGCTCAGCCTGGATAAAGGGAAGATGATTTTTTTAATTTTAACATAATAAAACAGAAAGAGAAAATGACATAGGTTCTATGAATGGGTCACTTTCCAGTGAACTTTCCTTTTTGCCTTTCTTCTCCTTCATACAAGCAGGTGGTAGGAATGCGGTATCTCTGCTTTCTCTGTGACTATACTACACTTCTGTTAAATAGCATGTTAATGCATTCTGATTTTAAAGCTCTTCTACTCCTTAATTTTAAAAGAATTTTGACTTGCTGGAGATGATCTCTAAACAACAAAAACATACCTGGGCCTAAAAGGGAAGTAAGTGGTCTTCCATGAGCTTTTAAAATGTGTTACAGATGGATTACATGTAATACAAATGGCAATAACAGAATAACATAATAAGTGTCACCACTTATTAATACCTCTAAGTGTCAGGCATCATTCTAAGTGCTTTGCATGTAATGACTCATTGAATCATTGCAACACCCTATGATGTAGATACTATAATTTTCCCCCTAATTTATGTAAGAGGAAACTGAAGTACAGTGAGATTAAGTAATTTTCTCAAGTTCACAGAGACTAAGTTGCAAGAAACTGTATTTTGTGTGTGTGTTTATTTATTTTTACCTACTTGAAAGGCAGAGAGAGAGAGGGAGAGGGAAAGGGTAAGGGGAGGGAGAGAGAGACTCTTCCAGTAACAGAAAGAAAACAGTCATAACAGCTGTGTCTGAGCCAGGCTGAAGCCAGGAGTGAGAAACTTCAGGCTGGTCTCCCATATGGATGGTAAGGGCCCAAGTACCTGGGCCATCATTCATTGCCTCCAAGGCACACTAGCAGGAAGCTGGATCAGAAACAGAACAGCTGGGACCCAAACAGGCACTCCAGTATGGGTTGTCTCTGCTATCGCAAGCAGCAGCTTGACCAACAGTGCCACAACACCAGCCTCAAGAGCCCAGATTTAAACCCAGGCAGTCAGGTCACAACACTGCTGAACTTAACCACTAATGCAATCCTGCCTATCAAGAAGTATTAAAGAGGAATTGCTAAGTTACACACCCAACAGTTCAGAAGGATTATTTTAACCATACCATTTCACAGAGAAATGTAGTCCTCTAAAAAGCCAGCAATAAATCTGAGCAGATCATAGTAATTCAGTTTTACATTTTGAATTTTTAACAAGGCCTCACCCTGTCAAATTAATACAAAAAGAACTGGGTTGAAGCAAAACTAGATGTTATAGCATAGTTGGAAATAACTGCTTAAATTTGCATCACTTTAAAAGCTCATTACCAACTCAAGGAAAAAAAATGAAATACTTGACATTTTGGTATCTGTGATATTAAAAAGAACTAATATTTAATATTCAAGTGGCAACAGCTTGTAGAGTTTGCACACAACACCCACAGGGATCGATTTTCCTTTAAAATGGCCTTTAGGAGTTTGCCTTTGAAAGAGCTGACACCTCCATTCTCTTGCTTCCCTCTTTCCTGCCAGCGCCATGGGGCACACGCAGAGTGCAGCAGCAGACATGTAATTCTTCACCGCAGGATTTGTCTTTGCAAGTAACGGTGAATGTGGGAAATTAAGAAAAATGTAATTTCCACCAAATCAAGCTCAGTGTAATCTCTACTCCCCAAATTGAAGAGCTGCCTTCCAAGGGCTTTTCTCCATATGCCCTTTCAGACCCTTTAGAATCTGCCCATGAGGAGACAGGAGAATCATGGTCACCTAATTGATCATCGCTCATTCCACACATCATGACAAGTGTACTGTCGCCTGGCGTTTTTCCAGCATGATTAATTGTCACAGTCCTAATTTACTCACCTGTGGAATCCTCAACTTCCCCAGCCAGCTGTCAAGAAGATGCATAATAATGGAATAAAGGTTTTAAAATGTTGAATCTTCTGAAATATTCCACTTATCATCTACCAGAAAGCTTTCACTAAACCATGTATTAGATGGCTGTAATTACTCATTGCTGGGGTGAAAACAAGTAAACAAAACAAAACAAAAACCTGATCACATTTACATTGACCTGATAGAATAATAGGAATTAAGTAAGCCAATCTTTTCTGACACAGAGGGAAAAATACTGATCACATGACCTAAAATGTGTTTATCAGCCTGATTTGGAGTGAACATGCCAGTTCAATTCCAATTAGGTTCTACCACTTCCTGTTTGTTCTGGTGCTTGTTAGTATGCTCTAAGAAAATTATTTTCTAATATCAAATATTCAGGTAAATTCATTGAGTTAGTGTCTTCCAAAAAAATTGGGAAAGTTTAAGAAGGAGATATAGGGGTCAGCACTGTGGTGTAATGGGTAAGGCCACCACCTGCAGTGTCTCCACTGCCCATCCAGCTCTCTGCTATGGCCCGGGAAAGCAGTGGAAAATGGCCCAAGTTCTTGGGTCCCTGCACCCGTGTGGGAGACCCGGAAGAAGATCCTGGCTCCTGGCTTCGGATTGGCCCGGCTCCAGCTGTCACAGTCATTTGGGAACTTAACCAGAGGAGGGAAGACCTCTCTCTCTGCCTCTCCTCTCTGCGTAACTCTGACTTTCAAATAAATAAATAAATCTTTTTAAAAAAAAAAAAGAAGGAGATATAGGCATATTTGACTTTAACTGCATATGCTAGTAAGCCAATTTGGGGTATTTTTGCAAAGAAGTCTGGCTTCAGGATTTCTTAAATAGTAGGTTGTGTTCTTGAAAATTAATGTTTGCCACAGAAAATTATTACCAATTGAGTACAACAGCTGAGTTTTCTGAAGATATTGCCACAGACAGCTCGCACTGTGCTACTGAGATATTTCTAATGCATCTGTGGAAATCACATGCAAACTATTTAACCACTGTTAAATTATATGCTTAACTGCTTATAAAGTAAAATTTTCCAATAAAAGTCCAGAATTTCCTAAAGGAATCTGAATACAATTGCTCCTTCAATTCTTATATTCTGTGAAATACAAATTCTATAGGTTGTTCATCGATCCATCCTGTAGTATTATACAGGAAAAAAATGTTTCTGGTCAAGCTTAGGAAATACTGGATTAAATACAGGCTTATTATCATCACTGAAAAAATCTCACTTTCAGAAACTACAGTATGTGAATATGCATTCTGAAGAGAAACATAAGGTTTTTTCCAACCTTATTTGACCCAGACTCGTTCTACCACAGCACATCTCTGAAGCCAAGAGTCTGCAGACCAGCCTCTGCCTTGACTCATGCCTGGCACATCACAGGTGCTCAATACACTCTGGTGAAATTTCAACATCATCCCCTTCCAATTGAATTTAAATTGCCTGTGATAGTCTTTGCCTTAGATTTGTTCATGAGGATAAATATGCAAATAGAATCAGAAACACAACCTCGTTTCTTCTAACCAGATCTTAGCCCACATATCCCAAAGTAAAAGAGTAGTGAAATAATCCGTTCTGGCATGTTGACCGGTAGCAATGCTATTACTTAAAACAGGATTTTTTAAGTGATAGAAAAGGAGAAAGGAAACAGCAGCTTCCTACGCGGCATGTGTCTTCCACTTAGCAGATCTGAAAGACCATTTTCCTCATTTCAAAATTGATAGCCAACTCTTTTTTGTTGTTGTTTTGCTATTCGGATTTCTGTCCTCTTTTTCCAGCCTATTTGCTCTAACACTGAATTTTAAGTATCTCTAAAAATGCTTGATATGTTATTATTCTTTCCAGATATCCTCTGAGAGCCAAGTGGAGAACATTAAGGAAGAAAAGAGAAATGAGGCTGGATACAGTGCAGTGAAAACAGGCGCTTCAAGGACAGGGGACTCCATACCCAGAGACTCGACTGTGCCATCAGCATGAGAACTTACCAGTACTTCTTGCTGCTCTTTTGGGTTGGTCAGCCCTACCCAACTTTCTCAGCTCCGTTATCTAAGAGGACTAGTGGTTTCCCGGCCAAGAAAAGGGCCCTGGAGCTCTCTGGAAACAGCAAAAATGAGCTGAACCGTTCGAAAAGGAGCTGGATGTGGAATCAGTTCTTTCTGCTGGAGGAATACACAGGATCCGATTATCAGTACGTGGGCAAGGTAGGATTCCTTTGGGCACTTTGACAGTCTGGGTTTAAAAGCCTGAAGAAGTTACTTCTTATACATAGAAGGGAGAGGATGTGCACTAGTCCCTCAGTAGAGTAAGAATTTTTGCTTATCTGGGAAGACTTTTTCTTTTCTTTCCACTTGAGTAGTTTTGGGAAGAAGACTATAGCAAAAAGCCGAAAAATGTTAGCATCACAACAAAGAAAGAGAAAATGCTCCTGTTGCAAATGAAACACCCACAACCATCTGCATAGGATTATCACAAATCCTTTAATTTTTACTTTAGCTTGAAAAATGTAGCCCAACTATTCAACAAAGTAGGGTGTATTAAAATAGGAATGGAGCGATTAAGCTATAAGGAAAGAAGGCAGGCTCCTTTTTCTCATTCTGAAGGCAGGCTTTCTGTTCTTGACTCCTTACGCCAGGTTCAAGTTCATGGTTTCCTCATTCTGCTACCTAAGGTGTCTGTTTTCTGAGCAAATGGAGTCCTTTGTTGTCAAAGCCCACCATGGCCTTAGATTTGGGGGCTCCTGCTGCTGCTGTTGCTTAGCCCCCCCTCAAATAACTGGCAAGAGCCAAGCATCTCAAAATTGTGATTTAACTGCCGTGAGGTTTACAAAGGGGAAAAATGGTTATATAAAGGTGCTATTTCTGAGTATCATCTGACCATTTTACTGACTCTAGAAAGTAGAGTGAGGAGGCATGGCTTATTATAGCTTGTACAGATTACCGGAGCTGAGTCAGGCTAACAGCCTGGTTAGACTATCATCGTGAGGTTTACAGAAATTTGACCATCAGCTACGTTCTTGCTGCAGAATACCTGCAACAGCAACGATGTGAAAGAAAGAACAGGGTTACAAGTTTGTACCTAGTAAGTTTTCTGTTTCCTAACAGAATATGGACAAGAAAAGTAATTGTCACACAGCTCTTACATACACAAACTAGGGATAAATGTAAAAATACAGACAATAAAATGTTTTCATTTAGGGTTACAGCTATAATTTTAAAACATCTCTCTTCGGATAATATGCAAATAACATGCAGTCTGCAGATTGCAAGAGCTGCATGTTACACATCAATCTGTCATCAAATGCCCCTGAATGACTGTGCACAAGTAATTCTCTTCAAGTATTTAAAGCTATAAATGAAGAAAGCCCATCCATGACTTGGGCTGAGAGACCCAGTGAATGTTCCAATGAAGTGAATTATTAATGTGGAACAATGTAGGAGAGGAAGTACTCAGTGAAAGGGTGAGCATCAACCCAGATCCCCAGGGATCTAGCCATGTATTTGCGGGGAAATTCACACTCCGTGTGACAACTGAAGACAGACTGTTCACTTAACTTGTACTTCACTTCCTCTGTGAAGTCTGAATAGCACTGTTAATAAGGTGATGGTTCTAAAAAAATCTTAAATTCTTTCAGGCACATTTCATAACAAAGTAGCATCTTTGTCATAGAAGTTTAAGTTTTCAAAAGTGTTTTCTCTCCAGGGCTGATTCCCTTCCCTGTTTTTCTTCTGAAGTTGTGATGCTATGTTACTCAATTATACCGCATATGCTCAAAGGCAGGCCAGGATATTTGGGGTCACAGCAGCAGCAGTGGAGCCAGCTGCATAGGAATCGGTTGTTACAGTGCTCACTGTGAATTGTGGCATTGCCAGGGGGACAAGGTGCCGTCTGCAGATTCAGATCCGAGAACTGTAGTGCTGGGCTGCTGTCTGCCAACCATGGGACCCGGGCAGGTTGTGGGCCTTGGCAGGCTTCTGCTTCTTCATCTAGAAAATGCATGCAGCAGCACCTACTTGGTGGCGTTACAGTGTTTTTAATCGACAGGCCCTGGTGGCTGGCACATAGTAGGTGCATAAAGTCATTAAATGGTGAGAAATCTGTGGCGTGTGCTCTATTAAATCAATGTGTAATGCACTGAAGAGCAATATTGAATTTCCATCACTGCAGAAGTGAAATGGGGTACTTACGGAATCTCTCAGTGAGCGAGAAATGTAGAGAACTGTGGCAAAATCCCTTCACCACCACAGCTTCAATGACATAGGCTGGATTTGAATATTCCATTGCCAGCCAGACGCACTCCCCTACCCCACCGTCTCACGTTCCCCTCCTTGCTGCCCCTTCCTCTCCTCCCTGAAGTTGTAACACATGAGAGAAGTTTAGCTGAAGAAACCACCAAGGGCAGTCACTCAAACAGTCCCAGTTGTCTGCATTGCTCTATCAGATATGTGCAAGAGGTGGTCGTGAACAACGGCTATGGAATTTTCCAGATTTGTCTTTGGAACTGTGTGATATCAACAGACAGAAGGATTAGTCTATAATATTTTCCAACTAAAAATAGGAAGGAATGATAAATTCAAAATAAGAGGAGAAGAAAAGGATTTTCCCCTCATTTGTACCAGCAAATTTGGTCCAACTCTAACTGACCTGGAATAAAACAGACATCTGGAGTTTCTGTGCAGGCCCACCAGGTCAGGAAACTTTGGGAGAGGAAAAAAAAAAAAAAAAAAAAAAAAAAAAAAAAAAAAAACAGGAAAAAGGTTAAGACTAGAGCAGAGGGTCCAAATCTTTCTTTCTTCCGAGATTTTTTTTCACAGTTTCCGTAGGCTACAAAAAATACCTAATAATTCTGTGTATGAAGCAGTCCGACTCAAACAACTTAATTTGTTCTAACAACTTATAATCATTCGACAAAATAATACAAACTAGTATTTTGATCTTGTTCTCAACTACAGTTGCTTACAAATGGAATGTGTGCATCTATTGGGCAGCGCACAATTTGTCAATCAGTTACACCCTGGCCATTTGATTTCCTTGTCCACACTGATTTGGGTGCTGTGATTGTTTTTTCATCAGAGCACCTACCGAAAATCCAGCTTTTTAAACACATGACATCATCAACAGGAATGCAGCGCCACCTACTGTTGAAGCTCTGAACTTTGGTTAACCAATGCAATAATCCTTACCTAGAGCTTGGGGTGGGTGTCTGAGACTGAAAAGATTGACCCTATCCATGAAAGGATAGAGGCGTTAGCTGAGGAAAAATAATGCCGCTGAGCAAATGGCACTTAAAGTGGAGGAAAGAAATGTGTTCACATCTATTTGTATTTGTAATGATTTGTTCAAATTATTTTGGGGTAAGGCATGGGGCAGTATTGACCATGGAGGAGCCAGGAAGGGGGGAGGGTCTCAGGAGGTCACAACAGTAAAATAGGGAGGGGCCAGCCATGGAGTGAACACAAGATGGGACCTTACAAAGCAAGCCCTGGCAAAGGCAGGTAGTGAGACCTTCCTCCTCCTCCTGTCTTAACACTCCCCAGCCTTCCTCCTGTGGGGAGCAGCTCGGACTAGACTAAGTTACTGGAATTAAGACTTATTCTATGCATCTGCTCTCCTCTGTGGGGAGCAGCTCGGACTAGACTAAGTTACTGGAATTAAGACTTATTCTATGCATCTGCTCTCCTACAATATGGCGCTGGGAGAGGAGAAAACAGCTTCTACCCAGCTGCCTCCAGTTCAACCAATAAACTGTAGGACTTGCTCCTGATTGGAGAGCAGCGTACTCGGCGTGTGGGCAGCCGAGTTAGGATTGGCGGAGGAGGACTATAAAGGAGGAGAGAGACGGCATGCACCAGGAACATCTAAGAGGAACATCTAGCTGAAGGAACACCTGTGCAGCCCCCGAGAGACCCGGCCGGCGGTGTGCCGCTCCCCTGCGGAAGTGGGGAATGTGGCCAGGGGGAACTGCCCTTCCACGGAGGTGGAAGGGATAGTAGCTAACCCGGGAAGAACCAGCAGCAAACCCGGGGAGGGCCGAGCAGACGAGAGAACAGCGCAGGGTCCTGTGTCGTTCCTCCACGAAGAGGGGGAGCGACATAATGGTGCCGTGACTCGGATATGAAGCCTAGGCAGGGCTTAGTGTCGTTCCTCCATGAAGAGGGGGAGCGACATCCTCCTTGTACTGTCAATAAGGCAGTCTGGCGCAGAGGCATGCACAAGGCAGAACGGGGAGGGAAGCGTGTATTGAGACTGAAGGTGGTGACAGTATACTATAGCTGAAATATTGACAAACCAAATTCTAATGCTGGAGGAAATCTCCGCACTTCTCACCTAAAATGCTGGGGGCAAGCAGGGTTAGGGAAGAAGAATCAATGGGTAGGCAGAAGGGATCCTGGGTGGGGAGTTTGTTGGCTTAAGGTGCAGATGTGGATGCAGGTAAGATTGTTTTTTCTAAAATGCAGGACCATTTGGAAGCCACTTAGAGCTGCTTTAGCATAGCAGCACCTGTGTTGTCTGGGCGCTTGTTAGAGATGCAGAATTTTGCCCCTTTGCCCCCAAGATCGTATTGAATCAGAGTCTACAGTCTAACAAGATCCCCAGGTGAACCGTGGGCACATTAAAATTTGGAAGTTCTGCCTTTGAAAACGCGTTGCCTGGGTCTCTCCTCCCCAGAGATTCTGATTTGGCTGGGTTTCAGTTAAGTATTTATGATTCTGATATTTATGATTCTTGAAAACTGCTCTTCTAGGAGGATATTATTGCCAAACATGGTAACAAAATGTGGCAAGTTCAATGATAAAATGGGCATCCACAAAATAGTATCAAAACACAAAGGAGAGGGGCCAGCCAGGTTCTAGGGTTCCACAGAGCTTCCTGAAGGAGGTGATACTACTTGAATCCTGTCTTAAAGGATAAATTGGGGTCACCTCTCCCTAAGAAGGGACAATGGCCAGGACTGCCCAATTAGTGGGATGCAGAAGCCAACAGAGAGGAAGTCAGAGGTTCAACAGCCCAGAGATGTAAGGAAGAGCAATCGCAAGAGTGGAAGTGTCACGACCAATTCAGAAAACACAAATGGGTAGGTGTTTTCTTGTCACAGGCTTAGGGGAAGAGTCTTTGGTTCTGTAAAAAACCCACTTAGGTTATCTTTGGTTTAATTTATCTTAATGGAAAAATGCAAGAGCAGCAATGTAATAGAAATCCTTGTACCGCCTCCACCAGCTTTACACAATATAGCAATTCCTGGGCAATGGTTGATGTAGCGTCTCAGATTATGTTTCCTATGAAAAGAACATAAGTAGATGTAGGCACAGATGAGAGTCTGAAGATGTGAGCATTCAGTAATAGCAAGATGAAATATATTTAAAACATCACAATTATACCTAACTTTCGGCAAAAGATTCATACATTATCGTTAAACATCCCACAGCAATGTCTAATTCCCTGGTCGCCTCCACTTCATTCTTTATCTTGTCTTTCTGCACACTGTATATATAAGAGTGATTGCCATTAGAAGCATTTGATCTTTTTTTTAGGAATTTGATAAACTGTACATTTATAGCTTCATAGATTTTTTTAATCTTATGAAAATTTAAATTTTATTTAAGGCTCTTATGTATAGGTATTTCTAATACGCCTTTCTGTTAAGTCTTTAAAGAACACCTACCCAATTCAATGAAGCCACTTTTCTCAAGATAATTAGACAGTAATGCTTTAATGGCCCATAAAAATAAAAGTTGTCAGCTATACACCCCTTTATAATTAGAGATAAACAATTATTTCTTCCCATAATTACACCATTCACATTCAGCAAACAGGAAGCAATATTTTACCCATTCTGAAAGAGCCCTTAAAAGATGCTGTCATTAAAATATTACTTTCTGAAGTGGTCACCAAAGAAGGATGTACTTTTCTCCAAAGGGAAGAGAAAACTTCCACTTTGCTTATGGCCTTGTCTAAATACTGATGGGGTTTGTGGATTCAGTAGGCTCCCATAGACTAGGCAGCTCATGTCAAGAGCCTTGGGTGATCACTGATTGTCGCTCCCCCTCTTCATGGAGGAGCGACACTGAACCCTGCCTAGGTTTCCTATCCGAGTCACGGCCCCATTATGTCGCTCCCCCTCTTCGTGGGGGAACGACACTAAACCCTGCCTAGGTTTCCTATCCGAGTCACGGCACCATTATGTCGCTCCCCCTCTTCGCGGAGGAACGACACAGGACCCTGTGCTGTTCTTTGGTCTGCTCGGCCCTCCCCGGGTTTGCTGCTGGTTCTTCCCGGGTTGGCTACCGTCCTTTGCTCCCCGGGCTAATCTGACGGATTCCAACCTGGCTTATGTCTCCGCCTCTGGTTTTAGATTTTCGCCTTTTGTTCCCTGGGCTGACTTGACGAATCCCAACATAGCTTACATCTCCGCCTCAGCCTGCCCCCGCGGCTTCATCCTCCTAACATTTTTCTCTACCCGGTATGTTTCCTAACTTTTCTTCCAACAATATTCCCCTCTCATTTCTCCTGGCTTCTCCCCACAGTCTGTATCCGAGTCTAAGTTTCTTCTAGCTTTCACTTTCGCTTTTAATCTCCTAGCTTCCCCGCCATAGTCCGTATCGAGTCTATGTTTCCTCCAGCTTTCACTTTCACTTTCAATCCTAGCTTTCAATCCTAACGTCTTCCGGCACTTTTTCCGTCCGGCTTTTCCCTAGGCTCTTTGCTAGTCTCTCTCTCCGGTATTTTCCCACTTCTTCCCGCTTCTTCCCTCCTGGGTTTCCTATCCGAGTCACGGCCCCATTATGTCGCTCCCCCTCTTCGTGGGGGAACGACACTAAGCCCTGCCTAGGTTTCCTATCCGAGTCACGGCACCATTATGTCGCTCCCCCTCTTCGCGGAGGAACAACACAGGACCCTGTGCTGTTCTTTGGTCTGCTCGGCCCTCCCCGGGTTTGCTGCTAGTTCTTCCCGGGTTGGCTGCTGACGCCTCCACCTCCGTGGAGGGGCGGCTCCCCTTGCCACTTTCCCCACTTCCTCGGGGGAGCGGTACACCGCCAGCCGGCTCTCTCGGGGGCTGCTCAGGTGTTCCTCAATAGATGTTCCTGGTGCATGTTATCGCTCTCCTCCTTTATAGTCCTCTTCCACCAATCCCAACTCTGCTACCCACACGCCGAGTACGCTGCTCTCCTCCAATCAGGAGCAGGATCAGCTCCTGCAGGTCATCACTCAAGTTGGCGAGAGGCAGCTGCGTAGAAGTTGTTACTCCCTTCTCAGCGCCATATTGTGGGAGAGCAGATGCATAGAATAAGTCTTAATTCCAGTAACAGTCTAGTCCGAGTTGCTCCCCACAACTGATGTCATACATAAGAGTGTTAACTGTTAAATTAACAAGAGTCACTGTGCACTAACTTCCCATGCAGGACCTCTGTCCCCCAAGAGTTGTATTATAATTATGTCTAAGTGCTTGCAAAACATATATCATTCTTGGGTGCTTTTTAAAGTTAGTTAAGTTTTTTAAAAAAAGAAGTGGAATTAACTTCAAGATGCAATGACTTTGAACAGCCCTTGTCTCGACAGTTGAGTAACAGGGTTTTTTGTTGTTGTTTTTTCATGCAAACTGTTGAACTCTTTACTTAGTACAGAGTTGGTCTTCTGTGTATAAAGTTCATCGAAAATGGATCTTAGTGGAGAATGAGACTGTGGATAGGAGAGAAAGGGGGGAGGAGAGAGGGTGGGAGGGTGGGTATGGTGGGAAGAATCACCATATTCCTAAAGTTGTAGTTATTAAATGCATGAAGTCTGTATTCCTTAAATTAAAAGTTTCTTTGGGGGAAAATAAATAAATAAAAGATTGTTTTCTTTTATTCCATTATTGTTATTATTATTATTATTATTATTATTATTATAAGAGCATAAACTTAACAGCAGAGATCTCCTGGCACTAATTTGATGAGGGTTCAGAAAGCAACTGAAACACTTGTGGTTTCTTTTTTTTTTTTTTAAGTATCATCATACTTTTTATTTTTTTTTAACTTTTAATAATGAATATAAATTTCCAAAGTACAGCTTATGTATGTTACAAGGCTCCCCCCCCAACTTCCCTCCCACCTGCAACCCTCCCCTTGCCCGCTCCCTCTTCCCTTCCATTCACATCAAGATTCACTTTCAATTCTCTTTCTATACAGAAGATCAGTTTAGCATATATTAAGTAAAGATTTCAACAGTTTGCACCCACATAGAAATACAAAGTGAAAAATACTGCTTGAGTACTAGTTATAGCATTAAATCACAATGTACAGCACATTAAGGACAGAGATCCTACATGAGGAGTAAGTGCACAGTGACTCCTGTTGTTGACTTAACAAATTGACACTCTTCACTTGTGGTTTCAAATAATGTGATATTAAAGAACTATCATAGCTGATATTTTGGGAGTATTATTTTGTCCCAGGCACTGTACTGCCTGCCTCAAGTGCATTATGTCATTGGGTCTTACTATGCTTTGGATGTGATTTGGTTCTACCAAGTCTCAGATTAGAAGTTATTTGCAATTTAACAGAACTGAAAGGTGGTGAAGACTTATGAGACGTTGGAGTAATGAGAGCCCTGCCCTTATGAAGGGATTAATGTAATTACTATCAAGCAGGGTTAGTTATCACAAAAGTGGGTTGTTATAAAACATGTGGCCACCTTTGGCCCCTGTTTCTTCCACACATGTCTGCTTGCTGATGAGATGGAGTAGCACAAGGCCCTCACCGGAGCTGAGCAGCTACTGGCACCATGCTCTTGCACTCCCAGCCTCCAGAGCCATGAGCCAAAATGGAACTCCAGTTTTCTGTTACAACAACAAAAAGTGGACAAGAACTAATACATGATGTTATTTCTATCCCTGTTTTGCAAAGGAGTAAACTGAGGCTCACAGAGTGTGTCAGCCCATTGTCTGACATTGCTGGGTCTTGGACACTCAGACTCAACTGCCTGACCACCCAGCTCTGTCCCCTCCCCATATGTCCACACTTCACTTAGCCATTCAGGGTGCGCATGAAAAAGCAACCCAAAACATGCTTGGCATTCTGTGTTTGCAATCTCCCCAGCATCTTCTGAGAACCTCCTGTGTGAAATCCAAATGCAATGAGAAAATGAATTTTAAAAGATTACTTGTAATACCCTAAAAATATATTTGGGTCATTATTATGCACATTCCTTTTACTTTTTCTTGATTTTACTTTCCAGAATACATCAGTGATATTCAAAATAGTTATATGTGAGAATTTTTAAATTAGATACGCAATTAGTGATCTTTTTGGTCACTGTGATTTTAAAATGTGTCTTTTTCTTTCCCTTGATAACCTTCTCTAAATTTCTGTTCTGGTTCAATGACCTGCAATCATCTTTTCTCCTTGAGTCAGAGCAACTGCCTTGGGCACATCTTTCTTTTTCATCATTTAAATTTAATGCTGAGCCATTTAGCATTTTTATACTTCAACTGGTTAGTGTATTTAAGAGGAAGTGTGAGCATGCACTCAATCACTGAATGTACTTTTGAAAAATGGTAAAGTAACAGCTGTGAATGTTGGCAGGAATCCTCATTTTGTTTCTGCTGTTGACCAACTGAGATCCCTTTCTTATTGACAAAAGCTTCAATTTACTATTTGAAGCTAAGGAAACACCATATGTGGCAATTTCCTGACTCTTATACTTCCCCCTATGCACCATAGCTCATGTGGAGAGCAAAAAAGTTAGAATGTGTGACTTTGGTCATAAACCCAAAGGCAACTATTTAACTTCCCAGGCCACAGAACTAGCAATGGAACACAGAAAACATTAAATATGGACCAATCCCAAATCCCCCAACTTTCATTCTATTATTGCCTGTGGAATCCTGGAGCCTCCTGTTTGAATTCAATTTGTTGAACAAAGTGGAGGGATCAAGGTGAATGAAGGAGAGTTACGAATTCTGATCCTCTCTTGTTTCCAGTGGAGCTATTTTACCTCCATGTCAAGAATCAGATAATAAATCCCTGACGCATGGTAGTCAACTGTCAATAGAGCGGCAGGCCTTCAGCACAGGAGTTAAGCGCCACATGGGATGCCCGTGTCCCTGCTGAAACGCCTGGCTTCAAGTCTCAGTTCCACTCCTGATTGCAACTTTTTATAATGCACAACCTTGGAGACAGCAGATGGTGGCTCAAGTGGTTTGGTCCCTGCCTCCTACATGGGAGATCCAGGTTGAGTTCTGGTCTTCTAGCTTTGACCTGCCCAACCCTCAGCTATTGTGAACATTTAGGGAGTGAATTAGAGTAGGGAAAATCACTCTCTCTCTTTCTCTCTCTCTCTCTCTCTCTCTGACTTTCAAATACATTAAATAAATAAATAATATTTTTAACTATCAAGAGATTCTCAAACCATTGCTGTTTTCATTACCATGAATATACCCTAGAATTACCCTAGATTATAGCATAATTATATATATAATATATAGCAATTATTATATTTATATATAATTATATAGCAAATTACCCTAGAATATAGCATAACCAGAATTATAAATTTAACTTTTAGAGACCCCCATCTCTCTAGCCAAAATTAAAAGGTGTCTTCCTTGCACTATACACACATTTTATCAAAAATGAATAGGCTTCTGGTACAGGGGTTCTTCATTTGATCACCTACATCAAATCTAGAAATTAATGTTTAGATTTTAGTGTACCACTGGAACCTCAAGGAGGCAACTGCTTCTGTGCAGATGTTGGCCACCAGTAGCCAACTTCACCTTCCTACCAGCTTGTATGTTGTCAGTTATCAAGATGACAAATATAATCCACGTGAGTACAGGAAACATATCAGGACTCTGCAAGCTTATCTTTCCAGCTGGCACTAAGGAAGTGAGTGGTTGAAAGCAAACTTATTCCCCATAAGAAAATAAGAAAAAGATTTGTTACTGCCATTATTGATAAGTGAATAGAAATAACAAGTGTTCTCAAAGGCCAGAGTAAGGAATCAAATTTGAAATTTCATGACCTGTAATAAGAAAAAAAAAAGGCAGCATGTCAAAATTTTTCACAGGGGAAACATTTATAGTTCCTTTCAGCTTTCTGTTCACAGAGAATATATAAACCCAGGAAAAGAGGCATTTTTGAAGATTAAAATGTATACATGTGTGAAATATATGAATAAATATTTTAGGTGAGTCGGTGTGTTTTAAAGGACTTGAGGGCAGCAGCAGAGGCATAGCAAGAAGTCTGAAATATCATTCTGTGTGTGGAATTTAATGCTGACTAGAGGGAGTGGAGATTGGAGTTAAGAAGGCAATTGAAGGAGTTATCTAGGCGATGGCATTTTTTGAATAGATTTAGAAATAAAATGCTTTTCATTCATTCACTGATTATTCACTGGAGAGTGTAAGTTAATAGCGAGGCAGACTGACTGAGCCCCAGCTGTACTGCTGACTACCTGTGTTTTGTCAGCAAGTCCTCAACTGTTAAATAAGGGGAGTCATAAAATGACTGAGGTGAGGATTAAGTAAGACAAAACACAGAAAGGACGTAGAACAGAGCCTGGTGTGCCACGCTTACTGATAAGGACCTAAGGAAAGACCCCTGTATGAGGAGGGAAGGAAGTGTGCTATGAAGTGTGCAGTGTGCCTTCCAAGCAGCAGGAGAAATGAAGAGAAAGAGGAAATAAGGGGGAACAGATGGTGGCTCCAATCATGTTCCACGGTGTTCTGTGAGTCAGGTGTTATGGGCCAGAAGATAGTGCCAAGGAAGCTATGGCAGCTGGAAAATGACTCATCAACAGAGTCTTAAGGACGGATAAAAACAGGATAAAAACGTGACGCTGTCGTTATCATAGGAACCAAAAGAAAAACAAAATGCAAAGTGTACTTCACATGATTGGACAAGCCTTGTAGCTTTGATAGCTTTTCCAATTAAGGTTTCGGTTATTTCATTTGTAAACATCAGCACTCTACAACTCAGGGTTGTATGATTTCAATTGCCATGAAACGCTAGAGTAAATTAGGCCTTGTTTCTTTCCCTAAGACCAAGAAAGAGAGACAGATCTCTGCATTGGTTCACTCTCCCAAATGCTTGCAACAGCCAGGACTGGGTCAGGCTGAAACCGGTATTCTAGAAGTCAACCCGGATCTCCCATGTTGGTGGTAGGGACTAAAGTACTTGAGTCAGCACTTGCTGCATCCTAGGTGCATGCGAGCAGGAAGCTGGAATTGAAAGCACAGCTAGGACTCGAACCCAGGGACTCTAATATGGGATGGGGGCAGCCCAAGCAGCATCTTAACTGCTGCACCAAACACCAAAGTCTTGTTTCTCTTTGATAGAAAATTTGAATAAGGAAGCTAAAATTAAAAATCACAATCTCCTTATTATTGAACCAAAGTTTTATTGCAGAAAATTTATGATTGATTTAATTGTTTAGTTATCCTAGATGTTTTTCCTTTTTGCAAGCAAAATAATTAATTCCTATTTAAGGTGAAAATTTGGGCCAGTGCCGCAGCTCACTTGGCTAATCCTCCGCCTGCAGCGCCAGCACCCCGGGTTCTGGTCCCGGTTGGGGCGCCGGATTCTGTCCCGGTTGCCCCTCTTCCAGGCCAGCTCTCTGCTGTGGCCAGGGAGTGCAGTGGAGGATGGCCCAAGTGCTTGGGCCCTGCACCCCATGGGAGACCAGGAGGAAGCACCTGGCTCCTGGCTTCGGATCGGCGCAGTGCACCAGCCATAGCGGCCATTGGGGGGTGAACCAAAGGAAGGAAGACCTTTCTCTCTGTCTCTCTCTCTCACTGTCTACTCTGCCTGTCAAAAAAAAAAAAAAAAAAGTGAAAATTTGGCCTTAAATATATTGAGGTGTTTTTTATTCACTTCTGGGGCTGCTCTATATTATCTATAGTTGAGAAAATAAATTTAAACCTTTGAATACTTAGGTCCTTGTAAATCCTTCAAAATCCTAGGCTACATGTCTTACTCATCTTTGTATCCCCAGTGGCGCCTAGCACAGATTTTGCATATTGGATATAGCCAAATCCTACTGAATTAAGCGACAATGACCACAAAAGAAAAAAATTCATCTTGTTATCTAAACTGCTCCCCAACTTATCCCCAACTTTATTAAATGTAATTTACAAATAAAAACTGCATATATTTAAGGAATGTAATATGATATTTGATATATGTACACATGATGAAATGATTACTGTAATCAAGCTAATTAACATATCAATCACCTTACATAGTTACCACTGTGTGTGTGTGTGTGTGTGGTGAGAACATGGATAATCTCTAGCAATTTCCAGTATAAAATACAGCATTATTAACTATATAGTTATATATACATCTTCTCCATGCCTTCTGATTTATAGATGCAATGGCTTGCTACAGACATTACTGATAGTGTTTTGTGTCATTCAGTTGACAACTGAAAATCTGCAGAAACTACCTCTGGAAATTTCAAATCAAAATGACACAGCTATTTTATGATACAACAGGAGAAATTCAAGCCTCCTGTGTAAACCAGAAAAACTAAAGGGAGCACAGTTATAAGTGCATAAATTAACAATAAATGTAAAGACATACCAAATAATAATATATCACGACAGTTAGTCCCACTAAGACTTTAACAAATGAAAATCAGATATCATTTAGGGTCTTAGTAGAAGAACATTGGAAACAAAACGGGCAACAGCCAATAGAAAGCGATTTCCTTTTCTTAAAATTCCTCAGAAGCCATGTTGTGCAACAATTCAAGTGTTCAGTAGAAAAGAAATCATTTAGATTTTATGTTGATTGTGATGTTCCACCAAAAAAAAATCAGCTATAGAGAAAACTGTGATAATACAGACACAGAAAAATTCTATATGATGATTAATCCTCTTTGTTTAAACCAAGTCTGTCTTCTAATCAACTATGTTAGAGTTCTCACGAGAAAACTCACCATTTCTGTAAAGTAATCCCACCTTCACGCTTTCTACTGCTTGTGAGTGCAATTTGCAAGAGAAACACGCGAGAGGATAGGCAAAGAAAGGTCGGCTTTCATCTAGCTACGCAAAACTTCAGCAGGTTTGAAGGTTCTATTTTCATAAGTCATAAAGGTAACAATCTGGAGCATTTCCTTAATAGATGTGGAAATTTCTGGAAGGGAGATGAGGAGCCCAATGATGGTAAACACCCTCCAGGAATTCGCTTCTCTTCTAGGCACCAGGTAGAGCAGAACTTTCTTATCATATTTGTGTCTTGAATGTTCCATCTATGCTCCCAATTTAGAGAAGAAAAGGGAGGCTGTGTGCCTCATATGAAAGCAATGAGCTTGGTGGTAGTCTTGTCATCTGCCTCTTAAAGGGAAAGTGAATTTTAAAATCAAATCAAGAAAATTAAGTGACTTGGGCAAATCTGCGTGGCAGTACTTTATTCAATTTTAACTTCTCTCAAGTGTCAACATCCTTCACTTGAATTCAAACTTAGAAATGTGACTGTCAGAATACAGACTGCAAGGCAAACCATCCAGCCACAGCTAAACAAGGGGCAAGTTCAAGATGGGGAAAGACAGCAGAGAAAATTCAAATCATCTCCTGGCAGCTAACAGGGAGGATGGGTTATTTTTCAGCAGACTAATTATAGAAAGTTTATAGGGAGATAAGGATCTGTGATGATATTTTTCACATTTTTGTGGCTTTACAGTTTATAGGATGCTTTCACATCTACAAGCATTCCTCAAGCAATTAGCATAATCACTCTTCCAGTGGAGCCCAAGTCAGTCCTTTTGCATGTGAGGACAGAGTTAAGTGTCTCCATACACCACATTATTAAGAGAATATTTCATACACAGTGGGCAAAGGGAACAGCCACACAAATGCTTAAGAGTGGGAGGTTAATGAGAAGAGCATTCAAGTTCATGGCACTGACCTCACAGTGAGGACACACTCCCGCTGTGGTCACAGGACAATATCCATTTCTCCTCATTGGTCGTCCCTATCAGTTTGTTACGTTAAAGCAAGAGGGAAAAGGAGATTTGAAATCATTTTGGAACGTATAAGTTGGTTCCAAAGTAAGAAAACCTAATCAGTGAGCGTGCAATCTTCTTTCCGAGACATGCCCGCCATTATTTCCTGACTGTGTGTGGTTATGAAATTCATTGTAATCTTCTTTTATTGCACACATACAGAATGCTGAAGAGTTAACGGTCTGAATAATAAATACTCCTTCCTTCACGAAAACTACTTGTTTTGTAAAAGTATAGCTTTACTTTCTCTAAGAGTCAAAATATAAGAGTATCATATATAATATATTTTTTAACTTGGATGAATAACACATTTTGGAAAAAGTCCAATAACTAATAAGGAATACATTTTAAAAAAATTCTTCCACTTGAATCATTGTGCCTCAAATGCCTACATTTTATCTATTAATGCTTTCCTACAAGGTGCATGTGCCAGAAAGAAAGAGGGAGAGAAAGAGAAAAAAGTTGGGGGTGGGGAGAGAGTGTTGGCAATTGCTGAAGAGATTACACTGTAAGGCAAAAAGGAAGAATTTTAAGTGGTGAGTTACAATGCCTTACTAAATCAATTTTTGACTAGGTATCTGGCTCTCCACTTGATTTACCACTGGCTTTTTGAAAATGAAAATGTTAGACTAAGCGGGAGCTGAGACTAATGTCATAGTCTGCCAAGATGAGACAGACCTTGAACTTCAAAAGCCAAGCAAAAAGCAATAAACAATGCCTTTTTGGGGAAACAACTTCTTGCAGTTAATAAAGCAAAAGACATTTGTTTAATTAATATATCCCAAGTGAACAATAACATCTATTACAGTTTGTATCATTTGTGCCAATAGAATTTACAAATAACTTAGCCTTGGGTCTAATGTAATAAATATAATGACTCCAGAAATGTTTGTAGTCATCGTGGGAAGTGTTGCTTTAGCAACCAGCTCTGATGAGAGTGAGCATAAACTTTGGAGTCAAGCAGGTCTTGGTGCCCTTCCCGGTTCTGCCCTTAAATTATTTAACCTCTGTTATTTAAGCCCTCAGTTTCCTAATCTGCCAAAGTGGAGAACATACAGTCTCTCCTGGAGTCATTTTGAGAATTAACTGACATGACAGATGAGGCATTCTTGCAGTGCCTGACGTGTAGCAAGTACTCAGTAAGGGTTCCTTTTCTTCCCTCATTCACTGGGATTCTAGAAGAGCATATGCAGTTTCAGTTCCTGAATTCCAGAACTAAGGAACTGTTGCTGCTGTAACAAATATAAATTGAGTGGCTTTGAACACCGTGCATTTATCATCTTAGAATTCTGGAAGTCAAATGTCTAAAAGTCATACGTCTGAAATGGGTTTCCCTGGGCTAAAATCAAGGTGTCCACAGGGTGGATTCACCCAGGTTGCAGGGGAGAATCTTTTTCCCGGCCTTGTCCTACTTCTAGAAGCCACCTGTGTTCCTTGGTTTATGGCCCCCTCCTCCATCTTCAAAGCCAGCAGCATAGCAACCTAGCATCTTCATATTGCTGCTGCAGCAGCCTCTTCCTCTTCCTCCTCCTCCCCTCGCCCTCCATCTCTCCTTCTCCTCCTCTTCCTCCTTTTTATTTTTTTTTTATTTTTTTTTTTATTTTTTGACAGGCAGAGTGGACAGTGAGAGAGAGAGACAGAGAGAAAGGTCTTCCTTTGCCGTTGGTTCACCCTCCAATGGCCGCCGCGGCCGGAGCGCTGCGGCCGGCGCACCGCGCTGATCCGATGGCAGGAGCCAGGAGCCAGGTGCTTTTCCTGGTCTCCCATGGGGTGCAGGGCCCAAGCACCTGGGCCATCCTCCACTGCACTCCCTGGCCACAGCAGAGAGCTGGCCTGGAAGAGGGGCAACCGGGACAGAATCCGGCGCCCCGACCGGGACTAGAACCCGGTGTGCCGACGCCGCTAGGCGGAGGATTAGCCTAGTGAGCCGCGGCGCCGGCCTCCTCCTCTTCCTCTTCTTCTTTTCTTTCTCTCTCTCTTTTTCTCTCTCCCTCTTTCTCTCTCTCCTCTCTCTCTCTCTCCTCTCTTTCTTCCCTCGCCACCCCCTTTCTTAATCTCACAGCTTCCATCATCACATTTCCTTCTCTGACTCCAACTCTCCATCCCCCTTTCCATTACAAGGACCTTTGTGAATAGCTGGGGTTCTGGATAATCCAGGAAAATCTCCCCATTTTCAAATCTTTATCTTAATCCTATATATAAAGTCCCTGCCTTGTAAGGAAACACAGTTACAGCTTCCAGGAATAGGATGTGGACATCATGGGAGTCAAAGGCATTATTCTTCCCTCCGCAACTATGAAAGCACGGATGTTGTATTCATGGAGTAGCTGCTCTTATACTTGTGACATTAAATTCCAGGTATTGAGTGTAAAAGAGAAGTGTCAAGGGAATTAATACATTTCCCCTGCATTTAGACTTAAAATTCTTTTGCTTTTAGCACTTTGTCAAAAATTCTCCTCCACATAACACAAAATCTATTTTGATGGTTATGAAGTCTAACAAAAGACAAAAGATTGGCCTCAGTGGGGTCATGCTGAATCTCTGCTAATGCAGAACCCCTTATGCTATCATTTTTGTTTTCAAGGTTACAAGCCTTGAAAACATATTGAGAAAAAAAGATAAAAGGACAGAAAGAAGGGTGGATGGAGAGATGAAAGATGATAGACAGGAATGGTATTTGGTGTGGCAGCTAAACTGCTTGGGATGCCCACATCCCAAATCAGAGTATCCAGGATTCAAATCCTGGCTCCACTCTCCATTACAGCTTCCTGCTAATGTGCACCCCAGAAGGCAGCAGGTGATGGCTCAAACAATTGGTTCCCTGCCTCCCAAATAGGAGACTGGTACTGAGTTCTGGGCTCCCAGATTCAGCTTGGTCCAACCCTGGCTATTTCATGCATTTGAGAAATTAACCAGCAGATGGAAGATCTTTTTTTTCTCTTTTTTTCTTCTCTCTCTCTCTCTCTCTCTCTCTCTCACACACACACACACACACACACACACGGACTTTCCAATATATCAAATACATAAATAATTTTTAAAATAAAGTCTTTTTTAAAAAAAGGAAAGATGACAGATAAATACATTCATACCCCTACATACATATATATACATACATACAAACATAGGGAATCAGATCAGTATTTCTCAATTTTGTGCCCCCCAGAGACATTTGCCAGTATCTGAAGACATTGTTGGGTGTCACAATTTAAGGAGACACTAATGGAATCCAACAGGTAGGGACCAGACATGCTCGTAAACATCATATAATACACAGAACAACTCCCCAAAGCAACAGTTAACCAGTTCACAATGTCAACAGTGCAGAGGTTGAAGACAATGAATTACACAGTTCTTGTTACTCAGCACTTAAAATATTGGTTGGCACAGTGTAAGCTTTTAATCACTTTTCATAGAACTGAATGTAAATATCCACAGGAAATCAAAAGCCGAGAAGTTTCTCATTTCCTGTGTAGCCTCAGTTTCCTCATCAGTTAAGATGGGGATAAGAATAAGCTCATGGTAAGCAACAAATTACAGAATCCATGTGATGAGGTCGGTACGTGTCCAGCCCATAGTATGGGTTTAATAAATATCTGCTTTTAGTATTTTTTCAAATCCCAGCCAGACCAATTGTCAGATGATGAATCACAGAAGAGAATGCTAATGAAAATTAATTAAGTTGTCTATATATTGTCTAGAAAAATAGCACCTGTACAGGTCATTAGAGGCAACCTGGTGTAATAGAAAAAGAACAAGGGAAATGGAGGCAGCCTGATCCCAACGTCTGTCCGGGGAAAAAAAAAGGTTTTAGAGCTCATTTAACGATCAAGAAATGGGCCCAGCCAACTGAAATAAAACTCACCCACACACATTTATAAATGTAGCCACCAAACATGATTTGTGCCAGGCTGTGGACTATAGGTCATGTTTCCACCTACCCCCACCCACAGTTATCTTCTGGGATTTTATAGTGGGAATTGGTTCTTCCTTCAAGTAAAACTCACATGCTGGGATATTCCTGAAACCGGAGGGGATTTTACAGTCTCGGTTCTGCAGCCCTGAGACACATACACTGAAGTCACAGAGCAAGGGGCCAGCAGTAAGGTCATGGGCAAAGGTGAAAACACAGTGTTTTCCCATTTCCCTTTGGGGAAGTCAGGCGATGAGAGAAGCCCTGTTTCATTCTCAGGAGGCTGCCTGGGCTTCTCTAGAGTGAAAGAGGTTGGTTGGCCCCATAGATGGTACCTACCAAGGACAAAGCAATCTTGTGGCAAGGACCACATGTGCCAAGAGCAATAAAGATGCCACAATCAGGCATTGGGTAAGGAAAGCCAACTGGGACAAAGGGCGAGAAGTAGGATGAAACTAGTCACCTGGATCCTAGTCCAAAGTCTCCAAAATGTCCCACTGATATAGACCACATGCATTCCTTTCCTTCATACACCCTGGTTCATCCTGAACTGGACCAAAGAGGAGGAGAAAGAAACCAGAAAGGCTAAGATATCTAAAAGAGTTATCTAAATAGACTGTATTATTGAATCAGGCAGGCTTTATTAGATTGCACTAAGTTATTGACTCAATATTCAACCTATTTTGTGTTTCTAATAGTCAATGGGATTAGGGCTTCAGGAATAGCTATAAAAAATATTAAAAAGCTGCATGTTCCCCTGCACATGTGAGTGCTGTGTGAGAAAATATGTGGCTGTGCAAGGGATGGAGTGCTTCTATTTTTGCTGACTTTACAGCTTTTATCACCCCAAGCACATACTCGTTGCCTCCTCTGATTTTCTCCCATGCTGAGGCTTGAAACCATGCCACGTGCTCATGGTTGCTAAATCATTTTGCTCCCATCAGTAATCTAAGCTTCCCCAAGTCTTTCTAATCCATCAAAGGGGTTTCACATTCCCTGATTCCATCTTGTTCAACTCGGGGGTTCAGTCTATGCTGTTCTCCAGTTTTTCACTTACCTTGTTGTTCCTAACTAATACTTAATGATAGTACTCAACTGTCCAATTTCTGCTTTTATTCTTTTTTTACATATATATGAGGCAGTATTTCCAAGTCTAAATTACAAGTTTGTAGAAGGCAATTATTAAATGTGGTTCATTCATTGCCTTATACAATTGTTCAAGCCAATAGTGTTTCTAAATGATCTTGGTTGACAGAGTCAAATTTTTTTAATATGAAACAATGTTTCTGTGAAATGGAACATTGTCCACTAGTTTCTGCAAGGTGATATTTTAAATATTTGAAAAAGATGATATTTGAAATATTTGAAAGGCTTAGTAAAACCTTGCAGATTCTTCACCATTAACAGATGACTTTGACTTCAAACCCAGTGTATTTATAATGGCCAATGAACTCAGTGGACTTATAGCTGGTCTGTTCTTATCAACAAGTCTGATGCAGTTTGATTGTTTAATTGAAGTTTAATTGGTTAATAAAGAAAACTATTCAGATCTGAAGCAGTAAATTCTATCATTCCCCCAGATTGTTCATATTGGACCATGTGTTTTGTAGTAATTGCTAAATTACCTGGCAACTTCAAGAATGTATATTGTACACTTGTTTGTACATAAAGAATATTAATTAATTAATATTAGTTAATTATATACAAGTTGTTTATGGTGTATATGATATCACTTTTTAAATATAACATGGAAAGATCAAGTCAATCCAACCAACCATCTCACTTCAATCATTTGATGTTATGACAAGAACATTTGAGACCCACCCTCTCAGCAACAATGAAATATACAGTACATAACAATTAACTATATTGACAATACTGGGTAAGCGATCTCAAAAACATAAAAATCAAACTTACTTCTCCTATAGTAAACTTGGTTATTATTTCTGTATTCCCCTCACCCTTCAACCTCTGGCAAAGACTATTCTCTCTGTGTCTATGAGTCCAGGTGCCATTGACTCCACATATAAGTGAGAACATGGAGCAAATGTATGTGTTTGGCTTTTTTCACTTAGTGTAATGTTCTCTAATAACATTCATATTGTCACAAGTGGCAGAACTGCTTCTTTTATTAACTGTTTATATATAACCATTTTTGTCCAATCATCCATTGATGGATACTTAAGTTGATTCCAATGAATTGGCTATTGTGTATAATGCTCCAATTAACATTCAAGCATTTGTTTGACATTTATTTCATATATTTTGGGTAAATATCTAGAAATGATGGGATTTCTGTATCATATGGTAATTCTAGGACTGTACTAATATATTCTTGATATACTGAAGTATGCTAAAGTCAAGTAAGAAAGGGAATGGAAGATACTAAGATGTATTGATTGTCTTCTATATGCCACAAACCTTTATTGATCACTGATACCTTGTCTAATGTAATCCTTACAACATTCATTCATCATTAACTACTGAGGATCTGTAGTGCACCAGCACTTAAGGTGCTCAGAATATAGAAGTGAATGGGAAGCTTTGCAGTTTAGTAGGGAAACATTTGTAAATCAAGTTATCAATTGGGACACACTGAGTGTAAATGACTTAAGAGAACTGCCTGGGAGACAAATATATCCTTGACTCCAGATTTAAGAAAATGGTCTTCCCTGGGGTTATGTATCAATTTGGATATCAATGGCAAATAGATGGTAGTTGAATCCATGAAAACATACAGATGATCTCACTGGGGTGTGTATATGAAATGAGAAAAGAGAGGGACCTAAGGAACAAGCTTAAAAGACACCAGGATTTCAGGAGCAGGTATACAAGGCATAGCTGGCCAAGTCAATTACAGGTTCTGTTTATTTGATTATTTACAGAGAGATCTACTTGTAAATTAAGCATTATTATTATTATTTCTATCACATGGATAAGGAAAATGAGATCTGGAGAGGTTAACTAAGTTCCTCCATGGTTATACAACTAGTAGATATCCTAAATTTACACCTATTTCTTTCACTTGTCCAAGTCTATGCTTCTGACCATTATTGTTTTACTGGTTAGAGCAGTGATTCTAAACTTGAACACTCACGGGAATTACCTGAAGGCTTCTTAGAACATAGATCGCTTAGCTGCCCACCTCCCTCCCCTACTGAGTTTCTGATTCTGGAGACAACTAGTCTCAGGTGGCGCCCATGCTGCTGGTCCAGGGACCACACTTTTAGACCCACTGAGTTAAAGTAAAAGCAGAAAATCTGCAACAAAAATGAAAGAAAAATCTCAAAAGCATAACTAAAGTACGATTTTTTTTTTAGATTTTTTTACAGGAGAGGTAGAGACATAGAGAGAAGGAGAGACAGACAGACAGATACCTCAATTTGCTGATTCAGTCCCCAAATGTGCAGAATGGCCAGGGTTGGCCCAAGGCCATAGCCAGAGTCGGGAGCCAGAAGCCACAAAGTCAATCCAGGTGTCCCACATGGAAGGCAAAACCCAATCACTTGATCCATGACTACTGCTTCCCAGGGTCTGCCCTGGCAGTAGCTGGGATCAAGAGGCAGAGCTTGGAATGGTACTGGGGTACTCTAATGTGGAACAGGAGCATCTTAAGGACTAGGCTAAACACCCATTCCCAGATTTTATTTTTTATTACTATTACTATCTCACATTACAGGGTGGTCAAGTAGGAAGCTATTCTGAACCCAAGTTCCTTCCACTTGTGGCTTTGCCAATGCCTCAGGTTACTGCCTCACTTACATGGTAGCCTATGGGAAAAAGGAAAAACAATGTCTAAAGTAAGCAAATTCTGGCTAAGCCAGGGAACACTGAAGCTTCATGTTCACATACATTCCATCATGAAAACTTTATCACAATGCTGAACAGCCATGTGCCCAGCTGAACCACAAGTAGAAACCTGCCACAATATGCTGCCTTCAACCTGTGAAAATAATCAGCATAATGTACAAAATAATCATCAGGCACAAATTAGTTAACTCACAATAAATCATTAACAGTCAAATACAGCACAATAAAATAAGAAGTTGGTGAATAGAAGAGTCAAAAGAGAAATTAAAAACTTCTGGAAACAAATGAAGATGACAATATATCACATCAAAAATTATGGGATACAATAAAAGCAGTGTTAACATGGATGTTTATAGCCATGGGTGCCTACATGAAGAAATTGGAAAGATAGCAAATAAATGATCTATCAATGCCTCGCAAGGACCTAGAAAAACAACAACAAATCAAACCCAAAATTAGTAAAAGGAAATAAATAAAATTAGAGAAGAAATAAACAAAATCAAAACAAAAATTACAAAAAATAAGTGACATGAAGAGCTGGTTTTTTGAAAAAAAATAAACAAAATTGATACACCATTCACACAACTAACCAAAAAAAGAGGGAGAAGATACAAATCAATAAAATCAGAGATGAAAAAGGAAATGTTAACAACAGATACCACATAAATAAAAATAATCATAAGGAATTACTACAAAGAGCTGCATGCCAACAAATTGGAAACCTGGAAGAAATGGATAGAAACCTAGACACATATAATCTACCAAAATTGAATCATAAAGACATAGAACACCTAAATAGACCAACAATGAAGACAGAAATTGAATCAGTAATATAATCTACCAAAATTGAATCATAAAGACATAGAACACCTAAATAGACCAACAATGAAGACAGAAATTGAATCAATAATAAATTGAAAATCCCAGGACCAGACAGCTTCACTGCTGAATTCTACCAGACATTTAAAGAACTAATTCCAATTCTTCTCAAGCTATTCAAAACAACTGAGAGGTAGGGAATCCTCCCAAACTCCTTCTATAATGCCCGCATCACCTTAATTCTTAAGCCAGAGAAAGATACAATAGAGAAAGAGAACTACATATTAATATCCCTGATGAACATAGTTGCAAAAATCCTCAACAAAATATTGGCTAATTGAATCTAACACATCAGCATTATCATTCACCCTGACCAAGTGGGAGTTATCCCTGGTATACATTCGCTAATCAATCAATGTAATATATCACATTAACAAACTGAAGAACAAAACCATATGGCTTTGTCAATATATGCAAAGAAAGCATTTGATAAAATATAACATATTTTCATGATGAAAACTTTAAGCAAATTGGGTATAGAAGGAACATTCCTCAATACAATGAAGGCAATTTATGACAAACCCACGGTCAGCATCCTACTGAATGGGGAAAAACTGGAAGCATCCCACCTAAGATCCAGAACCAGACAAGGATGCCCATTCTTCACATGGCTGTTTAATACAGTCCTGGAAGTTTTAGCCAGAGCTATTAGGCAAGAAAAAGAGATCAAAGGTATGCAAATTGGGAAGGAGGAAGTCAAATAATCCCTATTTGCAGATGGCAGGATTCTATATACAGGGGATCCAAAAGAATCCACAGAGAGACTATTAGAACTCATGAAAGAGTTTGCAAAAGTGTTAGGATATAGAATCAATATGAAAAATCAAAGCCTTTGTATATACAAACAATGTCATGGCTGAGAAAGAACTTTAAAAATCAGTCCCATTCAAAGCAGCAGAAGATGGCCCAAAACCTTGGGCCCTAGCACCCATGTGGGAAACCCAGAAGAAGCTCCTGGCTCCTGGCTTTAGATTGGCCCAGCTCTGGCCATTGCTACCATTTGGGGGGTGAGCCAGCAGATGGAAGACCTCTCTCTCTCTCTCTTCTTCTCCCTCTCCCTCTCTCTGTCTCTGCCTCACTGTAACTCTGCCTTTCAAATAAATAAATAAATATTTTTTAAAAAAATCAACCCCGTTCACAATAGCTCAAAAAAGAATTAAGTGCCTTGAAATAAATTTAACCAAGTATATCAAAGATCTCTAAGATGAGAATTAAAAACCACTAAAGAAAGAAATAGAAGACATTAAAAAATGGAATAAATCTTCCATCTTCATGGTTTGGAAGACTCAACATTATCAAAATGTCCATACTACCAAAAGCAATTTACAAATTTAATGTGATCCCAATCAAAATATCAACATTCTTTGCAGATCTAGAAAAAAAATGATGCTAAAATTCATATGGAAACACAAGAGACCCCAAATAGCTAAAGCAATCTTATACAATCTTATAAAACAAAACAAAGCTATAGGCACCATAAAACCTGATTTCAAGATATATTACAGGGCAGTTATGATCAAATCAGTCTGCTATTGACAAAAAAACTTATATACCAATGGAGCAGAATAGAAACTCCAGAAATTAATCCATGCATAAGTTGTAACCAACTTATCTTTGACAAAAGGAGCTAAAATCAATCTCTGGAGCCTGGACAATCTTTTTAACAAATGGTGATGGGAAAACTGGATCTCCACATGCAGAAGCATGAAACCAGGTTCCTACCTTAGACCTTAAACAAAAATTCACTCAAAATGGATCAAAGACATAAATCTCTGACCCAGTACCATCAAATTATTAGAGAACATTGAGGAAACTCTGCAAGACACTGGCAGAGGCAAATATTTCTTGGAAAAGACCCACGAAGTACAGGCAATCAAAGCCAAATTGACAAATGGGATTACATCAGGCTGAGAAGCTTCTGCACTACAAAAGAAACACTCAGTAAAGTGAAGAGGCAACAAACAGAATGGGAGAAAATATTTGCAAACTACACAACTGATAAAGGATTAACATCCAGAATCTATAAAGAGCTCAATAAATTCAATAACTATAAAACAAACAATCCAGTTAAGAAATGGGCAAGGGCTTGAACACGCATTTTTCAAGAGAGGAAATTCAGATGGCCAAAAGACACTTAAGAAAATCAAGATCACTAGCCACAGGGAAATGCAAATCAAAACCACAAGGAGGTTTCATCTCACTCCAGTTAGAATGGCTTTCATGCAGATAAATGATAAATGCTGGTCAGGATGTGGGGGAAAAGGTACCCTGGTCCACTGTTGGTGGGAATGTAAATTGATGCATCTGCTGTGGAAGACAATATAAAGATACCTCAGAAATCTGAATATAGACCTACCATATGATCTAGCCAACCCACTACTGGGAATTTACCCAAACCAAAATGAATAAGCGTATGAAGGAGTGATCTGTATCCCCATGCTCATTGTGCAATTCACAATAGGTAAGATTTGGAATAAACCCAGATGTCCATCGACTGTTGACTGGATAAAGAAATCATGGTGGGGCTGGCACTGTGGCGTAGCAGGTTAAGCTGCCACCTGCAGTGCCGGCATCCCATATGGGTGCCAGTTCAGGACCCGGCTGCTCCACTTCTGATCCAGCTCTCTGCTATGGCCTGGGAAAGCAGCAGAAGAGGGCCCAAGTCCTTGGGCCCAAGCACCCATGTGGGAGCCCCAGAAGAAGCTCCTGGCTCCTGGCTTTGGATTGGCGCAGCTCTGCCCAATACAGCCAATTGGGGAGTGAACCAGCAGATGGAAGACCTCTCTCTCTGTCTCTCCTTCGCTCTCTGTGTAACTCTGACTTTCAAATAAATAAATAAATCTTCAAAAAAATCATGGTATATATACCCTATGGGGTACTACTCAGCTGTAAAAAAAAAAAATGAAATCCTGTCTTGCAACAAGATGGACACATCTGGAAATCATTACACTCAGTGAACTAAGCCAGTCCCAAAAAGACAAATATCATATGTTTTCCCTGATCCAAGGTAACTATATAGAGTATCTGAAATGTAATGTATTGGAGTGAAATAGACATTTTGAGATTCAATTATTGTTTATAGCCCTTGTCTCTTCCATTGAGAAAGAGTTTTTTGTGTGTTTTTTGTTTTGTTTTGTTTTCTCTTCATACTATTTGTTGAACTCTTTTACTTAGAGTAGGGTTAATTATATGATCATTCAGTTTACTGAAAATAGATCTTTTTAATAATTAAGAGTGGGAACTGGGTGGGGAAAGGATTGGCATGTAGGGGGGTGGGGGGAAGTGTCACTATGTTCCTAAATCTGTATATATGAAATATATATATATATAACAAATAAAATTTTAACAAAACAAAAAAGGGCAGTCAGAAATTTTATTAAAAGATATCATCATTTACCTAATCCTGTAATCTCTAAAATAGAACTAACTTCTAATCCCATCAAGGATTACAGCCAGAGGTCCATTTCTTACTGACATAAATACCCAACATGCTCCCTCCATCTTCACACTAAGTGAGTTTGTTACCATTGTGTATGCATGCATCATACAGAAAGATATGTTTGCATATATATGCAAACTATCCGTAATATATATACATTAAATTCAGTTAAGCCTCAATCTGGCATAACTTGATCACAGTTATATTTTCCTAACAAAATAATATTCATCTGATTTAACACAAAGCTGTCCACCCACTTTCACAACTTTGTTTACTGCACTGCCACACAGCATCTTTTCCCCACAACTCTTCTCTGATTTCCCTGTGACATATTAGATTCACAACCATGACATTTCTTAAAGTCCACATTACATTGGTAGTATACTCTGCAAATATATTAACTTTAATTCCATTATTCGTTTTGGCCAAGCATCACGTACTGTTGTGAGGAACAGCATCCCCAGCTAGGTTTATTCCAAGTTCTTGTCTACCGTGAGAAAAGAATTCAAACCAGAGCCATAGATAGAGGTATTGGGAAGAAAGATTTTCTGAAGGAATGGAAAACATTCAGACGTAAATGTGGGGAGCTAGGGGTAGAGGGAGGGTAGGGGGTAGTGCCCTAATTGAATATTCAAGGGAGGCAGAGTTTGTGCAGGACTTTAATACATGTGGAGATCTCCAGGAAGGTGTCATTGCTTCCCATGTCCATACTGCTTCCCTAAGCCCCGTCAGGCTGTACATACGTTGCCTGTGTGTGCTATTTAGGGTAGTTTTCATTTAGACTAATGGTCCCTGAGCCAGATAGTGACTTGGTGAGTAGTAATAGGACAGCATTAGCTGGCTTCATAGACCACTAAAAGTCTGTAAAATTGGTGTTGTACCAGGTGCGTGTACCAGGTAGAAGGATGCTTTGTCCCCAGGAAGCCACAGCACCCAGCAGGCAAAGATGCTGCTGCCACTAGCTGCTGCCCTCCATTGGGCAGTGTCTGCAATCACACATGCATGTGTTTATTCACCAATGCTGAATCTTTTATTTAAAAAAAAAAAAAAAGCTATCATAGGAAGAAAACAGGGACTAAGAGCTCCTTCTGGCACAAAATTCTTCAGGTACAGGAGTAGAAAAACAAAAACAAACAAAAAAAAGTAAAAACCCTGTGAGCCACAGGTGATAGGCTGACTTTCTGAGCAAAGTGCTTAATTTCTACTTGATAGTGAATCGTTAGAAGTGAACCAGATGATTAAACTTAATGGAACAGTCACATTAAACTGAAATTAGCAAAAGCGTGCCTCGGGCAGCCGCCAACCTTTTATTTGTTGTTGTTTAACTTCTGTCTTTTACAGTGGCCATGACGAATGACATCACAAAAGGAAAAAATCCAATTAAAATCTAAGTGCTCAATAAACCCCTAATGTCTGGTTGTCATCATTACTTTCACGGGCACTGGTGTCTTATGTTTCCTCTTTTCCCCAAGAATAAAGAAAAGAGCCGGCCCCAGGGGGATTCGTGGGAAGACAAGGGGATTTGGGGGAAAAATTCAAAGAGACACATGGTGGTTTCTGCCCTGTGCACTGTCAGACCCAGAAAATGTACTCTGCAGGGAGCAGGGGGAGAGCAGGTTAAACTATTTTAGTATCAGACAGTGCCTGAGTGGAGCAATGCATTTTCCCACTAGTTTTCAAATATTGATAAATCAGAATCGTGATCTTCAACACAGTCGCTGTTTACACTCTTTTGGCACCTGCTCTGTGCTTTTCTGTCATCTTGGGTGTTTGTTCTATAAGTCATCCAAATGGTCTCTGCTGACAGCTAAAAATAAGTTTCTGATTACTTTTACCTGAATAAATCTTGTGACCAGATGTGGTATTCACCTACTAAGTGTGCAACAATTACATATTGAAAGTGATGAAAGAACCAGCCAAGGAGAGTCTATAATCTAGTGCAATGCGGAATATAATAAATCACCTGTAAAGACAGCACTTGCCACCAGGTAGACGAATACTGGCTTTGGATAACAGATTTTACCTTCGAGATATCATGTGTATGTAAAATTAGGTTTTCAAAGTCCTCAGAACAAAGTTCTCAAAGTCAAAACGAGAGCAACAACAGGCAGATTATGAACCAAGAGCTAATGACAGTAGCCATATCTTTAATTTGGAAAATGCTTATGATTTATAAAACACAATGTGCTTTTATTGCATGTTTACATGGTGATTAACGTAGTATTTGTCCATGGTCTCTAATTAGATCTTGACAACAGCCTTGTAGCTCTTATTATCTTTGTATGGATCCTGACTCACGGAGGTTAATTGACTCTGCTGTGGCCTTGCACTTGGTGAGTAACAGAGAAAGAACATGACCAGTAGGACTGGGTTGCAGTGCCCCCTGCACCATGCCAGGCTGCTGGCCATGGCTGCCCGGAAGCAACAAACTGAAGGACAGTGACATCAGTTGTTTTACTCATGAGCTAATGAAATAGCTTTTTAAGAGTGCTCTTCAGTCATTAGAATTTGACAAGGGAGACTTAAACTTTCCCCGGTGGATCTTTGTGTGTCATCATGGTTTCCAAAGCATATCGCATTACACAAATCATGGCGTGCTCTTGTTTTACGCTTCTTACTGCATTGGTCTCACTTCTAAGCAATTTCCTCTCCATTCACATTTATCTTCCATTTTTTCTGCCAAATTACTTTCAAGACTTCTAACAGTATGAATAATAGTCTGTTTCCCAAACTTGGCAATTAACTAGCTGTAGCTGGGTGGCACTGGGCACAATTCCTCTATCACCAAACACCAGGAATGGCACCAACTCACTGCAACATCTCTACTTGTCTTCATATTCTAATCCTCTGGCCTCTTCACATGAACTGTGATTTTCAATAACATGACATGAGCTGGAGTCTCAGGTTTTTCAACTCTATAAGGATGGATTAAATTAGCTCATGTTTTCCAAAGTGTATTTCTTGGAAAACTAGAGATTGCAGATATCAAGGTAGATCACACCCAGAAAGGATTCTTTAAATAAGAAAGTTGTAGAAAGCTATGTTAAACAAAGTCAAGTATAGTTTCAAACTGCTGGCACTCACAGCCTTTTTAATATATGAACTGTGACTCCAAGAAAGAGGCAGGATATGAAGCATTTTCAAACGTATTGGCTCACAGAACTCTCCTCAGCATTCTGTACAAATGACATTCCAGAAAATACACTTTTAGAAAGACTGGGTTAGATAATCGTGCGAGCCCCCTTTCCCTGTGAGTCTCGGTAGTTATTTTCAGAGGAGTTTGGGTGGCAGGGCAGCGCCTACTTGAATTTCAAAAAGGGTGGAGTCTGGGTGGGGCTTGAGTACTGCTTGCTTCTGTGCGCCTTTCTGTGTGTCTCCCGGAGCACGCAGGGAGTCATCTCTAGGTAGGTGTCATGGTGTCTTAGGCATGACGGGAAGTGAGGCATGATGGGGAATGGGTGTGCCAAGCCTAAAGTCAAGCTGGACATAGAAGGAGGTGAGGTTTGGGGAGCACAAAACTTGGGTGCTGGCGGTTCCTCAGTTCCGCTCTGCTTACTGGCTACATACCTGCCCGCATCATTTGCAGATACTACGCTGAGCACTTCATGCAGTACTATGCCAGGGACACAGAGCCGGTTTACCTGCTGCTGTGATACAACTCACTTGCTGTTCGGGTGGAGCTGAAACAAGTTAAATTAACTTGTCCGCTGTCACTGATATCAGACTTGTACTTTTGAGTGGTCCTCCTCAATAAAAAGCACATTTTGAAAACTTCTGAATAGATTATAGATAACAGATGATCTGAAAACCTGTAAGATAGTGTCTGAGTTTCTACTGGGTAGGAAAAGGGAAATTAAGGCACCAAGAACTCAATGCTGTGAAAATAACCTTTAATGTAGAAAATATGGACTTCTTGTCCAAGTTACTATCATCATCTTCCTCTTCCCTGGGATCCTAGTATTCATTTATTTCAATCCTTCATCCAGACCCATTTCACTGACAGAAAAAAAAATGGGTTAATCATCAGAGCTTCTATTCATTTCCTGCAAAAGCAGGGAAGTCATTACCTCATAAGGTGACCATTTCCATTTTAGGATGGTTCTTACTATTAGAAGATCCTTTCCTATCTCATGCTGCAATCTGAAGGTTAAATATTATTGTTCCAAGTGGCCTTGAGGATAATCTGGTCAGTTGGCTTTTGAGGCATTGTCCGTAAAAGCACTTACTTACAATGTTTTTCAAATGTTTTGAGTTGAATTTCATAAATGAATAAACATCACATCTTCCCAGAAAAAGGATTATAATCCCTATCACTAAAGACCCAAGGAGATTTCCTACATTCCCTAAATTCACCAAGATCGTGAAGTGTAAAAGAAGAGTGTATCCAGATCTCTCTGATACTGAAATTGGAGTCCTTTTGCAATAGTATATCACTTATATAATATGTTTGCATATATACAAGTAAGGAGGAGAGTATATTAGTAAATATAATCTAAAAGCTGTAACAAAAATAGTTCTATTAAGGGTAGGCATTATGGCACAGCAGGTTAAGCCACCACTTAGGATGCCCATCTACCATAGCAGAGTGCCCAGAATTGAGTCCCACCTCCAATTCCCATCCAGTTTCCTGCTCATGCACACCCTCCTGCTAATGCACATCAGGTGATGGCTCAAGTACCTGGGTCCTCGCCAACCATGTGGAAGACCCAGAGGGAGATCCTGGCTCCTGGATTAGGGCTATTGTGGACAGATGGAAGATTCTCCCACCACCACCCTGTCAAATAAATAAAAATAGTTTCATTCCTACCAGGCTAATATATCCTTGGTCATGTTGCTATTGCTGTAATCTTTAATCTTTTGTATCTCAAAATAAAAAGAATTACTTAATTTTCCCCCAAATTCTATTCTGGTTCTGAAACATTTGAATTTTATAAAGAAATGTGTTCATAAATGAAGGGCATTTGCAACAGAGGGGTTATGTAAATAGGAAAACGATGGGGGAAAAAACAATGGCTTACAAAGGATTGAATGAAAGTTAGCATGTATGGTAAAGACAAAAGCAGTTTTAGGATCACATGCTTGACTTTTACTTTCTTTAATTTTTTTTTCTACACTAGTTACATTCAGACCAGGATAGAGGAGATGGATCACTTAAATATATCCTTTCAGGAGATGGAGCAGGAGATCTCTTCATTATCAATGAAAACACAGGCGACATACAGGCCACCAAGAGGCTGGACAGGGAAGAAAAACCCGTTTACATCCTTCGCGCTCAAGCTATCAACAGAAAGACTGGGAGGCCCGTGGAGCCCGAGTCTGAATTCATCATCAAGATCCATGACATCAATGACAATGAACCAATTTTCACCAAGGAGGTTTACACGGCCACTGTCCCTGAAATGTCTGATGTCGGTGAGTGAGACGTGATTTCAAACAAAAACTGGTCTTCCTCACATAACCCCTAAGTAAAGAATCCTAAGGATCAAACTTAAGGAGTTGAAAGAGTTTCAATGCTAAATTCCAAAGGTACCGTATTTCAAACAACCTACGGGTGTCCTTTATTAAGTGCACCATACGTCCTAATATTAGTTCTGTCTCATTTTGTTACTTTTTTAACACAACAGCATTTTCTCTAATGATGCAGGTATGAAAAACAGCAGGTGATGTTGAAGCCTGTTTAAAGTATTTTCTCTCACACCCTAAATCTTTGTTTCTTGCAATATGAGACAGAGGCCCTCTCTGCTTCTCTCATTTTTCCCTCACTGGTATGAGGCTCAACGTGAGTACCTCCTCACTGGAAAAACACAAGAATGCATTTGCAGTCCAGTCTAAACAGTGATGGGGGTCAGATGCTGTGGCATAGAGGTTGGGCTGCTGCTTGAGACATCCACATCCCGTATTGGAGTACCTGGAATAGAATAATACTTCCACTTCACGTCCAGCTTCCTGCTAATGCACCTGGGAGGCAGCAAATGAACTTGAGTTGTTGCTGCCCAGGTGAGAGATCTAGATGGAATTACTGGCTTCTGGCTTTAGCTTCACCTTTTCCTGGCTGTTGTGGGCATTTGAGGAGTGAACAAGTTCATGGAAGATCTCTCTCCCTATCTATCGATCGATCTATCTATCTATCTATCTATTTATCTATCTTTCAAATAAATAAATAATCTCAACTTTTTAAAAAATAAAAAGAGTAGTTATGGTGACTTTAATTAACTGTATATTTGAGAAACAGACTAAAAAAACCTTTTTGTAAGAATCCATAAACAATACGTAGGTGGAAAGTGAAACATTGTCATGCCATTAATATGCCAAGTTAATATTTCACATACAAATCTGCTATGAATTTTAAATTTTGTGCATAGATTTAAGTTAGAAGGTAGACAGGATTTAAAATAGGAGAAACAACCCTACAATCCTATTAACATCACTCTTAGCCACATGAAAATACTTCATAGGAGGCTGTAACAAATTCTAAACTACTTACATAAAAGAACTTGTGTATTTGTATTTTCACTCCATCAAAGTCAACAGGACTTAAATTACACATCTACGACTCTGTCATTCAGATACTAGCTCACAGATGCAAGACTTGGAAAATACCCAACCCATGGAAATGACTGTAAAACATCTAAATTTTTCTCATGAAGAAACTGCTATTTTCATGACTGGAAACCACTACATTTTGTTAGAAAAATAAAAGCCATTTATCAAACAAAGGGGGGAGGGTGAAATTTCTTAAAGAAGAAAATTTATTAGGAAAAAATATTTTTTTCTCTTACTTATAAGGCTAGTGTGGCCATTAGCACTGCCCAGGGAAACTGTTAACAGATGAGCAGATTGTGCACTGTACAACTCTAGGGCTACTATTCACTTTTGAAGTCATTATAGGATTAATTATGGGTGGCAGATATTTGGGGAAAACTGGCAGTAACATCTTGAGGAAGAAGAACCCTTTTCCAATGTGCACTAAGACATGGTGATGTTAATATTCATCATCATCATAAATTAGCATGCCATTGTTATTATATTTGTAGGCATCTTAAAGAAATTACCTAAAAGCAATAGGACAGCACCAAGAGAGTAAAAATGGACTTTGGTATCAAACAGACCTAAATGTGAAATGCACCCTACTCATACCAAGCTATGTAGCCTTGGGCAAATTACTTGGCTTCTCAGATCCTTGAGTCTTTGATCCTCCAGTTCTGTATCTATGAAAAATAGAAAACAAACGCCCACCTGTAGGGGCTACCATGAGGAATAGATGAGAAAATAGGTGCAGAGCTCTCGTACAGTATCTGGCAACTAATAGGCATTAAAATGTCTACAGAATCATATTCCAAAGCAATCCAACTTTATATTAATGTCAAATGAACTTGGGTGTTGCTGACTTCTATTGGCTCTCCATATGATACTCTCATTCTCCCTACCTCCCTTGATAAATTACAAGAGCAGGTGCTCTGTCTTATGCATCAATCAGCATGACACATCCACAGTACCTACCCCTGACATAGTACAATCTATTTGTTTAATGAATGAAATTGATTAAGTAATCTAAAAACAATGTAAAATTTTCAATATTCCCTAGAAATAACTTCCCTGTCCTTTTCATAGACAAGAGTACTCCAGCAGCAGGCTTATAATATTAAAACTCAGCTATAAAATGACCTTAATCAAAGGTCCTTCTCCTTTTCTAAAAAAAAAAAAAAAAAAAAATTATTTATTTATTTGGAAGTCAGAGATAGAGAGAGAGAGAGAGAGGGAGAAATGGAGAGAGATCTTCCATTTGCTGGTTCACTCCCCATATGGCCACAACAGCCAGGGCTGGGCCATTCCAAAGCTAGGAGCCACGAGTTTCTTCCAGGTCTCTCACACAGATATCAGGAGCCCAAACACTTGGGCCATCTTCCACTGCTTTTCCCAGGGCATTAGTAGGAAGTTGTATTAGAAGTGGAGCAGCTGAGACACAAACCAGCACCCATATGGGATGCAGGCATTGCAGGCAGCAGTTTTACCCATTACTCCACAATGCCGGCCCTGGGCTTTTTCCTTCTGGGAAGTCATAGACCCTATTGGGAATCAGATAAAATCTGGGGACCATCTCTTCAAAGGAATGGACATAAAAGCATGCACATGAAAATTCCCATGGAATTTCAGGGAAGTTAACGATATATTGATGGTTATTAAGCAACTTTAGTTCCTAACATCAGCTGATCTAAAATGCAATATAGCCTTCTCAGTATATATAATTATAATCATCTTACAGCTTCCACGTTTAAGCACTGCTGTTCCAATTAATTTTTATTTACTCCAACACTCTCCTTACAAGCTCAAAGTCTTCTACTTTTTAGAATTATCAGATACATTTCTCATTTAGGATGCTTTTATTAGCAAGTAAGAGGAAATCAAACTCAAACTGATTTAAATAGTGTAAGTATTTGATTATTTATTACTTAAGTCCCAAAGGAAAGTGGGCTTGGGACATGATTTGACCTGATTCTAGCTGTTTCTCTGTCATTTTCTATCTTATTCAGCCTTGTTCTCTGGCTGGTATTTCTCAGATCACAAAATAGTTTCTGCATTTGTGGCTTCACATCAGCACATTCGAGTCCAAGAGAAAGAATGGCAATAGCATAGAATTTCCAGAAAATTCATGTCTGGCTCTTATCTGGACAACTCCTAAACTATTTCCTATGGACAAAATAATGCAAGATTCTAATGGACTTAGTCTGCATAATTTGAAAGAGTCACTACGGCAAGGTCCAGCCAAATCCCACTGTGGGAGGTGGGTTGAAATCAGTCCCATCCAAAGTCATGCTCACTGCCACGTTTTTCTTCAGCCTAAGCCTTACGGTATTTACAAATGTTATGATTACACTATTTCAAAGTGAAGGATCCAAGGATTTTTAACCTGGCATCCTAGTCCCATTCTTCATTCCCTTGATGTGATAATTTTGGACAAACTTAAGATCATGCTTCCTTTTCATGTGTGTGTATCAAGGATCAAAATGGGCCCTTAATTTGTTTCAATTTATGTTTCTATCATTGCAGGCACATTTGTTGTCCAGGTCACTGCTACTGATGCTGATGATCCAACATATGGGAACAGTGCTAAAGTTGTCTATAGCATCCTACAGGGACAGCCCTATTTTTCAGTGGAATCAGAAACAGGTGGGAATTCCTTCTTGATCTTTTTTACAATCTGTAATTTTAATTTTAATCGACATGCTCAGCTGAGCTAGCATATTTTTAGTAAAAATAATGTATGACTGAATTATCTGATTCATCTGTCAAACACCAATGATGTATTTGTAAACATGATGATTCAATCATTTTAATCACGAAATCTGGCAATGATTCTTTCATTCACCATATTTCTTTAGGGTGGGTTCAGAAAAATTATACATTGCTTTCTTATTCCGTCATTTGGGGTGAATCTAAAAGATTAGTTCTTTCTGATAGTTATTTGGACTGCCTACAGATATTTAGAGTCCTCTTGTGCTAGTTTCTTGGTAGGACTGCAGGTCCTATTCCACTAGACAAAGCTATGTGAATTATCTGAGCAAATAAAATGTGAAACTGATACAAGTTACCTCCAAACCTCCAAGAAAAACTTCTAGAGATGGTGCACAGCCTTGCATAATTGCTGGCCAAACTGATAATGAAAACCACTGTTGAGATGGAATCCCCACAGGGGCTGGTGCTGTGGTGCAGCGGGTTAACACCCTGGCCTGAAGTGCCAGCATCCCACATGGGCACTGGCTCGAGACCCAGCTACTCCACTTCCTATCCAAAAAAAAAAAAAAAAAAAAAAAAAGAGAGAGAGAGAGATGGAATCCCCAACCTGGATGTCTTGTCTGCCTGTTATCATGAGCAGAGCTCCCTGCTTGCCTGCTCAGAGCATGAGCAAAAAATAAATTTGAGCTGTGTTATGCCACTGAGATTTTGCATTTTTTGTTATCACACCATTGTCTAGCCTATCCTAACTGATGCAGCCCTAATCAAAGCAGATTGCCTTCAGGAATTATTTTAGCACGAACTAATTTTCTGTTTTCCCCATTAAGTAGCATACTATCTTAGGATTTATTTTTTAGTAAATAATATTTGTATTTTACAGTAAACCCTACCCATACTTTGGCTACATGTTCAAGCATTCATTACTATTACAAATCAAAACCTTCCTAGATTATGAAAACCAGTTAGAAACCTGTGTGTTAAGGAATGCAGTGAACTTGGAAAGAATGCCAAAGAGAAAAAAAAATGTTGCATTGAAAAACCATGAAGATGAAAGATTAGAATTGTTCAACTTAAAGGACAAAATGCTAAGGTGATCTGTATTTCACTACAGAGAAGTAGTATTATTTGGAGAAGAGAAAGCAGCAGCACTCTCACTGAAGTCATGACCATAGGAATAAAATTGACCTGTTGTCTAAAAGTATTCTCGTTAAAGGCAAAAGAAGGTATTTTCAGCTTCATTAGTTGTAAAGCACTGCAATGTGCGATTTTTTTAGAGTTAATTTAAGCATAAACCTTACGTGGAATTTAGGAGAACTTTCAGAATTTCTTTCAGCTCATTCTTTTGTAGCTACTTAACAATAGAGATAAATTTAACCTAACTTTAAAATGTTGCTTCCTGTTGGGACCCGTTAAACTAATGTTCACATCAGCTTCAGGAAAGCCTAAATTCTCTAGGTTCAGACAAGAGATAACAGTGACAGAACTGATACCGTGTTTTCTTAAAACCATAGTTTTGTGGCTTAGAAAATCCTCAGAACATTCATTATAGTAGGTATATTTCAGAAGCAATCAACCAGATCAGTAATCTGAAACTCCAGAGTCAATTTGAGGATATTGTTTTCTTAACCAATTTCCTCATAATGCACCTAAATGTCTTTTATCTAACAGTTACCACAAGATATCCTTATATCATGTGCCAAGTTATAT
Source organism: Oryctolagus cuniculus (assembly GCF_964237555.1). Taxonomy (NCBI): domain Eukaryota; kingdom Metazoa; phylum Chordata; class Mammalia; order Lagomorpha; family Leporidae; genus Oryctolagus; species Oryctolagus cuniculus. The sequence continues at coordinate 57,510,169 of NC_091445.1, forward strand.
TCTGCTGTTATTGGTGTAACTCTTAATATTTATACTATATACAATATATTCTGTTGCAGGGTTCCACTGTACTTATTCTCATTCTCCTTGTAATATAGGATTTTTTAAAAAAAGTATCTATCTCCCCTATGGGGTTGTAATATCCTTCAATGTAAAGGCTGCACATAAACATCTTTATATCATCATGACATCTGCAGCATTGTGCATATCGTGAGTGACATTCTGTTTGTTTGCATAAATAAATGATTCCATAAAGTATTCTTAATGTATCCTCCTCCACTCTTAAATTTCACTTCCAAAGGTATCATCAAGACAGCGTTGCTCAACATGGATCGAGAAAACAGGGAGCAATACCAAGTGGTCATCCAGGCCAAGGACATGGGTGGCCAAATGGGAGGCTTATCGGGGACCACCACAGTGAACATCACGCTGACTGACGTCAATGATAACCCTCCTCGCTTCCCCCAGAGTAAGAACATTTGATCGAATGGGTCTCTTCAATGCACTTCTGTAAAACTCTACTTCTAAAAGAATATTGATTTTCCATTGTCATTGTTATTGTCAAAATTCGTGGACTTATTAGTAAGACCTGGCACTTTTATTAAAAATGACTTGACAACACTGCTTACACCAGAAAATGTGAACATTTATGTTCTATTGGTAATTGGCTGAGCGATTTTTGATATGGCCATTGTTTAAAAGCAGCATCATTGTTCTATTTTTTCTTATTAAAAAGACTACCACAGACATAAATTTGCTTGTGCAAAACATACGTATACAAGCATGCTGCTATTTGTTAGGAAAAATTTGGCTTTATATTTTGTGAACTTAATCAGGCATGTAATCTCTTAAATCCTCACAAAGCTTTGTAAGGGGAGGATTTATCACGTTACTATTTCTAAAAATACAACTGTGGAAGCAACTATGTCCTTAATCCATTTGTAATCATAAATCATTTTCTACATTATGGCTGAGATGCTGAAAATCATCTTTAAAATCATTAACGCTCATGATTAGAGAGGAAGAAAAAACACTGTGCGTGAATAAAGACTCTGCTATCAAACAGCGCCTTAGACTCTCACAAAGCGCTGCCCACGTGGGAACTAGTTTTAATGTAGGTTTTTCCACCAGGAACAAAATTCCTTTCTGATCATGATCTCCTAAAAAAGTTATTGCAGTCATTAAATAGAAACCCCCTCACCGTATCCCAGCCTCTCTACAAGGTGGCCGGCTACCGCCAGTCTCCTTTAGAATGGAGGTATGCATGCATGAAGTAGAAACAGTTTCCTTTCATGTTTGTCCTGGACCTAGTCCCGGTTAGTTTCTCACAAAAACAGAATCACCACTACTTTCTATGGAACGGGTAGAAGAAAGGTTGCCTGAGCCCTAAAATTTCCGCCACAGAGGCCTGAAATAACAAAATCAGAAATACGTTGCCACAAACCTCCTTTACAATGTGGAGATAGCCTGGGGAGGACAGCGCCAGGACTCACCATCAACGTGGTACCACGTGGATCTGTAACTCACCCTATGCTTCCCTTAGCCTGTGACTTGTTACCGGACAAGGTGCCGAGGCAGGGGAGGGGAGAAGAGGGAAAGGAGCAGATGGCCCTGAAAGAGGGAAGCTGGACACGCAGAGAAGGACCTAGCCTGTTGGATTATTTTGCCAAGGATCAGCATAATGCTCAGGGAATGAGCATTGACGGCATATTCTTCAGTGGTGTCACAGTTTAAGTTTTTTCCAAAACCATTTGTATGAATGGTTGGCAAAATTTAACAGAGAAGAGTAGATCAAGTTTTTTGTTTTTTTTTTTTTTGTTTTTTTTTTTACTTTTTAGGGTTATAAGCACACACTGGCCTGCTAGGTCTTAACTAAAATTCACTTTTTTTCATCTTAAACTAATTTTGTAACAAGGAATATATGAGTATCTATCTACAAACTACAGATTTTGAATTATTAATATTAATACAAATTACATATAAGGGAAACCTTTGCACAGAAAAATACCGTCATAAAGTCTAAAAGAATGAGCAAGTAAAAGAAAAATAAATTAAAAGCTTTATAACCTGATGTATTTAGCTATATCCCTAGTTCTGCAGCTAGATCCAGCTCTGTGTCTGAGTGAAACAATGTCTTTCTTGGGTGCATTCTCCAAAGTGCTGCAATTTATTTCTGCCTCTGGCTATTATTAGCAGTGGCAGAAAGAACTCTTTTAATGAATGCCTAGTAATTGGCTTCAAGTGGCAGTTCAGGTTAAATTCTACTCGCTTCCTTCTGCAACACTATGTTAACAGGGGACTTTGAAACTGCAGCCTTCTCTAGCAGTTCAGTCATTCTGACAATGACGCCATAAACTTGGAAGCCTGTTTACAGGATAACAAAAGCGCTCTCCATTTGCTAGGAAACAGGTCATGAAATAGAGTTATTCTTAACAATCATGTAGGAAAAGATTTGGGGGTAGGTATTTGTACAGAAGTTAAGATACCAATGGCCCATATCAGAGTGCCTAGGTTTGATTCCTGCCTCTTGTTTCTGACTCCAGCTTCTTGCTAACACAGACCCTAGGAGACAAGGGTGATGACTGAAGTAGTTGGGTCCCTGCCACCCACATGGGAGACCTTGGATGGGGTCCTTGGCTCCTGGCTTCAGCCTGGCACAACCCCAGCTGTTGTAGCCACTTGGGGAGTGAACCAACATATGAGATCTCTCTCTCTCTCTCTTTCTCTGCCTTCTCAAATGAACAAATAAGTATATATATTTTTTGACAGGCAGAGTAGACAGTGAGAGAGAGAGAGAGACAGAAAGATCTTCCTTTTCCGTTGGTTCACCCCACAAATGGCTGCTAAGGATGGCGCGCTGCGGCCGGCGCTGCACCAATCCAAAGCCAGGAGCCAGGTGCTTCCTCCTGGTCTCCTATGTGTGTGCAGGGCCCAAGCACTTGGGCCATCCTCCACTGCCTTCCCAGGCCACAGCAGAGAGCTGGACTGGAAGAGGAGCAACCGGGACAGAATCCGGCGCCCCAACCGGGACTAGAACCTAGGGTGCTGGTGCCGCAGGTGGAGGATTAGCCAAGTGAGCCAGGGCGCCAGCCACAAAAAAGTATATTTTTAAAAAGTAAAAACTTAGGAGAATAGGTTAATTATTTTGAAGAAAGCACTAATCTGCCTGCCTCCATGGTAATGTTTTTAAACACTGTTAGAAAATGTGGTTTGTCTTTATAATTGTCACCCCCTTATCCACAACCTCACTTTCCAAGGTTCCAGTTACCCATGATCAAGCACTCTAAAACTATTAGAAAAATCCAGAAAGAAATAATTCATGAATTTTAAATAACTTTTATTATAGTTTATTGCTGTATTATAATGATTTTTAATACTAGTTACTGTTGTTAATCATTTACTGTGGCTAATTATAACTTAAATTTTATCATGTCTATATAGAAAAAAACAGAAGACTATGTAGAGGATTGGGTACCAGCTAACTTTAGGCATTTATTGGGGGTCCTAGAATGAAAGCCTGAGGACGAGGGGCTACTGCTGTATTCAGATATAGAACACTTGGTCTGTGCTGGACTCATATCTGTCTGGTAATTCACAGGCACCTACCAGTTTAAAACGCCTGAATCTTCTCCACCGGGCACACCCATCGGCAGGATCAAAGCGAGTGATGCCGACATGGGGGAGAACGCTGAGATTGAGTACAGCATCACCGACGGCGAGGGCCTCGACATGTTTGATGTCATCACTGACCAGGAAACCCAGGAAGGGATCATAACAGTCAAAAAGGTAATGTCAGCTCTTAAATCTCACACGAGTAAATATGTTTACTTCCCTCTGGTTCCCAAGTTACCAGGGGCAATGACATCCCTTGAGATTCTCATTTTACTAGCTACTCTCTTAAAAACACTGATTCAATTACACTGAGCTATCTGGGGTTGGCTTTTGTGGTCTACAGTAATTTTATGCATTTATTAACTTCATACTTTCAATAAAATTTTATGAACAACCTCCTAAGTAAATGAATAATGTAACCAAATGATATATATATATATTTATATATACACAGATACATAAGAATGCATAAGCTAAGTAATATAAGTGAACAATGAATAAACACACAGTGCCAGACATTGATCTGGGTGCTGGCGGCACAACAGTACCTATAGCAGATGGTCTGTGCTCCCACGGGTCTTCAAAGCCAGGGGGGAAGAGACTAAGGAGCAGGTTGACAAATAAACAAATGTCCAACTGCAAGTGTGACACAAGCTCTGAAGGAAGAGCAGTGCAAGCCATGATCAAGATGGCCCGAACAAGACCTAGAATGACCACAAATTTAAATTCAGCAGCAGATATTTACTGCAACCCCTTTAGCTACTAACTGGAAGACAACAATAATTCAGCTTTTATGATCTGAATTGATATTTTCTCTCAAAGGAATCAGCTGTTATTTTACCTCCAAAATCAACCAGCACCACAGAGCAATATACAAAAACTGTGGCAAAAATTACAATAGTGTGCATCAAGCTTCAGAATAATACTAATATTTTTTTCTGATCTTACTTTTATAATGTATGCTGTCCATCTCTCTCCTTTAACACTATCATGTGTTCGAGTAAATATAAGCATAAGTAGATGTAAAAACCAAGAAAAAATTCCCATTAAGCTTTGGATTACACATCTTAGTATCTGGAAACACAATAAAGCATGTTTAAGTGACACTCAGACCAGTGTTTTGTACGAAAATGTAATTAAGAGCCCATTAGTGTGCTTTAACCTTTTTAATTTTCTTGGGACCTTATTAGATTCAAACTGAAATTTTGCCTTGCTGACTAAATCACACTCACTAACATCTTGATGAACTGTGTTTCCAGTGAGCCTTGTCACGTTACCACATGAAACTCCAAGTTATCGAGAAGCATTCAGTTCACTGTAGCTCCACAAAACAGACGTAGATTTCCTAAACGGTGTCCACAGCAGTGATCATTACTTTCTCTAGTAAATAACTAGCCCACGCCCCTATCAGGGTATCATTTGGAACACTGTATTACCCTATGTAAAAAGAAATTTATTTTGGTTTTCTTTTTTTTTGTTTGGTTTTAAATATTTATTTATTCAAAAGGGAGAGTTACAGAGAGGGAGAGAGAGGGAGAGAGGGAGAGGGAAAGAGAGAGAGAGAGAGAGAGAGTCTTCTATCCACTGGTTCACTCCCCCAGAGGGCTGCAATGGCCAGAGCTGTGCAGATCCGAAGCCAGGAGCCAGGAGCTTCCTCCAGGTCTCCCACATGGGTGCAGGGGCCCAAGCACTTGGGCCATCCTCTATTGCTTCCCCAGGCCATAGCAGAGAGCTGGATTGGAAGTGGAGCAGGCAGGACTGGAACCGGCGCCCATATGTAATGCCGGCACTGCGGGCAGTGGCTTTACCAGCTATGCCACAGCGCCGGCCCCAAGAACTTTATTTTGTGGGCGTGAAGAGGAGGAAATCATTATGTAAAGCTGTGGCTCACAGTTCTGGCTGCAACTTAGAAGAATCACTCAGGGTAGTTCTTAGGGTAAGATTGTCGCCTCCATCTCAGAGATGGGTTAATCGTCCAGGGTGGGGCAGGTTTAAACACTCGTTAGGTGCAACTTCAGTCAAACGTCAAAACATCTGACCTGGAATGATCTGCATATCTACCATGTAGCCCTGGTGACTTCCCCCTAGTCAAATATGAGGGTCTTCCAAAAATTCATAGAAAATGCATAGGATCAAAAAATGCATGCCTCTTAAAATTTTTACACCAAAATAAATGTATCTTTTAATTCCATTTTCCATGAACTTTTGTAAGCACCCTCATATAAGGATTTGTTAGAAGAGTCGGAGCAACTGTGACAAACTCCTGCTCCCTGTTCCCCTTTCTGCCCGGTGTCATATCTTGTACCTTGGCTCCCACTGTTAAGTCAACGGCAGGTTTGGTTTCAGGCCCACTTTCATCAGGATCATGTGGTGTCTGAACTCTTTCACAGACTGTGAGTTTCCCTCCTTAGTGGTCAAGGTGTGGGGACAACATCACTCCTTGTCTTTCCCACCTTCGCCTAATACCTCATTCATGTAGTAGATTTTCCTAAGCAATACAATCGCGATTCACTGATCAGTGATCTGCACTGAGCGTGGCTGGTGTCTTGGCTTTCTGCGAGTCGGCCACTGTAATCATGTCACTTTCCTCTCCCAAGCTCCTAGACTTCGAAAAGCAGAAAGTGTACACTCTCAAGGTGGAAGCCTCCAATCCTCACGTGGAGCCCCGGTTTCTCTACCTGGGTCCATTCAAAGACTCGGCCACAGTCAGAATCATAGTGGAGGACGTAGACGAGCCTCCGGTCTTCAGCAAACTGGCCTACATTGTGCAAGTGAGAGAAGACGCTCAAGTTAACACGACCATAGGCTCGGTCTCAGCTCAGGATCCAGATGCCGCCAGGAATCCTGTTAGGTAAGCACTGCACACCGTGCGTCTCCTGGTAAGCGGCAGTCAGTTTGTAGTCAAACAGCCGCCTGTATTTAAGATGATTTTTTTTCTCACCAATTAAACAGTTGTGTTTTCCTAAAAGACTCCTCCAAACTGCACTTTTCACTCTCCTTGCTCACTGCATAAATATTATTTTAGTAGCGATATAAATCTAAACAACACCACTTGAAAGGACAAGGCACAAAAGGAGCTAACAGGAGTTTACTGCTTGCACAGACGTAATGGAAGGTAATGCAGTAGCTGAATGGCTTGAAATTTTGTTTTTAAGGCAGGAGATTTTTCCGAGGTTTGAGATTTCTCAAGGAGTGCTGTGGAGAAACTAACTAGCCAGGCACTAACTTGAGAGCTTGTTTTTCAAGTGTGGAAGAACCTATCATGTAACACTTAGAGGCAGAATTATGCTCCATTTGGATGCGTAAGTTTTCCTCCTGCAGACAGGTAAAAAAACAAGATCTGTTTGATGATGTATGTCTGCGAAATCCTGGAGAAATTAATAGAGCAGAACCCAGATTTATGCTGTGTAGGCAAGCCCTGTTTTCCTTGTGCTTTCCTTACAGCTGAGTTGTAAATCGTGGTGCATGAAACCCTCAATGCTCTTTGGAATCACTGGCACTTGGGTATTCTAGAATCTTCTCAGGAAAATGCTGGAGTCAACCAACCTCCAGCCTTCAGTCAGTAACTTAACTGACAAAATGGGGAGAACATTAAGCCCAGATATTGTGTAAATTTGCCCCATATATAGACTGAAAAGCTACAGGAACTGTTGCTAATGAGTATACAAATGTCTTCTGACCAGGGCACCTGCCGCTGGCCATGCACATTCTAGGCTCTACGGAATCTGGTCAGGTAGTAAGTCCTGATCTCATGGAGTTTGCTTTCTAATTTGGGCAGAGGGAATCCACCAAATTATAAATATGTATTGGAGAAATATATCAGGTGGCAATAAATGCTAAGCCATGAAAAAAGCAGAATATGGAAACAGAGTACCTGTGGCACTGTTTTAGGTAGTGTGGTCAAACTTGGCCTTACAGGAACTCATTTGAGTCAAGATTTGAATGAAATGAAGGCCAGGCTGATGGCTAAGAACAACCAAACCAAGAAGAGCAAAAAGCAATGGTGTGATCTGTTATCAGAGCTTGCATCCGTGTTGGAGGAACAGCAAGGAGGCCTGCACAGTCGGAGGAGGGACTGGTGGGTTGGGAGCCCAACAGGAAGGTGTGGTAGCCGGTGGTCAGTGTGGCAGGTCCTATAGGGCTTTGTAGTCCACAGTACAGTTTAGAAAAGCTATTGAAAAGCTTTGAATTGAAGAATTATCCAAGATTACCTTTGTAAAGGATCACCTGGCTGCTGCATGAAGAGTGTGGTTATTGATATCATTCATATAAATATACTAATAAACATTAATGCATTGTTACAGATAAATAAATTTGAAGCTCCAAGGCAATCATTTTCTAACTTTGTAACTTCTGAGCGCTTTCCTGAAATGAGACCTTATGACAAGCTGTCACAAAAATGCCCAACCTACTTTCAGGAAATAATTTTAAATCCCTGGGCAAACAGATTGGCAGAAAATTATCAGTCTACTGGAATATCTATAAGTTCTTGAATTTGGACTATAGCCAACAAAATAGCCACATGTGAGCTCCGTGGATCAAGTGTCTCTCCATTTACATGTAATATTATTAATAAGGAAGATGAGAGATGGTTTTCACATTAATAGCGCAAAGACTTTAATTTCACATCTATTCTCTCACATGGAGTTTGCATAAAGAAAACGTCTCAGCAAGACTGTGTCAGGGTTCAATTTAAAGTTGCTAATGCTAGAAGTTTACAAACATGAGCTTTGGTTACATTTTTGCTAGATCAACATGTTTTTCATTGAAAGAGTCTATGGCTTCTGGGAATTTGGGTTGTATTTCTTTCTGTCTATAACTACTTTTTATATCAAATGCCATTTTTACTCACTATATTATTCTATGTTTTATGAAAGGAAGTACTTAGGTTGTCGGATTAGGTTGGTTGCCATCTAATTTTGAATCTTTTTTTGCTACCAGCCTTCCCATAGTACATATGGATTTAGTATACAGATATAGATTTAAGGTGAGAAATATGCATAGATATATTAGCATATATGCTTGTTCCAGTGATTTCTTTTATAAGATTAAACTTGTTCTTATACTGGAAAGTACATCCATGCATAGGTTTTGGTTATTCAAGACATATATATTGACCTGCTAGGAGCTAGACAGTATGTTAGGTGTACAATTAACTTGAGAGAATTCTTCCCCCAAATGCTAACTTACTGTTATGCAGGCACAAATCTTTAATTTTTTAATCACATAAAATCATTTTCTGCCAGAAACTCTACCACGAATACTCTTTGATTTCTATGAAAGAAACTTATGTAGCTATAAATACATATTATGAAAAATTTACATGTAAACACAACTTCCTTTCTCCAACTACAAATCCCCCTGAATTGAAGATATGCTAGAAGACAAATTATTTAATTACGGAATGCAATGAAGTCCTAGAAAAAAAGGCAGGAGCTACCTAGCAGAAGATCTGCTGTAATCATGATGAGATTGAGCACTCTGGTCCTGATCCATGATGATCACCATTAATGAGAGTGGATATAAATTGATATAAATTGAGATTACTTTGGAAAGAAAACAACAAATAAGTAAGGCTTTGTGTGCAAGCATCTTTCCGAAACAATGTAGGCATTTTAGGTTTTCCACTAACTTAAAAATCTCACAATTAGGGAAAAATAATATACAATATTAATATTTTATGAACAGCTAATTTCTCCTTGAAATCAAAGCTTGCTGTCACCTAAATCTCACCCCTTAACCTTGATGGAAAAGTGTGATTACTGTTAAAACTTAAAACTATAGGAGGAAGAAAAGATATCTCTGCTGTTTATGATTGTAAAAGCTCACAAACACAATGAGCAAAAAACCTTAAGTTTGACTTTTCTCATGAGGGGAAAGATATGCTTGTAGGTAATTATTAAACTTCTCACAAAGTCTGTGAATACTGAGATTTTTCTTTTTGGTGATTAACTGAATATAATAAATATTTATCATTCTCAAATTAAAAATTAAGAAAGGTAGTGAAGTAAGTTCAATATGGTTACCTAAATTCTTAATAAAGGTTAAAAATAGCTGTTTTATTTATTTCAGTCTTTCTGGTATTAACACATTAGTTTATATACAATGAAACTAAAATTCCAGCACAATTGTGAACTTCATTAATTCTCTTTAAGGTTGGATTTAAATAGTCTACAATAATTCATTGTCTATTTTATTTAGGCATCTACTTAGATGACAAAAATGAATTTTATTATGAAAGTATAGTGTTAATTATAACTTTATATTTTAAACAAAAATAATGACTTGAAATAGAATGTTGGACATTTTATATTATTGAAAATTAATAACTTTTTTTAGAATAGTTATAATAATTCTAGAGTATCTGAGTAGTTAGACCATTTATTTAATTATATTTCTACCAAGCCGACATTTTAAAACTTCCTATCATAGTATTCTTTGAGAATCTAGCTGAAGTGGGAAATGTTTTTCCTAATGGCCTTAACATAATAACTTGCCTCAGAGTTTTCTCTTCAGTGCCTTCTCTCACTCATAAATGTACACATATATTTCCCCTTCCATGGATATTCTAAAAACTAGTAATAAACTTATAACATTTCTCAGAATCTACCAGTCTTCCATCCGTTTCGGGGTAGAAGACTGCCCTTCTTTGGTTTCTAAGATACCACTCTTGGTTGTCTTTGAATTCCTACAAACTCTCTTTTCAAATGGTTATCCGGTTCTTACTCTGCTCCAGGTACTATCCTGGCCCCTGTGGGTCTCTGTGTCCCCTTGGGTCCTTTACATAATCCTGTCCTTAATGTTTTTCTCCCTTCACTGGGCATCACTTTCCAGACAGCTGAGTAGGAAATCTGGGTTGTCAGTCTAATTCTTTATCTCAAGCTGCAGACTAAGTTTCTCCTCCTGGACTTTCTTCAAGCACCTCAGCCCCATCATTATCAAAAACAGAACTCATGAGCTTCCCTAAATCCTGTTTTTCACTCTGTCTTTCCATCAGTTTGTGACAGCACCACCCAACTATTCTCCTCAATTCACCCAGTGACCTTTGTTAAATATCATTTAGATTGTGACACTTCCCTGTTTGGAACCCTTTCATAGATTCACATTGCATTTAGAATAAAGTCCAACTCCTAACCATTGCCAGCCCATTCTTCTGCAGTCTGTGTTTGGATGCCTCTCCAGTCACACCCTCTATCTCTCTTTCCCGCCTCCATGACCTTGGCCACACTAATCATTTTTTGCATCTTTCAAAAGTATGATATTTAAAATAAAATGGATAACAGAAAAATAGCCAATATACTACATAAGCATACAAACACACACATTCTGATGTTCTAAAAGCTCGAGTTAAAATTTTAAGAATTGTGGGGAGCAATCCGGACTAGACTAAGTTACTCGAATTAGGACTTATTCTATGCATCTGCTCTCCCACAATATGGCGCTGGGAGAGAAGTAAACAGCTTCCGCACAGCTGCCTCCAGTTCAACTAATAAACTGTAGGACTTGCTCCTGATTGGAGGAGAGCAGCGTACTCGGCGTGTGGGCAGCCGAGTTAGGATTGGTGGAGGAGGACTATAAAGGAGGAGAGAGACGGCATGCACCAGGAACATCTATGGGGAACATCTAAGGGAACCCGTGCAGCCCCCGAGAAAGCCGGCCGGCGGTGTGCCGCTCCCCTGCGGAAGTGGGGAATGCGGCCAGGGGGAACTGCCCTTCCACGGAGGTGGAAGGGATAGTAGCCAACCCGGGAAGAACCAGCAGCAAACCCGGGGAGGGCCGAGCAGACGAAAGAACAGCGCAGGGTCCTGTGTCGTTCCTCCACGAAGAGGGGGAGCGACATAATGGTGCCGTGACTCGGATATGAAGCCTAGGCAGGGCTTAGTGTCGTTCCCCCATGAAGACGGGGAGCGACAAAGAATCACCATTTAAACTTGATCCAAGTTACATATTTTTAAAAAAGGAACTTTATTGATGATCCTGAAAATCATGTAACTTGTCTAGTGAGTTTACTACTAAGACCTCATCAGCAAACAACTAATTGCTCAGAATACCTTATTTACTGTGAAGTTATAGATATTCAATATGTACTACAAGTAGGAAAAAAACATTTAGCATATATTCCAGGAATAGTTACAGGATGTAAGAACAGCAAATATACAGTCTTTCTAAACTCTACTCTGCATTTTCAGGTATTCTGTGGATCGACACACGGATATGGACAGAATATTCAACATTGATTCTGGAAATGGTTCCATTTTTACATCGAAACTTCTGGACCGAGAAACACTGCTGTGGCACAACATTACAGTGATAGCGACAGAGATTAGTAAGTCCACCCTAGTACAGCCGCTGTCTCTGACTGATGGAGTGAGTGTCCCAGCAAGGGCTGCTGGAGCATGGTGGAAACCAATTACCACGTACTGATGATCCTGCTGCGTCACACATATTGAGGGAAAGGGCCCTCGCATCATGTGCAATTATGTTTCTTCTAGAAATGTGTAGGTTCACTCATTCATAAGTGCAAAGACAACCATGGAAATTCTGCACTAGAGAGACAATAAATTGACATCCCTCCAATGGGATTAAATTGTACTTGTTGTATTTGATTCCTAAAAGCTTAAAAATCAGAGTGTTACCCAAAAAGCTGGGGAGGGGAGATTATGTATGGGGGCGGGACAAAAGAGGTGGTCACATACATTGTAAAATATAGGCATTATTTAGAAATCTTTTGGTGATTCATTCTCCAGCTTTCAACAAAATTTATATTTCAAAATCTTTATAGAAATAAGAGATACAAATCCTTACTTTTCTGTGCTACACCAAAGTAAGCAATACAAACCACTAATTAATCAATAAAATGTTTACAATGAATTTATACTAGTCCCCATGAAACCTAAGGCAAGGAAAACTAGAGGCAAAAGAATGCTTCAAATAAATCAATTATACACAATGAAAATGAATGTGTATTATAAACAATGTAGGAATAATGTACTTAAAGAAACAATGGTATTCAAAATAGTACTTTGATGTTTAAAAATAGACCTAAATAACAGCTTATTTGGGAGGGTTAATATTAAAGTTCTAAAAATTGTCATCTCAGTTGGGTATCCAGTGTGAAATAGTCCACGTAAAATGGAAAACACATGAGACTGTGAAGTGGCTGAAGGATATCGGGTAGAACAATGAAAGACAATACAGACAAAAGCAAAGTGAAAAAGATGCCTCAGTAGACATTTTTAGGTAGGAATTTGCTCTTCAGAGTTTTTGCCAAGGGACTAATGAGGATACCAGTAAGAAAGGACTCTGAGGGCTTTAAAAGCACAAGATTATTTCCCACTGAAAATGAACTTTTTTAAAAAAATTATTTTATTTATTTGAAAGGCAGAGTTACAAAGAGGGAGAGGGAGAAAGAGAAAGAGAATTTCCATCCACTGTTTTACTCCCCAGATGGATGCAATGGCAAGGCTGGAACAGACCAAAGCCAGGGGCCAGCAGCTTCTTCCAGGTCTCCCATGTGGGTGCAGGGGCCCAAGCACTTGGGCCATCTTCCACTGCTTTCCCAGGCCATTAGCAGCAAACTGGATCAGAAGTGGAGCAACCATGACTCCCACTAGCATTGCAGTAGGTGGCTTAACCTATTATGCCACAACGCCAGTCCCAAAATGACCATTTTTAAATAACATCAAGAAATTTTGCTTTTTATTGAAATAGTCATTTCATAAATATTTTAAGCATTGTGCCTGAAAATTTCTTTTTCTAAGATTTAATGTTGCTGAAATGTATTTGAAAAGATTAGTGATTAAGACCTTTTTAACATATTTTTAAAACCCCCACAGAAAAACTGCACATCTCTGTGGGGTACTTTGTGATTTTTTGGTACATGTATATGTTGTATAACATGTATATTATATATTTCTTTATGGTGAAAACATTCAAAATTCTATCCTCTGGTTTTTAAATATAGAAACACACACTATATCAATATTACCTATAGTATCCCTACTGTGCAACTGAATCCCAGAATAAGACTTCTTAAAAGTTCATATTCAGCAGCTCTTTGTGAGAATGGTATGAGTGAAATCACAGATGCCAGAGATCTTAAGAATCCTATTGTCCAAACTTCTGAATGGCTTGTGATATAACAGAAGGCCAGAGCTTGAGTAACTCTGGATCACTCCCTCTCCAGGCCTTTGCACTTGCTCTCTGCTCTACCTGAAGAGCCAGAAATATTCACATGGCTTCATCTTTCTCATCATTCATATCTCTGGTTGGGCAAATGACATCTCATCAAAGGGGTCATCCCTAGGCATCCAGTTCGTCAGAGCACCTCTGTGTCTCTCAACCCCATTTTCTCTCTGTTTAATGTCTCCATAGCATGTACCTTTTGCTGCAGAATACTTTTATGTGTTTCCAGTTTGTCTACTCCCATTAGAACAAAGCTTCAGGAAACAATGTCTTCACTGTGTTCCCTGTGGTCCCAGCATCCCGACTAATGGCTAGCACACAGTAGATATTAGATGATCACTGTTTATTTTTTAATATTAAAACACTTATGAAATAATACATAAAAATTATCATACAGTAAAAACTTCATGAGTCTCTGTGTTTGAACATTTCAGGAGCCAACTTACAGTCTAGGAACTGGTTCCTGTTCTGGGAAAGGCCCTCAGTAGGGCTCCATATCCTGGGCTAAGGGCTGACTTGTTGAAAGCTTTTAAGTATTTATTAAGTAAACAGATAAATGTATGAGTGAAGTGAGTGAGAACGAGCCAAGATTCCAACTCCTCTTACACTAGGATCTGTTCTCCTCACTATCCAGGAGATTATCACAGAAGACAACATACTCATCCTCCACTCTCCAGGCATAAACAAAAAGTTTGTGGAAAAAATGGAATCAAAGGATGTGTTTATTTTGGTGCAAAAAATGAAATCCATAATCCATAATCCATAATCCACCTTTTGCATGAATTTTTGAAGTACTCCTTATATCATTATTCTGGAAGAACACCCTGGGTCTTAGAGTCAGACAGACCCAAGTCTGAATCTAGGTTATATGCCTTACTGTCTCCATGAACACAGATAAATTACTGAACTTCTCTTTGCAACAGTTTTCTTATATATAAAATGGGAGCAATAACTCTATCAACCTCAGAAGTTTATCAGAATGAATGAAGATCACATAGTGAACACCTAGCACAAAATCTAGCACTCAGGCATTCAATATTCAAACTGAAAACCCAAGACAAACAATTTTTTCATCTCCTGCTGGTTTATTCATTTCCAATCTTTTTCCTTTTGGCCATATTTTTCCCATCTGCTTGCTGCCTTGAAAACCTACCTCCACAATGCCTTTCTTTCGATTGTGTTACTTTGGGGTTTATTACACAGTTGTAGTATATCAACACAAGCATTTCTTTCTCCCTGGCATTTCTGTCAGGTATAACCAACTCCAAAAATATCAAGCAAGGGCCGGCACCACGGCTCAATAGGCTAATCCTCCGCCTGTGGTGCCGGCACACCGGGTTCTAGTCCTGGTCAGGGCACCGGATTCTGTCCCACTTGCCCCTCCTCCAGGCCAGCTCTCTGCTGTGGCCAGGGAGTACAGTGGAGGATGGCCCAAGTGCTTGGGCCCTGCACCCCATGGGAGACCAGGATAAGTACCTGGCTCCTGCCATCGGATCAGCACGGTGCGCCGGCCGCAGCGCACCAGCTGTGGCAGCCATTGGAGGGTGAACCAACGGCAAAAGGAAGACCTTTCTCTCCATCTCTCTCTCTCACTGTCCACTCTGCCTGTCAAAAAAAAAAAAAAATACCAAGCAATCTAATTTTACTTTCTTGCAATCACATGGGTACTTAATGCCCTATAGCACCTAGAGCAGCTTTGGAGAATTGGGCAGAAGAATGAGTGAATGAATATTATTTAAAGGAGATTGGCGAGCAGCATACAAATGCTTATTTCTTTCTCTTGTATGTGACAGATAATCCAAAGCAAAGTAGCAGAGTACCTCTATATATTAAAGTTCTAGACGTCAATGACAATGCCCCAGAATTTGCCGAGTTCTACGAAACCTTCGTCTGTGAGAAAGCAAAGGCAGACCAGGTGAGTTTCCTAGGAAGGAGAGACGGATTAATTTAGCCCTTCTAATAATTCAGGTGATACACAGAGCTGAGGGCTAGTTTTGAATTATCTATGAAGGGAATGCTAAGAAAATTAATACTATAAATAAGAACGAGTATGAGTGTTTAACTTGTGTAAGAGAGCAAACAGTTTTTAAGAACTGGAAGTTCATCAGTCTCCAAGACAGATGCAGATTCCAAATTCATCTTAACTTTCATTAAAATAGATTAGTCGCAGCTTTATTGGAAAACTCTTTATTGGTGAACAGATAGTTTAATTACCATATGTACTTGAGAGTAATAACTGGAATATATTTTTGCAATTGCCTATAATTCATAGTTTCACTTATTTACATTGCCCATCTGTACAAGTAATACAAATTCATGAGTGTTTTACTATTTTACACATTTGTCCCTACCTGCAATAAGTCTTTGCTGCCAGTAATATACAATTATGTCACAGTTTATTCACTGCTAAAGTACAGGAGCAAGTGGGAAGCTGCAGTTAACTGTGTTTTGTATCTTCATTGGCTTTTTAGCTTTTTGCCATCTGATAGCTTCTGTTTATGCCAAGATTGCTTTTCTGAACAGGCTGTCCCAAGGAGTGCCCCTATTTTGTTAGGTTACAATGCTGTCATAGATCATTGTGATATTGAATCTACTGAATCACTCTAAGACCATGTTTCTCCACCAGGGTGATTTTGCTCCCTAGCAATATGTGGGAACATCTAGGCACTTTGATGTTCACACAGGACAGCCCTGAACAACAGTTATCCTTTCTATACAGCTTTCTAACCCATCAACTTTTTCTAATAGAGCAGATTCATTGTATTGTTTCAAAGGCTATTGTTTTTAATTAAAATTTAAAATCCTTCAGTTAAGCAATTTACTACAAAACTGCGTAAGAAACATTATTGAGTTAGCAAAACTTTATAGTAGCTTTTTGGCTTTTCTTATAGTTGATTCAGACCCTACGTGCTGTTGACAAGGACGACCCATACAGTGGGCACCAATTCTCATTCTCATTGGCCCCTGAAGCAGCCATTGGCTCAAACTTTACCATTCAAGATAACAAAGGTAAACAAGCTCAAGTTACCTATAGTTATCTATAGGATCCAAATCTCTGTGTGTGTCAGTGTGTGTGTATACACATATATTTCCCATCATAATTGATCCAATACATGATGCCACATCCACACAAATTCACCACTTTGCTTTCTGGTTCCAGACAACACCGCAGGAATCCTAACTCGGAAAAATGGCTATAACAGACACGAGATGAGCACCTATCTCCTGCCTGTGGTCATTTCAGACAACGACTACCCAGTCCAAAGCAGCACTGGGACAGTGACTGTCCGGGTCTGTGCATGTGACCACCATGGGAACATGCAGTCCTGCCATGCTGAGGCCCTCATCCACCCCACGGGACTGAGCACGGGGGCTCTGGTTGCCATCCTTCTGTGCATCGTGATCCTACTAGGTAAACTGCTTCTCCCTGCATCCTATCTCCCCTTGGTGAGGGGCACACACTGTTACTGTGACACTCTAGATTTTTCCGTCTCCCCCATTAAAGCTTACAGCCTGCTCTAGGTGAGTAGAGTCAAATGCTGAGAATCTGTGTTGTTCAATTATGAACTCATTTTTGCTTGAAAATGGCTTTGGAGAATGAACAGATGTGAAACTTACCCATGTCTTTGCTTGCCCTGGGAATCATTCCGCCAAAAGAATCTCTTGTTTATCAGACTGGGAATGAATCTCAGAAGGATTTAAGGGCAATATAAATATGCCCTTTTCATTTCATTTGTTGTTTAATATTTAACTTAGCAAACATTGTTAAATTTTAAAAAGTGAAAGTCACCCGGCATGGAGTATATGGTGAAGGCCCTTTCTACAAAGGTAAAGTTTAAAGATCAATGGGAGAGTGGGAAGAGGAGTGTGATGACTTTTTCTCTTTCCTACAGGAAAAAAAAGTTATGAAATTTTCTATAGCCTGGTAGACTTATTTTAATCCACCCACGTAAATGACTACCTTATTAGCACTGCTCTCTGATTGCCACATAATGTCTATTATACTCATATCTCAGACTCTCAACACTAAATAACTGACTAAGAAGATAAATCTGGGATGCCAAAGAAAGTGAAATTCATAGCCCAACAATGATTTCAATGTAATTTCTACCACCAGCCAACAAATTAGCTCTACATTGAACTCAAATTGCCCAAAAGGTCTTTGACCTTTTGGGAGCTGAGAATACAAATGTTACTTAATAAAACCCTTACAAAAATAAAAGCAAGATCTGTAAAACTTATCTACACAAAGAAAAACAGAGTAAGAAGTTGGAGTTAACCTAGATGACCAGGAGGAAAACTTTTCTGAAAAGACGATGACAGAATGACATTGAGAAGCATCAAGGAGGACCTACATTTCTCCAAGAAAAGAACAAACGCCAAGGGATCCCTGCTCAAGAACTTCACATTCCCATTCCACCTCGCTAATTATAGCAGAAGCCTTGAAACTCAACCAGAGAACTGTGATTCTCTTTGTCAACTAAGATTTGGGAAAAGTATTTTAAGATATGAGGATAAATAAAAACTGACAGTGTGCAAAGACAAATCAGTGTTTCTAATGGTGTGAGTCTGCAAAAATTCCTTTGGAGAAGGGCATGAATGTTCTTTTTGATCAAAAGGGTTCTTTTTAGGCGCCCTACATTGGTGGGGAAGTCCTCAAGTAGTAGCCCTGTGGTGATCCATGGAAAGAGAGTGGATCCTCATCTGAGGGAGATGTTTCTTCCTTTCCCTCATCATCTATCCATTCTATCCTCCCCTTTTTCTTCCAACCAACTCTATCTTCCCTTTTTACTTCCCTCATGCCATGAATTCACTGTCTCTTCACTTCTGCTAATTGGCCTCAGTGCCACCCACATCCTGTCTGGTCTCTCTGGAAAACGTTACCTAATAAAAAAGGAGGAAAATGGAATTTAACCTTTACCAGGTTCACACCATAGGCCAGACAGGGTGCAAGGTGCTTTGCAAATTTTTTTTCATACTTAATCCACAGAGCCATCTGGTGTATATTTATCTGCATCTTAAATATGAAAACTGAGTCCCCAGGATGTGGAATCACGTAGCCAAGTCACACATCTAACAGGTGGTAGGACTAAGTTCCAAGCTAGCTCTTCTCTCACAAAGAAGCAGGGCTTCCAAACTGTGCTCTATGTTGTGAAGTTATAGAAGGCAAGTCAATTTCCAGACGTGAAATGGGACAGCTGAAGAAAGAGGAGATGAATCTGAGAGTCTGTAAGAGAAGAAAAGCACATTGATATTCAAGGAAATCTGGAGTCAAAAAAGTGGATCGTGTGGCATCTGGTATTTTACAAAAATAAAACAACAATAGAAATAACTAACCTACTACATCTCATGTCCATATGGTGCTTTAACATTGGCAAAACTTTCAGATTAACCAGGATACTTCAAAAAGTTAATGGAAAAATAAAATTAAAAGATAAGTTTAGGGGCAGCCATTTGATCTAGGGGTTGATGCTGGTTAAGACATGTATATATCACATCAGAGTATTTGGGTTTGATTCCCAGTTCTGACTCTTGAATCTAACTAATATAGACCCTGACTGGCAGCAGTGATGACTCAAGCGTTTGGGTCCCTACCACATGACAGAACTACTTTGAGATCCCAGCTTAGGGCTCCAGCTCTTACCCAGCCCCAGCAGTATTGGCATTTGTGGGATGAATCACTTAATGGGGTGCTATTTCTCTCTCTCTCTCTCATTTTTTATTTATCAAATACATAATTTTTAACTTTTATTTAATAAATATAAATTTCCAAAGTACAGCTTTTGGATTACAGTGGCTTCCCCCACCCCATAACTTCCCTCCCACCTGCAACCCTCCCCTTTCCTGCTCCCTCTCCCCTTCCATTCACATCAAGATTAATTTTCAATTATCTTTATACACAGAAGATCAATTTAGTATATATTAAGTAAAAATTTCAACAGCTTTCACCCACACAGAAACACAAAGTGTAAAGTACTGTTTGAGTAATAGTTATAGCATTAATTCACATTGGACAACACATTTAGGACAGAGATCCTACATGGGGAGTAAGTGCAGTGACTCCTGTTGTTGACTTAACAATAGACACTCCCGTTTATGGCATCAGTAATCACCCCAGGCTCTTGTCATGAGTTGCCAAGGCTATGGAAGCCTTTTGAGTTTGCCGACTCCAATCTTATTTAGATAAAGTCATAGTCAAAGTGGAAGTTCTCTCCTCCCTTCAGAGAAAGGTACCTCCTTCTTTGATGGCCTGTTCTTTCTGAAGATATCTCACTCGCAGAGATCTTTCATTTAGGTGTTTTTATTTATTTATTTTTTCCAGAGTGTCTTGGCTTTCCATGCCTAAAATACTCTCATGCACTCTTCAGCCAGATCTGAATGCCTTAAGGGATGATTCTGAGGCCAGAGTGCTGTTTGGGACATCTGCCATTCTATGAGTCTGCTGTGTATCCCACTTCCCATGTTGCATCGTTCTCTCCTTTTTTAATTCTATCAGTTAGTATTAGCAGACATTAGTCTTGTTTATGTGATCCTTTTGACTCTTAATCCTATCATTATGATCAATTATGAACTGAAACTGATCACTTTGACTAGTGGGATGACTTTGGTAAAATACATAATTTTTTAATAAATTAAAGATAAGTTTATTTTGGTGCAAAAAATTTTGAAATCCATGCATAGTTTTTAATGCATAGATTATATGCATTTTCCTGAAACTTTCTGAAGCTCCTGTGTATGCATACACTTTAAAATTTTTCACATCAAAATAAACTTATTATTGGAATCCTAGTTCCCATTAACTTTTTGAAGTACTTTGGTATTAACTCATTCCTGACAACAATGTGGAGTATTGTGTTATCACTTTTCTTTTATACATTTAAGCTCATATAGATCTACTGGTCTTCTAGTTTTATGATGGCATTTGAACACAAAATGGCCCAAGATCCCTGGTCTCTAAAGGTAAATCTTATTGCTGTCCTCTAGTTCCAAGAGAATAGAGGAAAGAGAAGCTCAATCCTTGGTAAAGGCACCTTATCAATGCATTACTTTCCTGTTTTTGCTTCATGTGCTTAGAAATCGCGCTCTCAAGTTTATAAAAGTTTACCTGAGAAACATCTACCTTCTAGTTAATTACATTCTCAAGAAATTCTGTTCAAGTGTGCATCAGGCTTATAAGAAAATATGTGGGCAGTTTTAGCTGTCAAAGAATTAAGTCATGACTAAATGTCTTTGAATTTTTGTACCCTTTCTTTTCAGGTGTGCATATAACTAAAATTAAAAACATAGGTCCCCAAGCTGGAGAAAATTTAAGAAATGATAAAAGGCTGCTATTCTGCCTTAAATGACTGAAAGAGCCCATGTGCAGCACAGCTGAATTCTTGGAAAGAGAGTTGGCTTGATGCTCTTCTATAATCCCAAAGGCCATCCTTACTTACAGCCTTCTGTTTTGCAAATCCATGCCATTGGACACACCAGAAATAAGAATAAATGGTAGATCATGGGCATCCCTCTGCCCAAGGCCCTATGGTTCCCTGCCCCCCAATTCCCACTTCCCAGCATAGAGGTGAAGGGTATACAGAAGCCTCCAAGGGTCCAGGGGAAGGGTCCACTCTCTTCTCTCCACCACTGCCTAGTTCCCTCTAGCCAGTCACAGGAATCCTGGGTTCTCCTCAAACACACCAGGCACACATCTGGGGTCTTTCCTCTTTGCCAGAAGAAAGCTCTTGGATAACTCTTCATGTCTCTGCTCAAATGATGTGAAATTTGCCCAAAAAGCATAGACTTCCCCTCAAACACACACAGAATCACTCCCCACCTTCCTTATTCTGCTCTACCTTTTCTTGTTTATGTTCTACTCCTCATCTTCTAATACCTTCCTTGTTTATTGTTTACAGCATTTGTTTCACATCTCCATCCAAGTGCTGCCTCCACCACCCCTGCCCACCCTGTTAGGGCAGGGCTCTTCCTCAGTTGTTTTCCATTGACGGTGCCTAGAACCATACAGGGTGCAGAGTACTCACTACATACTATGTTTTGAAAGAATGAATGAATTCCTTCAGTGGATGTGACAGATGAGATGCCAGGATACCCTCTGGCAGCAAAGTAGCGTGTGTATATTTATACAACCACACACTTCAAAATGGCAAAATTGCATTTCCCTTGGAAACAGTCTATAACCCAAACATGCTTCATGCAACACTCTTAAGAATGTGGGTGTTTGAGTCTGACCAACCTACATTTGAATGACATCTCAAAACATCAATTTCCTCTTATGTGAAATGGGGTTATAATGATGGCACCTGCTCTGTAGAGTTGTTACAATGAAGAAATGAGATTCAGCATGTGAAGCACTTAGCACAAAGCTTGGCACACAGAAGGCTCTCAAGAGAAAACCAGTTACAACAATTCATATCATTAATGTCTGAAATTGTAATGTATACACATGTAGGTATGTATACACCCACTATTAGATAGGCAGATATGCTTACCACAAAGAAGCCATTATTCTGTGGTTCTTGGTGTGATAATTCAATTTCCCTGGCTCATAAACCCTGGGCCATGTGATGGGTGAGACAGTAAAGAGATGTTACTGGTATTTCCTATCATAAACTTCCTTGACAAACCCAGGTTAACAATGCATTTTCTTCCCTGGGTGGCATTTTTCCCTTCAAGCTGTTGCTTTGTTTTTATCTTCCCACCCATACATTTCTAGATAGATGTGTCTTTCTACCAGTAGCTAGCTGTGTCTTACTCACTCAACCAGCTGTGAAGAAAGATCAGGAATTATTTAAACATAATCTCTGCTTTGCCTCTAATTTGAGTTAGGAGGGGAAAAAAATCAAAAGAAGAAACAATCTGGGCAGCAAACTTATGAAACATGAACCTTTGAAAAATAAAATTCTCATTGCTTTCTGGGTCTCTCTAAGTATTACCTGTAACACTACTTTATATGTTGGGAAGATGTGCTAATACTCATATCTCTACTTTGTATGCAAATAGTCATATCTCTACTTTGAGTTTTAAACTAATTTAACACTTGTCTCAGAAAGTAGAAAAGAAGGCATAGTGCAAAAGTTATTTTAGATGTGGAGTTATGCAAACCCTTCAACACATCCCTGAAGGTGCCAGCCTTGGCCGCATAACCAGTTTCAGAGCTTTTTAGGTGTTCGGCATAATTTGCACTCTTCTCACGGTACTTTTACGATGGCTGAGCTTTCTATTATCATTTTATTTTACCTTACCTTGAAACTGGCTTGCCATTTCAAAGCAAAAGGAAACTACTGACAAACTATGACAATGTTTCATCCTCTCCCTAAATCATAACCTTCTTGCAAATATTTACTCCATCTCCTCCTGGCTCCCGGTTTGATTATGGATGGAGGCAAGTGCATCCTTAAGAGAAATAAAAGTTGAGTCTGCCTTTTGTACAGAACTTATAAAACTTCACATCTGAGCACAGTATTTCTTCCTGACATTAATTGGGTAGCAAATTAACTTTCCCTTCTCTTTCTGTTTTGTTTTCTGCTTCCAGTGACAGTGGTGTTGTTTGCAGCTCTGAGGCGGCAGCGAAAAAAAGAACCTTTGATCATTTCCAAAGAGGACATCAGAGATAACATTGTCAGTTACAACGACGAAGGTGGTGGAGAAGAGGACACTCAGGCCTTTGATATCGGCACCCTGAGGAATCCTGAAGCCATAGAGGACAACAAATTACGCAGGGACATCGTGCCCGAAACCCTTTTTCTACCCCGACGGACTCCAACCGCTCGCGACAACACCGATGTCAGAGATTTCATTAACCAAAGGTTAAAGGAAAATGACACGGACCCCACTGCTCCTCCCTACGACTCCTTGGCCACCTACGCTTACGAAGGCACCGGCTCAGTGGCCGATTCCCTGAGCTCGCTGGAGTCGGTGACCACGGATGGAGACCAGGACTACGACTACCTTAGTGACTGGGGCCCTCGATTCAAAAAGCTCGCAGATATGTATGGAGGGGTGGACAGTGACAAAGACTCCTAATCTGTTGCCTTTTCATTTTCCAATACGACACTGAAATATGTGACGTGGCTGTTTCTTTCTATTTATCCAGTACTCTGTGAAGGGTTCTCTATTCCACCAGATCCAAAAGCCAATGGCTGCAGTCCGTGTGGATCCAACGTTAGAGACTTTTTTCTAGTACACTTTTATGAGCTTCCAAGAGGCAGATTTTTATTTTTTAGTGCATCCAGTTAACCAAGTCAGGGCAGCAGGTGCGAGCTGGAGGGCACAGGGAGCTGCCCTCTCCTTTACTCTCGGAGGGCAGTTTTGGAGCACGCTCACTATCACTATCACTCCACCGACTCAGGCCAGCGGACGGCTCTGACCGTACACTCCACGTGCCAGTGGGATGAGGGGTTAGGCTTTCATGAGAAAAAGATAATTTTAGTAAACGAAGAGAGAAGGGAACAACTGTGGAGTTGCTCCTGGTATGTCAGCGCACAAGGCGGTAATAAACTACATAAGGGTGTGTGTTTCTGTCACAAAGAACCTAAAATGACATTTGCCCATCCTGTTTGCTATTCCAGAGCTTTTTCTGGCACCAACTACTATTTCAAACATCAAATCCACCAATGTTTAAGATTCTCTCCCCTAAAGGAATAGAAGCAGATTAAATGGTAACACTAAAAGACATCACCACCAACACAAACTTAGCAAGGCTTCATTCCATGCCACCAACCCAAGTCTGTTATACATTAGACAAACAAAAGTTTGCTTCTGCATCATTTAAAGGGAAAGAGAAAATAGCTAGTAATGTCAACAAAAGAAATATTTAGCATATTCTGGCCACCAAATATATCACATATCACTTGAAATTCTTTCAACTATTAGTTAGGCTAATGACAAATGAGTCTGTTTATAAGTTCGTGAGAGAATTTTTCTGAGACAAATTTAACTCCGTGTCTGTAGTTTTCATCAGTATTATTCTATCATACTTGAAAGTAGCAGTGTGAAGTATTATAATTCATCTTCACCAGATATTTCTCACACAATTAAGTTGAATTGGTAAAGTTAGATGAAATTAAATTCAAGCCTCACCCTCAAAGTTCAGTGGAAAGGTTAGAGCCACCCTAGAACATAGCACCCAGCTCCTGACACCCAGAAACATCTACTTACTTATGTAACAACATCTGTGTACATGAACAACACATTGAGATCATGGTGAAAAACCTACATAGTCCATGTTCAGAAGATGCTTACAAAGGGAAAATAGATTCCCTTCAAAAAAAATGTTTAAAATTGTGATTAAAATAATAGTTGACTTTCAAAGGCATTAATATTTTTTCACTGTTTTTAGTTTTGCTGCCATGGCAACCCTGCCATCCCTGTGTTTGAATTAATGATAAAGTAATGGTCTCAAAGGACAACAGAAAAAGAAATGTAAAATCCACCAATCTATTATTTCTCTGATTATGCAATTAGCATCATAGTCACTTATGATCCGGAGGACCTAAATGAACTGAACTAATCCTTCTGTCAGGTTCAAATCATTTATTTCATGTGGTTGTTCTAATGGCTTTTATCATTAGAACCTCAGATTGTGCAGTCATCAGAAATTTCCAAAGTACTGTAATGAAAACATCTTTGTTTTGCAAACTTAAGAAAAACAGGCTCTGTACATATATATATATACATATGATATATATATAAAATATACTTAAGAATAGGCTGACTTCACTTACTAGTCTTAGGGATTCATTTTTAACTTAATGTTAATTTTCTTCAGACAATCTCAGCGTCATTTCCATTTGGGGTTAATGTCTTATCAGGACTAACTTTCTGTTTGGAAACACACTGTTGCTAAGTCTTCAACAGGCATACTATCCAGCAAGTAAACATGGCGCCTTTAAAGCAAGGGAAATGTAGCACTCTGGGTTGCCCGATGAGAATGAAATCTTTTTATAAGCATACTATTCTTTTCGTTTCCTGAATGGTTTCTATTTTGTAATGGACTGCCCTGAAAATTAACAAATATTTCATCCTTAGACTATTTCTTGTTTCCAGGATTTTCTTTTTCTAGTACTTCATACACACACACACACACACACACACACACACAGAGTCACTAAGAAATGCAAATAAAACACTACAAGAGGGCTTCACTGTAATGAATCTAGATATAACATAGTCACAGGTAAGTGTTGAAAAAAATAGCTTAGCAAAGCTAATTAAAAATAACTAGTTATTTATCTCAATAGAACAGCATCTTAATCACAAGATTTACTATGAAATTAAAGAACATGCTATCCTTATGTTTCATGCAAGGTAACAACTGAATCAAGAACGTTCCCTAAAAAGTAAAGTATCATCAAAAGTTATCTTTTCAAACTTTCGCCATTAACTGGAATTTCTGAGAGTTAGCACTAGAAGTCTCCAAACCAGGGTTTACTTTCTCCTTCTAAGTGAAAATAAGCAGTTGTATAGCAGAGTATCTGAGATGTAACCGGCAGGGTTTTTTATCCCTGCCTGAAGGTGATACAGTGTGCTAAGAACAGCATGCTAAATAGGACTAAACACGGAACTACCTGTTCAATCTCTTGCCACAGAAGTTGATGATGAAGTAAATCTCCAGCAGATTGGATAATTTGTGACTAGAGCAGAATATTTCCTGCCAGGGTCCTGTAATATCAACTTGGAGTGGTATTTTCCTATCATTAAAACTCGAGCATCTAACATCATAGAACTGACAGCCACAGTTCTGTCATTCTCCTGCCTGCACCTCCTTCTCTCTAAAATATCAGGTCCAAACACCATTCCATGCGCAGCTCTTTTTTCTTCAGCTATAGGTCCTAGACCAATGTGAAAGATTACTGGAGTAAAGAACTTTTTTTAGCTCAGTTTTCATATGTTGGTGTTCCGATTTCAGATGCTGGTGATGAGAGAGATGGAAAGAGTTGTAAGAAGCAAAATTTTAATATTTGCCTTAACTACTGAGAAACCCAAATGCATGAAGCCTAGGCAGATGACTTTCACAGGTTGTTTCAAAGTGGTTTAGACCTTTCTGACTTTTCCCCTCTATCTTAAGGAAAGAGGTTTTTTTCTAACCCACTAACATATTCCCTGGAACAAGCTGAAATTTTAAAGCCATTTACCCATTGCATGGACAATTTCTGCCGAAAAGCCTGAAAAACATTTGTCCCCAGAAAAGTAAGTAGAGCAAATGAGAGATGAAACATTTGTCCCCAGATAATTAAGTAAATCAACAGTGGTCCCTTAGACTCAAGAGAGGGAATCTGGGCAGAGTAAACATGTGATTTTTTTTTCTTTTTTCAGAACTTTTCTGGCTTTACAGTTTGAGGGACGCCAGGGAGGTTCAGCCACCAAATTATTCTATTTTCAGGCGGAACAAACATGGTGATTCAATTTTAACTCAGTATAAAAATATGTGGTTTCATTCTCATTTTTCAGCTCCTGGAAAGTTGTGCAAGAAGTTCTTCAAAATTGAATCTGTGTCCTAGGAGCATCCAAATTTTATGGATCCAAAATAACTTCAGAATGTTCTCATTACTTTCATTTTTAAGTACATAAATTTTAGATGTCCTGATTCGCTGAACAGTATCTTACATCAAATGCTTTGCCTTGAAATGCACATTTCCTAGTAGGAGAGAGAGAGACATAAACTACAAATGGGACATTCCTAGATTCTATTTACTTGAGCACTATAAAAAGTACACAGCTCAAAGGAGAGACCAGAGTTGGTTCCCAGATGTAAATCAGCATTTAAATCAGGCACTTGTGCTTATCAGCTAAATTCATCCCTACTGAGGGACAGAGCCACCAAATCTCTTATCCTAGTCACTAGTTTTGAAGTAGTATAATTACTTTGGAACAACGCTCTTAAAAAGCATGATCCCCACTATTTAAAGGGTATCCTCTGAAAAGCATCATTTTAGCATAATTTTAATTTCTGTGTGTTAATCTTTTTTGAATGGTGACATTCTGGTAGGGGACTCAAAAGGCAAGCGGTCTTGCCATGTCTGAGTTAACACTAGAGCCCAGCCTTCTTTATCAGATCACAAGAGTAGAAAGCTTAACCCTTGGTTTGTGAATCTTTAGGAAGATGGACTGTTTCCTAAGCTGACAAGCAGCTTTCTTTTCCAGAGAATGCAGAATTACAGCGTGGTCTCCTTAAAAGTTCAGTGGCTATTACAGCTGCAGCATTTTTAATCTCCCTTTGGCATCTTTATGGAATGATTTTCTAAAGGGATAATTCTCTACTAAAAATACCAGGCCCTGGCCATATTTAACGTGGAGAGCAATACACTCTTGGAAAGGAAATACATTGACTCACACACTTGTTAAAAGTTAATAAAGAAATAGCTCATTTTTAAAGCCACGAGTTTATGGTCTCTGCATCGTTGATTTAATTTAAGCATTGCAGAGACAATCTTTAATCCACTCCCCATTTTGTATTACCTTATTTATGATACATTTTCATTTTTTAATTTGGGGGAACCAGTGGCCAAACCAAGCCAGCAGATGAACGTGTTGAAAGGAGGTCAGATGGAAACCAAGGCTATTACCCACTGTATTTCAGACAGGCCTGAGACACTTAGCCCAACAGCCACTGGGTTATTAGATTAATTTCAAAAGAGCTTTTACAACTTGCTCTAATTCCATTTTTTTTTTAAACTCATAGACCACAAACTCAAATTTCTCCTCAACTGGGGCTAATCTGACAAATGAGGCATGGACCTAGCGTTGTGGAAAAAGCATTCCACTATAATGAGACCTTGGTCTTTCTTGTGAGACTATGCTATTTATGTAAATATGTCTTCTGTAAGCTTTTAGTTTCCTATGATCTATTAGTTTAGTGTTTATTAAAGGATCAAATGTATAGACTTATTACGCATTCAGGAGGAATGCTGTGTAGCAAATGTACAATGGAACTGCTCAAAAGAAACACAGGAACACTTCAAACTCACTGCACTGTTTTGTTTGTGATTATTTCATCACTTTGAGAGTAAAGATAGGCCTTATAATAAATGCTATGTGTGTCTTCAGTAGTACTGAGCTAAGGCAACTTGGCATTCTCCTACTGTGACTTGTGATTTTTCAACCCAGAAAATAAAAGCTTTTTGGTATTGATTGTTTTTAATTAAAAACACTTTCATGTATGAGTTGAACCTGATGCCACCCTTGAAGATGTACCGACCGGGGTGCCTCGTTCATGTCGTTTTTCTCAGTGTTGCTCATGTCTTTGGCAACGAGATGCCTGGTGGAAAATGCTTCCTGCTGAGCCGCCATGCACATTTCCAGTTAGGGAGACTCTCCACACTTCACAGCTTCCATGAAAATGTCTCCGTATTAGAAGACTGGGGTCACCACAGTTACCTTCAGCTCTGTGTGGCCAGGCCTTCTGTTGTAGTCAAATGGCAAATGCGCATTTCTTGAAATGGCTTCTTTTATTTTGCTTTGTTTTCTTAGACTTATAAATTTAAAAAGAATGCAATTGAAAAAGTGATTTCTCACAGAGTAAATATGCCTTTTGCAAATCAATTTTTGTAACAAGTTATTTATATGATATTCCTTAATAAACTGGGTTTTTTTCTACCTTGTTTTTTTTTTCAATTCTCCCAAACCATCATTTGCTAGCACAGAGATTTTTTTTTAAATATACACACTGACATACTTTATCTTTCTGAATCTGCTGTTCTAACCTCTCAGACAGCTAAGGAAAGCCGACTTGTTATAATAATTAGCTTGTAAACAACAGTTTCTCCCAGCCAGCAAGACGCATCGCTGGTACTGCTCTGCACACTTCTTACTGCTGGGACAGGAAGAATTCCACTGTAATTTATGGTGCGGCTGTATTAAGAAGAAAGCTATTTATCCTCATGGTAATTGCTTTAGATAAAAAAGGACAGTTCTATATTTTTGCTCCTCCCAAATCTCCATCGTTTATTTCGCTCCCATGAAAACAACTGTCCGTGGATCTGTGATTTAACAAAAGAAAAAGCAAGAGCCACATCAGATGGAAATCAGAAGCAAGTTCTTCCAACCATCTGATACTATGAGTAAATAAAATGTTGTTAGCATATTCAAAGCTGTAATATTTTACATGCTTGTTCTCTTTTCAGCTGCCTCCCCTTTCTACAGAGGCCGTTTCATAACTTTTTAACTGAGAGAATTCATTGCTTTGCAAAGGAGATTTTCCTTTGTTCATTCTTTGGTTCCCTGTATAGTGGGTACCCCACTGCGTGCGCTGGAATATTCGACAGTAAGCCATATGGGGACGCATTTCCCTCCTCCATGGGAGCTCCTGGTTCAGGAGGAAGTGAGGTCATAAGCCCATAATGGTGGTACCCACGGGAAGAAGTCTGCAGAGTGGTGCTGAGGGAAGCGTTGTAGGAAGATGACAGTGTTCTGCCTGGGTGGAGGGGCTGGAGAGGCTTAGGAATAACTGGGATTGATGTAACTAGACAAGAAATCCAAAAGAACAGCGAGGCCAAGAGGAAAGAGAGGGATGAATAAGCAATGTAACTGGTCACATAGCATCGAACACAAGGACCTTGAAAGCCATGGAAGCTAACTTTTTGTTTTGGTTTGGTTTGGTTTGGTTTGGATTTTCACTTCTGACATTAAGTTTAAAGTCAGCTGGGTCAGAAGCAGAAACCCACAGAAGGAAATTATGTGATCAAAAATATATATTATGGGGGCCAGCATTTGGCTTGGTGGTTAAGCCAAGAGTTAAGACACCCATATCCCATACTGGAGTGCCTGGGTTGGAGTCCCAGCTCTGTGTCCTAACTCCAGCTTCCTGCTAATGAAGTCTCTGGGGGTCAGTACTGATAGCTCAGGAAGTTGAGACTCAGACTCAACTACTGACCACTGACTTCAACTCTGTCCAGTCCCAGCCACTGGCTGCCATTTAGAGAGTAAACCAGCAAATGGGAATGAACTGTCCCTCTCGCTCACCTGTCAGCTCTCTCTCTCTCTCTAATAAATAAACAATTTTGAATACATATATTTATTTACTTTTTGAAGGACACATGCATTGTACAAATAGTATGCACAATGCTCTAGAGTCAAGTCCCTGCACACACACCCCCAACCCTAACTCTGTACCACCTGCAGGGTTACAGCACCTCTGAGGCAAAGACAGAGCCACCAGAATCTGTAGGACACTGGGAAAGTTCCCTAACCCAATGGTAACATAGAAAATGCAGTGTGATAGTCAAGAAGCTGAGTCCTGCAAGCATTCAGATAGGGGAAACCCTTTCCTAGCACCAAAACAAACCACACCCCGAAATAATTACCAGTATGTATATATTAGAGTAACTAATCCTAACAGCCACAATGGCCACAATCCAAAACTCCATACGGTTTATTTCTCACTCTGGCAAAGTTCAGGGTAGCTCTAGAGGTGGGCCTTTCTTCCTCTCATAGCAATGCCGTCTGCAGCACACCGCGCCAAGGTAACCCTGTCAGGTAGAATGCAGTCACACAACCCCAAACTAGAAACCCAAGAGGCTCCGAAATGCAGGTGAGCACTTGTGTGTCTGATGAGCTCTGAGAGGTTCAGTTCCTGTCAATTTTGCATTGCCTTTCCCAAGTTCCTCCCAATTTTAGTCACTAAAATACACCGTGTCCCATAATAATCATGGGGTTTTATCAGAAAGGAAGATAAGAAGTTGTTTACAAATTCAACCTTCAAGATGAAAACTCTGGGGAAGATTCAGGCCTAACTGTTGAGATACTCACATCCCACATCAGAGTGTCTGGATGTGAGTCCTACCTGTTCCTGATTGCAGCCTCTTGTTAAGGTGCACCCTGGGAGGCGGCAGGTGATGGCTCAAGTAGTTGGGTGTCTACCACAAACATGAGGGACTCAGATTGAGTTCTGGACTCCCAGGCTCCCATCTGGCCCAACCCTTGCTATTACAGGAATTTGGAGAGGGAACCAGCAGATGATAGATCAATCTCTCTTCTCTCTGCCTTTAAAATAAATAACTAGGGGCATGCGTTACAGCACAGTGGGTTAAGCTGCTACTTGCAATGCCTGCATCCCATATAAGCACCAGATCAAGTCCCAGCTGCTCCAGTTCTGATCCAACTCCCTACTAAAGCAGAAGATGGCCCGGTTACTTGAGCATCTGCCACCCATGTAGGAGCCACTTTTTAAAAAGAGAAAATCCCTTCTAAGAGCTTTCTAAGGGCTGTTTGGCCACAATCCTTGACTCTAACCCAGGGCAGATATCATTAATCAACTAACGCACTCTGTCATGGATCTCCTAGATGCAACCTTAGAATTGCTGTGAGAATGCTGCCAGCAGTTCTCAGCAACAGAATAACATTGACCTCTTTGCCATCCCAAAGCTAACAAAGTTCTGCAGTGAAAAACTCATTTTCTTTCACTCTAAGTTTGGTTGACTACTAGTCTTCGGATTGTCAAAATTTTTGGAACAAAGGAGCTAAAGCCTCTGCGTGCAGTTATTACTTCAGATTTTTATTTCATAAACCTGAACCAGCAAGTGTTTATCTTTTGTTTGCACAATTCAGATATTAATTTCAGCTGGTTGAGCCATTGCCCCTCAGTAATATTCTCTAACTTTTACACTCATTCTGAAAAACCCATTTTAAAACCTGCTCTGGAGGCATAGATCAAAGTAAGGGGATGCAGAGATAAAAAAGACAAACACAGCCCCTTCCATCACGGCTGCCATGACTTCATGTCCCGCTATTAATCTCAGATTGCCTGACTAAACATTTGTACCGAATGACACCCTGATTCTTTAGAGTTCCTTTGTAGGTTTCATATTCCCAAATTCAATACTTTTCCAAATATGCTATGAATAGATATGGCTCTTTAAAAGAAGTGGATTGTCACCTACTTCTTCCTATAATATACTTATCCCTTTTGTGAAACATCTCCCTTGACATATTAGATCATCTTTATTGCTTCCTGAGCCATTTAGTCTCAAAAAGTTAAGTTTTAACGGTGAATATGTCTTGTTTGCACATTGGTAGAAGAATGTCTTCTTATGGTTGGTAGTAAAGGATAGGTTTTATTAAAGCTTTTAAGTTTGCTTAGCTGCCTGATAATAATGCCTTACATTTATACAGCACTTAGATATAACTATCCTATATATCACTTAATAGAACCTGCACAAAAGCTCTGTACAATAGACAGTATCATTCCCAGCTCACAAAGAGAGTAGGGTCATTTGCCCACAGGTCCCCATCACACGAATTCTAATTAAGCCACTTCTTTTAATGCAGTCTCTGCAATCCTGCCAAGATTCCATATTTTCACCTCTACATGTAATGTCCAATCCCATCCATTTGAGGGAATATGTACTACTGAGAAGAAAAATGTATTTTTTCCTTGCAAAAATCAAATGATACTGAAAAAAATCAAATGACCCTTCTGATGGCCCCAGCCTCCAAAACATCCCCCTCCTTAAGATCAGCTCTGCAAAGAAAAAAAAGCTAAATTCTGCCTATTAGCCTCAATTACCCAACCAATTCCTGTTACAAAATAGAAACTGGGTTCTTAAGGAAGAACAGCACTAGGAAACATAAAATTTCATCCATGATGACAAAAGCTCTAATTATTTACATAAGCATAATCTCAACAATACTGACAGTTCAGGTATCAGAATGCAGTAATCCTCCTGAGGGTGACAAGGCCCTAAAATTGGAGAGGGAGAAAAGGATTTAGGCCTTTGTCTCCCCTTCGGCAATTCTGAGTGCCTGGCTAAAAGGGGAGGTGTGAACGAAGAAGGGGGACTTGCTCTGGCCCTGATTACACATCGAATCCACTTCCCCTCCCAAACAGTGTGGCATATGTTATCTCCCCAAAAAAACCAAACGCCCCAATAGGTAGGTAGGTCAGTGTAACAGAGTACCACCTAGAGATCTTTGTTTACATAGTAAAAGAAATAGGTTGTCCATGTTTTTCTATAGCCAAAATTAATTTCTAGGTTTTTAAAAAATATTTCTTTTTATTTGAAAAGCAGAGAGACACAGAGATCTTCCATCTGCCGATTCACTCCTCCAAATGCCTGCAACAGCCAGTGCTGGGCCACACTGAAGTCAGGAGCTGGGAACTCAATCCAGGCCTCCCACATGGGTGGCAGAGACCCAGTACTTGGGCCATCACCTACTGTCCCCCAAGGTGTGGATGAGCAGGAGGCTGGAATCAAGAGCAGAGCTGGGGCTCGAAGTCAGGCACTCCGATATGGGATGTACGTGTCCCAAGCAGTGCCTTAGCCACTGCGCCAAAGGCCTACCCTTAATTTCTGTTTTGAACCTTGATTCCTGTGAGCAGCAGAAACTCAACTTGAATCTTTTAGGGTTTGTCTCCACAATCTTCACTGATGATACAGGAAAATTCTAAGAGGCTAAGCAAATGTCAAGGGTTGGTGTTAAGAGGAAGATAAGACATGTGCGAAGCTTAAAGTTAATCTGCTGAGGGAGCCAGGAGCAATAGATGGATTCTAGAAAAAATATGGTAATTCTCTGTCCTAACCCTCCCTGTGTGTGTCCTCCCACTCATCATAAAATGAGAACTGAGAAGTTTATCGATCAGAAAGTGTTTATGTTATTGTCATTATTTCTCATTCTCAGAAGGTCAGGATCAAAGGCTTAAGAAAGACAGTTGATTCTTTCCTGATTTATGGCTTTGCCAAAGATTCAGAAAGTTATCTCAGATTGTCACTATTTCCCGCTGAATGCTAATGTAGAAGTGTTTTTCTTATATTTTAGTACCTCAAACATTGTAAAAAGTATTCATTTATAGTATTTATATATATATATATATATATATATATATATATATATATATACATATAGACAGGCAGAGTGGACAGTGAGAGAGAGAGAGACAGAGAGAAAGGTCTTCCTTTGCCGTTGGTTCACCCTCCAATGGCCGCTGCGGCCGGCATGCTGCGGCTGGCGCACTGCGCTGATCCGAAGGCAGGAACCAGGTACTTCTCCTGGTCTCCCATGGGGTGCAGGGCCCAAGCACTTGGGCCATCCTCCACTGCACTCCCTGGCCACAGCAGAGAGCTGGCCTGGAAGAGGGGCAACCAGGACAGAATCCAGTGCCCCGACCAGGACTAGAACCCAGTGTGCCCGTGCCGCAAGGTGGAGGATTAGCCTAGTGAGCCACGGCACTGGCCTAGTATTAATATATTAAGTAATATATTGAGGACTGAGTCTATCATCAAAGATTTCTGAACTTTTTTTTTACAGATTTATTCATTTATTTATTTGAAAGGCAGAGTTACAGAGAGGCAGAGGCAGAGAGAGACAGAGAGAGGTCTTCTATCCGCTGATTCATTCTCCAGAAGGTGGCAATGGTCGGAGCTGAGCCAATCTGAAGCCACGAGCCAGGAGCTTCTTCTGGGTCTTCTCAGAGGCGGCAGGGACCCAAGGACTTAGGCCATCTTCTACTGCTTTCTCAGGCCATAGCAGAGAGCTGGATTGGAAGAGGAGCAGCCAGGACTCAAACCGGTGCTCATATGGGATGCCAGCAGTGGCTTTACCTGCTACACCACAGTGCCAGCTTCTTGAACATTTTTTATCATGGGTACTTAATTACTCACTTCATGCATAAAATTTATTTTTTCTTTATCATGAATCAAAAGCATGACAAGCTGTTTTCTGGTTTGTGAGTACATTCATATGAAAAAATCCTGCAACATCATAAACATTAAGGAGCAGGTGTTTATTCTAAGGGTTAAGATATCCCCATCCCATACTGGACTGAGTGGCCTTGATTCTCAGCTGCATGGGATACTCAGAAGAAGCTCCTGGCTTCAGATCAGCTCAGCTCTGGTTGTTCCGCTCTTCTGGGGAATGAACCAGTGGATGGAATACCTCTCTCTGTAAAAAAAAAAAAAAAAAAAAAAAAAAAAAAAAAAGTAAATCACAAGTGAATATATATATTCAATATAAATATGTAATGAATAATTTTTGCTGAAAACAATAAGCCTTCTAAATCGAAACTATTCGGCAATAATGAAGGACTTTACTGATAGCTCCAGCCTCAATGACGTTCCCCTGATTAAGATCAGCCCACCTGTGGAAATACATCTACCTTAGTGAAAAATAGGAATAGGGGGACCAGAGCTGTGGTGCAGCAGGTTAACACCCTGGCCTAAAGCACCAGCATCCCATATGAGCGCCAGTTCTAGTCCCAGCTGCTCCTCTTTCAATCCAGCTCTCTACTGTGGCCTGGGAAAGCAGTATAAGATGGCCCAAGTCCATGGGCCCCTGCACCCATGTGGGACACCCAGAGGAGGCTCCCGGCTCCTGGCTTCGGATCAGCACAGTTCTGGCCATTGTGGCCATCTGGGGAGTGAACCAGTGGATGGAAGACCTCTCTCTCTCTCTCTCTACCTCTCTCTGTAACTCTGTCTTTAAAATAAATAAAATAAAATTTTTTAAAAAATCAGAATGGGAATAGGAGAAGGAGGAGGAAGAAGGGTGGGAGAGAGGGTAGGATGGAAGAATCACTATGTTCCTAAATTTGTATTTATGAAGTACATGAAGTTTGCATATCTTAAATAAAAGGTTTCTTGGGGAAAAAAAGAATTTGGCAAAAGGGCAAAATTCAAATAATGGCTATCAAATAAGAAAAGACTGAAGAGTGGATTGATCTTGGCTTTAGGACTTAAGCTAGGTCCCAAAAAGGGCACTGGAACCCAGAGCAACATCACTAAAAAGCAAATCCCCCAGTCCAACACCAGAAATAAGCTGCACCATTTTATGTACTCTACAAGCCAGGGGCATTGCTAACTTTGGAGCCCCATCTGTGTTATTTTAAACATAGTAAGATATACCTACATTTTGCCTTAAAATGTGAATTAAGCTGAAGTTCTCTCATTTTCATAGCATTGTTATATGCTCCATTAGACTTTCATTCATTTTATTTTTGCATTTTGTATTTTAAAGACTGTATTTGATGTTTTTTCATATAGGCTTTTTTCAGGCTGTTGGCCATCTGACAGCAAATGAGATATGTGTGTATCAAGCCTAATATATTAAAAATAAATCCTGGAGAAATTGATGGGTTTGAGGAACCTGCAAGTAGAGCAAGTTCCAAGGTGATACTGATGCATACGCAAGTTTGAAATACAAGCAAAGCTATTGGGGAAGCACAGGCAAAGTCCCACTCAAGGAACTGTGGGTACCTCCATCTAACAAAGAAGGTTCCACAAACCATGAGGACTAAGTTCCAACAGTTTCACACAGACCTTACAACTTTCTTGTACCTGGACCTGCCTGAAAAGGTCGCAAGTTTCCATCTGAAATACCAGAGGAGCTGGTTCACGGAAAGCCTCAAGTGCACCTCCTCAGTCCCCTGCCATTTTGTCTTTATTTTTTCCCCCAGCGCTTTTCTGTCACCTTTCCCTGACTATGTCAGCCAATAAGTAAATAACCCAAATCCCTCTAGAGTTGACTCACAAGCCTTCCTAAGCATCGGCTTCTACTGCTTGCTTTTTAAAGTCAGCTCTTATTCCTGAGCCTCAGCTGGGGAACTCCTCCTGTCCCAGGAGCCAATCAGAGCTCCACTTCAATTAGTTTAATTGGAAGATACAACCACATTTCCTGTTAAAGTTTTAAACGAGCTATTAGAGCAGACTATTTTTGTCTTTTCAGAGTTAAGCTCTCCTAACAGTCATTTTTTTAAAAGGTAAAAAAAAAAAAAAAAAACTTTAAAGGATAAAAGGTAGGCACAATCAGATCAATTACCATGATTAATCATTCCTCAAAATAAAGTTGGGTATTTTCACATAGGTGAATTGGAAACAAGCCACTTATTCATTCATTAAATTTAATTTTTATTAAATTTATACATGTATATGAAAATGCTAGGTAGTTCTTCTAAGGTTATGCAAAACCTTCCCCATTAATCCCCATTCCCTTACATGGACATAATGCCCCACCACTTTTCTTTCTGTATTTATAAATAACATGAATCAGAAGAAGCTGCCATTTTCTAGGTGTAAAGTGGTTAATATAAACAAGTTCATATTGTTTGACTTAAGACTAGTATGTCTTAGGCTTACAGTTTTGAGCATTGTCTATTGATGTCCCACTATGGAGAATAAGGATTTAACTTGATGCAACATGATAATACATACAAATACACACATACTCATACATGCTCACTTCTCTTCCACCATCCTTCCAATATTAGGGTGTTCTTGTTCAATATTAATAGTCTGTATTATTATCTCTATTTAAATACTGTTCACATACATTGAGCCATATATTGCTTTTTGGTAATTCCACTTCCTTTCTTGTTCAATGTTACTATTTCCTGAAATAATTGCTTCTGTGTTCAAAAATTTACTTAGTTTTCTTTTTATTTTTTTTTTTTAATTTTTTTTTTTGACAGGCAGAGTGGACAGTGAGAGAGAGAGACAGAGAGAAAGGTCTTCCTTTGCCGTTGGTTCACCCTCCAATGGCCGCTGCGGCCGGCGCACCGCGCTGATCCGAAGGCAGGAGCCAGGTGCGTTTCCTGGTCTCCCATGGGGTGCAGGGCCCAAGCACTTGGGCCATCCTCCACTGCACTCCCTGGCCACAGCAGAGGGCTGGCCTGGAAGAGGGGCAACCGGGACAGAATCCGGCACCCCGACCAGGACTAGAACCCGGTGTGCCGGCGCCGCTAGGCGGAGGATTAGCCTAGTGAGCCGCGGCGCCAGCCAAAAATTTACTTAGTTTTCTATATATTTATTATATGTAGCTACAAACTTCCTGATATGATTCTTAAATTCCTCTGAACTGTCTAAGGTAACCTATCATTTTTTTTTGGTCTTGATTTTTTGCATTCAACATCCCTTCAGAAACTCCCTTTGGTGTCATGGGTATTTTTTTGAATATTTTCTTCTGCTCTCTGCTGCTTTTCTGTTTCTTCTGGGTTCCTTTTCTCTGTTTGCTTTGGGTTTTTGTCTTCCATGTTAGAATCTTCCTCAAACATCCGGTGATGCTTAGCTATCTCTTCCTAGTTAACAGTGAGGTACCAAAAAGCTAATTTGAAGCTCTGTGTCAGCTGGTGGGCCTCATCAAGGAGTGACTGTAGGAAATTAATGGTTTCATTGGAGCACCCACTGTCAGCACTGTAAATCTTTTTGTCTTAGATCAGTTCCCACTGAGAATACTCAATCTCTTCCCTGGGAGTAAAATCCTGGGTGCCAATATTCAGGGAGCTTTACAGGGCGAAGAATGCTGGAGTACATAGTGGATCCCCTTACCCTCGGGGGCATGTTCCAAGACACACAGTGGATGCCTGAAACCATTAGTACTGAACCCTATTTAGACCATGTTTTCCCAATACATACATACCTAACTATAATCAAGTTAGATGTATAAATTAGGCACAGTAAGAGGTTAACAATAATCAATAACAAAGTACAACAACTGCAACATTACTCTCTAATAAAAGTTCACACGAGAGGGATATTAAGTAAAACAAAGGTTACCTGGACACAAGCACTGCAATTTCACAACAGTGGGTCTCATAACCAAGAAGACTACTAAGTGGCTAGCTAGTGGGTAGTGTTACAATGTAGATGCTGGACAAAGGGGTGATTCCTTGTCCTGAATTGGGTGGAGTGAGACAGTGGGAAATTTCATCACACTACTCAGAATGGTGTGCGATTTAAAACTCATTTATCTCTGGAATTTTCCATTTCACATTGTCAGGGTAACTGAAGCTGTGGACACAGGGGACTACTGTATAGATCTTCACTGCATCTACCTTTGATGCACAGTTCTTTCCCATCAACTGTGATTCCCAAGTGTAAGGCCCCTCTAATTTTGCTTTCCTAGCAAGTAAATCTCCTGCCTTCTGCTGGAGTGGGGAAAGAACAGTGAAAGAAGTCACGTGGCTATGCAAGGTAGGGAAAGGGGATTTGGGATCTAACTGTCTCTGATGCAGACTTAAAGTCAATCCATTTTCAGCCCTTCCCCACCATGCCCTGGCAATCAAAGGTATACAGCACCTCTAGTTCAGACCTCATCTGAGCTTCACATTGTGAATCTACTGGTTTCCTACTGGATGCTCACCCCCATGCCAGAAATGAGACTTCAGTTTCTCCAACCTGCTAAGCGAATTTATGCTCACTCACCCTCCTTTCATCTCATAAACTTTTACTGACTTCTCTCATCAGCTTCCACCTCCTCAGCTATTATCCTGTGAGGTTTTAGTGAAGTTTCAGGAAACTAAGGTAGGTAAATGCATGCATTCCATTCAACATGTTATCCAGAAGTTACATGTTCTGTGCGTATTCAGTGAATATGAATAAACATTTATGATGGGTATTTGCCACTGAAACCTGGAACATGACAGACACATGAGATTCACAGTCTAGCAGGAAAAAAAACATATTTAAATGAGCAGTTTTAAGAAAGTACTGTGACAGAAGTATGGAAGGCTATGGACACACATTAAGGCTTCTGACTGGAAAAGGTAATTATGTTAAGTAGTGAAAAATAGTCAGACAGGAGATGAGGCCAAGAGCATCCAAACAGAATAAACAGCCTAGGAGCAGGCTCAGAATTAAAAGATACCACGTTACATGGAGGGAACACTGAAGGTTAGATATGACCAACAAGTAGGGCCATGGGGAAAGGATGCCAGGATGAAAAAGAAGTGGAGGGGGTTGGCGCTGTGGTGCAGCAGGTAAAGCCACCATCTGCAGTGTTGGCATCCCATATGGGCGCCGGTTCAAGTCCTGGCTGCTGCACTTCTGATCCAGCTCTCTGCTGTGGCCTGGGAAAGCAGTGGAAGATGGCCAAAGTCCTTGGGCCCCTGTACCTGCATGGGAGACCCGGAAGAAGCTCCTGGCTTCAGATAGGCACAGCTCTGGCTATTGCAGCCAGAAGTGGATGGAAGACCACTCTCTCTCCCTCCCTCCCTCCCTCTCTCTCCGACTCTGCCTTTTAAATAAATAAATAGGAGGAGGAAAGTGGAGATGAAGGGCAGTGCTAGCCATGTTAAAGGGTTTGAACGTTTAAGCAGAAGTCATTATGTTGACCCAAATCGAGTGGCAGGAAGAGAGGCTCTTCAAAGGAAACAGTTTATTTGGGAGTGACAGAGGGATTGAGCGGCATGATGAACCACAGCAGGGAGAGGGGGAAGGCATGGGCCTACCAAGGGTTGCAAAGGCAGGTGAGGATTTTTAAAAGTAAAGTAAGCAAGGTTGCATTAATTGTTTTCAAACAGTTGTCCTTGGCCATACGGATTAGTAAGAAGGCGGCATCATCCAAGGTTGAAACAGGCAGGTGCCGTGCAAGCATCTCCACAGAACTGTTCTTCTGCAAGACCGTGGCTCTGGCAGTCTCCTGTGACGCTTCCTGTTCTCACGCAGCCACCATGACAGCCATCCTTTCGTGACCACCTGGTTCCATAAATAAAAACCAGTGGATGGAAATAAATAACTCCATTCTGATTCTGAAAACGTTTACAGTAAGAGATGGAGAAGGGTAAGGACATGATAAAATTTTAAGAGATTTATTTATTTATTTGACAGGCAGAGTTACAGACCGTGAGAGAGAGAGAGACAGAGAGAAAGGTCTCCCGTCAGCTGGTTCACTCCCCAAGTGGCCACAACTGCCAGAGCTGCGCTTATCTAAAGCCAGGAGCCAGGTGCTTCCTCTCAGTCTCCCATGTGGGTGCAGGGGCCCAAGCACCTGGGCCATCCTCCACTGCTTTCCCGGACACAGCAGAGAACTGGACTGGAAGAGGAGCAACCAGGACTAGAACCAGCGCCCATATGGGAATCTAGCGCCACAGGCGGAGGATTAACCTAGTGCGCCATCGTGCCAGTCCTGATAACATTTTCATTTGAATGAAAACTTTGGTTTCAATGTGGAGAGGTTTGAAAGAGTGATGGATTATGAGCAGAGACACAGAGAGCAGGCTAGTGCAGTCATTCAGCCAACAGGTGAGACCAGCTGGCACCACAGAGAGGTGACAGCAATTTGAGTTTTATAGGCATGGATGGATGAGAGAGTTAGAATGATCCTGCTGATCCACTCCACTGTAGACCACCCCTACACATGTCCCTGTGGCATGTGATGCTGTCATGGAGAGAGTGTAGCAAAAGGAAAAGATTCGGAAGAATTACAAGATGACCAGCTTGAGCTTCATCGGTGTGAAGGATCTGTGTGACATTCAACAGAACTGAGCAGCAGTTGAATGTCTATCTGAAGTTTAAAGCAAGCACTTTGGGGTGCAGATGTAGCTGTGAGAGCCAGCAACATACTGGTGATACTTTCAGGCCCAGGAATGGATGAGGTGATGTGGGCGACTCTGCAGAGCACAAAGATGGACAAGACAGAAACTTTCAGAACACCAGTGTATACGGAATAAACAAAAACAAAATACAAGTTGTATAAACTAAAAGAGATTTTTCTGAAGAACTGGATGGAAAGCAGGGAGAGTTGGTATTTTCAACATGAGGAAAAGAGTTACAACAGGATGGGAAGGTCAACAGCATCAAATGAAGACCAGGGGTCAAGACAAGGACTATAACGTTTCCAATGGGCATAGAAACAAAGGAATTAACTGTAGATGTTGGCTGCAGCAACTTCGGGGAAGGACCTGAAGTCAGTGAACTTCTTCACCTCTCTTCAGAAGTTATGAAGTGGTGGAAAGAAGAGTGTGGTGGAGAGGGCACATCTTCTAAGGTGATAGGTTTGGGTCAGGAAGTTGTGGAGTTCCTCTGGAAAAGCAGGAATATCTTCCTTCATGGAGAATCTAAGAGAACGCTCTGCAGGTGGTATGAAGGACCAACTTGATGTTCAAAATCATAAACCTGGAACAACCCTATCTCTAAACTGCTGTGCTTAAACCTCAAACCATCTTGGCCAGCGCCGCAGCTCACTAGGCTAATCCTCCACCTAGCGGCGCCAGCACACGGGGTTCTAGTCCCGGTCGGGGCACCGGATTCTGTCCCGGTTGCCCCTCTTCCAGGCCAGCTCTCTGTTGTGGCCCAGGAGTGCAGTGGAGGATGGCCCAAGTACTTGGGCCCTGCACCCCAAGGGAGACCAGGAGAAGTACCTGGCTCCTGCCATCGGATCAGCGCAGTGCGCCGGCCGCAGCACACTGGCCGCGGCGGCCACTGGAGGGTGAACCAACAGCAAAAAGAAGACCTTTCTCTCTGTCTGTCTCTCTTACTGTCCACTCTGCCTGTCAAAAAAAAAAAAAAAAAAAAAAAAACAACCCTTAAACCATCTCATTTTTTACCAAAAAGATGTAATGTAATATAAAGCTATTTACCTTTCCATCAAATTTGTAAGCTACACAGAAAGTATAAGAAAATAATAATACTGTATTTTTATAGAACAATTCAGTGACATTTTCAGCAGTGTTAAAAAAATCAGATTTTTGACAATCTAGTTCACAGTTGGGAAGATCAAGTTTCTTCATAAAAAAAAAAGCTTTTAAATGCTTCTCTTAAACAACCTATTGTTCTTGCTCCCTTAGTGTCAAAATTTATTAGGCTCTTAGAGAATAAGCAATTTTATATACATACAAAAATACCCCTTATAATCATGATATCCAAGTGCTGCATTGCATCAACACCTTTTGTTTTAAATCTATAAAGTTATCCCAGAAAACAATTTCTATACCCAAGTAAGGCTTATCTCATTTCATTTGGAAAATTTTTTATGCATTAGTGCTTGCTTGGATTGTCTATC
The DNA here is from genome assembly GCF_964237555.1 of Oryctolagus cuniculus. Lineage (NCBI taxonomy): Eukaryota > Metazoa > Chordata > Mammalia > Lagomorpha > Leporidae > Oryctolagus > Oryctolagus cuniculus. Next base: position 57,553,669 of record NC_091445.1, read on the forward strand.
TTAAAAGTCTAGTTCTGCTTTCTCCATACAAATCTGAAGTTCTCCTGGGTTATCAGGAAGTAATATATATTTTAGGGTGGACACGTTGTTAAAGGTATGCCTGTTCATATACTACTTTACATAAGAAACAATTTGCAGCATCATTTACAGTAATCAGTCCTCTTTACTTCTGCTTTGTTGGGAAAGCCCTCTGCGGAATGGCGTATGCACAGTCAATATGATACTCTCTACATCTTTGTTATCCATCAATGTACCTGCTGTGTTATGTACACAGTAGATTTCCAATGAATATTTATTGAATACCCGAATGGTAAATTTTTATGTCTTTGAAGAATAGTTACTCTTTAATATCTATTCTTCAGGAACGTCAAGCTGTGTCTAAAAGTAATCAAGTATGACAATTGTAATATTTTCCTAAACTTTTGTACCTTCAATTTTACATGCTTTTATATTCACTTTCAAATAGCAATTGCATAAAACATCTTTTTCATGTTTGCAATGATTCCCACATATTACAGATTCTCAGTGTCAAACTACCGTATCCATTGACCTTGAAATCCCCAGGTACAATATGGGGTGGTGGCTCTGGGAAAGACATTAGCTTTGTTTTCTTGTGTGGGTTTGTTTTCCTTCAGTGTTTAATATTGCAGCTCGGTTTCTTAATCAAGAGAAAAAAGGTTGAGTACCTGGGGGACAAGTGTTATGCACACACTGAAAGACAATGCTCATCTCTTCTGAATACATCATAATGGAGAGGACAACGGTGCTGAGCAAGCAGATTGTTCAGGAAATTAGTGTGGACCAGGAAAAGATGCTGTACAATCAAAACTAATGGAAAAAGGGCCGGCGCCGCGGCTCAATAGGCTAATCCTCCGCCTAGCGGCGCCGGCACACCGGGTTCTAGTCCCGGTCGGGGCGCCGGATTCTGTCCCGGTTGCCCCTCTTCCAGGCCAGCCCTCTGCTGTGGCCAGGGAGTGCAGTGGAGGATGGCCCAGGTGCTTGGGCCCTGCACCCCATGGGAGACCAGGAAAAGCACCTGGCTCCTGGCTCCTGCCATCGGATCAGCGCGGTGCGCAGGCCGCAGCGCGCCGGCCGCGGCGGCCATGGAGGGTGAACCAACGGCAAAGGAAGACCTTTCTCTCTGTCTCTCTCTCTCACTGTCCACTCTGCCTGTCAAAAAAAAAAATAAAATAAAATAAATAAATAAAAAAAAAAAACTAATGGAAAAAAAAAGTCTCATCCAGCAGCTTTGAAAATGTTTTGTAAATGTTTCAAAAGTTATGGGTATTTTCCCCCAAGATTTGGGATTATTTTCTGAATGTTTAGCTCTTCGTAAAAAGAAAACATTGGTTTCTGAATTCGGCTACTAGTCTATTATTGGGGTGAGGAAATGACAAAGAGCAATAGGAGAGACTCAGCACCAGAAAGTTCTAGCAAGGGAAAAGGTAAAAATTTAAGTCAGAGGTTTAGGTGAAAATACCGATTTTCCAAATGACAGTTAATGAAACAGATAGCTTTCCACACGTACAAACGATCTTGTTTTAAATGCACCCAGCCTCTCAAACACAGAGAACAGAATGTGCTTTCAGAGAATTCTGAGGCAAACTCCTCTTTGTTTCTGGATATATTTATTATTTTTTTTCTAAAAGCATTTGTCCTGCACCTGCTCTGTGCATCATTCCCTACAAAGCTTTGTCAGAGATGAAAAGAAAGGATTCTTGCTTATCCTAGAAGAGTTGTTAAATATTTTCATGCTGGGAATGGTTCAGCATTGTTCATTAAAAATGGTTGTATGTACTCTCACCAGCTAGAAGAAAAGAATTACTTGATTCCTCCGGCTATTTTACCCATAATGGATGCTTTTCTAACTAGTCTGTTATTTTGCTTGAGTTAATAAACCCCCAAGGAGAAATTAATAGGCTACCTTTCCATTTGCAGAATGGGATACATTGAATCATGCTTCTAGGTATTTCAAAGTCTTTAACTTTGCATAATTTTGCATGAAGTGAAGAAAGAAAAAAGTTATACAAAAAGTATTCTTTCACATTTGTAGGAAAATTGGAAAATTAGAATAATAGTTCAAATTGCTAGTGCCCTTCATCATATAAATTATTTTTAAAGATTTATTTTATTTGAAAGGCAGAGTTACAGAAAGGCAGAGGCAGAGAGAGAGAGGTCTTCCATCTGCTGGTTCACTCCCCAAATGGCCACAACAACTGGAGTTGCGCTGATCCAAATCCAGGGGCCAGGAGCTTCCTCCGGGTCTCCTATGCAGATGCAGGAGCCCAAGGACTCGGGCCATCCTCTACTGCTTTCCCAGGCCATAGCAGAGAGCTGGATTGGAAGAGGAACAACCAGGACTCGAACCAGTGCCCATATGAGATACCAGCACCGCAGGCAGTGGCTTTAACCACTAGACCATTGCACTGGCCCCTTTCATATGAATTATTAATCCTTTCATGGAATTAAAGGATAATTATTTTAAAATTAAATGTTATTGATATAAAAATAGTATTGTATGTAGCTAAGCATGCATAATATTTTGACATCTGCTCTTCTGATTATTAACTTGTTTCTACATTTTCTATGAAGGCACAAATTGCATTTTAAAAATAACCTCCAAATTTGGAGGAAAACAATATACCTTCAGTGTGTGGATAGTAACTTTCATTATGTCAATTTGATTACATGAAAAATTTTTTTAACATTTATTTATTTGAAAGTCAGAGTTATAGAGAGAGATGGAGAGACAAAGAAGGAGATCTTCTATCATCTAGTTCACTCCCAAATGGCCACAACAGACTGTGCTAGGCCAGGCCAAAGCCAGGATCTGAGAGCTTTTTCCAGGTCTCCCACATGAGTGCAGGAGCCCAAACACTTGGGCCATCTTCTGTTCCTTTTCCCAGGTGCATTAGCAGAGAGCTGAATCAGAAGCCGAGCAGCTGGGGCATGAGCCAGTGCCCATATGGGTTGCCAGCATCACAGGAGTGAAAATGCAATGGAATGATGGCAGCAGCTGAGCTTTCTCAGGCTTCCCTGTCCTGGACAGAGAACCGTGCTCCACGGCACTCATGAGCACATTTTTCAAGGGAACGCACCCTAGTCTATCAAGGGGGCTGCTTTACTCAGCCTGACTTGCCAGCCTTTCTGCTCTCACCTAACCATTCCCCAGGAAAAGAAAGGCCCTGGATGAACGAGTTCAAGGCCATTTCAGCAGCACCAAATACACCAGACCCACCATCCCTTTGCATTAGTCTTTTCCATCTCTCTCTGTCTTCTTACTCCCATCAAGTAAAGTCTAGAAACTCCAGGGTCTCCACAACCCAAATTTTAATGAAAAGAGATAGACGGGTAACTAGACCATCTTTCCCTGAAAACTCTGAGTTTCCTATGCTAACTTCCCCATCTCTGCAGAAGAGCTGGACCCACCCTAAGACAATGATAGAAACTGAGTTACACTTTTGGTCCTGGATGGGACCCTGTCTGGTCCCCATGTGTCTGAATCTGATCTACATCCAGGACTCTCTGCTTTCTGGGATAGTGGTTGTCAGAGCCTGTCAGTGGTGAAGGGAGAGAATAGGTGTAGGTACAACATCCAGCTATGGGAGAATGAAGAGGATTCTGTTAGAGAACTGTCAGTTACCAAGGTGGGAAAATCATCAGTACCTAATACCATACAATTTTTTTTTGACAGGCAGAGTGGACAGTGAGAGAGAGAGAGACAGAGAGAAAGGTCTTCCTTTTTCCGTTGGTTCACCCCACCAATGGCCGCTGCGGCCAGTGTACTGCAGCTACTGATCTAAAGCCGATCCGCGCTGATCCGAAGCCAGGAGCCAGGTGCTTCTCCTGGTTTCCCATGCGGGTACAGGGCCCAAGGACCTGGGCCATCCTCCACTGCACTTCCGGGCCACAGCAGAGAGCTGGACTGGAAGAGGAGCAACTGGGACAGAATCCAGCGCCCCAACTGGGACTAGAACCCAGGGTGCGGGCGCCACAGGTTAGCCTATTGAGCCATGGCGCCAGCCAACCATAGAATTTTCTAGGAGGGATGACGTCCAAATTGAGTTTTGAGGGTAAATAGCCATTTTCCAGACAGAGTTGGCAGATCAGTCTTCCAAGCAGAGTAGTGAAAAAATATATGCTTGATTGTAATAAAGGCAAGTCAGTCAGTATGACAGAGGCCAACCAGAAGTGTGGGAGAACTTCAAACTGGAAATACCAGGCCAAGAAGTCTAAATCTCCTGCTACAGGCCATAGGACATCCTTGAAGAAGCTGAAGTGGAAGAGTTACATAATCAAATTAGGGATCCAGAAAGTTCAAGACAAGAGCAAAGCTCTGAGTTAGAAGGCTATGATAATAATTCAATCAAGACATAATGAGGGTTTCTAAATAAGACCATTCAGTTAGAATAAAATACAAGGAAGATATTTTAGATGGATTTGTGACAGAACTTGCTGATTAGGGTGAGGAAAACAGAAATGGGAGACAGGATTACCACCAGCTCTTTCTGGCCCAATGACTGTGAGGACAATGGACAGAATGGAGAAAAAGAGCAAGCATTTTAATGGGGTTGGCTCCCTGTTTGCAAATGCACTGCAGTGTTCCCAGACCTCTTTCCATCCAAAATGAACTGACGGATTTAACTCTGGACAATATTAAACTAGTGTGCACTGTTTATGTAATAATTTTCCATTGCTATGTAAAAACTGCCACAGACCTAGTGACTTAAAACAGTGCCTGCCTATTAGCTCACACTTCCGTTGGTAAAAAGTCTGGCCTGGAAAGCTGGGTTCTCTGCCCAGAGTTTAACAAGGCTGAAATTAAGGTGTCAGCTGGGCTGAGCTTTTCTCTGGAGACTCTGGGAAAAAGCCCGTTTCCAGGTTCATTTAGATTGTTGACAAATTTCAGCTCCTTGCAGCTGTAGGACTCGAGCACCCATTTCCTTGCTGGTTGCCAGCCAGGAACGGCTGTCACCTCCATATGGTGGCAGGTAACATCTTCCATCTTCAAATCCAGCAATGGTGTCTTGAATCCTCTTGCTTCTAATCTCTCTGACTTCCTCTTCTGCCATCAGCCAGAGAAAACCCTCTGCTTTTAAGGGGTCTGTATGATTAGATTAGGCAAATTAGGACGATCTCTTTTGTTACACATCATAACATTATCATGCAACGGATCTAAGGGGACAAAGCTCATAGGGACCATCTTAAAATTCTGCATACTACACCTTACAAGGACGGAGCTAAAAGAAATAATTCTCCTCCACGACCTATAACCATGTAAAGAGGTATATGGTGGTGAGAGTAGAGAGTTGAACAGAAAATTGGAGTCAGAGAGCCAATGGAAAAGTCAATGGGTCTCCACAAAGAAGCTCCAAAAGCACAAACTAAAATAAGGACATGGACCCCGAAGAATAAGAGCCAGTGAGTCTAGGAAAACTGGAAAGAAGGAGCATGATTTACAATGGAGACTTGAGCAAAGGTGTCTAAGTTCCCACCCAGCCGCTTGAGAAAAAGGACACAGGATTTTTAAAACGGTGAAAAGGCTATGTTAGCATTTGAACTAGGGGAAGTTCCTCCTTATGTCATTACTTCAAAGAGAAACAGGAGAGCTGGGACCCAAGGAGAATGTGTAGAGATGATATGAGGGGAAACCTCAGCAACATCCTTCAAGTTTGAAGGTTGCATACTGGAGCTAGAGATGGACTGAGGTCAGTAGAAAGTGTGCCCTAAGAGAAGCATGGCCACTGGGAACAGCTGTGCTGTGAGCTCAGCGCCTATTCAGGACTATGCAACACAGCTGAGTGACAGCTGAGGCAGACAACATAATGGCTGTAAGAAATAGGAAAGGTACAGCCTGGAGTAGTGGTCCAGTCATACCAAAAAATCAGACGTAGATTCAACATATAACTAAGTGGAATTTCTGAAATACAGACTAGAATAAATGGAGGACTCCAATAAAAATGGAATATCTAGCATTTACTGAGGTCATACAGTGTTCAGGGCACTTGGCTAAGCACTGAACAGATATCATCTGTCCCTACATTCCTATCATCATTCTTGCAGACAACCACAGCTTCATTGGTGACTCACCCAATATCCTGTCTTTTCATTTATTAACCAGTTCACATCTCTGAGTTCCTGACTCTATACCAGCTGCTTATTCAGCATCCCCACTTCTGCTCATAACTATAAAACACAGCATTTCAAACCTAGCATCCCTCTACCATGGTCCTGATTTCCTTCAAGATTCCATTGTTAGGATAACCATTCACCAGACTTTTTGTCTGTTAACACTGGAAACCTAGGAGTCACCTGTAATATATTCTTTTTCCTCACTCATTCTCATAGCCAAGGCATCAACAGAGTCAAGATGCATTTCTCACTTAAATATCTTCCTTATGTATGACCTCATTGAAACCCCGATCTGAGTATTACTGCTTCCCAGCTGGTCTTACCACATTCACCATCATCCCCTCCAGTCTGTTCTCTTATTGTGGCTAAACCGATCTTTTGAAATCATAAATCTGAGCACTTCTCTCTCTCTCTCTCTCTCTCTCTCTCTCTCTCTCTCACACACACACACACACACACACACAAATACAAGCAATTTAATGTTTCCCTGTTGTTCTTATAATGAATTAAATAGTTCTTAGCATGAACTCCAAGACTCAGCATTGCCTGGCCTCCACCCTGACCACTGTGGCTTTTTTTATGATTTATTTATTTATTTGAAAGTCAGAGTTACACAGAGAGAGAAGGAGAGGGAGGGAGAGAGAGGAAGGGGGGGGAAGAGAAGAAGAGAGGGGGAGAGGGGGAGAGGGGAAGAGGGAGAGAGGGGGAAGGAGAAGAGGGAGGGAGGGAGGGAGGGAGGGAAGGAGAGAGAGGGAGAGAGAGAGAGAGAGAGAGAGAGAGAGAGAATCTTCCATCTGCTGGCTCACTCCCAAACTGGCCACAATGCCGGAGCTGAGCCAATCTGAAGCAAGGAGCCTGGAGCTTCTTCCAAGTCTTCCCACGTGGGTGCGGGGACCCAAGCATGTGGGCCATCTTGTACTGCTTTCCCAGGCCACAGCAAAGAGTGGGATCGGAAGTGGAGCAGCCGGGACATGAACCAGAGTCTGGCTTCTTTTGTCCTCAAGCACGCATCACCTCAAAAGGTCTCTGTACATGCTGGCCCCATTCTTGGGATGCTCCTCCCCACCTCCAACTTGAATGGCTTCCTACTCTTCCTTCCGGTCTCACCTGGATCTGGCCAGATCCCTCTCTGTTACTCATACATGCTAGTGTATAATGTTCCTTCCAATATCTGTGCGATCAGACATTTCCTTTGTGCCAATTTAATGTCTGGCCCTGGAATATTGAAAGCTCCATAGAGGGCGGGAAGCTTTGTCAGTTTTGTTCAGTTTTATTGCCATCACCAAGCATAGCACCTAGCAGGTAACTGGTGCTCTAGGAACATATGCTGGCTCAATGAATGAACAACTTATTGACGTGTGTTTCATCTAATTATCTAGCAACACTAAAAGAGGACCAGACCTGAACTCTACTACATGTGCATTCCTGTATAGTTGTCTTCCATTTCATATAGTATTGTTATGAGGAGTCTTGATCTTACTATTTTTTGCATCTAACCATCAGTGAAAGATCACTGTTGAGGACTATAACCTTTATCATTGCAAAGGGCCCTTCTTTGTTTTTGTCCTAATTTTAATCTTCTACAGCACTAATTCTGCAACCCCTGCTTCCTTTTTTTCTGCATCTGCCTTGGTTTCTTGTGGAATTTTTGGGGGAATAAGGGGAGAATTTCACCCACCTTTAATTTTGAACCTCACTGAGTCACTATTTTTGAGCTATATTTCTTTAACTCTTCATCTTCTGGAGTTAGATTTTTAGACACTATGACTTTACAAATTGACACTCCTGTTTATGGCATCAGTAATCTCCCTATGCACCAGTCATGAGTTTCCAAGGCTATGGAAGCCCCTTGAGTTCTCCGACTCTTATCTTGTTTAGACAAGGTCATAGTCAAAGTGGAGGTTCTCTCCTCCCTTCAGAGAAAGGCACCTCCCTCTTTGAAGACCTGTTCTTTCCACTGGGATCTCACTCACAGAGATCTTTTTGCCAGAGTGACTTGGCTTTCCATGCCTGAAATACTCTCATGGGCTTTTCAGCCAGATCCGAGTGCCTTTAGGGCTGATTCTGAGGCCAGAGTGCTATTTAGGACATCCGCCATTCTATGAGTCTGCTGAGTATCTCACTTCCCATGTTGGATCACTCTCCCCTTTATTTATTCTATCGGTTAGTGTTAGCAGATACTAGACTTGTTTATGTGCTCCCTTTGACTCTTAGTCCTTTCATTATGATCAATTGTGAACTGAAATTGATCACTTGGAATAGTGAGACACTATGAGGTCTAAGGAAAAATTTTTTTCATTTTCTCAACAGATCAACAGATCATTTATTCCACATACAATTATTAATCTGATAATATCTTGGTTTTGGTTCTACATTTTCCTTTACATTTGTAATGCTTCCATTGCTTTTTATATTTTCCTATGTGACCTGGATTTCCCTATTTTGTTTTTGTGCAGTTTTATATTTATAATAAACTTTTAGTTTTCAAATGTTATACTTTTAAAATAGTACATTTAAAAAACTTTTAAAATTTATTTATCAACATTAAACAGCATCTATAAACTTCCTCTGAGGAAGCTGAGTAAATATCATACTGCAGTATCCTCCCAAATTTATATACCCTCTATATACTGATTTGATTGGTTATATTGCTATTTTAAATTATTCTGCTGTTATCTCTGAGCACTAAAATAATGCACTTAAACCTTCATCATTTGACTTCACAGCACTGGAATTTTTCAAGCTTCAAATGAAATAAGAGTAAATGAAGAGCTGTGCATGCCCTCCAGTCTCTACTTCCTTCTGAGTGCCTGGCTACTGTCCTGAGATCATCATTTCTGTGCTCTTACAATTTATAGGCTTCACATTCTCTTCTAATGCCATCACTCTCAGCTGCTTAGTCTTGCTGCTGTATCTAAATAGTTTCAGTACCCAAATCAGCATTCTCATTTCCTATTCCTAAGCTTTTTGTTTTTATTTATCTCTTAGCTCTTGGTAAGTTGTATTTCATAATCAAGTATTAACCAAGTATGGCATTTTTGTACAAAAATAAATGTGTAACATAGTTCCTAAACTGTTATTCAGATTTATTATTTCAAAGGCAGAGTGACAGAGGAAGAGAGAGAGAGAGAGAGAGAGAGAGAGAGAGAGAGAGAATCTTCCATCTACTAGTTCACTCCCCAAATGGCCATACAGCCTAGGTTGGTCAGGCTGAAGCCAGGAGCTAGGAACTCCATCTGGGTTTCCGATGTGGGTGGTAGGAGCCTAAGGACTTGGGCCAGCTTCTGCTGCTTCCCCACGCACATTAGCAGAGAGACAAATCAGAAGCACAACAACTGGGATTTGAATCAGTGCTCCTGTGGGATGCTGGTGTTGCAGGCGGCAGCTTAACACACTATGCACAATGCTGGCCTTTTCCTGAATTATTTTGCGGTCAAAATAGTCTGTTTTCCATACATAGTCATGCATTGCTTAATGACAGGAATACATTCTGAGAATGCACCATCAGATGTGATCCTGTCATCGTGTGGACCTCATGGAGTGGACTTAGACACACCTAGATGGTATAAGTCAATCATGTGTAACTCTGGAGGCAATCAAGAGATGTGGTGGCTGGCGCTGTGGCTCACTAGGCTAATCCTCCACCTAGTGGCGCTGGCACACTGGGTTCTAGTCCTGGTCGGGGCTCCGGATTCTGTCCCGGTTGCCCCCCTTCCAGGCCAGCTCTCTGCTATGGCCTGGGAGTGCAGAGGAGGATGGCCCTGCACCCCATGGGAGACCAGGAGAAGCACCTGGCTCCTGCTTTTGGATCAGCGTGGTGCGCCGGCCGCAGAGTGCTGGCCGCGGCGGCCATTGGAGGGTGAACTAATGGCAAAAAGGAAGACCTTTCTCTCTGTCTCTCTCTCTCTCACTGTCCACTCTGCCTGTCAAAAAAAAAAAAAAAAAAAAAAAGATGTGGTAAACACCAGATGCATGAGGCTGCGGTCAGCCTAACTCAACACACTGTCTTACAGCAAATTTGGTTTTCTTTATAAATCAGAGTACACTCTAAATTAACAATATAAAGTAGGAGTATAGTGTCACAAGTGTATAAGCGAGCAACAGTTATTTATCAAGTATTATGCACTGTGTGGAATTGTCTGTGCCACACTTTCCAGTCACAATGGCAGTGCAGTAGGCATGTTTCCACAGGCATCACTATAAATGTGAGAGATGCATTATGCTACAATGTGATAATGGCTACCATGTCACTAGGCCATAGGAATTTTTTGGCTCCATTTTTAATTTTATGAGACCAACACTGTATGTGTGGTCCATGTTGCCTGAAATGTACTTGAACGGCACTTGACTGAGGCTACAAGTCTCCAAACACAGGGTTGGCATTGTGGCACAGTGGCTTAAGTCACAGCTTGAGACACCAACATCCCAAGTCAGGGTGCCAGTTTGAGTCCCAGCTACTCTGCTTCTGATCCAACTCACTGCTATTGTGCTTGGGAAGGCAGCAGATGATGACTGAAGTACTAATACCCCGTTACCCTATGGGGCGACCTGAATGGAGTTCCTGGCTCCTGGTTTCAGCCTGGCCCAGCTCTGGCTGTTGTGGGCATTCAGGGAGTAAAACCAACAGATTCTCTCTCTCTCTCTCTCTCTCTCTCTCTCTTCCTCTTCCTCTTCCTCTTCCTCTTCCTCTCTCTCCCTGCTTCTGTCCTCGCCACTCTCCCCTTGAAACTTTGCCTTTCAAATAAATAAATACATCTCCGAATATACTTCATTTCTCTGAATTTTGTGATGATTACCATACCATTTCTAGAAATTTTGTTTTCCCTTAGATTACCTTATTTTCTGATTTGAATTTATTCATTTTCTCAGTAAGTATTAGTTGAGTGCCTATCATGTGCTGTTCTAACACTAGGTCCATATTAGGTTCTTCATTCTTGAGGTCTCATGACTTTACCATTATCAAGTACCTTAACACATGAAGACAGAGTGTCACGGTCAATCCACAAACCAAGTCTTCATTTATAGCAGCAATATTACTTTTTTTTTTTTTTTTTTTTTTTGACAGGCAGAGTGGACAGTGAGAGAGAGAGAGAGAGAGAAAGGTCTTCCTTTTGCCGTTGGTTCACCCTCCAATGGCCGCTGCTGCAGCCGGCGCACCGCGCTGATCCTGGCAGGAGCCAGGAGCCAGGTGCTTTTCCTGGTCTCCCATGGGGTGCAGGGCCCAAGCACCTGGGCCATCCTCCACTGCACTCCCTGGCCATAGCAGAGAGCTGGCCTGGAAGAGGGGCAACCGGGACAGAATCCGGCGCCCCAACCGGGACTAGAACCCGGTGTGCCGGCGCCGCAAGGTGGAGGATTAGCCTATTGAGCCACGGCGCCGGCTAGCAATATTACTTTTTAACATCAAAATCTTTCAAGGGGTTGACTATCAATGCTGTCCTCTTCTTTGTGGAAAAGTGAAACTGCATTAACTTTATGATTTATCTTTTGATGCCTGTCATCCAACTGATTTTTTGGTTGTTTTTTATTTCCCACTCACCCTACATGTTCGTTTTATTTTTCTTTTTTTAAAGATATTTTATTTATTTATTTGAGAGGTAGAATTACAGACAGCAAGAGGGAGAGACATTTACTTACATTTACTTACATGCTTAGTTGACTTGAATGTAATCAATTTCTTTTTTTGAAGACTACATATTTATTTTTGCTTTACCTAGAAACCTTTTACTTAAAGTATATAAACTTTCATGCATTTCAAAGATCTAAAAAAAGGGGGGGGGGGCAGCGCTGTGGTGCAGTGGGTTAACGCCCTGCCCTTAAGAGTCAGCATCCCATATGGGTGCCGGTTCTAGTCCCGGCTGCTCCTCTTCCAATTCAGCTCTCTGCTATGGCCTGGGAAAGCAGTAGAAGATGGCCCAAGTCCTTGGGCCCCTGCACCTGTGTGAGAGACCCAGAAGAAGCTCCTGGCTTCAGATCAGCACAGCTCCAGCTGTTGCTGCTAATTGGGGAGTGAACCATCAGATGGAAGATTTTCTCTCTCTCTGCCTCTCCTCTCTCTGTATAACTCTGACTTTCAAATAAATAAATAAATCTTTAAATAAAAAAAAGAGAGAGAGAGAGAGAGACTCCCCAAATGGCTGCAATGGCCTGAGCTGCACCCGTCCGAAACCAGGAGCCAGAAGCTTCTTCCAGGTCTCCCACATGGATGCAGGAGCCCAAGGACTTGGGCCATCTTCTACTGCTATCCCAGGCCATAGCAGAGAACTGGATGGGGAGAGGAGCAGCCGGGACTAGAACGGGCGCCCATATGGGATGCTGGCGCCGCAGGCAGAGGATTAATCTACTGCGCCACAGCACCAGCCCCCGTTTGATTTTTCAATCTCTGTGCTAGTATAACATTAGTCTGTGCTGCTTTCCTGCTAATTATGATTCACTTTTATTTTTTTAGAATTTGAGAGAGAGAGAGAGAACACAAGACATTGCATTTCTTTCTGCCTATCCATTCCCCAAATGCCTATAACAGCTAGAACTGGTCCAGGCTGGCACTGGGAGCTGGAAACTCAATCCAGGTCTCCCAGGTGGCTGGCAAGAACCCACTTACTTGAACTACCAGTGCCACCTTCCAGTCTATATTAGCAGGGAACTGGAGTCAGAAGCCAGAGCTGGGATTTCAATCAGCGCTCCAGTGGGATGCTGGTGTTGCAGGCAGCAGCTTAATACACTATGCACATTGCTGGCCTTTTCCTGAATTCTTTTTGCAGTCAAAATATCTGTTTTCCATGTACAGTCACGATTTCCGTATATAGTATACGTTTTCCATATACAGCACACTGACATGGCAGCACAGGCATCTTAACTGCTAGGCCAAACACCTACCCCATGGCTCATTTTCTAAATGAAAGTCGCTTTATCTTGTTCAGTTTTTTGCCCAGCAGCTGTTTAAGAAGGAAAGCAGGAGGGATCCCGTCTCAGGTGACTTTCTTACAGCTCTGCTGTGCCTTCTGCTCTGAGGATCCATCTCCTCCCAGTGACCTGCACACCTTCTGGGACTGAGCAGACGGTTTCGGTGGCTCACAGTGAAGCTCCATAGGCTCAGTTTCTCTGTATGATGACTTGAGATTTACGTTCATTGTCCTCAACTTACACTGGTCCACTCATCAAAGCTGACTCTACGGAGGCCGTAGAAATACAGCAAGGCAGGGAGGTCCGGAGCACAGGCTCGGCCTGCCATGCTGGCATCCATGCTGGTACAGGTCCCAGCTGCTCCACTCCCAATCCAGCTGCCTCCTAATGCACTGTGAAACAACAGGTGATGGCCCAAGTGCTTGGGCCCCTGCCACCCAGGTAGGAGACCCAGATGGAGTTCTGGGTTCCTGGCTTTGGCCTAGACCAGTCCAATCCAGCTTCCTGTTAACACAGTGTGAAGCAGCAGACAATGGCTTGAGTTCCCAGGCCTATGCCACCCACATGGGAGACCTAGATGGAGTTCTGGGTTCCTGGCTTTGGCCTGGACCAGCCCCAGTCATTACAGCTATTTAAAGAGCATATCAGCCGGCGCCGCGGCTCACTAGGCTAATCCTCCGCCTAGCGGCGCCGGCACACCGGGTTCTAGTCCCGGTTGGGGTGCCGGATTCTGTCCCGGTTGCCCCTCTTCCAGGCCAGCTCTCTGCTGTGGCCAGGGAGTGCAGTGGAGGATGGCCCAGGTGCTTGGGCCCTGCACCCCATGGGAGACCAGGAAAAGCACCTGGCTCCTGGCTCCTGCCATCGGATCAGCGCGGTGTGCCGGCCGCGGCGGCCATTGGAGGGTGAACCAACGGCAAAGGAAGACCTTTCTCTCTGTCTCTCTCTCTCACTGTCCACTCTGCCTGTCAAAAAAAAAAAAAAAAAAAAAAAAAAAAAAAAAAAAAAAAAGAGCATATCAGAGGATGGAGGATCTCTTTCTCTCTTTATGTCTCTCCCTGTCTTTCAAATAAATATTCAGGAAAAAAAGAGAGAGAATGAGTACAGGCTTGGCATTTGAATCCAGTCCTGTAACTGACTAATGAGATTGGGACAATAATAGTACCCTCACCACAGTTAATATAAGGTTGCCTGAGGTCATATATGTCCACCATTTAAATTAATGCCTTGCACATACTAAGCACTCAATTCATGCAGACCATTGTTTAGTCAAAGTTGTTACTGGTGGTATTATTATTCCCATGATACGGCTCAGCATATTTCCTGCAAAGTTAGTGAATTTTTCTCCTTCCAGTCCCATCTGGCCTGCAGTTCCTTAGTGTGGGATATGAAATCCCTGGTTCCCAGTAAGGGATAACTAGATGAGCCCTTCTGAGTGGTGCCAACTACTCTCGGAGAACTATGCAGTGTGTGCACGGAATGTCTACTGCGAGTTCACTTTTAGCATCCTCTGGAATTGGGGCCAAATGTCCCTATATTTAGAAGCAATTCTTCATAGTTTTGGGTTACATCTGTCTCCTGGTTTCATTAAAGATTGGCTCTCTTGTTAGAATTTGTGTTGCTTTCAGTTGATATTAGAGTGGAGCCCAGAACAATTATCTTTATGCTGCCATCTTCAAGCCAAAGCTCTTAATATTTTAAATCCAGGGATATTTTTAAATAAGTGAGAGAATGGTGAGCTCCTCTCTTTCTCCACTGAAGCTTAAATATGAAGACATTATAAGAAGGATTTAAGAGTTCTTAATGCAGTGTTCATAAAAGGACAATTTAAGCCTTAAAATCAGTTCCTAAGGGGGATTATTAAATCTTACTCCAATTTTGTACTTGTGACTAAATATTTTCTTTATTTAGAAAATGATTTTGCATGAAAAATGGAAGGACCATTACATTATAAAATCTTGGTAAATACATTTCAAGTTGTTATATAAAACTTCAATGAAATTTTAACTAAGTATAAAAATATATTTATGTAAGTATATGTTTATATATAAATAGATATGTATGCGTATATATGTATACATGAATATAGATATTCAAAGAATATTTTTAAGAGATATAATGGTATGTCAACTCATCGTGCCCAGGACAGAATTTGCATTTTATAAATTTTCTTGAGTCTATGTCTTACTTACCTTGTTTAATAATTAAGCCATTTAATTACTGTTACTTACGAGGTACTAGTGATGTTCATGATGGTGACAAGCTCACATCTATATGTTGACAGGCAGAATGTTTGTAAAATTATTTCATTTCCTTTTCAAAATAGCCACCATGACATAAGGATCAATGATTTTTACCTACTTCACAAATAAGGAAACTGAGGCTTAAGGAGGTCAATCACACGCCCAGCATCACCTGACCAGCAAGTATGAGACCCACCAGACTGTCTCATGTTCCTAAATAATGTGTGAAACGCCCTCAATCCACCCTCCAGTACAGCCTCCCCGAAACGTTCACAATATTCATTTTACAGGGGGAAAAAAGTATATTTTCAGTTCAATAATTTGTTCAACTTCACCTAATTCAAAAGAGAGAATCTTTACACCAACACTGGTTTCATTATACCCCTTGAAAATTAGAAAAGTTGTTTTGTGTCCCATATTACAGAACAAGTGAGAAATTTTTAAAAATTTTTTTCAATTCATTTATAATTTTTAATACCCATTTTCCAACTCCTACAGCAGTAGAGGAAGAAAACACTCTCATGAATGTTCTTTTCAACTAGTGGCCACATCTTTCAAAGCATGAATGAATCTCCAAAACAAATGATCACTTGGCCATTAAACATAGGGAAAAAGAAATGGCTCTGAACAATGGTGCATATACACTGCATTTTTAGGTATAATAAATACAGTTCTCCTTGAAGGTGATTTTTTTAAAATTCAGGTTGCTGATGTAAGTCAAAATAGACAAATATAGCTCTTTGCTGCTATATGTGGAGGTTAATCATAAAATGCATCTTTGTTTTAAAACCCCATGAATGTCAGAAGAGGAAACCATCCAGTGTCAGCTCATAAATGGACCATTCTGTTTGAAACTTTGACAAACGACTCCCAGGCTTTATTTCTGTTTGCTGAGGAGGGAAGGAGTGGCCTTCTGGGGCAATTCCTTAAGATATTTCTATGAGATTTATGTGGCACAAAGCACTCTCAAAGACAAATCAATATATCCAAGCACGGCATTCTAATATAATCACACTGATGAAGAAAAGTGTTCCATCACCACAGATCTGTCATTCCTTCCTCCCTTTCATTGTGTGGGGCTGCCTGAAGGTTTTATGTCCCCGAAACAAAGTTCTGAATGACAGTCTTCCGTTGTGCTTGATATTAACAGAATTCCCTAAAATCAGTCATCACTCTGCATCCTTTCCCTTAGGAAAACCATTCAAGCTCACACTTGGTAGGAGAAATGGCAGAGAACAAAGCTACAGAAAAAAACATGGGCCTGGATTATGACCTTATAATTAGTTGGGAACCTAAATTTAGACACAAAGCTAATCTCAAGTATTCTAGCAAAAGAAGTCTGTAAGATTGTAGAAATGATGATCTCATTGTGCCACGCTGTATGTGAGGGATGACCTGCAGGGGTCAGGTTTCACCACACTGTGTCTCCACTACACTCCAGTTCCAGGTCACACAAAGCCCCTCAACACTATCTCTTCTGGTGTCCGGCCTCTGAGCATCAATGCTCTGCTTTTTCTTAAACAAAACAAAAGTCCTGATTAAATCTGTTCTAATACTTGGCACTGGAATGAAGTGAGGGAAAAAAAGGTATGTCTCAAAATTGTATATGGAACGTGTTTAAGAAGCAATACTGGATAGGGGCTATTGATGGAGCTGTAGAGGGTCAACAAGTACCATTCTCTATCTGTTTATGGACTGAGTTGCAACTCTCCCTGCAGAGTCTTGTGTTGAAGTCCTAAATCCCTGTTCCTCAGAAAGTGACTGTATTTGAAGGCTCTTTAAAAAGCTAATTAAGCGAAAATGAGGTCAAAGGGGTTGCACTCTTACAGGGAGAGGAAATTAAGACAAAGAAAAAGAGGAAACCATGTGAAGACACAGGGAGTGGATGGCCATCTACAAGCCAAGGAGAGAGGTCTGAGAAGACAACAACCCTGCCTGCACCTTGGCCTCGGATTTCCAGCCTTCAGATCAGTGGTAAAATCATTCTGTTGTTGAGGCCCCCAGTATGTAGCACTTTACTATGGCAGCCTCAACAAATGCACTCTACTCCAGAGTTCAGATTATTTAATGATGAATTCAGAGTCAGAACATGGACAGATGACACCAACATGAGGGTCATAATACTCCCAACACTGACTTGAGAAGGTGGCTTTAGATAGCAACCATTAGAGCCTGAGTGAATTTATGTATATGGAGAAGATGCAGAAGATGAGGAAGCTCCAGGATGGACAAACAGATCTCAAAGAAACCAGAATCAGCCAGGAAGTAAGAGGACTCCCTGGGGAGGGGTGAGTGATGGCAGGAGGGGGCCTGGTGGTATTCCTTCTGTCCCTCTTCCCCTGGGTGGGACAGTGACAATCCCACTCCTCCAGAGAAACACAATGAATGGGAAGTAGGCGGCTGTCTGCTGCCTTCCCCTGTGTGTTTTATAGAGAGGTGAGGTCCCCATGTTCATCTTCACGTGGAAATGCCATATGCAACTCAAATGGGACAAAATGAAATCTCACTTTCCCCTTTCAATCTGCACATCTTGCTACAGTTCTTCCTGGAGGAATAACATCGCTGTCACCTGAGATCATCTGCTTTTCTCTTTCTTACTCTCTTTTTGAATTCTTCCTTGTAAATTGTCCACAACTCTGTCTGCCCCTGTTGTCCATGTTTTAGCCAATCATCACATCACCCTTCCTCCTGAATCCTAGCCCAATTCTCCTTACTGGCTTCTCCATCATGTGTCATTCTTTATGTTGTCACCAGAGGGAAACTTCTAGAACCCTAAACTGACTACAATATGGCATAAATTCAAAGTCTTCCAGCTCCTTCCATAAGCACTAGGAAGTCTTTCTGATCTGGCTGCCACAGTCTCTGTCCAGCCAGAGGCCAGAGGCCATCACCCATCGATGCACCAGGATTTGACAATGAAGAAAAGGAAGACAAGTTCTCCACAAGGTCTTGGGAGAGACTCCACTGGCAATGAGGACACTTATCTCCACCCATCCAGGGGGAATTTCCCTGGAAATAAAGCTCATACCCACCTGTTCCTCTGTCACCCATTCCTCTGTGGCAGGAAGAGCAGTAAGAGAAATGGACAGGTGGGTCCCTGTCATACATCTGACCATCATACAGAAAGTGTTGTCTTTGTAGGACAAGGCGTAAATTTTCATTTACGGGCTTTTTTCCTGCAGAAGGAAACATGCATCCCAAACACCGACTAAAAATCAGCAAATTGCTTTAATTCTCAGGGGCAACTGAAGGAACTCTAGTTGACCCTGACACTAAGCCTCGTGCTCCTACAGTTTTAGCAGACTAAACAAAATATTTTTATCTCTGTCTCTCTGACTCTACAGTTTGAATTCTGAACCTGCTTAGGGAAAAAATGAATTTCATTCTAACCTACTTGACTCCAGCACTTCTGAAGGCCTGGGATTCTGCCCCTGGGTTATGGATCTGCAGTGTTAAGAACTTATCGATGAACACAGTAGAAAATGTCACAGCTAACTGAGTTTGCTTATGAAAGAGGTGAATTATGGCAAAAGGGCCATCTTCATGAATGATGTCACTTGCTTGATCGTCACCTGACACCAGGGCTCTGTGTCATGACCCATCCTCCTGCTCTAACTCTTTACAACTGATTTAGGAGTAGGCAATGAAGATTCTACTGCGGTAACTTTCTTTCTTTCTTTGTTTTTTTTTTTTTGTTTGTTTTGTTTTGTTTTTGCGGTAACTTTCTTACTCTCATCATTTCCTTCCAGCTCTTACCTACCACTCTACTGCATTGCTTAGCATCAGAATGCCACAATAACTTCCTAGCTGGTCTCTCTGGATTCTGTGTCTCTCTCCTGTAATTCAACCAACTCACTACTGACAGATTAATATTTCCAAAGGGCCTATGTGGTTATGCCTTTCTCCTCTCCAAAAACTGTCAATGGGTCCCCACTGGCTTCTAAATTAAATATGACTTCTCCTGCTGGAATTCAAGGAAAGCCCTTCACAATAAGATAAGATTCCAGCTTCCCTTTTCAGCTCCATTTTCCCATATTTTGAATTGTGGTTATACTAGATTAATTAGCATCACTATAATGAGGGAATTTCAAAAGGTTAATGGAAAAAATAGACGTAAAAGACAAAAATAATATAAGCTTTGTGTCTCAACATAATCTCCATGAAGTTCAAGACACTTCTGTAAGCAATGATAACGATTGTTTAGTCCATTCCCAAAAACCTGAACATCCTGGTATTCTAACCGTGTTGATGCAATCTTTTTGATGGTATTAACTGAAGAAAAAAGAGGTACTCTTTAAATTTTTTTTTTGGATTAAGAAACAAAAAGAAATCACAAAGAGCCAAATTAAGACTATAAGATGGATACTTGATGATTTTTTATTAAAATATTGTAAAATTGCCCTTATTTGATGAGAAGAATGAGCAGAAGCATTGTCACAGTGGATGATTCGCTTCTAAAACTTTTTTTAACATTTTTCTGCTAAAGCTTTGGCTAGTTTTCTCCAAAAACTCTCATGATAAGCAGATGTTAACATCATTTAGCCCTCCAGAAAGTCAATAAGCAAAATTCCTTGAGTGTCCTGAAACACTGCTGTTATGACTTTTCCTCTTGACCAGTCTCTTCTTTTTGCTTTGACAGATCGAGGGTGATAGTTTCCACTCCCTGGTAGCCACTGCTTTGTTTGTGCACTGTCCTGAAGATAGTACTGGTAAAGCCATGTTTTCTCTCCTGTCATAATTCTGGGAAGAAATGCTTTAGAATCTTGATCATACTTATTTAAAATTGCCATTGAAAGCTCTGCTCTTATCCATGGCTGATCTTGGAAAACAATTTTGACATACACTGAGCATAAAATGTGATCACTTTTAATTTTTCAGTCAGAATTGTGTAACCCAAACTAATGTTTATAGCATTGGCTATTGCTTCTGCTGTTCATCATTCATCATCTTTAATTATAGCTCAAATAAGATTTATCTTTTCCTGATAAGTTGATGTAGATTATCTGTGAACTTCCAACATCATTCATCCTTTCTTAAAATTAGTTATACATTTGTAAGCTGCCTATTTAGACAAACTCTTCATCATGTAAAATAATTTCACCATTCTTCCACCCAAGCTTCACCATAAACTGCATGGGTTTTTTTTTGCTTCAATTTTAACAGAATTCATGTTGCTTTGATAGGGACCCTTTTCAAACTAATGTCTTATCCTACTTAGAGCCTCAAATGAGAGTGCATTCAGACATGTTACAACAAATTGATACAAGCTTATTTGAGTGTAAAAAAAATTAAAACATTGCATAGTTTTTTCCATAATATGCATTTCCCATGAACTTTTTAAAGACTTCTTAGTAATACAGCTCCACACTAGTTGTTCTGCCTCTTTGCTTTTGCCAGTAGATTCCTACTTTTTAAATATTTTTTAAGATTTATTTATTTTGAGTTACATATCTTCCACCTGCTGGTTCACTCTACAAATGGCTGCACTGGCTAGTGCTGGGCCAGGCTGAAACCAGGAGACAGGAGTTTTTTCTGGGTCTCCCATGTGGGTGCAGGGGCCCAGGTATTTGGACCATCTTTGGCTATTTTTTCAGGCCATTAGCAGGGAGCTGGATCAGAAGTGGAGCAGCCGGGACTCAAACTGGTGCCAATATGGGGTGCCAGTATTGCAGGCAGTGGCTTAACCTGCTCTGTCACAACACCAGCCTGGCTCCTACTTCTGAAGATGTCTGTTTCCCCTCTGACCCTGAAATGTAAGTAGGAATTAAAGAACAAACCACAGCTTTTCACAAACTCTTTTCTTATCCCTCCAAACCTGATAAAAGTTTGAACCTTTCTCTGCTCTGGACACTGCAACAACAGAGCACATCATGTTTCTCATCTGGCATTTATTTTAGTCTTCTTTTGTGGGCATATATTGATTCCCCTCTTGTCGCCAACAGGACCTTTGTAATTTTTGTTTGTTTTTTAACTGCTCTTTTCCTATTTTCATTCATGCAGTTTGGGTGGAATTCACTCCTGCTTGTTTTCAAATGAACATAACCAACTCACTGCCCTCTACCTTCTCCTTCTCACTGAGTCCTGAGATTTTGCTTAGGGAAGAAGATGTCATAGTCACAGTTAAGGCTCATGAAGCAAAAAAGATATTGGCTGAGGCATAGAGAATGGGAGCCTCCCTCCCCTTCCAAAAGAACTCCAAGTGGACATCTTGTTTGCCCTTTCTCTGATAGTCAGACATCTTGTTTGCTCCTTCTGTGATAGTCTGTTAAGGGTGTGAGGTCTAGAATTGCAGAAGTTATTTAGTTAGCATGAGGGGAGCCAAGCTGAAGGTAAAACTGGCAAAAGGAGGTGATATCTGCTCAGCGATCATGGAGAAATCATGGTGTTTTTTAACCTCTGGATGAAGCACCACTTGGACCCAGGCCTAATTTTGTACTTTTCAGTTAAGTTGATAATTTGTTCATTTTTTTCAAGCCAATTTGACTTTGGTGTTCTGATTCCAGCAACAAATTTTTCATTCTCATATGAGACCTGCGGGGTCGTCTTCTTCGGTCAAGTTTAAATCAACTCTAATGGGTCTCATAGCTCCATATCCACATATCTAATAGACCCTTTTTAACGAGATTAATATGTGCTGTGAAAAAAATGTTACCACGAATTTACCTAGGCAAAGTTTTTTTTTAAAAAGTAGAATAAGTTTTCACTAGATTTTTGTTTAATCGGATTGGATACACTGATACTACAAGCATACTTTTAAAACAAAAAATAAAGTTTTATTTTATTCACTTGAAAGGCAGAGTTACAGAAAGAGAGGGGAAGAGAGAGAGAAATTTTCCATCCCCTGGTTCACTCTCCAAATGGCCACAATGCTCAAGGCTGGGCCAAGCCACAGCCAGGAGCCAGAAGTTTCCTCCAGGTCTCCCATGCTATTGGGCCACCCTCTGCTACATTCCCAGGCATATTGGCAGGGAGCTGAATTAGAAGTAGAGCAGCCAGGACTCAAACCAGCACCTAAATGGGGTGCCATCATCAGAGGCTGCGTCTTTACCCACTATGCTACAACATCGGCCCCCAAGCATACTTTATCAAGCAAGCTAGTTATGAAAAATAGCTTTCAAAACAATTTTTAAAATTTCTGTTGTTTAGGAAATAATCATCAGGCTATTTTTCTTATCCTAGAGTGTTTTTTTTTTTTTAATAAAAAAGTCTCAGGCATAGTCCACAGTGGTTAACAACTCCTGAAACTTGATTATCTATGCCATTTGCTTATTTAATTAAAATGGTCTAACCCATCCATACAAACAGAGTCATACTGATTTATTTTTAATAGCAGAATTACAAGGGTTCTAAGTCCACAGGCTTAACTGCAGGGATGGACAGTCTTCCAAAAGTTAAAGTTTCCACAGGTTCCAAAATATACCCACAGCGTGGCTTATCTGATAGGGTGGGCAGAACAGACCCTTCTCATGCGTGTATGCTCCAGGTAAAAGTATCACTATTTAAGTGAGTCTCAGTCCTAGAAAACCCGGAGTCCATGCACATCAAATTGGAGAAATCAGAAAAGGGCAACCTTTTATGACTAACAAATCACCATAAATTCAGCAGCACAACACAACACCCATTTACTAAACTCACAGTCCCATAGGGCAAAGCTCTGTCTGGTATGGCTGTGTTCTCTGCTCATGGCTGAAATCACAGTAGTGTGTGGACTGAGTTCTTGTGTGGAGGCTCCAAGCTGTTCATTCTGCTTCCAAAACATTCAGGCCATGGGCCAAATTCAGTTCCTTGCAGTTGTAGAACTGTGCACCTTGCTGGCTCTCAGCCAGGACTGCTCTCCCCAGCTCAAGGTCACACACGTTCCTTGGCACACGGCCCCCTTCATGCTCAGGCCAGCAAGGGTGTGTCGAGCCCTTACTGTGTCTGAATCATGGATTTCCTCCAGACTCAGATTCGAAGGGCCGTGTGATTAGATCATCTCCCCACTGTCGACTGGTTTAGTTGTTTCATCATATCTCAGCAGCACCTAGATTAGCTTTCACGGAATAACTGGGAGAAGGTGTGTGTATCCTGGGACCAGGAATCTTGAGAGCCGCCTTGGAACTCCACCCATCACATCAACAGAGACTATGGGTCCTCAGCTCCAACCACAGGGGCCTTCTGCCTTTCTCCGGGAACCCTGGGTCGTCGGCTCAGCGTGGATGGGCCTGAGTCTCTCTTAGCATCCCACCACCAGAGTGGTGAGGAAATCCAGCCAGATCTTCTCGTTTCTTTCTCCATATCGAAATACCCGCAACAAAAACCCCCCTCATCACCTCATCATCAGTGCTGTACGCCCAGTGCCAACTTAGTTCATGCAGAACTGAAAAACATTTCTTCTTACCACTCCCTCCACTGTTCCCCTACCCCATACTACTGGCCATAAACAGCAACACCAAAGTCCTTAGAGCTGCGTTTCTATCTTAGCTAAATCCAGACGTGTGTGCTCCTCAAACAGGTATGCAGTTCCTCAGTCTCAAAACTGACATCCACATCAGTACTCGCTTCAGCCTCGTCCCCTAGAATGACCCATGTCCCTTAGGGACTGTCAAATTCACAAGTTTGCCATATTGGCTATTGAAAATTACACTACCCTCTTTAAAAAGGGGGGAGGAGCAGCGTCCTGGCACACTAGGTTAATCCTCTGCCTGCAGTGCCGGCATCCCATAAGGGTGCCGGTTCAAGTCCCAGCTGCTCCTCTTCCAATCCAGCTCTCTGCTGTGGCCTGGGAGAGCGGTGGAGGATGGCCCAAGTGCTTGGGCCCCTGTACCTGCGTGGGAGACCAGGAAGAGGCACCTGGCTCCTGGCTTCGGATCAGCGCAGCTCCGGCCGTTGCGGCCAACTGGGAAGTGAACCAGTGGAAGGAAGACCTTTCTCTCTGTCTCTCCCTCTCACTGTCTGTAACTCTACCTGTCAAATAAATAAATAAAAATCTTTTTAAAAATAAAAAAAACTACACTACCCTTCCAATATGAATTACGTGTATTAGTCCCCTCTTGCTGCATCCTTGGCTCATGTTTCCTTCCTTGCATCACTCCGATCTTGGCTACTATCACTTGGTTCCCTCTGACCCTCCTTTCTCCTACATATAAGGACCCCTGAGATTATAACGAGCCCATGTGGATAATCCAGAATAATCCTCCTATCTCAAGACCCTAGATGTAATCACATCTGCTAAGCCCCTTTTGCCTCTGAGGTAACATATTCCCCAGTTTCAGATGTGGACATCTTTGGGGAGTCAGTTTTGGCCTACCACACTCCTATTTGTTCAGAACAGTCTTTTGTATCCCAGTAAATACTAAATAAATGAGCAATAAGCAGTCATATCCTGGGGCCAGCATTGTGGCATAAAAGGTTAAGCTTCCACCTGCAGTGCCATCATCCCATTTGGATGCTGGTTAAAATCCCAGCCTCTCCACTTCCAATCCAGCTCCCTGCTAACATGCCCAGGAAAGCAGTGGAAGATGGCCTAAGTGCTTGGGACCCAGCACCCATGTAGGAGACCCAAAAGAAGCTCTTGACTCCTGAATTCAGCCTAGCCCAGGCCCAGCTGTTGCAGCCATTTGTGGAATGAACCAGCAATGGAAGAGCTAGCTCGCTCTCTCTCTCTCTCTCTCTCTCTCTCTCTCTGCCTTTCAAATACAAAAATAAATTTAAAAAAATAAAAGTTACGTACTGAAATTCTACATTCGGGCAAAGACACAATTATCAAAATTATCAATCTCATTCCAACCATTTCTAGTTAGGGACTATCACCTGGAACAAATGAATTGCACACATTTTATTGTCTGAGCAAAAAAAAATGATAAGGGGCAATTTCTCTTTATCTTGAAGCTGTTGTACCCTTGCACCATTCCAGTCCACGTCTTCCAAAGCTGTTCTCATATTTAGCTTCTATTTTGCCCTAAAGATATTTGTGCTTCAATTTACTTTTAAATGCAGTGAGTACAAGACAGCCATGAACCGTAGAATGGCTGGAGAAACTGGTGAAGAAAGCAGTGCAAAAAAAAAAAAAGAAAAAGAAAAAAGAAAAAGAAAAAGAAAAAAAAAGAAAAGATGAAGAAGAAGTACAATAAGACTCCATTGCATTACATTTTATGTGCAAATTCTATCTATGTGCCTTACAATGGTTGTTTATTAGCTATTTAATCTAGCTTGCATTATCCAATTGATTTATTTCTCTCTCTCAGAAAATTGAGCACCTTGGGGGAGGAAGGAATTCATTGCAATTAACGGAAATATTTTTCATGTAACAGCTTTTTACTTAATATCAGGGTTTTCAGAAAAGAATTTGAGTTGATATAAGAGGGTTAGGTGTGTTTGCTTTTAGGCGACTGAGCAGCCCATACAGGTGGTTCACCCAGAACAAAAGAACTCTCTTCTTCAGAAAGGAGTTCTGACGCCTCCACTGATCTAGACAACTGCTGGCATTTGTTAAATGACAGGTTTTCCAACTCCTACCCATCAAGACTTCAAAATTCCTAGGGTTGAATTTCAACCAGAGCACCCTGTTGTGGTTATAAAATATGTGCATGGAGTTCAGTTTTGATTAAACCCCTTTCTGTATCACAGGCTCCGAATAAGCCTTCTGCTGAATGGTCAGATGAATGAGCACGAAGCAAAGGCCGGTTTTAGGCATGGCATTCCAGCAAAAGCAATCTACTGCCAGTGCTCCAGGATCCTGTGATCAGGAAAGGAAAATTACATGCTAGGAGTCAGGAGCCCCTATT
Organism: Oryctolagus cuniculus; assembly: GCF_964237555.1. NCBI lineage: Eukaryota > Metazoa > Chordata > Mammalia > Lagomorpha > Leporidae > Oryctolagus > Oryctolagus cuniculus. Next base: position 57,579,710 of record NC_091445.1, read on the forward strand.
CACCTCTCTCTAACCACATGAAGAGAAGTTCCTCGGTGGTACCATAATATAGTGGTGGAACAGCATGATTCTACTTTTTGGTGTCATGGGTTGAAATCAACTTTAGAAAATAAAGCTCAGCTCCTTCTGTGATTTTTTTAAAAAGAGTTCTGCAGATATTTTCAGGAACTTTGTCATGCTCAAATTTTAACTAAACTCATTGATTGTTTCGATCAGCTCTTAACAAACTAGAACTGGTCTGGGAGCCACCATATATACATAATCCTTACATACCTCTTTAAACTCTGAGAATGACCTTGGGAGTGTCAGATGCCCCTTTGCATCATCACTTGCAGCACTAACTGGGGGAGGCCACATTCACATCTCTAATGCACCTGCCCCCAGAAGGTATCTCTACTTTTTGAGTTCCATCACCCCAAGAAGATAATGAAGTTTTCTGGCCAGGCTTGTTGGTAAAAAAGGCCATACAGACAATACAGACAAGAAGAGGAGGAGGGGAAATGGGGAGGAAGAGAGGGGGAGGAAGAAAGTCACTGTTACCACCCAAGGAGTCATGTGATCCATGATACTATGAGGATTTGCTAAGCTTTTTCCTAGACCCCTAAGAAGTCAAAGCCCTTTGTACCAGGAGCCCTATGTTAAGGCATGAATCAAATGACTTCAGATTTCTACCATAACTCCCCCACCCTCTGCCTATCAGCCCTCAGCCATGAGAAGACAATGGTTTGCCACCGATTGTTATTTCTGGGAACTCTACTTGTGTTCCCAAGACCAAGGGCTAGGTGAGAAAAAGAGGATGAATACTAGGTCAGAGCACATGCGTGATTGTGTCTTTATGTGCGCGCACACACACATAAGCCTTAAGAACCATTCCCACTACATTTCACAAAAGAGATTCTGAATCCCACATTTATTGTCTCAAGACTCCAACCACCAAGGCATAAGCTTTCACACACTCTCCCTCACAACAGCTGCTCTGCAAAGTCTCTAGAAACTTTGCATGTTATTTGTCCTTCTCCTGTCTCTTGTCTATAAAACCTAGTTCCCTTTGTCCTGGGGTGTCACATTTCCCCTTAGAGCCTGGGAATTCTTGCAGAATCTGCAAAGCCACTATCTAGAGCACAGCGCTCCATGTTCTCAGGGCACTTACTCAGAGACACTGACTTCTTTAGTACACACTGTCTATTAACACATGCCATCGCAGCATGTAGTACACATGTGCATGCACACACACGTACAGACCTGTGATTAGTTTTTCCTCACTTAATCTGTATAAAAGTAACATAGGTAGGTTGTAAGAAAAAAATCAAATAATAGAGAATAATTGATGATGGAAAGAAACAGTCTCTTACTTACCTCTAGTGCCTGCCTCTCCTAACTTAACTGTGTCTATCTTTCAATTTTTATACTTGTTACCTTTAAAATACTAAATAACATGCAGATGAGACTGCTGAATTTATATTTAGCTTATTGTCTCCCAGAAATTAAAGATGAGGATTTAATTAACTCCTTCAACCATCCTCTCCTCCCCACCACCTTCTTCCTTAACACAGTTGATATACTATCACTTTTATTTCTTTGCTTGCTTATCTTTAATTACTTTGAATAATATACTGACGCCTCAATTTCTTTCTTACGTAGCAGGTTCAATTTTCTCAAGCCATGTTCTTAGGAGTAAAAAGGATTCGCTTTCTTTATTTTCTGTAACTGAAAGACCACAGTTCACCAGCTGGCAGAAACCTTAATCATTGTTGATTCCAAGCAATCTCCGTCATTTTACATCTAAACCATATAAAGACAAATTTAATTCCTTCCTCCACACCCGCTGTTCCAGGGATGGCAATTCATTTCCAGGGGATTTATCTGGCACCAGAGCACTGGTGTCAGAAGTACAGAAGTGGCCGGCGCCGCGGCTCACTAGGCTAATCCTCCGCCTAGCAGCGCCGGCACACCGGGTTCTAGTCCCGGTCGGGGTGCCGGATTCTGTCCCGGTTGCCCCTCTTCCAGGCCAGCCCTCTGCTGTGGCCAGGGAGTGCAGTGGAGGATGGCCCAGGTGCTTGGGCCCTGCACCCCATGGGAGACCAGGAAAAGCACCTGGCTCCTGGCTCCTGCCATCGGATCAGCGCGGTGCGCCGGCCGCAGCGCGCCAGCCGCGGCGGCCATTGGAGGGTGAACCAACGGCAAAAGGAAGACCTTTCTCTCTGTCTCTCTCTCACTGTCCACTCTGCCTGTCATAAAAAAAAAAAAAAAAAAAAAAAAAAGAAGTACAGAAGTACCGTCTACCATTGACCTCTACCCTACTTGACATCTCCTGATCTTTAGCCATCAGCACCTCTGTGGACATCCACTGAGCTGTTCAAGGCACCACCTTGTACTCCGGCTATGTGTTCATGTGGTCTGCACCATCTGACCAGACATCCTTGTCAAGTCTGCTAGCCACCTTAACCCTCTGAGCCCCTATTAGGGGTGTAAACAACGTCCCACTCTCTTCTGGGACTGTGAGGGACACAGAGACCTCCGCAGGGCTGTCTGAGGCTCTCTGTGCCTTGGCCAGTCTCAGTACCATCCCCAGTGGAGAGCTACGGCACCCTTCTGCTATGGACACTGCTGTGGGGCCTGCTGCCTTCCAGAAAGAACACTGCTCCTTCCTCCTCTTATGCTTTTAAAATCTACCCCTCCCACCCCGGATTGCTTTCCCTTCAACACTCCCATCTTCAGGCAAACCTCTTTGCCTGATCCCTTCAGAGAAGTTCCTCTGGATCCTCAATACCTCAGTACGAAGCTTTCAGAATTCAATGACATATTTCTTTCTCTCAAAAATCAACTGAGTTTCAAGACAAGAATTGCAAAAACATCCTTAGAATCTCAAAAGCCAACAAGTTAATTGATGCATGTAACTATGCCGGCCTCCTCTAGGTCATAAGGTTCAGCTTAACATAGTATCGTTAACAGGGAAAGAAAAATCTCTGGATTAAAAACACCAAAAAAAGGTAGGAGAACGTGGGGAATTGCCGAATACTCCCTTAGCTCGGGTTCAGTGACAGAAGTCAGCGCTTCAGTTCTACTCTGTGTAAAGTATTGCTATTAGCATCCCTGTCCTTAACATCTCCTTTGCTCCTTCTTTTATGTTATTAATCAGTTACTTTTCAGTCTCAATCAACTGCTTGGCTTAAAATATCTTAAACAAACATAGTCTTATTTACTCAAATATCAGTAAGTCCAGAGACAGGCAATCCTTAAGATAGAATAGATAATAATGTTATCAAAGACAAAGACTGTCATCTCTCTGGGCCATTCTTGGTATGTTAGCATGTTGTTCCATGGTTGCAAGATGACTGTGGTTCCAGGAATTACACGAGTGATCTAGGCAGGCCGAATGGAGACGAGAAGGGAACACAAACACAGGAGCCAGCTGCTTCTGTTTCCTTTATCAATAAAGCAGATGGTGTATCATATGGCTACCACCAGCTGTGTAGATGACTAGGTAAGTGTCTATATTTACAGCCTTTATAGTAAAGACAGAAGACCGTGAAGGAGGTTGAAGGTACTCATTGAGTAATGCAATTGATGGTGTTTGCCAAAGTCCTACCTTGGGCTTCTCAATATCCATCCAAGTGTACACTGTTGAAACCCATGTCACCCTGTCACCAGCAAACTCAGAGACCACAGCACTCACGCAGCAATTGCATCAAGCTTGTAGTCCACAGTCCCTGAGCAACGGTCCATCCTCTCTGCCAGACACAGATGGTTCTCCTTGGGGCCAGAGAACCTGCAGCCAAGAAAAAGTACACACGATATACAATGGAGGAGAAGAAACAGAATTGAAAAAGAATTAATTTGAAAACAAAACAAAGGCCGGCACCGCGGCTCACTAGGCTAATCCTCCGCCTTGCGGCGCCGGCACACCGGGTTCTAGTCCTGGTCGGGGCGCCGGATTCTGTCCCGGTTGCCCCTCTTCCAGGCCAGCTCTCTGCTGTGGCCAGGGAGTGCAGTGGAGGATGGCCCAGGTGCTTGGGCCCTGCACCCCATGGGAGACCAGGAGAAGCACCTGGCTCCTGGCTCCTGCCATCGGATCAGCGTGGTGCGCCGGCTGCAGCGGCCATTGGAGGGTGAACCAACGGAAAAGGAAGACCTTTCTCTCTGTCTCTCTCTCTCTCACTGTCCACTCTGCCTGTCAAAAAAAAAAAAAAGAATGAAAACAAAACAAAAAACCAGTAAAACCAAAACAAGACAAAACCCATCCATCTAGGAAAGGCAGAATGAGAAGTTTACAGAGGTTACTGCTCCATTCAGACATCAAATCCCATTAGAGAAAGGCTCCCTGGGTGAGGCTCCCTGGGTCCTTCTGCTGTCCCTGGCTCTGCTCCCTAGAAAACTCATTCTTTTTTTTTTTTTTTTTTTTTTTTTTTTTTTTTTTTTTTACAGGCAGAGTTAGACGGTGAGAGAGAGAGAAAGAAAGAGAGAAAGGTCTTCCTTTTCCATTGGTTCACCCCCCCAAATGGCCGCTACGGCATGCTGCGCTAATCCGAAGCCAGGAGCCAGGTGCTTCCTCCTGGTCTCCCATGTGGGTGCAGGGCCCAAGCACTTGGGCCATCCTCCACTGCCTTCCTGGGCCACAGCAGAGAGCTGGACTGGAAGAGGAGCAACTGGGACAGAATCCGGCGCCCCAACCAGGACTAGAACCCGGGGTGCCGGCACCGCAGGCAGAGAATTAGCCAAGTGAGCCACAGCACCAGCCAAAAAACTCATTCTTGACCATTACCTTCCATGATGATTTTCATTTCATATTTAACAGCAGAAGATGAGGTGACAGATGTGGCTTTCCTCTGCTGATGTGTGAATAATCTATAGTCCAGAAGGCCCTCCCCCTGAAGGAATTCTGATTGGAAAGCCTATTGGCCTGGACAAGACATGTCAATGACAGTTTCGCTTTTTGAGTGTTTACTTTATAATGCTGCAGAATGAAAGAAGGGCCAACTCCTGTTTGACTGCAGGACTACCATGGACATCAACGCTCTGCTGGGACCTCACATTTTTCTCTGAGTTCATACAGCAGTGCCCCCTTACCCACAGGTTCACCTTTCACAAGTTCAGTTAAACACAGTAAATGTGGTCCAAAACACTAAGTGGAAATTTCTAGAAATACACTATTAATAAGGTTTAAATAAGATTTATTTGTCTACTGTTGCAGTTGTCCTACTTTAATTTGTTGTTGTTAACCTCTTAAGAGGGCCTAATTTGAGAATTAAACATTATCTTAGGTATGTATGTTTAGGAATAAACATGGTGTATATAAGATTTAGTGCTATCTGTAATTCCAAGCATCTGCTGGGGAGTTAAGAGTGTACCCCCATGGATTAGGGGCATCTGCTATATTCTACTCCTCATATATAGCTGTGGAGCCTAAATAGGCACCTGTTCCTTAAGACTGCCCTTGTTTGTAGCCCTCACTCCTGTCTAATGCCATGGTTTGATGTAGAGCCTGCAGTCTCTAAGATTCTGGGCTCCTTCCCTTCTACATATTCTCATTCTCTTCCTATTCCCCAGAAATTCACTGAACTTTCTTATCCACAGGTGATCTACTTTCCTTGCCCTTATCCTGGCCTTTACACTATAGGTTAACTACTTCTTTTGTCTTAGTCTGTTTTCTGTGCTATGAAAAAATACCTGAGACTGTGTAGTTTTTAAAAAATGGAAGTTCGGGGACTGGCGCTGTGGTGCGGTGGGTTATAGCCGCGGCCTGCAATGCCAGCATCCCATATAGGTGCCCGTTCGGGTCCCAGCTGCTCCACTTCCGATCCAGCTCTCTGCTATGGCCTGGGAAAGCAGTGGAAGACGGCCCAGTCCTTTGGCCTCTGCGACCACAGGGGAGAAGCTCCTGGCTCCTGGCTTCAGATCAGCTCAGCTCTGGCTGTTGCATTCATTTGGGGAGTGAACCAGCAGATGGAAGACCTCTCTCTCTCTCTGGCTCTACCTCTCTCTGTAACTGTCTTTCAAATAAATAAAATAAATCTTTAAAAAAAAAAAAAGTTCATTCTGCTCACAATTCTAGAGGCTGAGCAGTCCAAGGCATGGCATATGCTGGGCAGCAAGCAGGGATCTTGTTGCAGGGTAACACAGTGCACAGCACCACGTGGCAAGCCAGAACAAGCACCTCGTCTCTTCTTGTAAAGTTACGAATGCTCTCTTGAGGCCTCCATCCTCATGATCTCATCTAATACCAAATACTTCCCAGAGGCCTCACCTCCAAATATCATTAACATCAAAACTTGGAGACTTTGAGTTTTCAATATACAAGTTTTGGGGAATGTATTCAAACCACAGCAACTTTTTTTGGCTCCAGTTGTATGTGGGGACTGTCTGAAGGCAGATGTATTCTCAATCTCCCATTTTCAAACCAATACATGAACTTCATAGAGTATGTCCTGCTATATATCCCACACTAACTAGCAACATCAAACTGAGGATGCGGTCCAAGTCAAAAGTAGGATTGGGACTCAGTTTACCAAAACTCCAGAAGCTTGGATGTATCATATTTTTCTTCCTGTGAGTTGGCAGGAAGGGGTTGAAGGCATCTGTCTTTATGTCACAGCTATGGGCAGGATTAGGCAGTTTTGTCACTAAGGCCTGGGTGAACTCAAGAAAGAAAACAATGGATATGTACACAATGCTGTCCACAATCTGTGTAATTTATCTCCAACAGCTAACCTATCAGTCATTCTCTTTCATTACTTTTTAATCCAGTTACACAGTTTCATGCCTGCCTGTAAAACAATACAAGGATCTGTAGAGGAGGAACAGAATTGAAGTAGTCTATGGAGTTTATAAATCCAGCCCTTGTGATTGGAACAGAGTTTGACAAATGGGTCTCCTGGAAACTCCTTCTTTCATTAGCAATGTTCCCATGGCAACATGAAGAGCGGGTCTGATTTTAGGAGAAACTAATCTCTAAATTTGAATTCCCGTGATACCTAGATAAAGAGAGGAGATAAGAGAGACTTTCCGCATAATTATATTTTAAGTTTCTAGGACTGTAATCTGTGTATTGTTCCAGCTTCCGACTTCCATCTCACAAAGGTAACTGGGAAGGGGTCTGAATGTTGGACGCAGATCCTGGCTCATCATGGTCAGAGAATGTCACAGATTGTCCAAAACTCCACAGGACGCCTGAGGGGAAAAACAAAGGTGCTGCCGGCAACTGGGGGTGAACTGTTTAACCTCCTGCTACGGCAAAGTACCCAGCAACAGTAGAGAGTTGGAAGGCACAGCTGGCAGCCTAGAAACCTCTGATCACTCCCACCCTGGGAAGCCAGGCCTCAAGCATATAGAGCAAATTACATTCCCTCCTTCCTGCAATGAAATCTAAAAGTTATTCATTCTTTTTTAAATTTATGTGTTTATTTATTTGAGAGGTAAAGTTACAGAGAGGGAGAGACAGAGAGAAAGGTCTTCCATCTGCTGGTTCACTCCCCAAATGGCCACAACAGCCTGAGCCAAGAGCTTCTTCCGGGTCTCCCACACAGGTGCAGGAGCCCAAGCACTTGGGCCACCTATTGCTTTGCTAGGCCATTGCGGAGAGCTGAGCTGGAAGAGAATCAGGTGGGATTTGAACTGGCACACATAAGAGATGCCAGTGCCACAGGTGGCAGCTTTACCTGCTACGCCACAGTGCCAGCCTCTTCATTTATATTTTATTTGAGAGACAGAGAAAGAGAGAGAAAGTGCCCATCTGCTGGTTTAGTCCCCAGTTGCCTCTAATAGCCCAGACTGGGCCACATCACAGCCAAGAGCCTAGCACTTGATCCAAGTCTCTCACATGGGTGGCAGAGATTCAGTACTAACTGTTGCCCCAGGGGGCAGCCACTGCCAGTTCTTCTAGCCATTCCACATTTGCTTTGCATCACCTGCCACCCACCCCCACACACACACACCCACCCCACCAGCTCTGACCTTACTGGCTGCCTTCCCCTACAGAAGTCTAGCTTCTCCGGTCACTGCTGTGCTTTATATCTTACGTGAAACACTCTCAGTGGGAAACTATGTCACGTTTGCTTTCCTGTCTCTATAAACACCCACATGTATGCATGGTAAGTAAAGTTTTAACAAAACTCCTGTGAGAACTGTACAGATGCAATACCAAGTGAAGACTTTTCCTTTAAACCAGCCCCTGAAAACGTTTCCCGGGTGGCCAGATTGTAAAGCTCTCCAGGTGAGAGTGAGCAACTACTTATTTGCAAGGTAGCACTGGGCACTTATTCCCCTATAGACCCCCGATGGCACATACTTATCTCATTACTCTTTAATGGGTAATAAGACCCGTCTAAAAGAGAAAAGACCCCACAGGAGGAAATTCTGCATGAGACTGTCACAAAGCAACTTAGGCAGAAAATAACAGACTATTAGTGAAACGCCAAACTGGAAAATAAGCACCTGAACACAGTATTTGCAGTGTAAGATGGAGAGGTACAGGGAACTGTTTAAGCTCTAATCCATTTGAAAAAGAACACCAGAAATATCCAAAACAAGGCTGGAGACCCATTAGAGTTTGCCAAGTGCTTGCTTTCAATTAGTTGAAGTATTTTCTGCTCAAGCTTAGATTTTTTTTGTTGCAGATTCTCATAATTATTTCAGTTTTCCCAGCAACTAATAATTCTTCTTAAGCAATGTGTGTGTTTGTGTGTTTTCTGTACAAAGAAGAACTGGTTGGTAGTTCATGACCCTGCTTATACATGGTCAAGATGGCAACAGCCCATTCCTGGAAGGTCCCTGCTAACTGCTGCTTTGGTTGCCTTTTCACACCTGCAATACAAACTGTTCAGTCAGCTAAAATGCATAACAAGTGACCTGGTGCAAATTACAGGAATTTGCAGGACAAGGTCCAGAAAGCACTCGGCCGAATGCCTGTGCACTTCTATTAGACAACCCACAGATTCTTCTGGGAACAGGCCAGGGGCCCCTCTGACAGTGAGCATTTCTGAGCCAGGGCATCTTCCAGCCCATCTCAAAGTACAATGAGAGCATTACTTGAGAAGTGAGTCACTTCCAGGGCTGAGGAGTGGCTGTGTTTTTAATTTGTCTATTGAACTCCAGTCACGATGAGTAATCATCCTATGGAAAATATCAGTGCTTCAGCAAAATGTCAATACCTGAAGCAGAGAGAGTAGTTCATGGGTTTTCTCACAGACTCAGGCGTGCCAGGTTTTCAACGGCAAAGTAAAAATGCCCACAGACCCTTTACAGCCATGATCATACAAAAGAACAGTGACATTCTGGCTCCCAGACTTTCTGTTTCCTGTTCCTGATTTCTCTGCTAACCACACTAAGATATAATCATAAATATGCTCTCGATTGCTAAGATGTATAAGAGAAAGGAAAATGGAGTCTCGTCGGCCTTTCATTTCCCATAATTGAATTCCTACTTGTACTGATGCTCTCAGCACAGGGAGACAGGGACCCGAAGCTTCCTGAACACTTAACTGTGTCTGACCGTATGTCCAAGGCTTCATGTATTTTATGGCCATTAATTCATACATCACCCCTGGAGATATGTGATTTACTTCAGCTTTACAGATAAAGAAGATATTTGGCTTTCCAAGGTCACAAAAAGAGTAAGTTCTGCATCATCTCTCTGACTTCAAAGACCACACTCCTCTCATGACCTTATTACTTGAACCAACCCAAAATATTATCTAAAATTGGTGAAATGGTGTTTTTTTTTTCTTTTTGACCCACCTTTGAGATGACCCTGTCATCGGCTGTGCTCTTGCAGATTACACTATGTTACATTAAGCCATGAACAATCAAAGGAACTCATTGTCTTGTTCTTTATTTTGTGTGTGTGTGCGAGCAGCTTGCCACTTTGTTTTATAGATTGAATCCAAGATTAATTCTCAGTCTATTTCTGAGATAACCCAAAATAATTTACAAGCTGCAGCACCACGTAAAACATGACATTTACATCAGAAATAGAACTGAGGTGGTCAAAAGGAACTAATCCATTCACCCAGTTACTCAACAAATCCATATTAACCTCCACATTCACCAGGCACTTCTCTGGGAGTCATTGTGGCAGGATCAAGATTAACCCATTATTACTCTCTAGTACTGCATAATACTCTGGTACTAAGGGGAATATGACAAAGTGGGCATTTTCTAATAAGTTAAAACTATAAATTTCACATGAGAAGTGTAAGATTCCTGGAAGAAAAAATAAAGTCATCCATATGGATCTTGATGGAAAGGGCACTCAGTAGCCTCGCAGGGAAAATCAAAACTACCAGTTTGCAAAGGACAAGACATGTTACTCAACTGGACAACTTTTCAATCGATCACCCATACACTTACGCTTTATAGGAATTAATGTCTTGGTCATCAAACAACATGGATCAATAACTGGCACAGAGAAGCATTTCTGAACCATCAGACAATAGTATACATTTTCTTTTTTTTTTTTTTTAAGATTTTTTATTTGAGAGGCCGCGTTACAGACAGTGAGAAGGAGGTCTCTATTTGAGAGGTAGAGTTATAGATAAAGAGATAGGTCTTCCATCCGCTGGTTCACTCCTCAAATAACTGCAAAGGCCAGAACTGGACTGATCTGAAGCCTGGAGCCAGCAGCTTCTTCTGGGTCTCTCACACGGGTACAGGGGCCCAAGTGCTTGGGCCATCTTCTACTGATTTCCCAGGCCACAGCAGAGAGCTAGATTGGAAGAGGAGCACCCGGGACCAGAACCCGTGCCCATAGGGATGCCAGTGCTGCAGGCAGAGGATTAACCTACTGAGCCACAGCACTGGCCCTGATAGTACACATTATCAACCCTCACATTATACTGGGGAAAATATCTCCACCCCAGAAAATTTGTTTCTCAAAAATGAATTCAATAAAAGATGATATCAAACATCTACTTTTAAAAATGCTATGGTACACTTTCAAAAGCCAGAAAATGCAGTAGGTATAAAATCCTCAACATGAAACACATACACTAGATACTATTTGTAGTTTGTGTTTTGTAGGGTTTGGTTGACAACTCAAGACAAAGAAAGAGAATGAAACTACGTATAAAGGCACCATTCATTTCCTTGCACATCTTGATTATTACAATTTCCTTTCTGACTCTGCCCACTTTTTCCTAACTTGCAGGTGAGGAGAGGTAGAATATATCTTAGTTCCTTCAGAAAGTGCAGGAAAATACTATAGGACAGAAGTAATACAATGGCAACATGAGGTCTGTGGGAGTACCTAGGAAAGTCAGTTTTCGATTCTCTTCTTCTTAAAACATGACCATCTTTCTTGACCTCTTCCTATTTGATATTCTGCAAAAACATGGCATTTTTGACAACCCCATTATTTTTGAAACTCTGTCTTTACAACTTTCAGGAGACAAGTGCTCTAGTGCTGTAGTGATTATCTGCTTCCCTTTTCAACCCCTCCACTCCCACTTGTCCTGGTTTGTCTCAAAAATACCTGGACTGTTACGCCCCAGTGCCCTTGACTAAAGCAAAGACATTTGACCCTCTACCCTGCTCAATCTAGACTCCTCTGAAGGAAACTTATTCATTCTTATAGTAGGAAAACTCCCTTTCACAGAGCTGCAGCTCAGACTGTGTCATCAGAGCTGCCGGGAGATACTTACTAGGCTTCTCTGCAGCCTCTCATGGCAGAAACGGTGCACATTTTCCTATCCTGTGTGCCTCAGCCTCCACATCATGCCATCGCGGCTCTTCTAGATAGGCAAATTGTTTGCCCGTGGAAGATCGTGAACCTCTTTGAAAATCCAATAGTGACACCATGTCTCTGTGGTGATCATGAGTACCCAGATCCCCCAGCTGCCATGCCTGGAGATAGAGCTGCTGCACTTGCACCCAGTCACAGGTGGTTCCCACACAACAACTGAACACAACAGGAATAATAAACACAGCCATTTCTGGAAGACTAGGGCCTCCTCTGATGGGCACTTTGGCTTGATGCTACTGCCTGAATGGCCCCTCCAGAACTCGTGTTGAAATGTAATTGTCATGATGACAGTATACTGGTCATCAGGGCTGGTAAAAGATTAAGGCCTTTATTGTGGGAATAGATCAGTTATCCCAGGAGTGGGTCCCTGATTCAAAGGACAGGTTCCTCTGTCTGTCTCCCACATGCTCACTTACCCTTCAGCCATGCAACACAGCACAGTGGCCCTTGCCAAATGCCAGCATCATTCTGTTGGAGTTACCAGCCTCTGTAAATGTGAGCCCAATAAACTTTTGTTGATGATAAATTACCTAGTCTGTGATATTCTTTCATAAATGCAGAAAACAGACTAAGACTCTATAAGATTTCCTAATGGCTTGGCTGAAAATTCCATACATGACACAGGATTCTAAGAAACATCCACCAAAACTCCCTCCCTTCCTTCCTCCCCCTCTGTGAAGGCTTTCTAGCTCCATCCCCATTATCTCCCACAGGCGTTTCCCCTAAGACATCTCTGCTTATTGAGGGATTCAGACTAACAGGATCCTCTCCTCAGTTAAAGTCACCCAAACACTTCCATAAAGTTGGACCCACAACTGTGGATGTTCATATAGCCCCTTAGTCCATGCATGGGTCTCATCCTACATTTGATATTTAACATGATTTTGTCATTCATCTTTCTGCTTGCAAATGTCTCCCTCCCAGGCCATTTTTCATAGTCCTTCCAGAATTTTTTCTGAAAAGAAACAAAACTTCTTGGCATCACTCTCCTGTGTATAAACTGCCAAGTGCTTGACATCACTTATATGCAGGTTCACTGAGCGGGGCTCTCTTTGCTTTGCCAACTTTGCTCCTTTCCACACTCATCCCCCCCTTCACCCACAAAGAGTTTCTTGTCACTCTCATGTTGCTCCTATATCATAAGGTGACCTATTCTACCAGTCAAAAAATATCCTTCTTCTTTTAGCTCCAGTTTCAATGCTGTTTCCTTCAAGTCTTCTTTCTATCTTTATCTCAGTGTTCATCATAAATGGGTTTTATAAGGAGCCTGCCACAGTACATTGCAGATTCCACAGAAGACTATTTATTAATCATTCCCTCACCCACAGGGCAGTGCATTTCCCACAGTAAGTGCTCAGTAAGTAGTCATTGACTTGAGCGATACCCAAATGCATACAGAGTAGACTCGAAGTTTATCACACTGGCACTCAAGGGCCTCCATAATCATGCACCACACAGTATTTGCTCAAACCATGACAGAGCAATCTTCAACACATGAGTGATTTTGTGCTGACAAACTGACCACTACCCAACATCTGGTAATCAGCCTCAGAAAGCAGACCTTTCCCATCAGCCAAACTCATGAATGTGATACAGAAAATCAAAAGGACAGTTTACTGTCTTATACTAAGAAATTACTGTAGAGACTACATACTTGAAATGTTCATAATCAGTAATTACCTTTCTGTAGACAAATCTAAAAGGAACAAGTTATTGTCCAAAGGATACTTGGTAAGTATAGAAAAATTGGAATCATTAAATATTTAATAACATCATGTATTCATCTAGTTGAATATCTATTCGAGCTTCGAGCCTGGCATGTTCCCTAGGCCATGCTTTTACCAATGAGACCAGAAGACCAGAAATCATCTGGCTTAAAGTTCTTCCCTGACACAGCTTCGTGAGGCAATCAAATTTTGTCTGGCAGACTTCTAAGACTGACTAACCCTGATTGTTTTCTGTATGCTAATTTTATGAATTCTTCTGTCGTTGTTTTTTTCCAGTGTAATCCCCTGGGCCAAAACTACAGCCTGGCATTTAAAATGACCTTGGATAGCTATGCTCTGCCCACTCGGTATTGGTGACCCTATTTCCTCAAGTTCTTGGACTTGGACATCACTGTGGCTCCTTGTTACTCTCTAAGCATCTTCCACAGGGTTTCCATCATGAATGGTCTTCTATATTCTTCCTGAGAACACACCTCACTCCACTTTGCATGATATATACTTCCTATTTAGATACTCACTACCTTCCCCATCCCTATTCTTCCATGGCCTGCCCACACTTCAAGAATCAGATTGGACTGCAGTTCCTGGGTATTGCCTCCTCCAATCATTCCACCCCATTGGTGAATCCTCCCTTGGAACACTCATTCATACTGAATATCATGTATTGGTCATTTAAAAAAAAAGATTTATTTATTTATTTATTTGAAAGAGTTACACAGAGAGAGAAGGAGAGGCAGAGGGAGAGAGGGAGAGAGAGGGAGACAGAGAGGTCTTCCATCTGCTTGTTCAGAGGCAGAGAGAGAGAAAGAGAGGGAGAGAGAGAGAAAGAGAGAGAGAGGCCCATATGGGATGCCAGCACTGCAGACGGTGGCTTTACCCACTACACCACAGCATCGGCCTCATGTATTGGTCACTTTACCCTGTGCTGTGCTTTTTTTTTTTAACTCTATTGAGTGGGAATATCACATATCATCAGCTAAATTATGCCTTAAAAAGCAGCAGTTCAAATAAGTATCCTACAAGAGCACAGAGAAGGCAGGCCTTTCCAACATCCCCAGCCTGGACATTTCTTCCCTCATGACACTGTTCCTTCTTACCAAGTCCTCCAACCCTGTCACTCTGCTCACTGATTATGATCTGTTTTGCAAAGTCTACTGTTAACTCCTACGGGCCCCACCTCCTGCCTCCTCTCCCCCATTTCTCTCTTGCTCCATCCTCTAGCTTTTATTGCCACCTTGGAAGCCCTTATGGTCCTTCCCAATCATCTGCTTCCCATCACTCATCATTTCCACAAAGCACCCTTGCCATCAGGAACCTCAGCTCCAGGCTGTCCATCTTCCACCCGACTCCATGCTCTTGCTGACATGCTTCCCTGGGTGCACCTCACTCTCATCCCAAGCCCAGCTGAGGCAGAACCACCACTGAAGAGCTCACATTGATCACCGTAACTGTACCTCTGAAGCAGCAGAAAGTTACAAGGTGTCCAACTCCATTGTCTTTCAGGGGTGGTATCTGAGAGAATGCTTCTGGGTTCTGGCACCACATGGTCAACACCTCAGCCAGCACCAAAGAAGCCTCTGGCTAAGCGTTGTAATAGCAGAGATTCTCCAAAGCCAAGGCTAGAGGGATCAGGCCAAGGAGACTCCAATCACAGGAGCAGATTCTAGGACATGGAGAGTGTGAAACACTTTCCAGGACCAGGCGCTCTGCCTGCCATGAAGGACCAGGAGAAGCTCTGGGCATCCCTGATTCTCACCTGTCCATCCCCTGGAAGGAGTGTGACAGGGTCTCAAAGCCCCAGCTTCCTTCTACCTCCTCCTACTTCTCTGGCAGCCACGTTCAAGACTATGGACAAACAGAAAACAGGGGGGCCTCAAAGAAGATGCAGGGAGGAGAAAGGGAGACTCTGTAGACCACAGCATGGAGGAAAAGAAAGAGAAAAAAAAGGCAAGCTTGCCACTTCAGCCTTACTTACACCAGGAAATGCTCTCAGCCAAGCCTACTGTCTGAACAGCTCTACCCCTGAGAACCCAGACGTGGCTGAGTCAACAGGAAATCAACAGAAAACGGTCCTGTTTCTCATGTAGCCATGGGTCATCCCCAAGTGCAACTGGTATACTTCCTGATCTTTTCCTTGGGGAAACTGAGGCTGGAAGAGGGTGCCTCAAAGAAAGGCACACACTTAAAGCTGTAGTTCCCCTCTGAGACTTACTGACGCTTGTTGCTCAGACTTCCCAACAAGTACATGAGTCTGGTTTCTCCTTCAGATGGCGTTGCCAATGGCATCCACGGCTTTGAAATGGTCTTTTTTATTTTCATTTTAACTGAAAGGCAGAGAGCCAGAGACATCAGACAGAGGTGTTCATCCATTGGTTCACTCTTCAAAGGCCTACCACAGCCAGGACTAAGCCAACCAAAGCCAACAGCTAGGAACTACATCTGGGTCTCCTACATGGTTGTAGGGACCCAAGTACTTGAGGCCTGATCACTGCCTTCCAGGATGTGCGTTAAGAAGCTGGATCAGAAGTAGAATGGTCAGGCCTCTGATACAGGATGTGGGTGTCTCAAGCAGCATCCGTCTCAACTGCTGTGCAAAACACACCCCCATGTTTATTCATTTATCATTTTTTTTAAAAGAGGATGTATTACAAACTTCCCTGGAGTCACACAGCTAGTAAGAAGCCAGGACTAGAGCTTGGTTCAACCACTATACAATGCTATCTCAGTAATGGCCACAGAGAGTTTTTCTTTTTATTACTCTGCACCTACTTTAATGGAAACTTTTCAGAAATGAAGCATACATTTCCATAGATTCAGAAATAGAGAACATTCAACATTGTTGACTTGTTCCTATACCCAAGTCACTGAGCAAAAACAGTGATTCCCTTCCAGCAGCAGCTGTCATGGTGTCATCCCAATTTAACTCGTACCACTTCAAAAATGAACTCCTTTTGTCCCCGGGCCTTGACAAGGGGTAAGGACGAGAGGAGACACAGGGGCCTTAGTCTGCCTTCATTGTTTTCTTTACACTGACTGGCATCCCCTCTGATGTTCACAAATGCACACACATGGGCTTGCATATCTACATAGCTGGTTTCCACCCAGTACACTGCAAGTTCTATGCCCTAGTTGTGCACATACAGGCACATTCTTGCATGAACACATCTTGCCAAGAGGGTTGTGTGTCCTGAATTTTCTTGGTGGTTCTTTGTGCAGTTTCTTCCCTTATTCTTTTTAGTCATGTATGCAAGCCACATTGAGCTTCTGTGATCCAAGTTTTGTGATAAACCAGATGTTTACTTTCTATTTTATCCTACAGAAGGTAGTTAGATTAAATAAACCTTTTTCTTTTTCATATTATCCTTTTATTTTGAATCTATCTTTAATGCAAATCTGTTTTCTTCCACATGATATAATCTAACTGCTGAAATATTATGATTTTGAGCTTACAATATATTTTATGCTCAATTTTTAACACATATCATGTATGCCCTGGAAAAGAACAATTAGCCAGTTCTTGATTCAGAATTCTTATTATGAATACACAATATCTGATTCCTATGCAAAAATCAGGTTCCATGTCTAGAATTGCTTTTTTAATGCTGTGACTCTGGACTCCACACATTTCACTGGCTCCAAACACCTCTCTACTATTTTGAGACAGTCTCTTTCTCTTTCTATTCTAGTAGCTGTTTCCCAGCTGAAGAGCAAGAGAAATCAGACTTAGGTAATTGTTGGAAAACCTGGTCCAGAGGAGTCCATAAGACTGAGAGGGGAACTAAGGGATTACACGCATGGTTTTCCTGGGGGCAGTGCTTCCTAGGTGGAGCTCTGTGCAACCCGCTTCTATGTCAAATGGAAGACATGAGGTAGACATTTGGGATGCCACACTCTTTTGATAACCCCACAACATTCAAAGGGACAGAGACGAACTTTTGCTTGTTGGCAAAAGACTGGGACTCTTAAAAGTCGCCATTTATTTGAGATCTTTCCTTGATAAGACCCTTGCATTTCTGGGTATGCTAGTATCTTGACTGAGCAAAACCACACATGAACAAAAAGACACACACACACACACATACATATACATATATATATATATATATAAAACATACATTCAAACTTTACTCCAAGCTAGATCTCAGTCAGCAGAGTGATAAATGATTTCTTTCTGAGTCTCAGATAAGTTCTGGACTTACTAACGTGGCATTCCCATTCACTTAGGCAATGTTGGCCTAGGAAATTTCTCTCACATTTCTGTTTGTCTTGGTCGCCAAGAATATTTTGTCTTTCTTCACTGGTACTCTCTGAATGCAATGCAAGCCAGAGGCAAGGATTTCACTTGGGGTCCCTTCCTAAAATCTACAGCCCCCATTCATGACTACTGGAGGATAATCCTCACAGCCAGAGACTGATAGCCCAAATTTCTCCCAATTACATTCTGTAAACTCTTCTGCTTCAAAGGCCCTCCAGTTAATTAGTTATAGGGCCCTACTAAAATCATTTTTGGCAGATGTTGTCCAAAATGTAACTGGTTCAAATTCAATTATCTCATAAAACAGGTAAATTTATTTAGAAACTAAAGTAGATCTTCTAATTAATGCATCCTGGCAGTATCAAATTGCTTTGATCAAAACTGTGCTATGGATGGGAACAGCATTCCAGATTTATACGGTCATTCAGGGGAGCTAGTAACAACCACTCCACCAGTTTACAGGCCCAAAGCTGCGTCTCATGCTCCAAAGTGTAATATTTGCAAGGCTTGATGAATCATTTCCTCAAGTATCAGAAAAGCCCCAGAACAATTTCCTAGGAACAAGTCTAGCTTTCTGCATCTCCCCTCCACACACTAGTTGAATGGCTAACAATCCAAGTAGACCGCATACTCTGTAGGCTCACGTTTCATAAAACATTAAACTACCATCTGTTTACTTTTTATTTCCAAATGACATAGTTTCACCATCAATTGACATATTTTCTCTCTCTTTATATAAGACAGTATCCAAAAATGTAACACCAAATTATCAACTGGTCAATTCTCATCGAAACCCCAGGTTAAGAAAAGTGATGTCACTGGATATAATTACTTTTAGGCCGGCACTGCGGCTCACTAGGCTAATCCTCCGCCTGCGGCGTGGCACCCCGGGTTCTAGTCCTGGTCGGGGCACCGGATTCTGTCCCGGTTGCTCCTCTTCCAGTCCAGCTCTCTGCTGTGGCCCGGGAAGGTAGTGGAGGATGGCCCAGGTGCTTGGGCCCTGCATCCGCATGGGAGACCAGGAGGAAGCACCTGGCTCCTAGCTTTGGATCAGCACAGCGCACCGGCTGAGGCAGCCATTTTGGGGGTGAACCAACGGAAAAGGAAGACCTTTCTCTCTGTCTCTCTCTCTCTCACTGTCTAATTCTGCCTGTCAAAAAAAAATAATAATAAATAAATAAAATAATTACTTTTAAAATAGGAGAGGGGTAGACTTTGTGATGCAGCAGGTTAAGCCACTGCTTGAAATGCCAGCAACCCTTATCAGAGTGCAGGTTCAAGTCCTAGTCCCTCTTCTTCTGATCCAGCTTTCTGCTAATGCAACCTGGGAGGTAGCAAATGATGGCTCAAGTGCTTGGGTCCCTGCCCCTACATGGGAGACCTAAATGGAGTTCCAGGCTCCTGGTTTTGGCTTGGCTCAGCCTCCATCTGTTGTGAGCATTTGGGGGGTGATTTAGTAGTTGGATGGAGATTTCTCTCTCCCCCCCCCCCCCAGCCCAAGCTCTTTCAAACAGATAAAAATGAATATTTAGAAATACTAATAAAAGTATAATTTTTTCATATATGAGGGTACTTCAGAAAGTTCATAGAAAATATAAGTCAAAATAAATTTATTTTGGTACCAACAATTTTTAAAATCCATGCATAGTTTTTTTTCTAACAATACACATTTCCCATGACCCTATGGAAGCATGCTCAGATATATGACCCCATGTTACCTAAAGTCTATTCTTTGAACAAACTTGACACAGAACTGAACCATGTGACCTTGGCCTCTGTACAATTGCCTTCCCGGAGCTACACAGTAGGTGCTCAGCCTTTGGCTTTGATCAAAGGGCACTACAAGAAAAACCTCAGATACCAGATGTCACATTTACTGCAGGAATATTGCCTAAAGACATTGCCCTCTTGGTCACTCAATGTCCCCCTTTACGACCCTACTGTGAAAAGCACTTTGGTATCCATGCTAACACAATAGCTGCGCAGAGAAGCATAAACCTTGTTCAAATCACAGTTGTCACTTACTCTGGGCTGCAATAACGAGTAGGGTCTTCCAGTCCAGGTATCAGTATGACGGTGCCTGGAGGAGCTCCTTAACTCAGGACTTTATAGATGTATTAAAAAGACCAGTGGGAACGATATACTTTATACTATACAGTAAACTTGAACCTCACTCGGTTATGACGACTTGTAATTCCAGACAACACAGCTGTGGTATCAGCCACCATTCCTCAATCAGAGGCCCGTGGAATCCTTCTGTCTTCCACTTGCTCTTACTTGGCTCCCCTCCTGCTGATGAGCGTTTGTGTTCCACACCATTCCTGCCCCACCTGTGTCTGAGCTGCAATTTGCTTTCTGGTTTCAGGGCACACCTTCCGTGAGAATTTGCTGTGCCCTTGTTTGGGTTTGTGTCCCACTGCAGACTTCTGCGAGTGCCCTCTGCTAAGCTTCTCAGGAGCCCAGAGCCCGCAAGTGCTTCTGACTTCCCTCAGCACCCCCACACCTGCCCATCACTGAAGTAACAGCAGGGTTTACTTCTGCAGCTTTTGCCCGGCCCAGTACAACCTTTTCTGCTGAACTCCTCACTGGGCAGAAACGTGAGGCACTAAGACAGTCCCCAGTAAACTCTCTTACAAACAGCCTCCCTGGAGGCTGCAGCCTGAGAAGAATCCTGCTGCATACTTTTATTCCTATGGCAGCCTTGGGGCCCTCAGACTTGCTGTTGAATCCTGGCCTTGCTTCATCCTGCTGTGTGATCTCAGGCAAGCTAGACAACCTCTCTGTGCCTTGGTTTCTTCCTCTATAAATAGTGCTTACCTTGGTAAGTAAGAATTGCAAGTTACTGCTTTGCAAATGGAAGAAGGCAGAGAGGAGAGGAGGAGTGGAGGAGTGGAGGAGGGAGAAATGGGAAGGGTGGGAGGGAGGGAGAGAGAGAAGACACGATAGATATGTATGTATTTTCTCAGTATGTATTTTTTCCCCTTTGACTCTCAGGAAACTCAGAGATAAATTTTGTATTTGATTTGAGCAATAAAGTAGACAAAATCTTATGACCTATAATTTTGAATGTTTATTTCTCCAGGATCTTTTGTTCCCACTTTCACCTATCCCTAGATAGTAACTTTGAATCATATTTATGGTGCATTTCTAATCATACTTTAATCACTTTTAATCATATTTTTTGTGTGCATTTTTTATGTGGGTTTTCAGCTTTGCCTGAGGTTTGAGGACTGTCTGGAGACTTTTATGGAATGGGATGTGGTATGTCTATAAATACGTACATTTAGAGTTGTTGTAAGCCACCTAGTAACAGAATCTAGACAGCTGGCTAGCACCCTGTCTCACTTAATCCTCCCAGTGACCCTGAGAGACAGCGCTATGAACTCCATTACCAAGCGGAGGCAATTCAGCGTCCGGAGTGCTTTCCTCGGATCACTGAACCGCTCCCAAGAGTCATACCAGCAACCCAGGGCTTCTGAATCCCAACCCACAGCTTTTTCTTCTGCTACTGAACCGCCTCTCCAGAGTCAGTAGCCAACCAGGTTTGCTCTTGGCCCTGTCAAATAACTGATGACAGCAGCACACGATTCTTGGGCGCCTGTGTGTGACAGAGGTTTTGCATGCATTACCTCATTTTGTGTACCTCACAAGCCAATGACGTAGCAACTGTTAACGCCCTCCTTATAACCCATCAGCTAGGCAAAGCCAGGCTCCCTGGGACACAGGCCAGTGAGACCAGAACTGGGGACTGGACCCCTGGTGAGCTCAGCTCCAGGACTTGTGCTGTCAACCACGATGCTCCAAGGGCACCTGTTCTGTCGCCAAGGGACTCTTCAGGACAGGGGGAGTAGTGTTCAAAGATCTCTGGGCTTGTGTGATGTCGCCATGTGGCCACAGCTGAAGCAGAAAGCAGCAGCAGGCTGTCCCCACTTCCCTGACCTCTCCCCAAAAGGAAGGCGGCTCCGAGCAGGCAGTGGGATAGCCTTCACCACTCACCTGCCGTGTTCATTAAAGTCTTGGGCCTTTGTGATCTCCCTTGGATCAGTGCGAAAGGGTCACAGTCTCAGGCTTTGCGCCCCAGCCTGTTTTCTCCTTTAGGTCCAGCGTGGCTCTGCGATTTCTTGATGCTCTCTTTGCTGCCTGTTGTATTTTTGACAGACGTGGTGCTCACACACCAGCCACTGGCCCTTGGAAGCATCCTGGGGCTGTTTTTGGAAGTCTAATTATTACCTTGAAGTCTATCCTTTTTATCTTTTGCATTTATTCAGCGAGACTTTTACCTTAAGATATGCTTTTAGGTTACAGTAAACAAGGCTAACTATTTCTGGAAATATTCAAAGAAGGACTTGCCTTTCTTTTTCATCTTGAGAAGCATACCAATTCTTTTAATGTTAATAGGATTCTTTTATTGTCTGGGGTGGCTGTCTCGCTCCCTGACCAAAGCTCAGATCCCCCTTCTTTGTTGCTCTATGCTCCATTCCTAGCCACACCTGAGGGCTGTCCACGCTGGATGCCTTTATCTCAGCCAGCACCACAGCTTCGGGAAGACTTGTTTGTGTTTAGGTTCTTTCAATCATAAAATGAAGACAGTAATTACCCTTTTTACCTCTCAGGTTGTTGTGGGGATTAAATGAGATATCGTGCATTAATGTGCTTTGAAAGCCATATGTTGCCATAAAACTCTAAGTTCACCAGTGTGGTCCCTGGTGCACACTTCTGATAAAGGGCAGGTGCTGAAAGGATGTGCCTGCCTTAATTACAAAGGCATTTGGGTCTGTAGCTTCATTACCTGGAAGAAAAGCAGAAAATTCGGAAACTGTCGTATTGCCTGCCCATCATGAATCAAAGGCACTGGTCTGGAAGCTGAGGTTCTGGTGGCCAGCATCTCTATGCAAACCACTCCTGTCAAGTCTGCAGAGGCTCTGAGAGGAGCACAGTGCTTTGGGTGCATCTTCCTGCACAGTGGCGTTTTTCAATCTTAAAGCACAGGTTGGCAAACTATGGCCCTGGGGACCCAGCAGTTCACCGTCCATCTTTATGCACCTTGCAAGAATGGTTCTGAATAGTAGATGAAAATTAAAAGGATAATATTTTGTGACATGTGAAAATTGTAGGGGATTTAAATGGTTTCATCTGTAAAGTTTGTAATTTCTTCAAAATGTTTGCGAAAATTTGTTCTCTCTTGTTTTCTAAGTACTTCCATGATGTTCTTGATTTTGTCTTTCAGACCACAAAGGCTAGAATGTGCACTACCTGGCCCTTGTGTGTTGCTATAACAGGAGACATGAGAGTGGGTAATTTCAGAAAGGAAAGAGATTTGTTTTGGCTCCCAGTTCTGGAGGCCGAGAAGTCCAAGACCGGGCAGCCACAGCGGGAAGGACCTCACGCTGCCTCAACTCATGGCGGAAAGCAGAAGGGCTAGCACCGTGCACAAGAGACCAACACCAGAGGCAGCCTCACTGCCCAACAACCCATTCTCACGGTGACAAACCTTAGGCCTTCGCAAATGAAGTGTGTCCATCTTTGTTACCCATCTAATTAATTGTTAGCAATGAATCTCTAATTAATCTAATTAATCTGTGTTAACAATCTAATCATCGTAAGGTTCCACTACCTCTCAACTGTCGCTCCCCCTCTTCGTGGAGGAACGACACAGGACCCTGAGCTGTTCTTTTGTCTGCTCGGCCCTCCCCGGGTTTGCTGCTGGTTCTTCCCGGGTTGGCTACCGTCCCTTCCACCTCCGTGGAAGGGCGGTTCCCCCTGCCACTTTCCCCACTTCCGCGGGGGAGCGGCACACCGCCGGCCGGCTCTCTCGGGGGCTGCTCAGGTGTTCCCTTTAGATGTTCCCCGTGCATGTTGTCTCTCTCCTCCTTTATAGTCCTCTTCCACCAATCCCAACTCTGCTACCCACATGCCGAGTACGCTGCTCTCCTCCAATCAGGAGCAGCTCCTGCTGTTTATTGGTTGAACTGGAGGCAGCTGTGTAGAAGCTGTTTCCTCCTCTCCCAGCGCCATATTGTGGGAGAGCAGATGCATAGAGTAAGTCTTAATTCCAGTAACAGTCTAGTCCGAGTTGCTCCCCACACTCAACCCTGTTACATTAAGGAGCAATTTCAATACGAGTTTCAGAGGGGACAAACTATAATCAAACCATAGCAGCCCTTTACACAGATAGTTTTCTAACCCATTTATTTATTTATTTCAGAATTAAAATATAAATGTATTTTTGTGCAAAAAAAAATTTTAGAAAGCTATTATTTAATAAATATAGATTTCATAGGTACAGCTTTTGGATTATAGCGGTTCTTCCCCCCATACCCACTCTCCCACCCCCACTCTTGTCCCACCTCTTACTCCCTCTCCCATCCCATTCTTCATTAAGATTCATTTTTAATTATCTTTATATACAGAAGATCAACTCTATACTAAGTAAAAATTTCAACAGCTTGCACAGCACACACACACACACACAAATTATAAAGTACTGTTTGAAGACTAGTTTTACCGTTAATTCTCATAGTACAACACAGTAAGGACAGAGGTCCTACATAAGGAGTAAGTACACAGCGACTCCTGCTGTTGATTTAACAACTGGCCCTCTTATTTATGATGTCAGTGATCACCGGAGGCTCTTGTCATGAGCTGCCAAGGTCTGACCCTTGGGGCAGGCATTTGGCCTAGCAGTTAAGACAACAGCTAGCATACCCACATCCCATATCAGAGTGCCTGGGTTCAAGTGCCAGCTCCACTTCCAATTCCAACTTCCTGGGAGACAACAGGTGATGGCTCAAGTAGTTGGTAGCTCCCATGCTACCCACATGGGAGACCTGGTGTGCCCAGTTCCTGGCTTCAGCCCACAGCTTGGGGCTGTTGCAGGCATTTGGGGAATGAAAGAGCAGATTCATTCCCAAACCACCTGCACCAAGTGTGTTTCTTCCTGCCTCTCCAATAAAAATAAAATAATTTTAAGAAATCATTCTTAAATAAATTGGTCCTCATCAGTGTGAACATTGCCAGGCCACGTACAGGACTAAATTTGTGCAGAGACTCTAACAGAGAGATGGTTTCTTATCCAGAGAGGGCAGAGGCTCAGGGGCTAAAAGAGCAGAGGGAGCCACTTAGGAGACAGGATGAGGATGGGAATAACCAACAGGGAAATGTGACAGAGGAGATGGAGATGTACAAAAGCCAGCAGCAGGAGACCGCGTTCCCCAGTGCCCTTGGCGATGGACCCAGATCTGGCTACAGCCAGAGAATCACACGATTCTCCCCCAGGCTCAGTCTGGGCACTGGACTCAACACTTCTTGGTCTATGGCTTGCTGCCCCGATGGAGCAGCTGCTATAGTACTGCTGCTCTCCCAGGGGAGACAGAGGAGGGTTGCAGCTGAACTTGACATTTCTGTGCCTCCAGCCACATGCATTCCTTCTCTGCTAGCTGCCAGTCTCTTGCTCTCACCTCCCGGGTCGCTCCCCACCTCAGAGAAGCAGCAGGCTCCATTCTCACACCCTCCCTGCAGGCTTTGGGTCTCTTCTCCCTTCCTGTAGGGTTTAGCTTCATCAAGGCCTTTCTCACAGCTCTACGCTTACTACGCAACCTGCTTCCTGGGGAGTGGGCTGGGGTCATGAGTACCTCCATCAGTGGTGGGGGAAATGCTGGCAAGTGTGACTGTTTCTTCAGGCAATTTTTTTTTTTTTTTTTTTTGACAGGCAGAGTTAGACAGTGAGAGAGAGAGACAGAGAGAAAGGTCTTCCTTCTGTTGGTTTACCCCCAGTGGCCGCTGCGGCCGGCGCACCGCGTTGATCCGAAGCCAGGAGCCAGGTACTTCCTCCTCGTCTCCCATGGGGTGCAGGGCCCAAGCACTTGGGCCATCCTCCACTGCCTTCCCGGACCACAGCAGAGAGCTGGACTGAAAGAGGAGCAACCGGGACAGAATCCAGCGCCCCGACCAGGGCTAGAACCTGGGGTGCCGGCGCCCCAGGCAGAGGGTTAGCCTAGTGAGCCGCAGTGCCGGCCCCTCTTCAGGCAATTTCTTACCTAGGGAAAGACAGAGACAGGACAGAAAAATAGAGACAGGCTCATGCTACAGAGAATCACGAGATCAAAGGCAGAATAATTTCCTTGGCATCTGCCAAGACCTAGCGCATTGAGGTGAGTTCTGGAAAAACTGAAAAAGGTGACCCCAAAGACACCGTGATGGTGCTATGATTGTAGGAGACGTCTGAACCTCAAGGTTGAGCAGCCATTGTCAGGGCTTTAGTCTGCAGTTTACATTTGCTCTGTTTGCTGGGCAATATTACAACATCAATTAAGCTTCTTAACATAGCTTTGCTCAGAGTGACAGACCCAGGAGGGCTGAAAAATTGGAGGGAGGTGTGCGGATCTCCAGCACTCCGTGTTGTTAATGGCCTGGGTAAATCCATCCAACCAGCTCCTGATTAAGGAGGACGTGTTCCCGGGGGGCCCTGGGAGAACAACTGAGCCGGATGAAGCCGGCTGAGCCAGCGACAGCCACTTGTGGAACCAAGGACAGAATGCCACGGATGACTTCCGACAAGTGCCCTTTCCCGGGAATGGTCTATTGTCAGAAAGTGAAAGCTTGTTTTGCCACCAGCCCCTTTAGGCGGCAATGAAGTCTTACTGGGTAAAATAACACTGATTAGCCCAGCACTACAGAGAAGCCTCAAGGGTCGGATTTCACATCCCCTTCGGACTTGCTCTCAGGCAGTTAAGCATTCACCAGAAAATCCTTCCTCTTTATGTGGCTTCTTTGGGCGCATCATTTGTGAGCCGGTTTTGCAGACAGGAAACACAATAAACTCCCACACTGTTACTTCTCTTATCTGAGATGCCTCTTAACATTTCCAACTAATCTTTAACATGGTTAATTTCTCCCCAGGCTCAAGCCTCAACCATTAAATTAACAAAAAGATGGAGAGGAGGGTTGGGGGCAAAAATAGATGTCCCTTGTGTTACTCAGCAAGAGTATGCGATTTGGGAGGTTTTTTTTTTTAAAAAAAAAAATCCTTCCAGCCCTGCTTATTTTGACAAAACTACTTAACACTTCAAGCAATGAACTACGGGGCATAAAAGTATAATCTGCAGAGAAAACCTTAATCCTCTATAGTAACCTATTTGAATCTCCTCAAACACATTCGGGTGTGTAGGCCTGGAGAATTAAGGCAATTGTTTGATCTGAGAAGAAAGGCAATTAGGGCTCTCTCTTGATCTTTCTGGTTGAATTCTAGTCAGGGGCAGCCACTGTTCCCAGCAGCTCCATTTGAGACCCCTATTATTAGAATAATAGAGGTGAGCTAAGAGTCACACTGCATTTTCATTAGGAGTTGTTGTATCGGGGAGTTCTGAATTGTGATGGGCTAAGATGCAGCATACAAATGATTAGCTAGCTGCAGGGTTTTTGCTAAAACTTCACTGGAAACTTCCTCCTTAACCTGACAAATATTTCAGCAGCAATAAGAAAACTTTCAAAAGCCCAATTCCAATAAGCAGATGACTGTATTGGTTCCCCGCTGAGTTACATGCAGAGATGGGGTGGGGGAGGTACAGTCTTCTTCAGAATGACATCTCTGAGGGCAGGCATTTGGCCTAGTGGTTAAAACCTGGTTAAGATGACTGCATCCCACATCCAAGGGCTTGAGTTCGACACCTGCCTCCAGTTTCCAACTCCATTTTCCAGCTAATGCAGACCCTGGGAGGTAGCTGCAAAGGCTCAAGTAATTGGGTTCCTGCTAGAGAGACTGGAATGAGTCCTTGACTTATGGCTCTGGCTCTGGCTCTGGCCCAGATCCAGCTATTTCAAGTGTTAGAGGGGGAGTGAACCAGCAGGCAATTGGAAGCTCTCTCTGCCTCTAGCTCTTGCTCTCTATCATTCTCCTTCTGTCTCTCAAATAAGCAAAAAAAAAAAAAAAAGTGAGGGGACATCTCTGAGGCCACTGGCAGTACAAGACAAAGACCAAGAATCTAGTGGAGGTGCTTTCCAGAGAAAACTGGGGGTTCTGCCTTAATGCCTTACTCAGAGCAGCCCCCAAATTTCTAAATAGGCACAGCACAGCAACAGCAAGAGAGCTGGAAATGAAAATGAGATGTGTTTGCACAGTGTGGTTATGTAAAATTGAATAAAGAGCATTTGTCCATAGCAAAGAATATTAGGGAGTAGCTGCTGGAGACTACAGGGGCAGACAACAAAAGCCTGTCCCAAGCCACTGGCTAGTGCTGTCATTCATCACTGGGCCTTTCCAGGTTCCTGTGGCCCTAGCCTATCAATTATATGAAAGATGGTAGGATATAATAAATATATAATAATAAATGTAATATAGCCACTGGAGGTGACATTTGTCTGCCTTGTCCATTTTATGTGCAGCCCTGCCTTGCAGAGGTGGAAAGCAACAGCAGACAAGAGGAGACAAGCTCCTCTGCTTCCTGCTGAATCCCCTGGGCTCCTGCTATCCTGTTTTAGCATTTAGCTCCCGAACAGGGCCAAGTGCAGGCGAGCCAGCGTGGGCAAGCACGCGGTCAGTCTCCTGTGGGTCCTTCTCTTTGCTTGAGCCCCAGAGTTCCTGCAGGAGGGCTGCCGAGGGGAGGCTGTGTTCTGCTTTCAGGCAGTGAGGTCTGTGGGAGCATAGCTAGGAGTCCAGTCATTTTGAGTCACCAAACAGTAATGGAGAACTTATAAAGAGCCAGGCACCGTGCCAGGAGCCCATGGCTCCAAGGTAAGTTAGTGATGGAGCTTGCAGATGAGTGAGGGAAGGCAGTACAGGGTGACAATGTGAGACAGTGTACCACTTTGCTTACATTTAAGTCTGGGGAGAGGCTTACATGAGATCCCACATGAGCTGAGGGCAAAGGGTTGAGCAAGAGACGATTAGGAAGGAGGTGGCCTCGTACAGGAAGTGCAAGCCCTGGAGGAGAGAGAAAGCAGCATCCATTTATGCACCTGCAACTCGTTCTGAAAGGCTGGAGAGTGGCCTGTGCAGGTCGGGGGCAGCACAGGGAGCTGATGCCTGCTTCTGAGGCATCTTTACGACCATCACAAGCACTTGGGCTTTGTTCTACAGCCCATGGGGATGCTAACATATTGCAAACACCCTAGGAATAAGAAGAGATTGGCTGTGGAGGAAGAAAAGGGGAATGTATAAGGGGGATCTTTGGAAAGTCTGTGGAAAAAAGGCACATAATGACAAAAAGACTGCATGGCTTTTGCATCCA
The DNA here is from genome assembly GCF_964237555.1 of Oryctolagus cuniculus. NCBI lineage: Eukaryota > Metazoa > Chordata > Mammalia > Lagomorpha > Leporidae > Oryctolagus > Oryctolagus cuniculus. Next base: position 57,608,651 of record NC_091445.1, read on the forward strand.
AATAAACTTATCTCCTTTAATTCCGCTTCCCACTATTTTTTTGAAGACCTCCATATTAACTTTTTTTTTTTTTTTTTTGACAGGCAGAGTGGACAGTGAGAGAGAGAGACAGAGAGAAAGGTCTTCCTTTTGCCGTAGGTTCACCCTCCAATGGCCGCCACGGCCGGCGCACCGCGCTGATCCGATGGCAGGAGCCAGGTACCTATCCTGGTCTCCCATGGGGTGCAGGGCCCAAGCACTTGGGCCATCCTCCACTGCACTCCCGGGCCACAGCAGAGAGCTGGCCTGGAAGAGGGGCAACCGGGACAGAATCCAGCGCCCCGACTGGGACTAGAACCCGGTGTGCCGGCGCTGCAAGGCGGAGGATTAGCCTAGTGAGCCACGGCGCCGGCCTCCATATTAGCTTTTTTTAAAAAAAAAAGATTTATTTATTTATTTTGAAAATCAGAGCTACACAGAGAGAGGAGAAGTAGAGAGAGAGAGGTTTTCCATCCACTGGTTCACTCCCCAGTTGGCCGCAATGGCTGGAGCTGTTCCAATCTCAGGAGTCAGGAGCTTCTTCCGGGTCTCCCATATGGGTGCAGGGGCCCAAGGACTTGGACCATCTTCTACTGCCTTCCCAGGACATAGCAGAGAGCTGGATTGGAAGTGGAGCATCCATGACTCAAACGGGCACCCATATGGGATGCCGGCACTGTAGGCAGCGGCTTTACCCACTACGCCATAGCACCGGCCCCCATATTAGCTTTTTATTGCTGTGCTTAACCCAGGAATTAAGTCTCAGCTTGAAAGACTTGCATTCCATATTGAAGTACCTGGTTAGAGTTCCAACTCCTCTGCTTCTAATCTAGTTTCCCGCTAATGTGCACCCTGGGAGTCAGTAGATGATGGTTCAAGTACTTGGGACCCTGTCACCACATGGAGACCCAGATGGACTTCTGGGCTCCTGGCTTTAGCTTGGCCTAGTCCCAGCTGTTGCAGGCATTTGGGGAGTGAACCAGCAGATGTTTCTCCCTATCCCTCTTCTTTACTGCACCCTGCTTTCCAAATAAAACGAAAATAAAAACTGTAAAAAAAATTTAACCATCACAACCCTCTATTATCCAAAAGAATTTGAGAACAGCCCCTACTGCAATCATTATTATTTCAAGAAGAAACATTCCTGAAACATACATTTGCCACAGGTATTGAAGCCAGGCCTAAAATCAAGCCTTCAGGTCTAATCCAGAGGATAAAGGAAAAATGTAAATGAGACCACAAGAAAGCAATGCATCACATCTGGAATGTGGGAAATCCAATGGCACCACTGACCTGGATTCTCCAACTAGTGCTGTAAAAAAGGAGAGGGGAGGACTGTCCTAAATTAAAAGTGACTAAGAGGGGCCGGCGCTGTGCGGAAGACCTGGAGGAAGCTCCCGGCTCCTGGCTTCGGATTGGTGCAGCTCTGGCCATTACAGCCATCTCGGGAGTGAACAGAGGATGGAAGACCTCTCTCTCTCTGCCTCTGCCTCTCTCTCTCGCTCTCTGCCTCTGCCTCTCTGTAACTCTGCCTATCAACTGAAAAAAAAAGTCCTTGTTTGGACCTTGCATGTTTAAAAAAAATGACTAAGAGACATAAAACCAAAAATAATGTATGGGTCTTGTTTGCATCATTGTTTGAACAAAACAACTATACATTTGAGTATGGGCTGGTTATTTGAAGTTATTAAGGACTTTTTGATAATTGTGTAAGGTGTCCTAATAGTATTGTGGTTAAGAAACAATAATACCAACCTGCCCTGATGGAAAGCTTTTTGCCCTGGGCAGTATGGTAAGTTAGAGTCAACAGCCTGGTGGCCCAAGTCAGCCCTCAAGATCAAACTGTTCCAGAAGGAATGAGTCACTGTTTCCTCTGATCCTCTATAAGTGCCTTATACACAGGCGTGTGTGCTTCCCTTCCTAAGTACAGATCCTTGAGGACAATCTTCCACAACCAGGATAAGCAGATGCTACAAATACTGATGCAATAAATCTTAGAATGTCAGTTTGTTTCTCAAAAGGCCTCGTTCAAATTTAAGAATTTATGTCATGGCTGTTATACATTGAAATTTCTTTTAATCTAAGAGGAGAGGCATTTCTGAATCAAAAGTAAACATGTCAGTATTTGCTTGGCCTGGCAAATATTTAATTAGGGCTGTTAAGCGCCTGCCTTGAACAGCTGCATTAGCCAAGGTACTGCTAGCTGCTCTAATGGACAAATCCCCAAATCTCAGGGGCTTCCCATGTAGATATCTGTTTCTCACTTAAAGCTTAAGCACGGTTCCCCTGTAAGTGGAAGGAAAGTTGAGGAGGCGCTGAGGGTGGGAGACTATTCTGTGTGGCCATTCAGGGTGGGCTCACTGATGAGGATTTCAGATTCTCCTGCCCTGAAGAGCAACATTTAGCCAGCAAATCCGGGTAAGGAGAGGGAGAGAAGCAAATCTGTTTCCTAACACCACAGCTTGGAAGCTTGTTGCTGCCCGGAAGCTGTTTACAACCTTTGGTTGGAAACTGGCCACTCAGCATCACGTGAAGATGCTGGCATGTGGTCCCCAGGCGGGCAGCCACTCCCTGCCCAATAAATCTGCAGGAGAACAACACTTTTGGGGAGCAGCTCACCATCTCTTTCCTGAGTTATTATCTTCAATGTTCTAATAGCTATATTGAAATAAATAATGTCTGGTTATGCTTATCTTCATTTCTTCCTTCGTGAGATAATAAAGAATAAGAAGAATTTAGTGATGATTTTTCTCACTGGTGGCTATAAGAAACTTTTCCACAGGGCGTTAGTAAATAGGTCTTCACTCCCGGTTTTGAGCAATGCCCTGAGACCCAAGTGTAAAGCAAAGAGTATTCACTTTCCAGAAGGTAATGGTCCTGCTCTGTTTTTTGCTGTTGTTACAACAAAGAACCGGAGACAGGGTAATTTATAAAGCTCATCGGCTCACGGCTCAGGAGGCTGGGCAGTCATCGAGCAGGGCGTCCCCAGCTGGCTGGCATCTGATAAGGCCCTTCTTGTGCATCACAGCATGGCAGAGAGCAGCACATCGCGCCAGAGAGCGTGCGATCTCTCTCCCTCTTCTTATACAGCTATCATGGGTGCACAGCCCTCATGACCTCATCTAACGCCAACCACCTCCCAAATGCCATTACTATATGAATTTGGGGATCAAATCTCTAACGCAAGAATTTTTGGAAGACACATTCAACCAAAGCAAATATTATAGAGAAATTTCACAAAATCTTGATCAACTTAAGGAAGACAAAAATAATTCTCAAACAGCCATTTGGCTTAAGAAACTCTCATCTAGAGACGAAGCAGTTGCGATGCGCAGTGAGATAGAGCCTTCACCAGTGTAAATTTCTGGAACACAATAAACCTAGTTTCAAAGCAGTCACTGGAACAGTTTCCAACCTTGAAAAACAATGTGTTTCTTTGTATATCTCCATGACACTGATTGGAGCCCACTTCTAATCTACACTTCATTCTGAATACCTTTGTTGGGCTCCAAAACCATATATCCAAGCACTCACTCAACACCTCCACAGAAACACCCCACGAGGCCCCGCAAGCTCAACACAATCAACTCAACTCTTCTCTTCCTAATGCTACTTTTCTGTAAGCAGCTTGTGTCTTGATGGCACAAAAACTGCCCTGGCGCTCTCCCACTGCCTTTCAACTACCTCAGCGCTTCTCAATCAAGGGTGATTTTTGCCCCCAGTCGGTATCAGTAATATCTGGAGATGTTTTTAGACAACAGGGAAAGAATGCTATTGGCATCTCATGGGTAGAAGCCAGGCATTTGAGCCCATTTTCTGTTGCTGGTAATACAGTACCACAGACTGGATAAGTTATTAAGAAGTTTATTTGGGGGACGGCGCTGCGGCTCACTAGGCTAATCCTCCGCCTGCGGCACCTGCACCCCGGGTTCTAGTCCCAGTTGGGGCGCCGGATTCTGTCCCGGTTGCCCCTCTTCCAGGCCAGCTCTCTGCTGTGGCCCGGGAAGGCAGTGGAGGATGGCCCAAGTGCTTGGGCCCTGCACCCCATGGGAGACCAGGATAAGCACCTAGCTCCTGCCTTCGGATCAGCGCAGTGCGCCAGCCGCAGCGGCCATTGGAGGGTGAACCAACGGCAAAGGAAGACCTTTCTCTCTGTCTCCCTCTCTCACTGTCCACTCTGTAAAAAAAAAAAAAAAAAAAAGAAGTTTATTTGGGGGGCTGGCGCTGTGGCGCAGTGGGTTAACACCCTGACCTGAAGCACCAGCATCCCATATGGCGCCAGTTCAAGTCCTGGCTGCTCCACTTCCCATCCAGCTCTCTGCTGTGGCCTGGGAAAGCAGTAGAAGATGGCCCAAGTTCTTGGGCTCCTGCACCTGTGTGGGAGACCCAGAAGAAGCTCCTGGCTCCTGGCTTCGGATCGGCGCAGCTCTAGCCATTGTGGCCAATTGGGGAGTGAACCAGTGGATGGAAGACTTCTCTCTCTCTCTCTCTCTCTCTCTCTCTCTCTGCCTCTCCTCTCTCTGTGTAACTGACTTTCAAAGTAAAATAATTAAAAATCTTTTTTTAAAAAAAAAAAAGTTCATTTGGGCTCACGGCTCTGTTCCAAGATGAGGGGCTCCAGCTGGCGACAGCCTGCATGCTGGCTGATACCAAGGCAGCACAGGGCACCACCTGGTGACCAGGAGCAAGAGTTCCAGCCAAACTCACTTTTTCAGTGGCCCACTCTTGAGATAATCCCTTCATTTGAGCAGAGCCTTAATCACCCCTTAAACGCCCTGCATGGTCCCACCTCTTAGTATCTCCTAATTGGGATTCAATTTCAGCATGAGTTCCAGAGGGGACAAACCATAATCCGAGTCATAGCAGCAGGGATGCAGCTAAATTCCTTCTAACGCACAGGACAGTTCTGCCCCCAACACCTGGCTCTACAAGTCACTGGTGCCTTACCCCAGGGCCTGTAGGTTCTGCCTCCTCTGTATCTTTCAAATCTGTTCTATGCCAGCACCCCCATTCCCAACACCTTGTTTCAGGCCTTCGCACACCTCTCATGGACTATCACAACATTCTCGGCCATAGTCTGAAGTTTTGTGTCCCCCGCAAAATTCATGTTGAAAACCCAATCACTGACATAGTGGTGTTAGGAGTTGGGGCTTTTTAGGGTCATGAGGGTAGAACTTTCATGAGAGGAGGTAACACTCTTAGAAAAGAGGGCCCGGAGGGCTGCCTTGTGCCTTCCAACGTGCAGGCACGGTGCAAAGTGGGCCTTCAGCAGGCAACAAATGTCACAGTACCTTGATCTTCAACTGACAGCCTCCAGAACTGAGAAGTCCAGTCCAGTCGTTTAGACGTCACTCTATGTATGGCATTTCGCTACAGCAGCCCACGCGCCCCTCAGCCATTCTCTTGCTCCAGATCCTGCTGCTCCGTTGAGCGTGTCCTCCTCAACCTTCAAGCCCCCTCCCACCAGAAGGCCCTGAACTCAGGTGCTAACTCCTTTGGGGCCTTCCCTTCTTCCCCTTCCAGTCTTGGTTAGGAAGCCCATCCACAAACACTCACATTTAAGTGTCTCCCTAACCAGATTCCAAGAGACTTGTGAGAAGAAACCTCCCGATTCAGCCTCCGGTACAATACAGTTACTGCATGAACTTACCCTCTGGCTGGTTCTTGTCCTGCCCTGGAACCTGGGAAGACAGTTGTGCTGGGTGGGGGGCGGGGCCAGAATCTGTGGTCACAGTAGCCTGCCCAGTTACACAATTTGGCTGCTGGTCTTAGGGCTGCTCTAGGGTCCTTGGACTTAATCTGCTCCAAACGGTGTGTCTGGCAGGTTCCACTGGCAGAGCTTCTCTAGTGCTTTAAGGACTTAACTTCTCCATGTTTCAAGAGTCAGCAATAAGAGAGGCCCTGTAAAGAGCCAGGGTGATACGGAGGAAAAGGCAAAGTCCGATAAAAAATTCCTGAACCACATGTTGGCGTTGGCACTATTCTGATGCACAGTCATGACTAAAGTGATTAAAAAAAAAAAAAAAAAGATTCAGAAGCGGGTGTTTGGCACAGTGGTTAAGTCACCCCTGGGGCATCTGCCTCCGACATCAGAGTGGCTGCTAAGTCCCACCTCCTCCACTTCTGCTCCAGCTAACGCGCATCCTTGGAAGCAGCAGGTGATAGTTTTAGTACTTAGGTCCCGTCACCTATGTGGGAGACCCAGACTGAGTTCCAAGCTCCGGCTTTTGCCTGGTCCACATCCGGCTGCTGTGGGCATTTGGGGGAGTGAATCAGCAGACGGAAGATTTCTCTGCCTTTCTTTCGTTTTTGTGTCTGTGTGGAGCTTGGTGAATTGTATTAAGCAGGGGTCCACCAGGAGACCAGCAGGGCCAAGACAAGGGGAGGTAGGGCGCACGGGGCAGGAGCGGCCTACCAGGTGCTGATTCTCACTGGGCACGAGGTCTTGTTGCACACGGCTGCTGGCGCGTTCTCCATCAGCTGGGCCGCCGACACTACAGCTCCTGCCGGCCCGGAAAGCCTCGGCCAGCAGCGCCATCTGGCCGCCTGCTTCTCCGTACTGACCCGCACCTCCTGCACCTGCTCAGGCATCTCGTCCAGGTGGTCAGAGGCCTGGCTGTCCACCTCCTCCAGGCGCCCGTTCAGCCGCTCGCTCCAAGCCTGGGAACGCCCTCGAATGGGCTGGCTGGCGGGCCAGGTCGCTCAGCCTGCTCCCGCAGGGGCTCACCTCGCACCCGGCACTTCCGCGGGTCCCGGCCTCACGGAAGCAGCTGTTTGCGCAGGTGCGAAGAGACTCGCGCAGGGCCTGTGCTGCCTACGCCTCGCACCAGTTCCGTGCTGCCCCGGGCCATTGCACAAGTCCTCCACGTTGGCTCCCTGGAGCTCCCGCGCCTGCACCTCCTCCGGCTCTGACTTGCAGGCCTTCACCGCCTTCATGAGCTCTTCCTCCAGCATCCTGAGGGCCGCAGGGCCGGAGGGTGGGCGTGGGGGAGAAGGACAAGGGACCGAGAGAGAGGGGCCCAAAGGTGGGAGTCAGGAGAGGACAGGCCAGAGGAGAGGGAGACAGGCAGAGGACAGGGACAGGGGCAGGAGCAGAGCTGGAAGGGGCTCAGGAAGGTGGGAGAAGGAACCAGAGAGGTCAAGCCTGGGGTTAGGAATCTCTCTGCCTTTCAATTAAAATGAAAAAAACAATTCAAGTAGTCTCCCTTGCTTCTTCACTTTAGCTTGTCATAGTCAAGGCTGCCTGTTAATATAGCATCCTCTCCCTTACAGGCCTGCCCCTGGTTCCTCATATACCCTCAGTGCTCAGAAAGACTGCACCCCATAGGGCGGTAGATGTGCGTGAGCTCTCTTCCCCCTCCCCCGCGCTGTGCCACCAGCTGTCTCCCAGGATCTCCGGTGGTGAGGAAGGCGCTCGGGACAACCTGTTCTCACAGGCACCATCTTACAGCCTTGTGATTAACAAATTAAGAAACAATGGAGGCCGGCGCCACAGCTCACTAGGCTAATCCTCCACCTAGCGCGCCAGCACACCGGGTTCTAGTCCCGGTCGGGGCGTCGGATTTTTTTCCCAGTTGCCCCTCTTCCAGGCCAGCTCTCTGCTGTGGCAGGGGAGTACAGTGGAGGATGACCCAAGTGCTTGGGCCCTGCACCCCATGGGAGACCAGGAGAAGCACCTGGCTCCTGCCTTCAGATCAGCGCGGTGTGCCGGCCGCAGCGCGCCAGCCGTGGCAGCCATTGGAGGGTGAACCAACAGCAAAAAGGAAGACCTTTCTCTCTGTCTCTCTCTCTCTCACTGTCCACTCTGCCTGTCAAAAAAAAAAAAAAAAAGAAACAATGGAGAGGTCTTCTCTCAAATGTGTCCGTCCTCCAGGATCTATGTGGCAGCACTGTCCATGAAAGTGGGAACCACATGTTAAACACACTTGAGTGCCTGTGCAGACATACGTATGTGCACAGAAGGCCTGACAGGGTAGACAAGTCCTCTGGGTGATGCAATCATGAGTGATTTATTTTTCTGGTTATGTGTTCTTCCTATCCCTCGATGGTAAAGGTGTCATTTGTTTCTTTTTCCTGTTAACAAAAGTAATAACACTGTCCGAATCTTCTACAATGCACAGCTCTGCAGGCAACAGTCTCCCGTATACCTGAATGACTCATTCTGGTTCAGAGCATACTGCACCCACCCAGCTCCCCGCGTTGGTTCCCCTGAGGGTATTGCTGCAGCACACAAGCTCCCGAGGGCACTGTGTTTTGTCTCTTATGTCCACCAAGGAGTCCCAGAGCCTAGAATGGTGCCTGATACACAGTAGGCCCATGTCGTGCTTGCAGAAATAATGGATGAAAACACAGTTGTGTTACAAAGTTTTGCCTTTATTAATAACAATGATGTTTAATTTAAAATAATGTTTCACTTTAAATGTTACATCTTTGATGTAATGTTAGCCCTTTTCTGCAGGGGTCACTTAGAAAAGCTGATCAAAGTGCCGACCCCTCCTCTACTTGCTCCCCCCTCCCCAAGTCCCCACCAGGCACATACAATTGAATAGCATTTCATGAGGTTCTGAGACATCCCTGCAGTCTAAACTTCATAGAGGGCCTGCTGACTCCAGGTTTAAAGGGGGGTCTGACTCAGAATCATGGCTGCTTCCCCATTCCAGTGATTCAAAGAACATGTGTGACTCAAACATCAGTCCTCCCCCGCGCCTATTAGCCACTTAAACCTTAAACAGATTCCTTCCACAAAGGACTCACTGCTTGGAAAGTGGTAAATTCAATATATGCAGCTGAGAACTTGACAAACATCCAGATGAAAGCTGAAAATCTAGCAAATAATCCAAAGATTTCTAGAAGGGAGTCAAAATACCTGACAAAGTGAATTTTTCACTTCTCAGCTGAAAGTCTGGGCTCACAATCTGAGACAGTGAGAAAATACAGGATCTATTCCAAGGACAATATGCTTTCTTGAATTTTATTGTTCGAAAGCAAAATAAAAGGGAAAAACGCATACCCACCGAAGTCAAGTTTTCCATTAAACAGAAGAGAAATAAAACACTTTGTAACAAAGACCATCCAGCTAACAACAGAATATTAGACCAGTAAAACAACAATGGTGATTTGACACTGGGTTTTATTTCAATGGGCACACTTCATTCATTGTCTGCAGGAAAACTAGGCTAGGTCTCAATGGGCAGCAGTCACAGTTATTAGGCAAGTAAACACACCACCAGTTCCGTGCCCTCCTTTATTTCTTTATGTCTTCAGTCTCATCTGGCTCCCGCTCTTGATGCTCTCTTTCCCACCTCATTTCTTTTAACTCTTGTCTGTATTTCCGTTCAATGAACCGCTTCTGATGGGCCATCTGGGGAAAGTTATCTGGCACAAGGAGATATATTTTACACTTATTAAAGGGTAGCCACTAGTGCAAAGAATGATGCAAACCAAATATCTACACATGCAAACACCAACTTCTGTGACAGGTATACAGTTGAATTTTGTAAGACAAGAGAAAAAAAAAAGCCTCATTTTATTCCATAGTTCTTTTGTGATTCAGAACCCACTGGTAGTCTGGACTGGCCAATTCTAGATTTCAATATCTAAGGTGAACCTGAGAGAGAAAAGGCACTAAATCATAGATGTATGATGTTGGAATGTTTCCAACCAGGTGCATTAACATGTTTCTCCTAGCAACAAGTGAGTTTCAAGAAAAAATGAAAGGATGCCATAAAATACAGTTGCACATCTTTGAAGGGCTCAAATAAAAAACCCAAACAAATAATGGTATTATCACACCATTATTTACCAAGTTTCTGATTTACCAAGAAAGTTTCTGACAAAAGCAAAAAAAAAAAAAAAAAAAAGAAAAGAAAAAAAAAAAGATCAGATAGACAAAAGGAGGCCACATTATAATTTATTGTTTGATAATTCACCCTATTTGTAAAGTCTGCCCTAAAAGGCTGAAAGCTATACTGCACAAGCAACTCGAGTAGAGAATTTGATTCAATTAAAGGAAACATTGCACTCCATGACATAGGTTAAGTTATATTTAGTTTGAGATTGACCCCGCGCAACACTGTTGACACAATGGAAGTCTTCACTAAGACTGAGAAATTTCACAATTTCATTGTCATTTGCTGTGTAACTTTCATGTAGCAGTGAAGAAAGAAATCAAGTATGGAACTAGAAATAACCATTTCTGTATACCTGGTCAACAAACACCTACTTAAACAGACAGCATCCCATATGGGTGCCGGTTTGTGTCCTGGCTGCTCCTCTTCCTATCCAGCTCTCTGCTATGACCTGGGAAAGCAGCAGAAGATGGCCCAACTGCTTGGGCCCCTGCACCTGCATGGGAAAACTGAAGAAACTCCTGGCTCCTGGCTACAGATGGGCTCAGCTCCAGCCATTGTGGCCATCTGGGGATGGAAGACCTTTCTCTCTGTCTCTTCCTCTCTCTGTAACTCTACCCCTCAAAATAAATAAAAATATATTTTTAAAAAGGGATGCATACATGGGTAAGAACTACACACACTGCCTTCGAGCACAAAGAGAAAAATGATACTATTTATCGGATAAAGGGCTATTCAAACACAAGAAGAACCAGAGATGGGTGGAGACATGACATGTTTGGGGAAAACAAGTTTGTTTTAAAGGTGAGGTATAATGAAAGTGGATCTGTACATATAGCATGCTCCTACATTATTTCCCCCTTCCCCTTCTAATGGAGTGTCCCTTCCTCATCCCAGGCTGAAGGGCCAGGAACACGGTAGTAGAAAACATATCTGAAAGACAGTCAATCAGGAAAACTCTTGTATGCCTGAGAGTCAGTGATTATTAAACAAAAGAGAAACATGGCATCTATATTACTTCTGAAATAAAATTACCTCCTAAATACATTGATACCTCACATGTTGTGTAAATCATAAGTTTCAAACACTGCAAGTACTTTTTCTAAAAAAATTAAAAAAATAATAAAAATAAAAATAATGCAGCAAGTTTCTATAAAATGGACCCTATTGCCTCAGGAAATTTCACTATAAAATTCATTTTGCATTTAAAAGAAACTCATTCTCAGCTCTAACTACTGATAATCTTTCAGGATATATCCTTACAGCCTATTTCCTAAGAGGTAAAGTCATACTATATATATATATATATATATATATACACACACACACACACACACACACACACATATATATATAAATGTAAATGTATATGTATATTACATAGATGTATAAATATTTAAAAATCATCCCACCATCCACTCTTACAGTGCGGGAGTACAATATATAGGTGTGTATCTACAGGGATTTTTTTTTTCAGTTATTCTAATATAAACATTTCCCTATAACATTAGTATTTAAAAACTTCATTTAAATGGCTGCAAAATATTACATTTGGATACAGCAAGAATTAGTACCAACAGGCCAAATATGGCCCTCTCTGCCCATTTTTATAAATGAAGTTTTATTGGAACACAGACACACCCATTAGTTTCCTTACTATCCATACCCATAGGCTATAATGGCAGGGCTAAGTAACCAGGACAGAGATTGTGTGTTCTGTGAAGTGTTAAAATACAACTGGCCCTTACAGAAAACGTTTGTCAACCCCAGAGACATATCATTTCCCTATTGTTAGCATGCAGTCTGAATTTGTTTGTTTTTGTTTTGCTACTGTAAATTAAGTTGTTGTGATTATCACAGTGTGTGATCTCTATCTAGTCTGTAACTCCAATGATTTCCTATGCTTGATTCCTCAAGTAAAATCTCTGCATCAAAGGGTATGGGTTTCTCCAAGGACCTGGTAATATGCTGCCAAACTGCCCTCCAGCAGCCTAAACAGCTCACTTGTACCAGTCTATGGAGGTCTGTCTCATACTGGGTGACCTCTCCAGTACTGCTTCAGAGCTGAAAACTAACAAAGAATCCCAAAGATACCAAAGATAACCTATAACAGCTTTATTTCTTTTTTTTTTTAATTCATTTATTTATCTGAAAGTCAGAGTCACACAGAGAAAGAAGAAGAGGCAGAGAGAGAGGTCTTCCAACCACTGGTTCATTCCCCAATTGGCCACAGCAGCTGGAGCTGCGCCGATATAAAGCCAGGAGCCAGGAGCTTCCTCCCAGTCTCCCACGTGGGTGCAGGGGCCCAAGGATTTGGGCCATATTCCACTGCTTTTCTAGGCTATAGCAAAGAGCTGGATCAGAAGTGGAGCAGCCAGGCCTGGAACTGGCACCTATATGGGATGCTGGCACTGCAGGTGGAGGCTTTACCTGCTACGCCACAGCGTGAGCCCCTGTAACAACTTTCTAACTGCAAAGTGGAATCTCACTTATATTTGGACATGTGATCATGCATTTATACCATCATGGATGAACAAGTTCCCATCAGAGTCAACTGAAAACTCTCAGTGAAGATTATATGGGGGCTAGACCCCGACAGCACTATCTGCTGCCTCCACTAACCAACGTCTCCACCCCAGATAGGAAGCTACTGTCTGCTGATTTCCATGTGGCTCTTGGGCCTCTGGCCTTTCCAGCAATCTCTCCCAGAGCTGAGAATCCTGGGCCTCTTCATTTTCACTTTCCCACACTTTGCTCTCTCCTACCTCATCCAGCTGGTAATTTAACACATAATAAAATCATATCAATGGAGTTCCAGGCTCCTGGCTTCAGTCTAGCCCAGGCCTGGCTGTTGTGGCCATTTGGAGAGTGAATCAGCAGATCGAAAATTCTATCTCTTTCTCTCTCTCTGCCTTTCAAATAAATAAATATCTTTTCAAAAACAAAACAGACAAGAAAAAAAAATCATATCATCATGTTGTACCCACAGGTTCCACTGTATGGTACAAGAGACCCCAGAAGAAAATTTCCTTGTACTCTTGTCTTCAGTTTATAAAAGATTATGCAGTTCCCTACATGGTCAATGATGTAATTGAAGTTTCTTTAATCCAGGCACCCCACTTTCAGGAATCCATCCCGCAACAATGAAAGCACCAATATGCAAAGACTGTTAACAACATTAAAAAAAAAAAAAAAAGAAAGAAAGAAAGCAACAACAAAGAGAAACAAAGTGTCTACCAATAGTAAAAAGCTGAATAAAGTACAGTACACCCCACATAGCAGAAAATACTATACAGCCATTAAGGACGGCTGCCCATCATACACTATTGAGCAAGAAAAACAAAGACATAGAGACTATATAAGTAGCACCCTTTTTCATAAAACAATGACTGAAAAAAAATTTCACATCTCTATACATCTAGGTCTGTGTAAGGTTTTAGAAGGACAGAGAAAAATACATAGAAGGAAACCAAGGTCTAGGCTGAGAGTAGGGCTCTATGCAAAAAAGGAAAATCAAAATCAAAATGCACTTGGGGAATACTTTCTTTTTTAAATTGTAAGCCCATTTTACACATAGCTCGCATTCTACTACACCCTCTGTGTGGAGAATAATTATGAAGAAAACAAGATCACATTTTATCAGTACTTACCACTTTTCTACCTCCTCATTTTCTTTCCATAAAACACTCATTACATTATGAACATATAATTAAAGAAAAAGAGATAGGCTTACATTTTTCAAGTGCATCCATTGCAGCTCCCATTTCTGCTTGCTGAATACTATTAAACACAATAAAAGTGAGGCATACTTTAATTTAAAGCTTTTTTTTTTTTCAAAATCACAAAGTATGGCTACAAATTACTCAGGGTGATTTTCATGCTTGGTGCATAAAATTTCATGATTATTTCTACTGTCAGACACAGAATTACACAGATAGGAATATACACAAGACCAGGCTGAAATGTCATTTATTTGCACAAAGCCTATTGGTATATTGTGCTTTTCAAAGCCATAACTCTTAAAAAAAATTCGTTTTTGCAATTGTTTGCTAATACTTTATTTTAATAAACCTGAAAAAAGAAAAAAGCCTATTGAAGTTACTCATTCCACACTTTTAAAAGTACACTAAAATGCCTTTCAATTATATTAGGTCTGAAGTATTTCTTGCTTAAGTTTGAACACCCTCACAGTTCAGTTTAAAGGGGAAAGAAAATGACAAACTTCAAATCACTTCTCAGTGTAAGACACAGATTGAAAGAATCAAAGAAAGATAGTACACAAAATTCTTTTTACCTAGAGATGTCAGCACTTCCACAATGCTCAAATGAGTAGTGACGAGAAATCAAACGTCTAAGAGCTGCGTCACACAGGTAACACATCTTACATGACTGACTGGCCTGCCTTGTGCTGGGTAACTAAAACTGGACAGGCTTCGCCTGCACACCAGGAAATGCGGTTTTCTCGAGGTAGCCAAAGCCCCATACGCCACAGCATTCCCACTGGCCAAAATCAACTTTCCAATCTGGGGTTTGGCGTGTGCTGCTATTACCCTAGAACAATCTATACTCTGCCTCCACAAGGACAGACTGCAGTGTCTGGAAATAGCACGTGGGGACTTCTCAGACACCCAGGATGTTCATTCGATAAAATTAAAAATAACTTCTTCTCATACCTTGGTCCTTTTCCGCAGCCTATTCTTTCTCCCTTGAAGTAAACAGCCACAGTGTAGGTTCTAGCATGGGATGGCCCCACCGTCTGCAGAGTTCTGGAAGGGAAAGCAAAGAACACGAATTATGTGAAAGTGCTGTTAACTATTGTTCCTACTATGTATCTCCTAGAAAATATACAGACTAGTGGACTGCCTGGACAGAGGAAGATAAAAAGAACAAGAAACAATGACAACGACAGGAAAAGCCAAAGGGATAAGTTTTTGATCTGCTAACCTGACAAATAGAGTTTTTGAAGTACAACATTTAAATATTCTATATTGTATTTTTATTTTTTTGTTTGCAAAGTAATACGAATGGAATCTGAAGGCTAACAGTGAAAGGTAAAATATTTTAAAATAATTTTTAAGTGTGCATATACCAAATATCATAAAATTTCACAGTTTTCATTGTGAAAACTTAACAGCTACAAACAGCACATATTTGGGTATATGCCTCTAGCCACACCTGAACAATTTCACATCCTTTAGGGATTCTTTCTAATGTCTGGTATCTTATCTAAAAGATCAGGAAACGTATTTAATTTCTGAAGCATCTGAGTTCATTTCCAAGCTATGCTGTAATGAT
Organism: Oryctolagus cuniculus; assembly: GCF_964237555.1. Taxonomy (NCBI): domain Eukaryota; kingdom Metazoa; phylum Chordata; class Mammalia; order Lagomorpha; family Leporidae; genus Oryctolagus; species Oryctolagus cuniculus. Next base: position 57,623,812 of record NC_091445.1, read on the forward strand.
AAGCACACAACACAATCAACAAAAAAAACAAAGCTCCAGGTACTCTATTTTAACGACATGGTGCAGATTTCAAATGTTGTAAAACTGATAACTTCATGGAAAAGGGAAATTAAAAGTGGCCAACAAAGATAATGGAATGAACACAGCAATCTTGAAAAAACTATGTAAAACAGTCCCCTCAATCTTGATTTAAAAAAAAAAAAAAAGAACAAACTCATCGTGTGCTTTCATTTGGGGGATTTATGAGATGGGAGCATAGTAATTTCCTTCGTGTTCATAAACGCCCAAGGATGAAAGTGCCCAGGCGGTTTCTTTAAGGTAGTGCTTATTACAGTAATCACACTCGTGCCATGGGAAGTTTATCATCCTCATTTTATTTATTGAACCTTAATTATCACTTTGATGAGGAAATACTTTAAGCCTTTCATATAATACAGTTTGGATATTCATTATGCTTATTAGGCACATATTAAAGTGCTATTTCTAAACATTTGGGTTTTTTTTCCCCAATAAATAAAGGAAACACTGTTTAGTTGTGACAGCTTCTTGGCACCACTTATGGTAGCTGCTGTGGGGTGACTCAACCTTCTCTTGGCCTCAGGTTTTCTTTTGGCAAAAATGCCTATAAAGTGTTGTGATTATTAAATAAAAACATGAAACAGGACTTAAAATTCCCAGCTGCATTCTGGTGTTCTTCCTGGAGCACTTTGTTGTTTGATAAAGTCCAAAGTCAGGGGCGGGGGTTTATTCCATATCAAACTTAGACAAAATTGTGTGTGCTTGCAAACATGTGTGTACATAGACATGTGATAAAACAATACAGAAACTAGATTTGTAAACATCACTAAAATCACATATCCAGATAGTATCTTGGAATGCAACCATCTATTTCAATAATCCTCTTTGAAACCACCTTCTGAATCAACATAGGAGAGTCACAAGGTAATTATCCAACTTCACAGTCCACCTTCCACTGTCATCAAAACCAACACTGTGTGGTGTGGGATGGTGACTCACTATTCACCTGCATCCCTCTGCAATGATTTTCGGCTACCACTCAAAGGATAAAAGCACTTGTATAGGGCAGCTTTGGATATAAATTCTGAGGAAAAGAAAGGGTTCCAATACTCGAGTACCCCAGCAGCAGCGCACAACTGCCCATCTTCTTACAGCGACTGCGGAGGGAGACAGCCTGCCTGCCAGGCCACAGACAGGGCCAACGGGAGTTTAAAGGACAGAAGCACCCAACCACTGTTCCAACTATCATCTTCTAGTCTGTGGGCAGAGTTCAGGAGAGGTGACAAGAAGTAAGAAGACAAACAAAAGGGTACTCCCAAAAGTTTGGAAAGGGGGAATTAATAGATAAGTTTATTTTGGTATAAAAATTTTTAAATCCATGCATAGGTTTTTCATTATACATATTTTCCATGAACTTTTTGAAGATGTCACGTACACACATACACACATACAACTATTCAATCTGAATGGTCCTGTCTTGATCTCATCAGCTTGGTATGTCATCCAGGTCGAAGTTCATGGAGAATTTTAGACATGAGGGAAGTGTAGTGGTCATGGAGTGGGACTCATTTATTTATGGCTAAGACTTCAAGGCCCACAGAGTTTCCGTGTTGGACCCAGAGTAATACCGACATCAGGAAGTCCCAGTCCCGGACTCTTACAAGGATTATTTACTCCATCAGTTTTTCCTCAAGGCACATGGAAAATCAACACCAAGCACATGGGCTCCAGTGGCCTGTGGTATTGGGCACCAAGCACTTACTTGTAGAGGGGAATGTCTGGCTCTTTTCCTTCTGTCCTAAGTGTCAAGCAACACTGCTGCAGCTGGGATTTGGGGTCATTCCAATCCTGATTCAAAATGAACTCCTGCAGTAAGTCCCAGAAAAGTATTTAGTAATGAGTTCTGAAATCACTAAGCAGAAAAGAAGACTACTCATTTAAACTCTATATGAGCTTACTTTTAATCGTGGAAAGAAACAGACATTCATGAAAGTATGAACGTATTCCAAATCCTTATCAATGTACAGCGCTGCAATAAATGCTGGGGAAAAAAACAGAAATTTTAAAATAAGCTACAATTCACTGACATTTATTGGGAAAAGTAAGAGACGTAGACTTTTGAGCACCATTTTAATAAGGCTTTCAATATCTAGGTCCTTTTATTTTTTACCATAACCATTTCATCTTTCTTTATCACTGCTGTTAGACACAGCAACAGAGACATGTGATTAAGATGCAAAATTCTAAGAGTACAAAGACCAAGCTGCACTTAACTAAAGGCTAAATGAACAGTTAGTTTAAAACAGACAGAAATGCTGTTGTAGGGCAGAGAAAGATGTAGGAACACAACCACGCTAACATCAAATGAATCAAAACACAGCTTGAAGAGCAGAGGTGATAGTAGAATGAGCACATGGTTGGATTCTGCCATTCTCCACATTAGTTATGTGATCACAAGGGCTCCGTGTTAAACTTCATGAACAAAGAAATATATGGGACAAATCAAAGAGTCTATCTGCTCAAATAGAAAAACTTAAGCCTGGGCTCCATGACAATTTAACAATTCATCCATTAATAAATGATGATCTCAGAGATGACTGCATTAAAAGGTGCCTTAAACAAATGGTGCCTTTTAAAAAAGAGGGAATAAAAACAGTTCTCATTGAGCTAAAAAAAATTGTCAATGACACTGATATCTCAACCATATTTTTATATAATCTTAATCTTTAAATTAGTCTTCTTTAGTTTAAAAAAGTTCTTCTAAGTTCCTTAGCAGACTGCCACTGCAGTTTAGAAATGAGCTGGCTTTGCACGGCAGACTTTAAAATCTGTACATAACTCCAACTGTCAAAACTATCATAACATAAAAAGTTCTGATGACCGGTGACTGATCTACTTCTTTTTAAGTACCAACAGAAACAATAAAATTATGGGTATAATTCTTTAGTTAGCTGTAATAAAATTATTTATGATGTTTCCATATCAGAAACTGCAAAAGATGACGTTTGGGGAAGCTGGTGCTGTGGCGTAGTGAGTAACGCTGCCGCCCGCAGTGCCGGCATCCCATGTGGGCGCTGGTTGGCATCCCAGCTGCCTCACTTCCAATCCAGCTCTCTGCCATGGCCTGGGAGAGCAGCAGAGGATGGTCCAGTCCTTGGGTCCCTGCACCCACATGGGAGACCCGGAAGAAGTTCCCGGTTCCTGGCTTCAGATTAGCTCAGCTCCGGTTCCAGCCATTGTGGCTATCTGGGGAGTGAACCAGCAGATGAAAGACCTCTCTCTTTCTCTCTCTCTCTGCCTTACCCTCTCTGTAACTCTGCCTTTCAAATAAATAAAGAAACCTAAAAAAAAAAAAAAAAAAAAAAAAAAGGGACATTTGTTCATATAGCTTTGTGCTCATTCAAATCAATGAATAATGGTTTTAAGTATTTAATAAGCAAGTTACCCATCTTTCCTCTGTGCCCCATACGAAGACTGCTGGAGGCAGAAAATCTGTTTCATAAATACCAACCTTCATAATCTATTGCTGTTTCACAGAAATGGATGGGACAGCTGAGTGTTAGGACTTAGTGGTTGATAGACTGCTACCACCGAACGTAGATTAAACATAAAACTCACTATTTACTTGTCTTAATTCCAAAGTACTCCATTTCAAACAAGCTTTGGTGAAAAGCAGAAATTAAAAAATAAAATAGGAAAGATTTCTTTAGCTACAACCTAATGAGACAAAGCATAAATACTGGTCAATGTGATTTAGGCTTTGAACCTTCGGGCCAAGAGAAAAGCTTTGTAGCACTCACATTCCAAAAGGTCCGCCAAGGTCTTGGTGCGAAGAGCCACGGGCCTCTTGGTTTTGTCGTTAGTGATGGCGTACTCCTGCATGCCCAGCTCCTCTGCCACCTTCGCTTGTGTCCTGTTATTCACCAAAGAGCTTCGCAACAACTGGCCAAAAGAAATTGAGGTCATGTCACTTTTGGTCTCTCTCTTGCCCCTGCGTTGGACCCAGTCAGTCTAAGAGCATCTCACTGACAGGGACATGAAGGCAAGTGATGTCCTAAGTCCTCAACCATCACCTTTGGAAGACAGTGACATACTCCATATGCTTCTACCTTCTTCTTAGTAACTTATGTGCTCTGCTGTGCTCTTCTATATTTTACCTAACTGACATTAAAACAGCTCATTACTTGGGGGCTGGGCTGGGAGGTGGGGGGAGACTGTCATATGAGGGGGAGGCTATAATATGATTACAGGTCATAGCGTCTATTAAGCTTAATGCTACTAAATGAAGACACATTAAAACTTTCAAAAATCAATTTCATTCAAGTATAATTGACACTCAATAAAATATACCCATTTTATTTGCATACTTGGATGAATTTTGAGAATCTTATCCGTTTCCACCACCCCAGGCAAATTCCCTGTACTCCTAACGCAGTCAGTTCTCCCCACCTCATACCAGGCAAACTCAGCCTGCTTTCTGTCACTGGATACTGGTTTTGAAAGAACATTTTTAGTCTAAAATAAGCTTTCAGTTTCATGGCATTGATGGTAATTTTGATATTACAGGCTTCAGGGGAGTGATGTGTTAGTAAGTATTACTGAAAAGGCTGAAATGATTTATTTGTATTTTAACTTTTATTATTTTAAAGATTTGTGCTATCCATCAAGTCTCAATTTTTCACACTGAGATGATTTTATTAATCAAATTAGGGTATAATTTTCATATTTTAACTTCAGGAATTCAAAAAAAAAAAAAGTACTCAGAACTCCACACAGATAAAGAATCTTCCAAGAACTACGTAAGCAGTAACATTAGACACTGTATGAAAATTATATAACCAATCCACTGTAGAGATGCCCATAACACAAACATAGTTTAGACATTTAACATTCTTTAAACACTTGCTAGGGAAGTGCAGGGGAAGGAGGCCAGTGGGAAGTGGGGACACAGAGATGGAAACCCACCAGTAAAAAATGAACAGAATTATTCCCCATCTCTAAGATTTGGGGGAGTAATACACTTAAAACTACAAACTTTTCTTACAACAGATATAACAAATTCTTCTCTATTCAAACACTTCCCTTCTGCTAAGAAACAATCCTGAAAACAGGGAGAGGGAGCAGGCAGCAGCTGTGAGGCATGCTGGCATTACATCCTCTGCTCTTCCACATCACACTTTGTTTATTAGATGCAAGTTTTATGCTCTGTAGTTCCACAGTGTCAACGGAGCTTATGAAAATCAAGATTTATTCTCAATGCTTGATATTGAATCCTTGACAATAGATAAATAAGAAACAATATGTTCTTAATTTGTCTGACAATGATTCATGAAGCAGAAATACAACTTGATCTTCATAAGCCATGCTTGTTTCAGAACTGCAGACAATTACTCTTGCCTGTCTTCTCTCCAGTCCTCTTCCTGTTGCCCCTTTAACTCCATCTTTTCTTTTATATAGTGTTTCATTAAAAGGAATACCCTCAAAGGAACTCAAAATTAAAAAGGCTTAGTATGTAACATTAACAGAAGATCCAACCAAGGAGGAGTCCACCAGCCCAATACCGTGTAATTACAGAATAATGGAGCTGGGGGGTATATATATATTCTTTCAGTTTGGATTTCATTTTTTTAATTTTTTTTTTTTTTTTTTTGACAGGCAGAGTGGACAGTGAGAGAGAGAGAGAGAAAGGTCTTCCTTTGCCATTGTTTCACCCCCCAATGGCCGCTGCGGCCGGCGTGCTGCAGCCAGCGCACCGCACTGATCCGAAGCCAGGAGCCAGGTGCTTCTCCTGGTCTCCCATGCGAGTGCAGGGCCCAGGGACTTGGGCCATCCTCCACTGTACTCCTGGGCCATAGCAGAGAACTGGACTGGAAGAGGAGCAACCAGGACAGAATCTGGTGCCCCAACCAGGACTAGAACCCGAGGTGCCGGCGCCACAGGCGGAGGATTAGCCTAGTGAGCTATGGCGCCGGCCTCAGTTTGGATTTCAAATGGGAGGGAGTGTTTCTCTACAAAGAATAGAGGCTATGAGGGAAGAGGAGAGCTACTTTGGGAATATGGCTATGCTGGGCAAGTTCATTCTTCCCTGAGTATATGCGGTTGCTGAGGGGTGCGTTCACAGAGTGCTCAAGCCTCAGAGCATCCCGTGCAAGGTGCGCATGAGCACACAATCATCACACAGCACCGGCCACGGGCCCCAGCAGCCAGCTCCCTGCGTCAGGACTCTCTCTTCACATGCAGTAAAGCCGCCTGTCAGAGAAGGAGGGACAGAGGGAGGATGGAAACAGAGCACTCCCGTCTCATTTCAGACGGCGCTGACAGGTCCTAAAGTAGCAGCAGGGTGGTCAGCAGAGAGTGAGACCTATCTGCTCTTGCCAAAGACCCAGAGCCTGAACCAAACGTCAGTGGGGGAGGAGGATGCCATCAATCATCTGTATTTCCGTTGTTGGTTTAAGCAGAGCAGAGGAGTGGAAAAGGGGTAAGATCTTGATCCTCACCTAAACACGAAAGTCAGGAATGGTGGCTCTTTAAATAGCAGCCTCTATCCTCGTCATTTGCTCCACTCTACTTCAGAAGAAATTGGGCTGTTAGTCAAAGAGTAGGATCCAGGAGCGGGTGAGGGGATCAGCGACAAAGGAACCTGCAGTTATGGCTGTTCAGTGGGCCAGGGGTGGGGTCCAGCTACACACCAGGTTCCGTGCTGACAGCTGATCATCCCATGAGGATCAACATCCAGGGCTGCCCTGGAGAACGGATCCTCTGCCGAGGAAGCCACACCCACACCAGCCACTGCTCTGCACGGTGGTGGCTGCAGCAGTGCCATGGGTACATTCAGGTGCTCCTCTGGACATGGACAAAGGCATTTCAGAGGCTCATCCACCTGCCTATAATATCAGAATTATGAGTGCTTCTGAGATGCTTGGGTCCAGGCCTCTTCCAGGAACCAAGGAATCTGAAATTCTAGGGATGCACCTTGGACACCCGCCTTTTGGAAAAAAAAAAAAAAAACACCTTGTAGATGAGTTCTGATGCATGCAGAATCAGGACTGAAAAAGACTGAGTCAGCCAGCGGGGGGAGGGCTTAAGGGGTTTTCCAGAAGAGGACATGACCCAGCAAGGTGATGATCTGCTGCACCTGGAAAGAAAATCGGAGCCAAGGGAGAGACACAGGAGAGGCTGGCAGGTGACAGAAAGAAGCCCATCTATGCTTTCTTGTAGGGGATGAAGAATCCCAAAAGGTGTCAAATGAGGACAATGGCAAGGTCATTTGTTTACTTGAGAGATTCTGGTGGATGGAATTAAATGTGGATGCAGACATGAAGTTGGAGAATCTGTAGATGTCAATATACATTCAAATTACTATTTTTAACAACAAGGAGAGCCGGCGCCGTGGCTCAATAGGCTAATCCTCCACCTTGCGGCGCCGGCACACCGGGTTCTAGTCCCGGTTGGGGCGCCGGATTCTGTCCCGGTTGCCCCTCTTCCAGGCCAGCTCTCTGCTATGGCCAGGGAGTGCAGTGGAGGATGGCCCAGGTGCTTGGGCCCTGCACCCCATGGGAGACCAGGAAAAGCACCTGGCTCCTGGCTCCTGCCAGGATCAGCGCGGTGCGCCGGCTGCAGCGGCGGCCATTGGAGGGTGAACCAGCGGCAAAGGAAGACCTTTCTCTCTCTGTCTCTCTCTCACTGTCCACTCTGCCTGTCAAAAAAAAAAAAAAAAAAAAAAAAAAAAAAAAAAAAAAAAAAAAAAACAACAAGGATATATCTGCTTTTCAACTTTTAACAGAAATCTAGAAAATGGACATTAAGCACCCAAATGAGAACAAGATAGTTACCAGACTATCTGCAAATAATGTCTTGCATTAGATATTGCAGTAAAAACACGTGCCTCAGTTCAGACATGATTCTAGCATTCTTGGCTAAGTGAGAGCAAGCAGTACCCACCTCACAGAGTGAATGACTGGCAATCAAATCACTGTGACGAGCATTAATAAAGCACACCTGAAATGCTGGCTGCTGCTGTTATGCACAACAGCATCGTTATTATTACGTATGGTTTGCTTGCAGGGTAAGGGCTCTAGAAAGTAAGGAATTCTGAATTTGTTTTCAATGCAGAATGTTCTAGATACCTGTCTACTCACTGTCTTCAAAGCTTTCCATTTTACCAAGTGAAACCTGTCCTTGAAAACTCTTATTTTGTTTTACTAATTTCCATTTTATTTAAAAAGCAGGGAGGGAGATGGCTCACTTCCCAAATGCCTGCAACAGCCAGTGCTGGGGCAGGTCAAAGCCAGTCTGTGTCTCCCACATGGGTGTCAGGGACCGAAGTGCATGAGCCATCACCTGCTGCCTCCTACAGTGCACCTGAGCAAGAAGCTGGAATTGGAAGCAGAGCTAAAACTTGAACCCAGATAGGTATCCCAAGAGGCATCTTAACTGCTGTGACAAATGTCTGCCTCAAAATTCTTACTTTTAAACCCTCTTTCCAAACACGATAAGTATTAATTTGAAATTACCAGAAACATTGACAAAAGCTAAAGATGGGACTCCCTGTAACTCTGAGAGAAGCACTGCTGATTCCTGGTGTGACGTCAAGGACCAATGTAAATATTCCACAATCTCAAATTCTGATTTTGAGATTCTAGGATGTTTTCCATTATCACAGCTTATCAGTCTTTCATAATTACCTTATATTCTGTTAATTGGGGCTGGTGCTGTGGCATAGTAAGTTAAGCCTCTGCCTGTGATGCCAGCATTCCATGTGGGTGCCGGTTTGAGACCCAGCTGCTCTACTTCTGACCCAGCTCCCTGATAACGTGCCTGGGAAAGTAGCAGAAGATGGCCCAAGAGCTTGGGCCCCTGCACCCACGTGGGAGACCTGGGAACAGCTCTGGGCTCCTGGATATCACCTGGCCCAGCCCCAGTCATTGTGGCCATTTGAGGAGTGAAATGGTGGAAGGAAGATCTCTCTGTCTCTCCTCCTCACTGTATAACTCTGCCTTTCAAATAAATAAAAAGTAAATCTTATTAAAAAAGAAAGAAAAGAAAATGGCTAATTGGTTTAAAACATAAATTTTGGCATTCTTCCTTTAACTTCCCTATTTACTCTTGATTCCAGAAAGGAAACCACAGCTGTGGGACGTAAGCTGCCAAAGAGAGCCACCTAGTGTAAAATAAGTAGACTGTGATTTATTATTTCATGGGCTTTAACTTAAGAACATGGGGGGAAGCAGACCATACTATTAAAAGTGACAGTGATATGCCACACAGGTCTATTGCACCAAGAGTGGTAGCCAGATGGTCTCTATTTCCCATGATAATTAAAGAAAGGTACACTAATGCTAGCATTCAGAATGCAGGTCAGATAGTCAAATTATTCCAGTGACAAAAATCCTCCAACAGGAGGCTGTGGGATCTACCTTCTCAAAAAGATACTTAGATAAAACACCTGAGTGCTTAGATAAAACAGCTGAGTGCTGTCTGGAGGCAGCGGGGCAAGACCAGATCACTGCTTCTCAAGCTTTTTACTTGGAATCCCTGCTTGCTTTCTCACTGTACCAAATCGTGACTCTAAAAACAAATAAAAACTTCATCAAGTTGATCTCACCAGCACATGACACCACTGGGCACAGTGCCTTACACACAGGGGCAATGGGAATTAGCAACTATTTTTAGTTCAGGAGCACTTTGTAAAAGCTGAGAGAGAATGATACAGAGGAGAAAACTCCTGTGGCTTAACATTTGCAAGTACCACAAGACAACCATTCTGACCCGGGTCCAGGTAAATGCTTTTTCTTTGAGAACTCTCACTATTTACTCTGACCCTACTAGGTAGGCTCATCATAGGAAAAAAAAAAAAAAAAAGCTTCAGTGTATGAAACAGAACCTCTTCTTCCTACATCCTATTCCAAACTCAGTTACCCGAGAACAACTGGATAATCTTAACATTCCTTCCCCAGGAGGCCTTTCTGAATACCCAACTTACAGGACAATATGTTTCTCCTCATCAGAATTCAAGACTTAAAAGCTGCAATTACATTTGCTCAGTTGTCCTTATTCCCTGAAAAACTAGCGTGCAAGGGAATAGCTCAGAGCTAACTAATGCCTCCCAAAGTGAATCCCCATAATTGTGCGCTCTTTAATCACAATAATGAATCACTTGCCTCCTGTTCCAATGCAGTGGCAATAAGTAATCTTCCACAGATTTTAAATTAGTTTTAACCCTTAGACACTTACAAGTAACTTTTCAGCTTCTTCCCTATTCCTAGTACATAAAGCAATGTATCATTGCCCTGCTGTGGCCCTGAAGAACCTCACCCTTACTTGTTTACCTCGTATCTACTGAGAATGTACCATACGCCAGGCGCTGCTGGGCACCCAGTGAGGAACAGAAACGTGCTCTTTCAGAACTTCCCATCTGGTGGAGCAGGCCAACCGAGTAAGTGCCAGGAAGGAGAAGAACTTGGAATTTCAATGAGAAGGCGTTGCAAGGGGCGGCTCCTCAGGGAAGAGTCTCCTGCACTGGAACTGACCTCTGAATGAAGACTAGGAGGCTTCAGCCAAACGGGAGCAAGGGCCAGAAACAGAATGGTTTTCAGGCAGAACAGCAGGTACAAAGGCCTGACGGCCGGAGGGGGCCTGGAGAAACGCCAAGGAGGTCAGTGCAGAGGTGCAGAGTGAGAAGAGCATGTGACATGTGGGCCAGCCCAGACACCCAGGCTTAATCTTTTTATTATTTCTTAAGGATTTATTTATTTATTAGAAAGTCAGAGTTATAGAGAAGGAGAGGCAAGGGCAACGGCAGAAGGAGAGGGAGAGGGAAAGGGAGGGGAGGAAAGAAAGAGAGAGAGAAAGAAAGAGAGAGAGAGAGAGATCCATCTTCTGTCTCCTGGTTCACTCCCCAAATGTCCACAATGGCCAGGGCTGGGCTATATGGAAGCCAGGAGCCAGGAGTTTCCTCCAGGTCTCCCACATGGATGCAGGTGCTCAAGGACTTGAGCCATCCTCTGCTATTTTGCCAGGCACATCAGCAGGTAGCTGGATCGGAAGTGGAGCAGTGGGGACTCGAATCAGCACCCATATGAATGCTGGTGCCACAGGACCCACTCGCCACAGCATCTGCCCCAGGCTTATTCTTTAGTCAGTATCCAAAGAACAACTGAAGAGTGTTAAGCTGGGATAGGATAACCGTTTATTCAAAGTGTACTTGCTGGGCACTGATATGCCTGGAACTCCTCAAGGACCCAAGGAATCAGGACAAAGAAACAGACAAAAATCCTTGCCCTTGTGGAGTGTATCACTTTATGGGGGAAGACAGACCATAAACACGTAAAATAAACACTATGTGCTAAGGAGGAAACAGCAACGCGGTTCCAGGCTGAGGGAGGCGTGCTAGAGACAAGGGGAAGAGCTTGCCTATTAAGGGTGGCATAAAGACAGACTGACAGGATGACACAGGATCAGGGAGGTGAGGGACTTGCCACACATTACCAGGAGAGGATGCCGCAGCCAGAGGAAACAGTCTGTGCAAAGGCACCAAGGCGAGGCCTGCTTAGCAGCCTGCAGGAACTGCACGGAGGTCGATGTGAAGAGACAAAGCCAGAGACGGCAGCAGGGAACTGGATCACGCAGTATGACTGGAACAGCACTGTCTTTACCCTTGAGACAGGAAGGTTTGACTTCCCTTTAAAAAATGATCCCTCTAGCTGTAGGGCTGAAAGTAGACCGGGGGACAGTGGGGGTATCAGTTGGGTGGCAATGGCTGTAATTTAGAAAAGTGGCTTGAACTAAGGTGTTACCAGTGAAGCTGGTGAGAAGTAGTCAGATTCAGCATATACTCAGAAGGTAAAATCAATGGATTATGAGTATGATATGACATAGGTAAAATCAATGGGCTTTCTTAGAAAGTCTGACAGAAAGACAAGGGTTAAGAATGACCCCAGCAACTGGTGAAATGAATTGATCCTGATATGGAGAACACAGAGAGAAATGCAGGCTTGGGATGAAAATCACTTTGTTTTTACACATTCAGTTTCAGATGTCTATCAGAAATCCAACTAGAAATTCGACAGTATTTCTATATCTAATATTTGAGTACATCCACATTCAGTAGACACAGGGGTCTGAAGTTCAAGGAAGAAAAGGCTTTAGATATAAATCAGGAATCAGCAGACAGATGTATTCAAAGCTATGAGACAGATGGAATGAGATCACTGCTGAAGAGAAAGTCAACAGACAAGAACTCTGACCACCAAGAACTGAGGCAACTCTGATATTAGGAAGTTGGGGAGATGAAGAGAAATGAGAGAAGTGGACAGATGGGACAATGGCTGGTGTAGGCCCAGGAGAGCTATCATAAAAGGACTCCTCTAACTGAAAGATGGAAAATGGACTGCCTGAGGCACAAGCTGGTACCAGAACAGCAGTGTGTGAAACCCCAGGTTACGTCAAGAGGCCTGAGACCTGGGCCTCTGGAGCACTTCTGCTTGGAAGACTGTCCGTCTCATAGGCAGAGTATAAAAATGCCTGTAATAACAGCAAAGGCAAGCTTTTCAAATAGCAGCAGACATCCCAGGGGAAATCTGGGGATCTAGGGAGCCCACTCTTCTTGCACAAGGATCATGCACCACCCTGTGCTCCTTTCAACTGGGTGTCAATGGCATTCCTGAAATATTTTGATAGCCAGGCAGAAATTACTACAATGGATGGAAGAGAGGATGTGGGTGATGGAGACAGAGAGGGAACAGATTCAAGAGGCACTCAAGGAGCAATGATGTCAGGACTTGACAGGACTGTAATTCGGGGAAGGAAGGTAGGGCAGGAACCTGAGTTTCTAATATACAACTCAGGATAGACAATGCTGCCATTCAACTATTCACAGCATGCTGGAGGGAGATTACAGATTCAGTCTTGGATATGTGAGGATGCTGAGAAAGCAGCTGGGAATGGAGCTCAGAACGCCGGGGGAACTGAAGAGACCCCTGTAGAAGTCATCTGCCAATGTGCATGGAAAAGGCTGCTTGTAAGGAGGGAACCTTGCCAAGGGTGGAGTGGAATATGTATCAGCTGTAGAGAATAAGAAGGGTCTGCAAAGCAGGCTAAGACAGAGTAGCTAAAAGGTACAGGAAACCCACGAAGTGCTGCATGATAGAGACCATCAAATCACAATACTGTCATCTGTTAATGCCATCCTGGCAAACAAGCTAGCCTAAAATTCTCTACTTTTAAGATGGCAAGGCCGATAACCACAATTTGGATAAAACCGTATTTCTGGTATTCAATCTGACTTAGAAAGAAACCAGAACCACGGTCTCTAGCAGAGTCCTGGTGTTGGATTTATCTACACCATGGGCAGGACTCCTGCCTTTCTGAGCTTTGGTTTCATCATCTGTTCAATGCAGGGAATAGTGGAGGATAGTGCATACAATGAGCAGGTGGGAAGCCGTGAACTTGCAGATTTATACCATTCCATTTCCCTAAGATCCCAGAGTTCACAATTAATTTTTATAGAAATACCAAGAGGGAATGCGTGCACTTACACTATACATTTTCAACAATGGTCTCCACACGAATTTACTGCCTCAAGCTATTTGGTTTGGATCAGCCACTCTTCAGACCAGCCGGATAATATGACACCTAGGAAGTCTACTCTCTAACAGAGGATGCTGACCATGCAAGTTATTGTTTTCCTGATGGACAGCAGGATACCAGGCACTTGTCCGTTTCTCATAAATGCTCACATTTTCTTATGAATACTAATTCATGAAGAAATATCTTCTTGTCCATCCAAAAGCAGTCAACTTTAAGTGGTAAACAAAGTGTTAATCTAAAATAAAACTGCTGACCGGCGCCGTGGCTCACTAGGCTAATCCTCCACCTGCGGCGCCGGTACCCCAGGTTCTAGTCCTGGTCGGGGCGCGCTGGATTCTGTCCCGGATGCTCCTCTTCCAGTCCAGCTCGGGAGTGCAGTGGAGGATGGCCCTGGTCCTTGGGCCCTGCACCCGCATGGGAGACCAGGAGGAAGCACCTGGCTCCTGTCTTCGGATCAGTGCAGCGCACTGGCCGTAGCGGCCACTTAGGGGGTGAACCATTGGAAAAAGGAAGACCTTTCTCTCTGTCTCTCTAACTCTGCCTGTCCAAAAAAAAAAAAAAAAAAAAAAAACCTACTGCTGATTCCTCGGCACTTGTAATGGTATATGGAATACACCAGAAGCTCAGTAAGTATTCATTGAGGGAAATGCTACTGAAAATTACATCTATACACAGCCAAATCATTGTATTCTCCCCAATTCCAATATTTATATTTCCTGTAAACTATTTCTAGGGTTCAGGGGTGCAGAAATGAGATCTAATTCTATTCAAGGCAAAACATGCATTCAAATTATAAAGAAGCAAAGTATGAAGGATTGGTTATTTGCTTTAACGTAACAAAAAAACAGAAACTGAACAAAGTATCATATAGTGTACCACTATTTTTCTTCACCCAGTAAAAGCATTTGTTGTCGCCATACTTAATTCCCAACAGACTTCTCAAAGGTCACTCCTTAGGCCTTTGAGGGATCATCATGCCTGGTTTCCAGGTGAACATTATTGATCAATTTCACAGAGTAAAAACAGTACACAGCAAATAAAAACCCTCAATGAAGTCTGAGAAAATGAAACAGAAATCAGAGGAATGGGGACCATTTCATTTGTTCATAAATCAAACATCGTCTGTGTAACTCCCTTTCGCTCTGCCATGATCTAGCCAAACAGTCGCTGCTGCCTGTCAGTCTTCTGAGTTTTCACGCCATGCCCTTACTTCTGCAGGTCCAGTGCACAGAAATTTCCTCCCACCAACTCCCAGTGGCCAAATCCTACCCATCTTTAAAGGCTCAAACCTCATCATACCAGGAAGCCTTCTGTGACATCCATAGCTAAAAGAAATATTATCTTTTCCTAAACTGCACAAGTGCTACAATTTACCTACCTCTTTGCAATATTTACCATGTTCTCATTTGCATTTAATTAGTTACTCATACTTTTTAGCAATATTTTATATGTAGATATATACACAATACATGTATAGTATAGCATTTATAAGTATTTCGTTATTTACTTACACCTTAATCTCTTAGTAATTTTAAAATTCCTTTTGGATAGACACAGTGTCAACTAAACTTTGCATTCCATATGATACCTAGTTCCATGTCCTGCACTGAGCAAGCAATAATTCCATGAAGGAGTACATAAAATACAATAAATTCTCAATGCATACTTGCTTTGCATACAATTTGCACAAAGAAATGAGAAAAGCCCTAAAGCCCTATGATATGTTAAAGTCACTAACAACTAAATCACTAATTATATGGATGTGTGTGGCCTTTCCACCCTTTATTTCCAATAACAGAGCAGTCTTCATGGAGGGAGTGGCTTAACACAAACTCACAGTTAAATGTCCTTCGTGATGATCTGGAAAGTGAATGAATAAGTACTCTGTGGCTACCAGCTGCATTATTGAGTCACCCAGGAATTCCATCCTCTGATTGTGGCCTCTGGAAAAAAAGAAGAAACATCAACAGAAAGACAGCAATAAGCATTTGTAGATTTCAAAAAAAAAATTCAGAATTTTAAAAAATGCAACATATTCCTCTTCTTTTAAAGCACAAAATTAAGTTTAGTTCCCTAAGGCCCCCAATTGAGAAAGGATCTGAGTTAAGATGGGTTGAATTTCAACAAATAATACAGTGAATACTATGAAAGGATTAAATGACCACTTACACAGACTGGCAAGCAGAGATTGGGCAGCAGCTGATATCAATTAAAAAATAAAGTATACAGGCCAACATTGTCCTACAAGTTAAGCCGCCACCTGTGATGCCAGCATCCCATATCAAAGAGCCAGTTCAAGTCCCAGCTGCTGCACTTCTGATCCAGCTCCTGGCTGAAGAGCCTGGAAAAGCAGTGGATAATGGCCCAAATACTTGGGGTCCTGCAACCCACATGGAAGACCTGGATGGAGCTCCAGGCTGCTAGCTTCAGCCTGTCCTAACTGGCTTTTGAGGTCATTTGGGGAGTGAACCAGCAGAAGGAAAAGCTCCTTCTGTGTCTCCCTCTCTCTCTGCCACTCCTTTCTCTCTCTCTCTCTCTCTTTTTTTTTTTTTTTTTTTTTTTTTTTTTTTTTTTTTTGACAGGCAGAGTGGACAGTGAGAGAGAGAGAGAGAGACAGAGAGAAAGGTCTTCCTTTGCCGCTGATTCACCCTCCAATGGCCAGCGTGGCCGGCGCACCGCGCTGATCCGATGGCAGGAGCCAGGTACTTCTCCTGGTCTCCCATGGAGTGCAGGGCCCAAGCACTTGGGCCATCCTCCACTGCACTCCCTGGCCACAGCAGAGAGCTGGCCTGGAAGAGGGGCAACCGGGACAGAATCCGGCGCCCCAACCAGGACTAGAACCTGATGTGCCGGCGCCGCAAGGCGGAGGATTAGCCTAGTGAGCCACGGCGCCAGCCCACTCCTGACTTTCAAATAAATGAACCTTAAAAAAAGAAAGCATAATACAGACAATAATCTTGTAACAAAACAAAGTTAAAAGACCCAAGAATTTTCTTTGCTCAAGCTATTGAAATATATATCATATTACTCAAATTTGTAATTTCATTTTAAGGACACTAAAAAAAGAATCTGGTAAGAACCTTTAATCTTTAAAGACAGTTGAGAATATTTGAGGGAGGAGAGCCAAAAACTGAATAAATAACAACCCCAAAGATATAAAATGTTGCTTATTTTCTTAACAATTTCACTGGCTCCTCATCAAGTCATTCCCTCAGAGCAGGCGACAGGGTCAAATCCAGTCCACGGTCTGCTCCATGAGCAAAGTTTTATTGAAACATAGCTATGTTCCTTGGTTTCATGTATGGCTGCTTTCATGCTATGTGGCAGAGTCGAATCACACACAGACCACAGGCCTGCAAAGTCTAAAATATTTAATATCTGGGCCTCTATGGGAAAAAGTTTTCCTTCCTACATTTCTCAAAACTTCACGAAGAAACAAGATGCATAGCAATGAGATCAAAAACACTGGGTTGGAGCACATCCCCTGGCTCACGCCAGTGGCTGGTGGTTCATCTGTCTCACAATGTGACTCTCCCAGAAATACGTCTGGAATCTCAATTCCTTTGAAGGGCATACAGGAAGGTCTAGGACTGCCTCTTCTAAATGGTCACGTTGGGGCTACACAAGTACTTCTGACTCACAGGGTCAGATGGTTAAATCCCACAGTTCTCAGTGTGAACGCCCTTGCCAGCAGTCGGACATGAGTAAAAATCACTCCAATTGCTTCTTCAAACTCAGTGAGTTTCTGCAGAACTGGAGACGTTTCAATGAGTTGTCGGTCAGTATTTGGCTCTTGTAGCTACAGGAAAACAGGAGCAAATAAAAATCACATGTAATTTTTGGCTATGAGACTAATTATCAATGCTAGGACAATGTTTTCTAAAATTCCTTCTCCCAAGGGTTGAAATTTCTGTAATGCCAGTAAAACATGGCACTTTCTTCCTCATCTCTTAGAATGGCAAACAAACCTAATATTTAAAGAAGGCTCATATAATATTTTCCAGTCTTCTCTCACATTTCAAGGCCAAGTACTATACATAGACAGTTCAAAATCCCAACTATTATACCAACTCTCCCAGGAAGAGCTAAGCCGAAGAACAGCTGGTAGAGCGTACACACATCCAGCAAAGCAGCAGTCCTCGGGCGTGGGAGTTGGGAGAACACTTGCAGGGCTTGTTAAACGCAGATGGCTGGGCCTCACCTCCAGAGTTACTGATTACCTATGTCTGCAGTGAGGATGGAGAATCTGCCAGCCCGACAAGTTCCCGGGGAATGCAGATGCTGCTGGTCTGGGGACTGCCTTTTGAGAACCCCTGCCTTACAGATTCTTGACTACTGTGTGTCTTCGAGGGACCAAACTATTTTGGCAGATGAGCATCATTAAAACTGAATTCAGCTGACTTTGGAGATTATTATACCACTAGACAGGTGGTACTGCCCATAACAAGAATCCTTTAACAACTGGCAGGGAGCAAACTCGAAAAGTATAACTAAAATGAACATTTCCAGTAACTTCGGGCAACTTCCTATCATTAATACACTATTTTAAAATACTCTGAATACGCTTAACAATGTTAAAACCTCTCATGAGATTCAATCATTAGAGACTGGCCTTGTCTTATATACACAAATGAAACCATGTACATATAAGTATACATACGTATTTATTTTAAAGTAAAACAGAAACAAAGCATAGAAGTAGAAATTTAAAAGAAAAGAAATTGGGGGAAAGGATGTTACCACATGTGTAGATCTTTTAAACTCCAAAATTTTGAGTAAAAAGCCATCACACTGCAGTAAAGTTTTAATTTATAACAAGGTGTATGTAATCTGATTCCAAGTCCTCAATTTCTAAGATCCAATTTAGCTTCTAATTCAGCAATGTTAATTTAGTGTTTGTCCTGCCTTTTTTTTTTTTTTTTTTTTTTTCAGTATGGCCAGACTTGCTTCTCTATTACATCAGGCATGATGACACACAGATGTCACCTTTTGGTGGGTGGGGCAGGGGCTGCTGACTACAGAGCTACTCTCCTATTAGTGCCCCCCACCACCACCATTCCAGGCACACACCTGCCATATGTGGGAACCTTGTATTATATGTTCCCAAGTGTTCTACCTCTGACACCTAAGCTTTATAATGTCACGGAAGGGAACCAAAGGATAAAAGCAGGCAGAGGACAAAAGGCCCAGGAAAGGAGAACGAATAGCTGGAGCCGTAAAGCACACTGCAGACAGAAAGGTCATACTTACTTGGAGTGGGTGGAGAGGATAATTGAGCCAGACTTCGCGAAGGTCCTGGAAAATGGAGTGGTGCCTTTAATGCTCAGGGGAGCCATTTAACACACTCTGGAGTACTAAATAAAATGTCATTATTTGAAATACTGAACTATTTCAGATGCTGACTCCACTTATTGCAAATTCAATAGTGGTAGCAAACTAATTTTTTTTAAAGTGTATTCACCACTCAAACTGCCTGTACTGAGTCTAATTAGCCTATTAAGCTGGGGAGGAAGAGAGCAACCCTCTTCCCCCCAGCAGAAGTCAAAGACACCTTTAAAAACTAAGTTACACATTTGCTTAACCTAATACACTGGATTAAGCTGCTGTTTTAATCATATTTTTGAGCCTGCCATTCCTCAGCAAAGTGCATCAGCTGTGTCTTCTGTAATTAAAGCTCATCTCAAATGTCTTTTATTTTAGGTACTAATTCATTAGCATAGGCGCTTCGTAAGGTGGAGTGGAAAATACCCCAGAGTTCACGAAGTCCTGCACTGATGAGACCGCACTTTGCGTGCACCTACAAGTGTTTACTTGAAATATGGTAATGAATGAATTTTATGGAAAACCCTAGCACATTATTGTATCCATTGAGTTAAATCTCAAAGCAGTTATAATTAGAATTTCCTCAGGATTAAAGTGTCTTCCTTCCAGTTTCAGACTCTAGGGAGCCTTTGACTTAATCTACTTTCGGGTCTTGATGTTAAGTTTTTTAAATAAATGACATTAAAAAAGAGAGGGGGAAATATTCATTAAAAAGCTTTTTTGGCAGAGAGGGGAAGAGAGTAGAGGGAAATTTAGTATCACTTGTAACACATAGGGTGATAAAAATGAAATAAAAAAACTTGGTGTTTTTGTACAACTTGCATCCTGATAAAATACTTTTGGGGGTACTTAGCCAATATTAAAAACAAAGTGCTGGCCGGCGCCGTGGCTCACTAGGCTAATCCTCCACCTTGCAGCGCCGGCACACCAGGTTCTAGTCCCGGTCAGGGCACCGGATTCTGTCCCGGTTGCCCCTCTTCCAGGCCAGCTCTCTGCTGTGGCCAGGGAGTGCAGTGGAGGATGACCCAAGTGCTTGGGCCCTGCACTCCATGGGAGACCAGGATAAGTACCTGGCTCTTGCCATCGGATCAGCGCGGTGCGCCAGCTGCAGCGCACCAACCGCGGCGGCCATTGGAGGGTGAACCAACAGCAAAGGAAGACCTTTCTCTCTGTCTCTCTCTCTCACTGTCTACTCTGCCTGTCAAAAAATAAAAAAATTAAAAAAAAATTAAAAAAAAACAAAGTGCTGAAATATAAGACTGGTCTTTGCAGGCATTTTAAAGGACCTCCCTTAACCAACTCAGTAAGCTTTCCCGGCATTCCCTGTGAATTATGCTGAATGTCACTCCCTGCTTACAACTCTTTTGTGTCCTTGCCTTGCTTCCTTCCCTTCTCCTCCGCTACGCGAGCATTTACCAAACTGCAGCCCCCTGCCTGGCCAGCACATTACCAAGCCCCTCTGGAGAACTCCACCACCTCGGTTTGGATGACTCGTTCATTTCTGCAACACTGCTGACTGCTTATCCAAGCCCCACGTCCATAAAAATACTTTACGGCCATCTTCACCTCATACACAACATGACCAAATAATAGCTTTCCACCTTTCACTGAAGACTAGGGACAATGGTGTCAGGGAAGGTGGCAGGCTTGGAGTCAGGCTGCCTCGGGTTCATTCTGATTCCACACTGGCAATCCACTTACTAAGCCTCCATTTCCTCAAGGATAAGCCGAAGAAGTCGAGCACCAACTTCAAAGTGTCCTCTGATGTTTCAATGAGCAATGCAATAGAGCATTAAACTCAGTGCAGACTCACCGAAAATACTGCTCATCATTGAGGATACCAACACCGACAAACAGCTATATCCTGCAACCAATCCATCCCCACCTCCAGAATATTCAGGGGTCAGAACATCTTCAGTCATCTTTCTCCCTTTTCCTGTGTGTTTTCCACTCAACAAAACCATTTCTCCTTTGATAGTCACAGCCAGCCATTCAGATGCAACAGCACACATCTCATGACGAGACTATGTCCATTGTGTCCACTTCCTTTCAGCTACCCTGCACACTGCCCCTTGGCGTCAGAGAGAACAAACTAGAAAAGCTCCAGACTGGAATCCTAGTGGCTACCTTCAGTTCGCATCTCTGGAAAACGTTCACAGCTGACTAACTGGGTCATTTGTTTATGCAGCATATTTTCATTGAAACCTCTTATGTATAAGATTATCAAAATGAATGAGACACCTTCCCTGTCCTCAAAGGAGCCTTACAGAGAAAAATAAAAGTAAATAAGTGTAATCTAATAAATTGTGGTAAGTCCCATAATAGTGAAAAATCACTCAAAACTATGCCAGAGCTGCCATTTTCTCAGACTCAATTTCAGATTTAATCTCAGATTAAAGGAAATGGATCCAGTTGAAATAATCTGACTGTGAGGTGCTACAATGCTACACCAAGATGGGTGGTGGCAGATGTCAAAGGTGAAATCACATATGAGCACTGGGACACTGTGCCTGAGAGTGTCAGACACAGCTTCAAAGAGAAGGCAACTCTTCTGATGAGTCCTGAAGAATACAAAGAACTGTGCAAGTCAGCAGAGGGCAAGGACCAAACGGGGAACCAAGACCTGTACATCCTGAAGAACACAGGCACAAAAAAAGTCATCCTTGGCCAATGACACTAAGAGGAAATGAAAAAAAAGGACACTGAAACCACAGATGGGAGTCAGGCTAGGAAAATGATTCCGTGCTGGGTTGTGTGGTATGGAGTTTGGTAGGCAGTAACCAGGGATTTTAAGCAAGAAAGGCCACCACAGAAACTGCATTTGAAAAAATGACAACACTGAGGGGCCAGCTCCATGGCTTACTTGGTTAATCCTCTGCCTGCGGCGCCAGCATCTCATATGGGCACCGGGTTCTAGTCCCGGCTGCTCCTCTTCCAGTCCAGCTCTCAGCTGTGGCCCAGGAGGGCAGTGGAGGATGGCCCAAGTATTTGGGCCTCTGCTCCTGCATGGGAGACCAGGAAGAAGCACCTGGCTCCTGGCTTTGGATCAGTGCAGCGCCGGTCATAGCAGCCATTTGGGGGGTGAACAAACGGAAGGAAGACCTTTCTGTCTGTCTGTCTGTCTCTCTCTCTCTCTCACTGTCTATAACTGTACCTGTCAAAAAAAAAAAAAAAAAGACAACACTGAATTAAGTATGAATGGTGGATGGGCAGTCAGTCCAACAGTTCAGGGAACAGAAGCAGAGGGCAGAAAACGAAAGCAGTGAGATGGCTGACTAGGGCTCTCACAAAGGGATTGCTAACCTGCTGCCCAAGAAAATGCCCCCGACTAGGAACAAACCAGATGGGGACAAAATCATGTTCATACTTTCTTGGACAAGGCCAGACAACTCCAGGACCAGGTCAGACAAGGCTA
This sequence comes from Oryctolagus cuniculus, assembly GCF_964237555.1. Classification (NCBI taxonomy): domain Eukaryota; kingdom Metazoa; phylum Chordata; class Mammalia; order Lagomorpha; family Leporidae; genus Oryctolagus; species Oryctolagus cuniculus. Next base: position 57,646,154 of record NC_091445.1, read on the forward strand.
AAATATCTGGCCTAGGGGTCAGCACGGTGGCATAGCAGGTAAAGCCGCCGCCTGCAGTGCCGGCATCCCATATGGATGACAGTTCGAGTCCTGGCTGCCCCACTTCTGATCCAGATCTCTGCGAGGGCCTGGGAAAGCAGTAGAAGATGGCCCAAGTCCGTGGGCCCCTGCACCTGTGTGGGTGACCCAGAAGAAGCTCGGCTCCTGACCACTGAATTGCTAACCTGCCTCACCTCGTGACAGCACTCCATTGCAAATAATCCCTTCTCCTCATCTAGCCTCAGACAAGGCAACCAACAAAGAAAAGGAAACGGTCCTTGAAGCCATTCAGCACCCCTTCCTCGCTCCACTGGAACCACTAATCGAACTCTTGTCTGCCTACAAGTCTGTCTCTGGCTGATTAGGCTGTGATGATACCATCATTCAAAGAAAAAAAAAAAAGGAAAGAAAGAAAAGAAAAATACCATGGTTCACTGACATCTCTCCATGCTATAGCTAACAGATAAGGCTACACAGATGGAAACCAATATGGAGATGTCTAATGAGCTAGAATGTCCAACTTTGTGCTCTTGAAGATACTGAAGTAGAAAGACCATCATTACTAAGCCTTGCTCTGTTTCATGAAAGTCACACTCAAATGAATTCTGAATCTCAGCTGTCCCATTTGTTAGATAATGTTCAGACTCTGCTTTTTCACTTAGTCATTTACTCATTTCATTCTTCTAACAAACATTTATTGAACACTGCACATACCAGCACTGCACTAGGTACTGGAAACATAAGATAAGCCTGCTAAGCAGACAAGTGGGACAGAAGCAGTTTAGAGGGAGAAAGGAATCTAAACACAGACTGAGGCAATGAAGAATACAACGTGTAAAATCACACGTCATTTAGGCCAACAGAAACACAACACGTGGGGCTGCAGGCAAGGTGGGAGGAAGGGCAGGGAATGAACACGTAGGGCAAGGAATTCAGCAGCACGTGGAGATGTGAAGGGAAGGCTGCAGAGGTACATAGAGTAAAGAGGCTGCTGAATTGTCCACAAGAGGCAAAAGGCCAAAACAGAAATATTTTAATATTCAACACAGTCTTAAAATATATGCCACCTGCTACAGATACAAATCAAGACACATGTGTATAGGATGAAAACGGCATATATGAAACATCTGTATATTCTTTTCCTATCAGAAGAAATTCACATATACCCAAATCATCACCTATCTCTAGAAAAACAAATAAAAAAATCAAATTCTTAGATATAAACATCATCTAGGTCATATTTTTAAAAACCATTGATTCCTTTTTTAAAACTACCCAAAGTAATACAGTAATAGCATCTGACTGTCACTTAAGCTGAAGGTTTCACAAAGGCTTAAAACACTGGCTTCCTAGGTTTTTATTGCTCCATGAGGGCTATTTCATTCCATTACGATGACATTTCAATTTGGAATACAGAGTTGCCTCTCCCTTTAAATGTTAAATTGACTTGTTTTGATACAAAAGGCATCCAGTATGCTCTATTATATGCAGAATTACAAAGGTATCTCTGGCACTATTAATAGCTTAATACTTTAGTAACAGCAGAAACTATTTTAGAAGTTATTGTGTTTTCTTAAACCATAATTTGCTCTAAAAAATGTACTTTCATAATCTTTATTCATGGGCCTATCAGAAACTCTCTATGCACTGACTTTCCAAAATAAATGCACATTTATCTAGTCCACATAATTTCCATAAAAACAAGTCATAAACAAAAAAGCCAAAAAGCTATCGCTTCCAACCAAGCCTGCATGGGGTAGGTACCCAATGATTATAAAACATGAAATCATAATTAATGTCAAGATACTACTTTAAAATGAAGCAAAGTTCTATTATATTTATAATCATATTTAATTTACAAGTGACCATATGGAAACAGAGTTTGGGTGAATGAAAAACTGTGCACATGCCCAGAGAACTTTCCCATCTGCGAGGACTGAATAGGCTATTTTGGATATACTTGAAATCTACCACTTATGGTAGATATGGCTATTTTGTTTTGCCTATAGTCTCTTCAAAATACAAAGACCAACTGAAATAAAATCTTCCATAATGATATATAACTGAGGAAAATCAAATGATTCAAGATAAATACCGGATCATTAAAGAGTAAGCGGCCAAATAACTGCTTGGCTTCCTCCAGGCTTCCCTCCAAGTAAACAGCTCCTAGATAAAAGGAAGAGAATGTCAAAAGGAAACCTGCATTAATATTCAAAGAAAATTACAGATCTCTATAAAAAGCAAAAAGGCAAGCCAAAAAGCATTCACAAAAAAAAAAAAATCGACAAGTTCAGAAGCAATTGTTTTAAAGGTAACATTATCCCACTTTCAAGCTATGCTCTGAATTACAAATTAGGCTGAAATACAAAATTCAATTTTCTAAAATTGAAACCTAATATATGAAAAAGAGGCCAAATATGAACTATCATTAAAGCTGTGAGTATAAACCTTACTAAGGTAACGATGCACAAATACTTGACTTTATTAAAGAAAATGTTGTTTCATTTTCTGAATTTATAGTTTATGTTTCAGATCAAATATATACAAGCATCTAAGAAAAAAGCCCAACAGACAAAATCTAAGTCTAGATCAATGAAAGTTTCTGCAGATAAACATCAGAGTTGGACGGGTATTGTGGCATGACAGGTAAAACCATTGCCTATGGCACCAGCATCTCATATGAGCACCAGTTCGTATCCCAGCTGCTCCACTTCTAATCCAGCCCCATGCTAATGGCCTGGGAAAGCAGTAGAAGACGGCCCAAGCGTTTGGGCCCCTGTACCCTTGTGGGAGATCTGGATGAAGCTCCTGGCTTTGGCCTCGCCCAGTGCTAGCGGTTGCAGCCACCTGAGAAGTGAACCAGTGGGTGGAAGATTTCTTTCTCTCTTTCTCTCTCTCTCTCTGTGTGTGTGTGTATCTCCCTCTTCCTCTCTCTAACTCTGACTTTCAAGTAAATAAATAAATCTTTAAAAAAAAAAGCAGGGTAACCTTTACCTTTAATTTGAAACAATTAAGCCCTGTGCCCACACTGAACTTTAATCATAACCAGGAAGTACCACAATAACATTTTAACTGGGTATCAAATAACTCTGGAATAGGGTATTCATATTTTTTTAAATTAAACTTTTATACCTGACTTCAGAAAGGGTATATTTCCATGTAATATTTATTGACATTCAACTACCAGTGTTTTTGATAAGTAAACATAGGTTCAATAGCCTTTATCCAAAATGCCTGGGAATGGAAACATTTCAGATTTTTTTTTTCAGATTTAGGAGTATTTCCATATACAAATGAGATATCTTAGGGATGGGAACCAAATCTAAATAAAAAGTCACTTAGATTTCATATACACTTTAAATAAACATTCTAAATGTAGCTTTAGATGATGTTTTTAGCGTGCCTACATTTTGATTGTGACCTGTCACGTTAAGTCAGGTTTGGAATTAAGTCGAAGCTCAAAAGGTTTTGGATTTGAGGGCATTTCAGATTTTGGATTTTTCAGGTTAGGGATGCTCAATCTGTATGTTTGTTATTTTCAACAGTTCAAGTAATAATAATGAGAATAATAATGGCAGCTCTGTGGTTTGGGGACCCACCCATGCTCCCTGAACTGTGAAAAGCAGGTTTACAGTCTTTATTTGCATAGGGTGCCTCAGTAGGAGGGTGCTAGAGAAGACTGACAGGACTGAGGATCATATTAGATGACCAGAAGGCAGTGAGCCTTTGCTCTGGGTGGGTGCAGCCAGGACTGGATACTAAGACCCTTCCAAGAACTCTGGGAGGTAAGTGACACTGTCTGCTTCTCACAGATGGGGAAACTGTGGATCAGAGATCAGATAACTTGCCACAGAAGCAGCTCTGACAAATGATGGAAGAGGGAACTGAATTATGTCTGCCTGACTTACGAGCCAAAGGTAACAGTTACTGTCAAAAATATTATGTGTACAAAGCACTGTAATTCCATGAGACCAACCTTCTGAAAATACACATATTTATAAAAAATAGACAGTGATGAAAAGACTGAATTATTTTAAACATTTTCTTGCTACTATCATCAGCATGAAATTATAATTGGGAAGTTTCTACATTCATTTTCAAAGGAAGAAGGCAAAAATGATACAGAAGTAGAAAAGCCTTTGAAAACTAAAATGTACTTAATTATTTACCTAAAATTCAAGAAACTGTCAATCTACCGTAACATTTCATTGTAAAGCATATTTGTGATCACTGCTAATTAACTCTTCAGAACTCCTCTATACCAACAGCTAACTGTATTCTGGTTACAGATAAAAAGTAGAAAGTGCCTGGGTGAGAGGCAAAGGCATCTACATCAGTCTTGCTTCAGATGTGTAAATAACAGTTATATGGACTCAAGCCCTAGGATTTTTAAAATTTGGTCTTTTCAAGATGCTTGAATCAGAAAATCTTGAGAATGCTTTAAAACGTGGTCAAAGAAAACATTAGGGCCTCTCCAGCAACTTGTTTCCATTTAGTTATGTATGTGAATCTTGAATCAAATCTAGAAAGTAACCCATCTCCACTTTAATTCATTTCAATTCAATAAATACTAAGCATGTACATGACATTGTATGTCAATTTGGCACCACAAACACAAAAAAGACAAAGTGTGATGGAGCAGCTGAAATGACTAAAATAGGAGGTAGTGGATCTGTACTCAGGACTTCCCACACTTAGGGAACAAGTAATTCTGTCCAAGTTCCCATACTGACTTTAATGTGCTCTCCACGCAGTTTAAATATGCAAGAAAGTGGATTATAAATACAGAAATTACCTATTAATGCTTCAAAACAATTAGCCATTGCATGTCGAAGGTCCGATTCCCTACATAGGTCAGGGCCATGAGCATACAGCATAAATCGATCCAGTTCAAGTTTCTACAAAATTCAAAGTGACAGGAAGTTAAGAGTCTGATAAAATCTAATTTATGATAACTTAGCATCTCCTGGGGGTAACAGGTCCATTGGCCACGGGTTAGTATATTAAGAGAGCTAAGTCTACCATTCATTAGAAGTCCTGTATACATGATTCAGCTCTAACTTGCTTCTTTCCCAAACTCCAATAGTTCAAGCAGGATTCAGAACTGATCAGATCTGAGCTCTCCAATTCCAAAATCAGACCAAGCTCTAGCCTCTGCTAGCAGAGACTCTCCTATCAGACTATGAACCTCTGGGTTCCCTCAATGTCTAAGAAGACTGAAACCTGGCCCCAAGTTCAGAAAGTGTTTTATCTTTTTGATTCCACAATTACAAGGTAGTGATGATGTCTGCACCATGCAAAATAGATTTTCATGGGATAAAGTAAAGGACAACCCAATCTACCTCTAAATCTTTATTTTCTAATTTGGCAGGATTTGGAGGATCCTATACCTTTTTACTGTGTTCTCTTTATGAGGCTTCCACCTCATCTCTGCAGGCTCAGTAGACCCTGTGAGCTTGAACTGGATTTATCGCAAGGGTTCTAGAAATAGTTTGTAGTGAATTTGTGTTTCTTTATTTGGCCTCAGCAAAGTTTAGAGCCTAATCTAAGGCCCACTTCTAGGTCTAAGACTGATGAATACATCAGTTTACACTAACTTCACCTCTGGCTTCACTTCACTGTCTCTTCCATATTTTTCCCTTTACTTTGATTTCTGTAGCTGCTTATTTTTTATCCTACTGTATTATACAGTCCAAGTCCCTTTAGAACTAGACACAATATGAATGTTTTTATAAAACTCTGAGGTTGAACTCATAATGCTTTCCTTAAAAGGAGAAAGACAAACACTGCATAAACATGCAATGAATCTGCTTCCATTACAATGTAAATCAATTCAATAAATACTAAACAATAACATGCCACATAACACGGAACAAGTCACAAGTCAGTGAACAATGTGGGACAATATAAATCTCATCAGTTTTCAAATAAAAGACACTCAGATTTTGTGCATCTGGGTATGAATGTTAAATATCTATATCCATTTATAGCGGAAAAAGAGATGATAAAAACAAGACCTGTGCTATCAGTATTTTGTGCTGCTAGAAATCTTTGAGCATAAAATATACTCAAATGAGAGTTTTGACTACCACCAATGCAATAACAGAAAACACCTCTTTTTAAAAATTGGTCCCAAAGTACAAGAGTTTATACTAGAATATGTAAATTTCATCTGTTTCACAACTTCACTGGGAAAATCCAATTGTTTTGCTATCTCTGGAGCCCTGCTTGAGAGCAGACTGCAAGACATATTTCATCTGATAAACAACCATTCTGGAGTGCTGTGAATTTTCCAACTTCTCATAGTCCCTGTTTGCTCTATATCCTTATTTTTTGATGCAGACTTCTAGGGAATTTTTGTGTGTGTGTGTGTGTGTGTGTGTGTGTGTGTTTTACAGGCAGAGTAGACAGTGAGAGAGAGAGAGAGACAGAAAGGTCTTCTTTTGCCGTTGGTTCACCCTCCAATGGCCGCCGCGGCCGGTGCGCTGCGGCCGGCGCACCACACTGATCCAAAGGCAGGAGCCAGGTGCTTATCCCAGTCTCCCATGGGGTGCAGGGCCCAAGCACTTGGGCCATCCTCCACTGCACTCCCTGGCCACAGCAGAGAGCTGGCCTGGAAGAGAGGCAACCGGGACAGAATCCGGCGCCCCAACCAAGACTAGAACCTGGTGTGCCGGCGCCGCTAGGTGGAGGATTAGCCTATTGAGCCGTGGCACCGGCCAGGGAACTTTTTACAAAGAGAGAGTCGTATTCTACTATGTATATGGTTAACATGTTCATCTATCTGAAGGCTGACCCAGAGCTTTCATTACATTCTCAAGGGGTCAATGATTTCCCATTTCCCATTACTCTCCCTCACTCCCAGGTAGTTAAGGACCACTGTCGCAGACAGAAGGAGGCAGGACTGCCACAGCCTTCTGCTGGAGCTGAGTGCTCTGGGAACGCTGAGGCTTGGCCTTGGTGGAAAAAGACCTTATAGAAATCCCCGAAGGGAGAACTTGGCGACCCCTTTCATTCATTATCCACAGCTTTATATAGCACACAATGTTTTGTAATATCCTCTGTCTGCACGCTATGATAATTTCCCACAATTTGTATATGCAATTCCATTATATCCTAAACCAAAAAGAAAACAATGATGGACAGAATGATGGTCTACTTATTAGTGTTTCCAATGGCATTTACGTGAGCACCAAGAAGCACTATGACAATTAAATCAACCAAACACCAAGGCAGTTTTACACGAAGTTGTGGAATTTCATTCATTGTGAGGCTGCTAAAATGAGGTTAGCTTACCTTGCTGCCTAAAGGTTTTCATTAAGACATCCCTGTTTACATTCTCAACTGCCACTAAAGCCAGTTCAAAGCCTACTGCTCTAACTATGATGACAGTATTATATGAAACAATGCATTTTCACTAACACAAATCAGCTAAACTAACCACATTTTGAGTACAATAACACCTTGGCAATATGAATTACGAAATCAGTCAGAAAACTAGGATGGATTTTACAGAAAAACCACTCATAAAAGCTTTCCCAGCAAATCCCCAGTGTGTGGGCATTTAAGGCCCCCAGTTCTCTGTGCTATTGAATAAACCCAAAGATCTTCTAAAATCTAAGGATCTGTCATAAGAACAGTAGCAGCAATAAAAATAACTAGGGGGTGCCAGCATTGTGGTGCAGCAGGTTAAGTCACTGCTTGCAATATCAGCATCCCATACTGAAGTGTAGGTTTGAGTTCTGGCTACTCTGCTTCCAATCCAGCTCCCTGTTAATGTGCCTGGGAAAGCATAAAATGACAGAAATGCTTAGGCCCTTGCCATCCATGTGGGAGACCTGGATGGAGTTCCTGGTTTCTGGCTTCGGCTTGACTCAGATCTGGTTGTTGCAGCCATTTGAGGACTGAACCAGTGAATGGAAGACCACTTTCTCTCCATTTTTTTTTTTAATTTATTTATTTGACAGATAGAGTTAGACAGTGAGAGAGACAGAAAGGTCCTCCCTCCGCTGGTTCACCCCCCAAACGGCCGCCATGGCCAGAGCTACTCCAATCTAGAGCCAGGAGCCAGGTGCCTCCTCCTGGTCTCCCACGCGGGTGCAGGGGCCCGAGCACCCAGGCCACAGCAGAGAGCCAGACCAGAAGAGGAGCAACCGGGACTAGAACCTGGCACCCATATGAGATGCCAGCGCCACAGGTAGAGGATTAACGAAGTGAGCAACGGCGCTGGGCCCACCCTCCCTTTTTTTTTTTTTTTTTTTTTTAAGATTTATCTATTTGAAAGTCAGAGTTACACAGAGAGAGAAGAGGCAGAGAGAGAGAGGTCTTCCATCCGCTGGTTCACTCCCCAGTTGGCCACAATGGCTAGAGCTGCGCCGATCCGAAGCTAGGAGCCAGGAGCTTCCTCCTGGTCTCCCATGCGGGTGCAGGGGCCCAAGGACTTGGGCCTTCTACTGCTTTCCCAGGCCACAGCAGAGAGCTGGATCAGAAGTAGAGCAGTCAGGACTCAAACTGGCACCCATATGTAATGCCAGCACTGCAGGTGACGGCTTTACCTGCTACACCACAGCACCAGCCCCTCCGCATTTTCTTGTCTCTCTCTGCCTTTTAATAAGCAAATAAATCTTAAAAGCAATTAACTAGCTCCTACAAGTTTACTAATATCTTTGTGTGATGTATTGTGCCAAATACTTTCTAAATAAATACTAAAGCTAATAATCTCATTTAATTCTCATAGCTAAGCTGTGTAACAGGTGCTAACGCTGTTTCCATTTTACAGACACGAGAGTAAAGGCTTGGGGAAGACAACTTGCATTGGGGTACCCTGTTTGTAAGGGAAAGGGTATGGACTAGATCCATCATAGGGTCAGCACAAATGTCTTTGCTCTAATCTACTATGATTTGTTACCATCAGACACTACCCAAACATGGAAACATATCAGACTATAGTGCCTGGCATGAATCTGAACCAACAAGAGGCTTTGTTAGTCACTCATCTAGCTCAACGAGGCAAGCTGGACAGCATAACCTCTAAATCTTAATTAATGGGATATGTGATTTGGGGGAAGCTCAAAGATCTATAAAGTATCCCTTGCAGCTGTAAATTGTCCAGAGTATTCTGTTCAAAGCTATAATTCCGCTTGTTAATGTAAATTAAAAACAAATGTAATACAGAAAGATTACACAAAGGGAAAATACAAAATATTTCATTCCTTTTGCTTTGTTCCCCTGTTCCTTTCTCCCAAATGTTTAACCCTGTTCATGTACATCTGTCAAGTTTTTCCTCATCTGTTCTCAAGTTACCTCACTGTGCAATTCATTAACTGCTGGTGGAAACTCACAAAGGTAACAGAACTAATAAGGATGAATCGTTAGAATCCAAACAAAACATACTTTCTGGTCTATAAAATAGCAAACCCTTAATCCACCCTTAAGAGTAACTTGGTCAAATGCAGAACTAGGTGTGGATGAGAGAAATGCATGTTCAGGCGCTTACTCTACCTTGGCGAGCATGGCTAGGTGCTGGTTCTGAACGATGGCCGTTCGGTAGGTTGCCAGTCCTCCTTCTTCCAGACTGGGAAACAAATAGTACAAATGGACGCTGCAGGAAAAAAAGCCATTGGTAAATAAGACGGACAATGGTGTGTCTGCAGTGTTCAGTCACAGAATACAGCTGGGCTGACTCAAGGTCTTGGGAAGTTAAATGGGAAGCACAGTGTATTCAAATGTGTTAAAACCCAAATGGCACCATTCCCTTATATTTCCATATATATTTCTCTGAAATCTCCTGACAACAAAGACTCAAACAGTCACACTGTATATGTCTGCTCAGAGCAAACAGATCTGATACTCTGCAACCGGGACTAGAAACAAGTGTTTTTCCTGGGATTGGGCTATCAGTGGACCCTGGAGAGAATCCTGGGAAGTCCGTGGTAGGGGCACAGAGGTGGCATATTCTTCACAAGCACAAACGGAGACAGGAGCAGAACTCAGAGTGGCACAGGTGGCTGGCTCTGCTGTAAGGGTGAGTCTGCAAGAGCTGATCTTCAAAGGGTGGGAACTGAACAGAGGACTACGGGGATAACCAGAATGGTCCACAGTAAAGCCACTGACCCCCTCCTGCATCTCACACCATTGTATAAGATCCACAGTTAATTAGGGCAGCTAAGCACATTGAGTCTTCGAGGCTTAGAAGGGAGCCTCCTCTCCCTGTTATGTCCTCTTGTGAAAAGAAATGACCAAAAGAGAATAAAACTAGCTCAGGAGAGTTCCAATAAAAGCATGTTCTGTCTCGTTTTAAAAAAGAAATTGTATGAGTATGGCAAAACAAATGCACTCTCTTACCCCTACCTCTAAATTAAGGATCCTAAAACACACATGCTTACTTATATACTTACACACACACCCCAAAATCTAGTCATTAAAATTACTTGTAAACTTTATTTCCCTTGAGATCAGAAAGAGTGAGAAGGGGATCAAAGACAAATCCTAGAAGATGAAATGACATTTTCAAATATCATCCTTTTCTTTGCAAATTGAATATAAGCTCCGAGGCTTCTAGACCAAGACCCGCTGATCTCCTGTGGCAGTAATCAACTTTAACGTACACTTGACAGGCCAGAGACCAGCCTTTCATCCTGTAATCTCACTCACTACAGCACCAGGGAGCACAAGTCACCAGGGCAAGAGCCACAGATGTGTGGCTTTTAAGCTCCACTGAAGAGACAAAATACATGATGTTTCCATGCCTTGTTTGGCTAATTACAAAGAAGGTAATGCAAGAAGCATGTTACTTACAAAATGTAATCACTGGGGAACTGTGAAGAAGGCTACTCACCTGGTCAGGAATTCAACAACAGCATCACCCAGGAACTCCAACCGCTCATTGTGATTAATCCTATAAAAAGTATTAAAAAGATCACTTAACACAGCATTCTTACCTTCCCTCCCCATCTCTTCAAAGAAAAGGAGACATGAGAGTTGACTCCTTTAGCAATCAAAGCACCTTACCTTCCTTACTCCTCACATTAAAGAGCACTGACCACCATGCTAGCCTGGATGCACCAGGGCCTGCCTACTGCGAGATGGAGCGGATTTCCAAGTATCAGGTGGCTCAGGCTTTCTACCCTGGGGGTTTCCTTTCCCTAGAAACCAGTGAAAGAACTGGCGACTTGGGGCTGGCACTGTGGCATGGCAGGTTAGGCCGCCATCTACAGTGCCAGCATCCCGTATGGGTGCAGGTTCAAGCCCAGGCTGCTCCATTTCTAATCCAGGATGAAGCTCCAGGTTCCTGGCTTTGACCTGGCTCGGCTTTGGCCACTGCAGCCACTTGGGGAGTAAACAGCAAATGGAAGATCTCTCTCTGTCCCTCTATATAATTCTCACTTTCAATAAATAAAGAAATCTTTAAGAAAAAAAAAAAAAAAGAACTTATTCACTGGAAAATAAGTTCTGCTATAATGTTCTCAAGACAGTTCCTTTCATCCAAACTCTAAACTCAACTTCTTCAAAATGGGCCCAACCTACCTTTGCAATCTCATTTCCACTGCTACCCTCTCTAATCTACATATCAAGGTTCACATCCAAGGTACCTGGTATACTCCAAAAGAGGTAACCCTAAAGCAGCTTGCACCTCTGTTCAAGTCCCCATCTCTGCCTCCCCAGAGCTTTCTACCCACTCCCCTGAACAGTCAGCACACTGAGAATCTACAAGCCTACCTGATGCCTACCACCCAAGTGAACCCCCACCTCATGGCACATATTACACTTTATTTACACCTCAATTACATGAAGTCACAATTCACAGGCTGTTAGTTTCTTATTGCCAAGTGTAACGCTGAGAGGGTCAGGGAAGTGGCTTTCTGCTGAAAGTTAATTCCTTCTGGGAGGTACTATGGGAGGGCAGAACCTTCCAATCACAGTGTTCAGAGGTGGGGCCCCTGGGAGTTGATTAGGATTAAATAAGGTCATCGGGATGGTGCCCCATGAATGAACACTGCTAGCTTTATAAGAAGGGGAAGAGGAGCTGGCACTGTGGCGTAGTGGGTAAAGCTGCTGCCTACAGCACTGGCATCCCATATGGGCGCTGGTTTAAGACCTGACTGCTCCTAGTGTCCATTTCATTTCAACAAGTTTCCCCTTTGGTGCTCAGTTAGTTGTCGCCGATCAGGGAGAACGTATGATATTTGTCCCTTTGGGACTGGCTTAATTCACTCAGCATGATGTTTTCCAAATTCCACCATCTTGTTGGAAATGACAGGGTTTCGTTGTTTTTGACTGCTGTATAGTATTTTATAGAGTACATGTCCCATAATTTCTTTATCCAGTCTACTGTTGATGGGCATTTGGGTTGGTTCCAGGTCTTAGCTATTGTGAATTGAGCTGCAATAAACATTCATGTGCAGACAGCTTGTTTGTTTGCCAATTTCGTTTCCTTTGGGTAAGTTCCAAGGAGTGGGATGGCTGGGTTGAATGGTAGGGTTATATTCAGGTTTCTGAGGAATCTCCAGACTGACTTCCATAGAGGCTTGACCAGTTTGCATTCCCACCAACAGTGGGTTAGTGTCCCTTTTTCCCCACATCCTCTCCAGCATCTATTGTTGGTAGATTTCTGAATGTGAGCCATTCTAACTGGGGTGAGGTGAAACCTCATTGTGGTTTTGATTTGCATTTCCCTGATTGCTAGTGATCTTGAACATTTTTTCATGTGTCTGCTGGCCATTTGGATTTCCTCTTTTGTAAAATGTCTATTGAGGTCCTTGGCCCATCTCTTAAGTGGGTTGTTTGTTTTGATGTTGTGGAGTTTCTTGATTTCTTTGTAGATTCTGGTTATCAACCCTTTATCAGTTGCATAGTTTGCAAATATATTTTTCCATTCTGTCGGTTGTCTCTTCACTTTCCTGACTGTTTCTTTTGCAGTACAGAAACTTCTCAATTTGATGCAATCCCAAATGTTAATTTTGGCTTTGACTGCCTGTGCTTCTGGGGTGTTTTCCAAGAAGTCATTGCCGGTACCTATATCTTGCAGGGTTTTTCCAATGCTCTCTAATAATTTGATGGTGTCAGGTCGTAGATTTAAGTCTTTAATCCATGTTGAGTGAATTTTTGTGTAAGTTAGAAACATACCAGAGGATTCCACTTCAATCCCATCAAGGTGGCATGTACCAATGCCATCTCACTAGTCCCAGTGATCAATTTCTGTTCACAATTGATCATAATGACAGGACTAAGAACCAAAGGGATCACATAAACAAGAATAGTGTCTGCAAATACTAGCTGATAGAATCAAAAAGGGAGAGAATGATTCAACATGGGAAGCGAGATACACAGCAGACCCATAGAATGGCAGATGTCCTAAACAGCATTCTGGCCTTCAGAATCAGCCCTTAAGGCATGCAGATCTGGCTGAAAAGCCCATGAGAGTATTTCAGGCATGGAAAGCCAAGACACTCTGGGGAAAAAAAAAAAAAAAAAAAACACCTAAATGAAAGATCTCTGTGAGTGAGATCCCAGTGGAAAGAATGGGTCATCAAAGAAGGAGGTACCTTTCTCTGAAGGGAGGAGAGAACTTCCACTTTGACCATGGCCTTGTCTAAAAATTATCAGAGTCTGTGAACTCAAAAGGCTTCCATAGCCTTGGCAGCTCATGACAAGAGCCTAGGGTGATTAATGATGCCATAAACAAGAGTGTCAATTTGTTAAGTCAACAACAGGAGTCACTGTGCACTTACTCCTCATGTAGGATCTTTGTCCTTAGTGTGCTGTACATTGAGATTTAATGCTATAACTAGTACTCAAACAGTATTTTTCACTTTATGTTTCTGTGTGGGAGCAAACTGTTGAAATCTTTACTTAATGTATGCTAAACTGATCTTCTGTATATAAAGAGAATCGAAAATGGATCTTGATGTGAATGGAAGGGGAGAGGGAGTGGAAAAGGGGCTGTACTTTGGAAATTTATATTCATTAAATAAAAGTTAAAAAAAAAAAAAAAAAAGACCTGACTGCTCCACTTCCAATCCAGCTCTCTGCTATGGCCTGGGAAAACAGTAGAAGATGGCCCAAGTCCTTGGGCCCCTGCACCCGCATGGGGAGACCTGGAAGAAGCTCCTGGCTCCTGGCTTCGGATTGGCACAGCTCCAGCTGTTGCGGCCAATTGGGGAGTGAACCAGCGGATGAAAGACCTCTTTCTCTCCCCCTCCCCGCCCCCCGCCTCTCCTTCTCTGTGTAACTCTTTCAAGTAAAATAAATAAATATTTTTAAAAGGGGGGGGCCAGAAAAGACACACATGTGCACACCCTGTCTGTTGCCATGTACAGCCTGCACTACCTCAGAACTCCACCAGCAAGAAGGTTACAACCAGATATGACCCTTGGCCTTGGATCTCCAGAACCAAGGGGAAGGGGCCCTCTTTATATGGTATGAAGGCTCAGGTATTTTGTTATAGTCATGGGAAGTGGACTTACTCAGTGGCCATGGAAAACTCCCTTCTGCCCCTCAGTAAGGCCAACATAACTGCCTTTTCTCAGTGCTAGAGTGCTTTTCTTTTCTCACAGTCTTTGGCTGAACAGAGAAGCAATATAATCTGATTTAGGTTTTCTTTTTCTTTTTTTTTTTTTAATTTGACAGATAGAGTTAGTGAAGGAGAGAGACAGAAAGAAAGGTCTTCCTTCCGTTGATTAACCCCCCTAATGGCCGCTACAGCTGGAGCTATGCCGACCCAAAGTCAAGAGCCAGGTACTTCTTCCTGTTCTCCCACACAGGTGCAGGTGCCCAAGCACTTGGGCCATCCTCCACTGCCCTCCTGGGCTACAGCAGAGAGCTGGACTGGAGGAGGAGCAACCGGGACTAGAACCCGGCGCCCATATGGGATTCTGGTGCCGCAGGTGGAGGATTAACCAAGTAAGCCACGACGCCAGCCCTGATTCAGGTTTTCTAAAAGGCTACTTGGGCTGCAGTGCAGAAAAAAGAGTGAGAAAGAGAGGCCTTGAGCAGGGGAAAGGGGTACAACAGCAGTCATATGGGGACACAGGGTGGCTTAGGCTGGAGAGGTAACAGTGTAGGAGGAGACAGCTGGTTTGGGACACATTTTAGAGCTGTAACTAAAAACAACTATTAGTGATAGTGGGGATCTGCAAGCTGAAAAGATGAAGGTCAATGCCCAGCTTCATTTGAAGGGGGAGACCAAGAGTTCATCAGGTTTGGGGAGAAGCAGATGCTGTTATTTTAGACAGGTTAACTCTGAAATGCCCAGGAAAACTTCCAAACGGAGAGATCCAATAAGGTGCTACATATATTTACCTACTGCTCGTGGCCAAGGACAAAGGCAGCAGTAAGTGTTTAGATAGGATTTCAGGTGATGGATCCAAAGGCACCACTTGGGAAAAGAAATGAAGCTAGAGAAAAGGAGAGGTCCCAGGACCGAGCCCAGGAAAATGTCAAGGTTGAGAAGTCAAACAGAAGAAAGCCCAGCAAAAGAGCAGGACTGGCCATGAAGGCGGGAGGAAAAGGAAGTAAGGGTGTTTCTCTCTAGCTGAAGTAAAGAATGCATTACAAGGAAGAGGCAGTCAGTCATGCCCAGAGTTGCTCAGAATCAAGCCAGATGGAGACAGAGCACTGATTCAGTCATGTGGCAGTAACACAGGCCCCTGACGGACGACCTGGAATGTGGTACAGATGCACCTGATTCAGATTCAAGTGGGCTGGGAGAATAATGAGTCACCTGAGGTTGTCTAGGGAAAGAACCCAAGTGTCTGTTTCAGGACTGGCTGCGAAAGGAGAAAAGAGTGTGCAAAGGATGTGCAAGGGGAAGGAAACAGAAGGGATCGGTGATGGCACTGGAGAGGAAAGGAGGGCACACAGCACCCCTGGGACTAAGGCAGAAACCAGGGGCTTCCTGAAATGTCTCTAACACCAACCTGCATCTTCTCAAAAATGTCAACAGCTGACTACCAAGTCTAAACCTATCTGGCTTTCAAAGTCCTTCTTTTTTTTTCTTTTCAACTGTTATTTAATAAATATAAATTTCCAAAGTACAACTTTTGAATTATAGCAGCTTTCCCCCAATAAACTCCCTCCCACCTGCAACCACCCCATCTCACACTCCCTCTCCCATCCCATTCTTCATCAAGATTCATTTTCAATTATCTTTATATACAGAAGATCAACTTAGTATATACTAAGTAAAGATTTCAAAAGACTACACCCACACAGACACACAAAGTATAGAGTACTGTTTGAGTAGTAGTTTTACGATTAATTCTCATAGTACAACACATTAAGGGCAGAGGTCCTACATGGGGAGCAGGTGCACAGTGACTCCCGTTGTTGATTTAACAATTGACACTCTTATTTATGACATCATTGATCACCTTGTCATGAGCTGCCAAGGCTCTCGAGTTCACCAACTCCAATCTTATTTAGACAAGCCAACATTCAAAGTGGAAGTTCTCTCCTCCCTTCAGAGAAAGGTACTGCCTTCTTTGATGGCCCGTTCTTTCTGTTGAGATCTCACTCACAGACATCTTTCATTTAGGTTGTGGTTTGTTTGTTTGTTTGTTTTTTGCCACAATGTCTTGGCTTTCCATGCCTGCGAAACTCTCATGGGCTTTTTAGCCAGATCTGAATGCCTTAAGGGCTGATTCTGAGCCCAGAGTGCTATTTAGGGCTTTTGCCATTCTGAGTCTGCTGTGTATCCTGCTTCCCATGTAGGATCATTCTCTCCTTTTTAATTCTATCAATTACTTGCAGACACTGGTCTTATTTATGTAATCCCTTTTGTCGCTCCCCCATTCACGGAGGAATGACACCATACCCTGCGCTGTTCTTTTTGCCCGGCCCTTCCCGGTTTTGCTGCCAGCCAGACCCTGTGCTGTTCTCTTTCCCAGCTCTTCCCGGGTTAGCTGCCGGCCCCCCCACCCCACAACACCCCACCCCACCCCACCCCACCCCACCCCACCCCGGCCTCCGCGGAGGGGCGGCACCCCACCAGCCAGCTCTCTCAGGGGCTGCTCAGATGTTCCTCAGATGTTCCTGGTGCATGTTGTCTCTCTCCTCCTTTATAGTCCTCTTCCACCAATCCATGCTCTGCTGCCCACACGCCGAGCATGCTGCTCTCCTCCAATCAGGAGCAGGATCAGCTCCTGCCACTTGTTAGTCAAATTGGTGAGGCAGCTGTGTAGAAGTTGTTTGCTCTCTCTCAGCGCCATATTGTGGGAGATCAGATGCATAGAATTAGTCCTAGTTCCAGTAATTTAGTCTAGTCTCAGTTGCTCCCCACACCTTTGACACTTAATCCTATCTTTTTGATCAATTATGAACTTAAACTGACCACTTTAACAAGCAAGATGGCGTTGGTACCTGCCACCTTGATGGGATTGAATTGAAATCCCCTGGCATGTTTCTAACTCTACCATTAGGGGTAAGTCTGAGTGAGCACAAGCCGAAATGTACATCTCCCCCCTCTCTTATTCCCACTCTTATATTTAACAAGGATCATTTTCAGTTAAATTTAGATGACTAAGAATAATTGTGTGTTAATTAAAGAGTTCAACCAATGGTATTAAGTAGAACAAACAAAAATACTAAAAGGGATATAGTATTAAATTGTACATCAACAGGACAAGAGCTGATCAAGTCATTGTTTCTCATAGTGTCCATTTCACTTCACCAGGTTTCCGTTTAAGTGCTCAGTTAGTTGTCACTGATCAGGGAGAACATATGGTATTTGTCCCTTTTGGACTGGCTTATTTCACTCAGCATGATGTTTTCCAGATTTCTCCATTTTGTTGCAAATGACCAGATTTCAGGTTTTTTTCTCTGCTGTATAGTATTCTATAGAGTATATATCCCATAATTTCTTTATCCAGTCTTCTCTTGATGGGCATTTAGGTCGATTCCATGTCTTAGCTATTGTGAATTGAGTTGCAATAAACATTGAGGTGCAGACAGCTCTTTTATTTGCCAATTTAATTTCCTTTGGGTAAATTCCAAGGAATGGGATAGCTGTGTTTTATGGTAGGGCTATATTCAGGTTTCTGAGCAATCTCCAAACTGACTTGCACAATGGCTTTACCAGTTTGCATTCCCACCAACAGTGGGTTAGTGTCCCTTTTTCCCCACATCCTCGCCAGCATCTGTTGTTAGCTGATTTCTGTATGTGAACCATTCTAACCGGGGTGAGGTGAAACCTCATTGTGGTTTTGATTTGCATTTTCCTGATGGCTAGTGGAGGTTGGTCAACTTGGAGTTGAAAGTTGTTTTTGAAAGTAGATAACACAAGTGGGTGGGATGGGGCTAGATAAAGAAGGGCTTTGATTAGGCAAGAAAAAGAAATTAAAGGAATACAAATTTGGAGAGAAGTCAAACTATCCCTTATCCTTTTTCACAAGCCAGTAAAATGAAAACACCTATCCTGGAGCAGAAACTTCATTCCCCACCTAACAGTTCAAAGTACTACACGAGAAAATCTAGTTAACGTGAAAAGCAAGAATCCTCGGCACAGCCCTGGGGTGGGGATAAGCCATATTTGGATTGTCTTATGCTGTACTGAAAAGTAATAAGACATCCAGTGAGAGAATAATACTTACTTTAAGTCATATATTATTTTAAATAAAGTCATACAGGTATGTTTTACCTTAATTGCTTTTATAAACTTTCATGGAGACAGGAACTAGGTCTAGGATGTTAATAATCACAATGTTATACTATTACTCAGTTTGTTAAATACAAGGTCACGGTTCTAAACAGGTTTATTTAATAGTGAATCTGCCATTCTTGACATAATTTGTCTAAATCTAGCAAATGTTTTTCTGTATTGTCATCATGACTGAATTCTGGCAATAAGCCACAAACAAAAATGGGGATTAAATTCCACTTTTGTTTATGATTATACTGGGCCATTTCTAACACAACAGTTTATCTGGGAAAATGGACAGAGTGAGCTGTTGGTCCCCACGGCAGCAGCAAATCTTTTGTTCCTTCTTGCATTGTTTATACTTTCTTTAATCACCCCCTTGACAAATACCAGCAAGCTCCAGGATGAGATGTTTACTGAGCAGTAAACACCCCATTTGTTTTTGAGGACTGAATCAACAGAGGCATTATGAAACCTAGATTAACTGTAACATTTATACAGCACATTTTGTCTGAGGAATTCAATGCACTTTATAAAACACAGCGATTTCCCTGTAACAGTAAGTACTACAGGTGCCATTTACTCTGTGGGAAGCCATTTGGGGATGCGCCAAATCCAAGAGTAACTTCAAGAGTGAGAGTATGGACAGGATCTTCTCACCTCTACATTTCAACTAGCAAGCAAGTGACTGGCAGAGTAGAGCTGGGTGGGGACAGGGAGGTCAGTGGAACCTACTACTCAACTCAGGAATTCCTACAACTCATGACATCCACCTGGAGAGTTGTGGGAGGACAGTCATGGCCTGCCCAGTCCTCACACCCACTGGTCCCAGGAAAACCACCTCTGGGATTTAACTTGAAGCACTGAAGTCACTAAATCCATGCAGTGGAATTTACATACTCTCGAAGCATGTTGTTACCATATTTTTTATGCAAGATACTTAATGTAATCAAAAATATAGTCAGTCTTCTGCATCTGTGGATTCAACCAACCATAGGTCAAAAGTATTGAGGAAAATACTGTGTCTGCACTGAACACATACAGACTTTTTTTGGTCATTTTTCCCAAAACAATATGATTTAGGAAGTGCTTCATAGCATTTACATTGTACTAAGAGTTGCAAGTAATCTAGAGATGATTTAAAGTACACAGGAGGACCTGTCGATGTGCACAGGCTATATGGAAACACTACACCGTCTTAGAAGAGACACTTGGCCAGACCCGCAGCTCACTAGGCTATTCTTCCACCTGCGGCGCCGGCACACCGGGTTCTAGTCCCAGTCAGGGCACCGGATTCTGTCCCGGTTGCCCCTCTTCCAGGCCAGCTCTCTACTATGGCCTGGGAGTGCAGTGGAGGATGGCCCAAGTCCTTGGGTCCTGCACCCGCATGGGAGACCAGGAGAAGCACCTGGCTCCTGGCTTTGGATCAGCGCGGTGCACCGGCCGCAGCGTGCCAGCCGCAGCAGCCATTTGGGGGTGAATCAATGGAAAAGGAAGATCTTTCTCTGTCTCTCTCACTGTCCTCTCTGCCTGTCCAAAAAGAAAAGAGGTTTTGTAGACTTTGGTACCTGTGGAGTATCCTGGAACCAACACCCCCACTCTGTGATACCAAGTAAACTTTGCAATAGCCATTTTCTTAAATAAACATACATTTTAAAATAATCCATAGGTGTCTCTCTGTTGGTCCAACAGATTTTATTTTATTTTAATTTTGAAAAGCAGAGTTACAGCGAAAGAAAGGAAGACATTTTCCTTCTGCTGGTTCATTTCCCAAACGGCTGCAATGACCAGGTCTCAGCCTAGCTGAAGCCAGGAGTGTAGAACTCCATCCAGGTCTCCCACCCGGGTAAGTAGAGTGCCCAAACTCTTGGGCCATCTTCTGCTGCCATCCCAGGCAGATTAACAGGGAGCTGGATCAGAAGTGGAGCAGCCAAAACTTGCCAGAGTTGCAGACAGTGGCTAAACACACTGCGCCACAATACTTCTTCTCTAGCAATGGCTTTACTAACATCAACAACAACAACAACAAACACAGAAAACAAAACAAAACAGAAACAAAAAACAAAACCAACCAAGGTTGTTTGATTTTCTAGTTTTTCTAGAATCACTACTCTTCGGGCCTCTCCCTCCCAAAGGCCTTCCTGATAAAACAGGGATGCCAGGAACGCCGCCACATAAGTGCCTGATCCTTCAGAGAGCCTTTTTGTGGTAATACTTCATTGCAGTCTGCATGGATTAGACACATTCATGATTATATCATGGGAACTAATATGGTTAAACAGGGACACTTTTAAAAATGATGAGTGGCATATTTGCTTTAGATGATACCACCATAAAAGTAAATGATTTTGAAGTTTTGATAGGCAGACAGGCTAACAAAAATTAATTTTTAAGTCCTTGGTTCCTTGTAAATCCTAGCTGATGTTAAATCAGATGAAGACACCAGCCAGCCATTTAGACCTCTGCTGAACATAACCCTTCTTACTACCTCAATTTCCTGTATTTCCACTCAAGAGATAAATAATATAAAATACCAAAAATGGCATTCCTTCCTTTAATGTTTATTTATTGAGCACTTGCTTTGTGAAAGGTACTCATTGCAAACCAAAGGAAGAAGAGATAAAGACCACAATCCTTATAATCCAGTAAAGAAAAAGAACATATCACACAATCATGATATGCAGAACAAGAATCTGTACTACAAAACAAGCAAGTACAGGATTCGAACACAATGTCATTCACAGGCTACAGAGGATTGCAGAAGCAGGTGATTGAGGATTAGTGCCTGGGGAAGGGAGAGGATGAGTACACCAATCTTTCTGGTGTGCAGAGAGAAAACAAGGATGAGAAAAATGTGCCTGCATTAAGTGGTCTGGGGGTAAGGTCATAGGCGCTGCGGTTTTTGCCAGATGGGGAGCCTCCAACGTTATGCAGTAGATGGCAGCTTCAAGTCAGTTAAGAGTTAGAATACAAGCAGAGGAAGTGGCAAGATGACCAACTGTATAGGCAACCAAGGGGGAACTGGCAGAAGAATGATGGTACTGCAGCATGAGGGGAGGAGAGGGGCAGTCGCAGGAGGACAAGAAACAGAAGAATTGAATGAACAGATCTTATTCTCAGCCCTCTGCTCCCCTGCTTCTCCATCTGCCAGAAACAGACTCCCCCATAAAACCTAGCACCTCGCTCTCCTTCCTTCCCAAGCCTAAAGTTTGAACAAGCTTGCCTGGGGAGGAGATCTAACCACTGCTGGCTAGAATTTTAGGGTGTTTGCTTCAAAAACATACAAACCCTTCCAAGGAGCAGAGACAACTACATCCCACTTTATAACAGCAGCCAAGAAACAAACAGAGGAGATGGAAAATCATTTCATGCCAACTCAATTATTCAAATGCACAGCATAAAACTGACCTCTAAACCCAGAACGACTGCCAGACCTATCCTGAGCCCTATAACAGTTTCGTGTGAATGTTTTGTTTTTGATCCTCACAGAAGCATTTAACAGATTCCTCCCTAAATTAAGTTATTTAATAAGGTATTTCTTAGCACTTTCCCCTCACCCCAAGAAGTAACACCTCCTGGTGAGTGAGGGCTGTGTTTTAGTTGCCCTAAAATCTCCTAAAATAAACTGCCTTAAACTAAAAAGGCACTGGATAAATGTCTGTTGAATTAATGTGTGGGAAGTTTCTTAAACATGGCTGCCAGTACTGTGGCCAGCTAGTGGACGTCCAGCAGCAGGCCCTGGCAGCAGAGCCAGGAGCCTCTCTCTGAGCAGACACTTGGGGAGTCATCACCACACAGCAAAAGGACAGAGTCACAGCAAAAGGCTCTCAACACAAGCAACAAAGGCCAGATGTGACAGGACAAGAGAGAACACCGATTTTGTCAACAGTGTATTTGTGAAAATGATAAATTCTGAAATAATACAAGTTCTCAAGATATTATTCCTTTTGCCATGGTAAGAAAGCCATCGCTTTTAGTATAGCTGAAGAAAACCTGAGTCATGAGGTTCAAAATGTTATCTAAAGATACGTGTTTCTGGGATTGTCACTTTGGTGCAGCAGGTTAAGTCATGGTTTGAGATGCCAGCTTCCCACACCAGAGTGCAGGTTTGAATTCCAGCTCCTTTGCTTCCCACCCAGCTTCTAGCTAACGCACCTGTGAAGACAGTGCTTGGGCCCCTGCCACTCATGTGGGCAGCCCGAATGGAATTCCTGGCTACTGGTTTTGGCCTGGTCTAGCCCTGGCTGTTATAGCCTTTTGGGCAGTGAACCAGAAGATAAAAGATATCAATCTGTCTCTGTGTCTCCTGCCCTCCCCCCAACTTCTCTCTCTCCCTTTCAAGTAAAATGAAAATAAACAAATATTTGTAAAAGATAAATAATAACAAATGTTGGCAAGGATGTGAAGAAATTAGAACCCCAATTTACTACTGTTGGGAATACAAAATTACGTTACCACATTGGAAAATGATCTAGCAATTCCTTGAAAGGTTAAACAGAGTTAACATAAGACCCAACAATTCCACTCCTAGGTATTTGCTCAAGAAAAGTCAATAAATGCATTCACATAAAACTTGTACACAAATATTCACAGCAGCATTATTCACAATAGCCAAAAAGTGGAAACAACTCAAATGTCCATTAACTGACAAATGGATACATAAAATAAAATAAAATAAAATAAAATAAAATAATCTATTCTATTTATATCATGGAATAGTATTTAGCAATAAAAAGAATCTATCACCTCGTTAAGCATCAAAAACAGAATGTTAAACAAAAGCAGTCGGGGCCGGCACTGTGGCACAGTAAGTTAAGCCTCTGCCTGCAGCACCAGCATCCCATATGGGAGCCGGTTCTAGTCCCAGCTGCTCCTCCTCTGATGTAACTCTCTGTTATGGCCTGGGAAAGCAGTAGATGATGGCCCAGATGCTTGAGCCCCTGTACCCACATGGGAGACCCAGCAAAAGCTCCTGGCTCCTTGCTTTGGATCAGAGCAACTCTGACCATTAGGGCCATTCGGGGAGTGAACCAGTGGATGGAAGACCTTTCTCTCTGTCTCTCCCTCTGTCTGTAACTCTACCTCTCAAATAAATAAATAAATCCTCAAAAAATAAAAGCAGTCAATCATACAGCACCATTTATGTGAAATGTTCACAACATATAATTCCACAGAAACTCGCTGTTGCCTGGGCAGGCTGCAGGGAAACGGGAGTGACTACTAATGTGTGCAGGGTTTCTTCTCAGGGTAATGAAAATATTATAAAATTGGATAGTGGACATAGTTGCACAATTTTGTGAACATAATAAAAACCACTGAATTGTACACTTTTAAATGGGTAAACCACATGATATGTGAGTGATATTTCAATAAAGCTGTCTCTAAAAAACCTACTTTACCTTGATGGAGTTGGGTCATCTTGGCCAAGGCGCGACATAATATTTATTAAGGTGTTAATTCCTATTTAAGACAAAACAAATACATAAGTAAATATGGCTAGAAGTATTCTAGGATATCATATGACACATAGAGAAAATTATCTCATCCCTATTTGACTTTAAATGTTTTAAGATCTGCATGTCTGGGGCCGGCGCCGTGGCTCACTAGGCTAATCCTCCACCTTGCGGCGCTGGCACACCAGGTTCTAGTCCCAGTCGGGGCGCCGGATTCTGTCCCGGTTGCCCCTCTTCCAGGCCAGCTCTCTGCTGTGGCCAGGGAGTGCAGTGGAGGATGGCCCAAGTGCTTGGGCCCTGCACCCCATGGGAGACCAGGATAAGTACCTGGCTCCTGCCATCGGATCAGCGCGGTGCGCTGGCCACAGCGCGCCAGCCACGGCAGCCATTGGAGGGTGAACCAACGGCAAAGGAAGACCATTCTCTCTGTCTCTCTCTCTCACTGTCCACTCTGTCAAAAAAAAAAAAAAAAAAAAAAAAGATCTGCATGTCTGAAAGCTTAATAAACAATTACTTAAAACAAGCACTTATTTCAACAGAATAAAGTTTTCCTAAAAAAATTCATCCATCCTTACGACAATGCTCTGCTCAAAGTGAATGTTACTTTGTATGGGTCAGGAAGCTCCAGGGAGGATGAGAGTTTCCAGGAGAATCATCCCTGGGGGGTATCATTCATAATGGGAAACTGGACCAAAACAGAAAAGCAGAATCTGAGGCATCCAAACATACCTTTTTTCCGCATGTGCATATGATGAACTTTTCTGTCTCCATATTTGGGCTGCCGAATTCCACAATTAGACAAAGAATTCCTGGCATGATCAGGATTCATTCCAAAATTTAAATGATGACTTGGATGAGTCATGGCCAGCTAAAATTTCAGTGAAGTAAGTTCAGTCTTAAAATTCAGCACACTATCACCATCTTTCTATAATCCTAGGAAACTGGAAAGGGAGCTCTCTATCTAGCCAAATATTAAGCCCTGATCTTTCCAGCTCATCTCCAGTTATCAAGTTTCCAGAGCTCTGGTATAAGCGCCCTGCTGAAAACAAACCTAAAAGTCCACGCGTTTCAAAGGAGAATTAGAACACTCAGCCCCTGCAGAGAAGAGCCACAAAGGAAAGTCTGGAAGAGGATGCTCAGGTTCAACAGGCAGACTTCAACTTTAGTCTAGTTCTTTAAGGGCTAAACTCAAATAAATGTGAGAGTCTGAAAGTGGTAAAGGCAACCACAGAGTCAAAGAGAGTCAGGTTTCCAAAAATCTTTCCCACCTCCAAGAATACAGGACCCATGCATCATTTGTAACTTAAAACATGAACAACTCCTATCTCTCTATTTTCTGAGTCTATAGGAGAGTAATCTTACCTGTAACAGACAACGATCTTGGAAAGTATATCCTATCAACTTGTCCAGGTGCATCAGGCATTGGTGGTAGCGTATATGATGGGTCAGAACCGGCAGCATCATTGCATGCTAGGAAAAAAATAATAAGTCCGACTCTGTAAGAACTTATAAAAATGCTTCCTTTACTTTACAACCACCAAGAACTATTTTCACATTCCCAATTCCATCTCACAAAGTCCTGAACCAGTTTACTGGATGCAGTACACCCTGGGAATCTCTATGAGGGATGTGTACTGAAGCCATTAAGGTCTAATGTGTGGAACCCGAAGGCCTACATCTAAATCCTGGTCTGCTACTCACTCACTGTGTGACTTGAGGCAAGTGATTTTCTCTCTCTGCTTCACTTTGCTTACCTGTAAAACGGGGGTAATGAATATAGCTACTTCAGGGAAAGCTAAAAGGACTAAAAGAACAAATGCAAAATGTGTGCTTTAGAACATGGCTTGTTAGCTCTCCTTCAAGGAGCCCAGGTTCCATCCATAGCCAGCAAAGGTAGCTTCAAGTAAGTCACACACATTACTGTACCTCCTTGTCATACAGAGCAGGACTCATTCATTCTGAAACTTTTTTTTAGGGTCAAGCTACTTGGAAGAATTTAAAAAAAAAAAAAAAAAAGGAAAAGAAAAGAAGAATGCCCCTGTGCACAACCTTGGCAAAAGGTATGTGTAATTTTAATGGGTTCACAAATCCCTGAAACCAATTACTATGCTTAGGGTAACAACTTCTCAATCAGACAATCTCCCAAAGCCATGCTGGGTTTCACATTTACTGAACTAACATTCTGAAGACAACTTTTATAAAACCACCAATGCAGTCAAGGCACCTGAGGACATGGAACTTATATTTTTGCTTCAATCACTTTTCATTTGGCTATACATTCCTTTTTGGGAGATGATTTCATGGGAAGCATACCTTTTCTCCTTTTTAAAAAATAATGTTTCCCTAGAATTCAGGAGAATGAAGGATTCATTCTTATTCATTAGAACCTGGAGGATGGGCACAGCCCACCGAATGATTGGCATTGTGCTTTATATCATTTCAGTCTTCAAAGTATTTTAAGCTGGCATTGTTTAAAAATACATGAAAATGGATTTGCTTGAAAGTACAGAAACCAGTTTCCTGTAATATCAACTTACAAAGAAAGATTAGTTCTACCAAACAGGATATTTAATCAAGAAAGTCTTTCTTCCAGTTCAATTCAATAGACATCGAGCACCTCCATGTGCATGGCCTTACAATACTTGTGGAAGATGAAAAAAATGAAGACACTGTTTTGCCATCAAGGGCACTCCAAAGATATAACATTATGATTTGGATTATTGGCACTTTGTCCACTTTGTTTTTATAAGTGCTGTATTTTGAAACAACAAAATGGAAACAAAGCACATAACCAAAATGGAGTGTCATTTTCCAGCCATTTAATTTGCATGGGTTTGATGTGAGCAGCCCAAGGCGGATGGGCCATGAGGACCATGCGGGCAGCTCCCTTTCTCAAGGCTGAACTCACAACCTTGAGAACTGCTCATTTTTGATACCTCCTGTCAGAATCATTACCTATAAAGAGAAACACCATCCTTTAGGAGCTGCTGGTTATCAGAAAATTACTATAAACTTAAAGCCCAAATCTGCCTCCTTGGAAGCTTACCCCTTTGACCCTAGCTCTATCCCTGGAAACAAACAAAATACGTTTCAAGGCATGATCCCAACATCTTCTCTTTGCTAACTCAAACTTTATTTTCTTTAATCTTTTTCTGGTGTCAATTGGCTGAATCACTTTGCTACTTCTAAATTTGCTCCAGACAGAGCCAGTTTCTCTTTCCAAATGAGACTCCGTAAGACAGTATTCACTGAGCATCTTTATTTTGCCCCCTAATTCATGCCTGGCAACTACCTTCATTTAAAAAAAGAGAGAGAATGGCAATGTACAGTTTTTAAATCTCCTCCAATTCTCCCACAAAAGTGGTGCAAAACCAAAGACCTATAAACAGTATCTACATGAAAGCTCCATGACAAGAAATCCCCATGAATCATAATGGGGACAAAGGGCCATGTGGTCTCAGCATCTGTGTTGAGGAAAGAAATGAAGTGGCAGAGCTTTTGACAGTCCTGAGAATGGGAAGAACCCCCAAACCAACGTCCTATATTCACTACAAATGTGCCCCTAAGTGGAGCAGGTGCTGCACAACCTAATTCCCTGGCGAGCACAAAAGGACAGTCTAACTGCACTAGAGAAGCCTGGGCCTATTACACTTCAAACTCAAACCAACACTCCGACAGGAAATTCCAGGTGGACGTAAAGCGCACATGGAAATACTTTACCAGCAACTTACGAGCAATTATTACTAATAAACAATAGATTCTATATCAATCAGCCACCAACGAGAGAGAAAAAAAAAAACAAGGATTTTACAGAAGCACTTAGCCTTTTTTTCTGGTAAAACTGAGTATAAGGGGCTGGCATTGTAGTATAGTGGGTAAAGCCGCCATCTGCAGTGCTGACATCCCCTATCAGCACTGGTTCAAGTCCTGTCTGCCCAGTTCCAATCCAGCTCTCTGCTATGGCCTGGGAAAGCAGCAGAAGATGGCCCAAGTCGTTGGGCTACTGCACCCATGTGGGAGACCAGAAGAAGCTCCTGGCTCCTGGCTTCAGACTGGTCCAGCTACAGCTGTTGTGGCTATTGGGGGAGTGAACCAACAGACAGAAGACCTCTCTGTAACTCTGCCTTTCAAATAAACAAATAAATATTTAAAAAAGCAAAAACTGGGTAAACTGAGTATAAGCCTATCTGTTCATAGGCTTCAGCATTATTCAATGTTTCATATCATTAAATTTTTCTCAAATTCTATTCATTACCAAAAATTCTAAATGCATTTATTTTGAAATGTTCTAGGCCGGCACTGCAACTCAATAGGCTAATCCTCCGCCTGCGGCGCCAGCACACCAGGTTCTAGTCCCGGTCGGGGCGCCGGATTCTGTCCCGGTTGCCTCTCTTCCAGGCCAACTCTCTGTTGTGGCCAGGGAGTGCAGTGGAGGATGGCCCAAGTCCTTGGGCCCTGCACCTGCATGGGAGACCAGGAGAATCACCTGGCTCCTGGCTTCAGATCGGCGCAGCGCACCGGCCACAGCACGCTGGCCGTAGCAGCCATTTGGGGGGTTAACCAACGGAAGGAAGATCTTTCTCTCTGTCTCTCTCTCTCACTGTCTAACTCTGCCTGTCAAAAAAAAAAAAAAAAAAAGCCACAAACTATATTCAATATTATTATTAAAATCTTTATGGCAAGAATAACGAGGGCCAAATAAGGCTAAAGTAAACAATAAAAAAAGTGAACATGGATGACTGTTAACATGGTAGGCAGCCACTGGCATAGAAGAGGACTATATTCACAAAGAATGTAAAGACTACCTGATTCTAGAAATGAGACTGAAAACAGCCTCTACAACATATTCATAGAGGTTTATTTATTTATTTTATTTATTTATTTATTTTTTGACAGGCAGAGTGGACAGTGAGAGAGAGAGAAAGGTCTTCGTTGGTTCACCCTCCAATGGCCGCCACGGCCGGCGTGCTGCAGCCGGCACACCGCACTGATCCAATGGCAGGAGCCAGGTACTTATCCTGGTCTCCCATGGGGTACAGGGCCCAAGCACTTGGGCCATCCTCCACTGCACTCCCTGGACACAGCAGAGAGCTGGCCTGGAAGAGGGGCAACCGGGACAGAATCCGGCGCCCCGACCGGGATTAGAACCCGGTGTGCCAGCGCCGCAAGGCGGAGGATTAGCCTAGTGAGCCGCGGCGCCGGCCGGCTTCATACAGGTTTAGTAATTAATACTACTTGCTAGAAAATTTCATCTGGAGAGAACGCCTTTGTTGCCCCCTACTGTTTACCCAAGGAATTTTAAGATTAAAAAAATTCAAGCAAAACATTTGACTAACCTCTGTAATTTAAGGACAACTGTTCAGGACCTTTATATCACACAAATAAAACACCACATAAAGATTCCAATAAGGGTGCTAGGAAGCAGTGAGTTAAGCCACTGCTTGGGATGCCCACATCCTATTTCAGAATGTCAGTTCGAATCCCAGCTCCCCCACTTCTAATTCAGCTTCCTGCCAATGCATGTGGCAGACAGCAGATAATAACCCAAGTATTTGGGTTCCTATTACATGGCAAAACCAGATGGAGCCCCTGGCTCCTGGCTTCAGCTTAGCCCTGGCCATTGTGGGCATTTGGGAGTAAACTAGTGGGTAGAAGATCTCTCCATCTGTACCAATGGAATAAAGGATTTAACTGGTTTCACTGTAGAGCCCAGGGCTTGTATGATCATGTTGTTTACTTACTCCTGCACTCTTAAAATGAATTACCACCTTAAAACTATCTGGAAGGGCTGGTGTTGTACAGCAGGTTAAGCTGCAGTGCAGGTTCTCATAAGGATACCAACTCGAGTCCCGGCTGCTAAACTTCCAATCCAGTCCCTACTAACGCAGCAGAGAAAGCAGCAGAAGACGGTCCAAGCGCCTGGGACCCTGCACCCACATGGGAAGCAAGGATGAAGCTCCTGGCAACTGTATTCATCCTGGCCCAGCCCTGGCCATTGTAACAATTTGGGGAATAAACCAGCAGATGGAAGCGTGCTCACTCGCTCTCCCTCCCCCACCCCCATAATTCTTTCAAATAAATAAATCTTTTTTAAAATTTATTTATTTATTTGAAAGTCAGAGTTACACAGAGAAGGAGAGGCAGAGAAAGAGAGAGGTCTTCCATCCCCTGGTTCATTCCCCAATTGGCCGCCATGGTCAGAGCTGTGCAGATCTGAAGCCAGGAGCCAGGAGCTTCTTCCAGGTCTCCCACATGGGCACAGGGACCCAAGCACCTGAGCCATCTTCTACTGCTTTCCCAGGCCATAGCAGAGAGCTGGATCGGAAGCAGAGCAGCCAGGACTCAAACTGGCAACTATATGGGATGCCAACAATGCAGGCAGCAGCTTTTATGCACTATGGTACAGCACTGGCCCCCAAATAAATAAATCTTTAAAAAAAATCTAGGCCAGCGCCACGGCTCACTAGGCTAATCCTCCGCCTTGCGGCGCTGGCACACCAGGTTCTAGTCCCGGTCGGGGCGCCGGATTCTGTCCCGGTTGCCCCTCTTCCAGGTCAGCTCTCTGCTGTGGCCAGGGAGTGCAGTGGAGGATGGCCCAAGTACTTGGGCCCTGCACCCCATGGGAGACCAGGATAAGTACCTGACTCCTGCCATTGGATCAGTGCGGTGCGCCGGCCGCAGCACGCCAGCCGCGGCAGCCATTGGAGGATGAACCAACAGCAAAAGGAAGACCTTTCTCTCTTTCTCTCTCTCTTTCACTGTCCACTCTGCCTGTCAAAAATAAATAAATAAATAAAAATAAAAAAAAATCTAGAACAGGGAAGACTATAAATAAATATAATCAAAATTTTCATTGTAAAAATATTCATTTTGAGTAGAAAGTCAGTAACATTAATTTACCCTTGTTATTCTCCTATATCATTTTACCTTACTTTAGGTTTCTGAATTTAAAATTTTAACTGAGATTAGCCTTTGACATAGTGGTTAAGATGCTGCTTGGATACCTGCATTGCACACTGGAGTGCCTGCTTTGAGTCCCAGCTCCTCTGCTTCCAATTCAGCCTCCTGATAATATGCACCCTGGGAGGCAGCAGATGATGGATCAAGTACATGGGTCCCTGCCACCCATATTGGAGAAACAGACAGAGCTCCAGGTTCCTGGCTTTGGTTTGGCCCAACCCAAGCTGTCAAGGGCATTTGGGAACTGAACCAGTGGAAGGAAGATCTCTCACTCTCCCTTTCAAATAAAATGAAAAATAAGTAAAAATTTTAAAAATAAAACTTGAGCTAAATTGCTCCAATAAAGGTTGCATTCTATATGTCAATGCTTTAAGTTCAGTGTACTTAATAATTTACTTTCACAATGCCAAGAATATCCAGTGATGATAAAATAATAGAATATATCAAAGTGAACAGATCCTTCATCTGTTCACTTCAAGTTGTCAGCCACAGAATGCTTGGCAATGATTTGATTTTGGTCACCAAAACACAGGTCTACGTTTTGAATCGTCTGCCCCCGCAGCTTCACTGCCAGCGTGCTCAGACGTCTTTTCTTCCACTTCTGTCAACGCGCTTTTTTGCCAAACCATAAAGCAATTCCTTCGGTATTCAGTATATGAACTCAAGGCAGCAATTTACATTCTTTATCAAGTCAATTACATGTGAGGGTGATTCTACTGAAATCTTCAAAAGACCTGCAGCAAGCGGGCCGGAGAAGGGCAGCACAGCCCCTAAACAGACGGCAGCTCTCCCCGGAAGAGCGAGAGCTTCGCAGAGGGAGCAGCATCCACCTTTGCAGGGGCTTCATCAGGACCCATTCGCCCTCACCAGTCAGTCAAGGGGACTAAGCTGTTTTGCTGATCACCCTCCAAACAGAATGCAGAACACAACAGAGAGAGGGACAGATAACTTAGTCTTCCAGCTGCCTCTAATCCAGCTCAGGAGCCACAGAGTGAAAGGGCTGCAACACACAAAACTGTACTGGAAGAGATCATTTAGCGCCTCTATTCGTTTTACCAAAAGAAAGGCAGGAAAAAGTGCTCAATGTTTGGGGAAAAAAAAAAACAACAAACGTGTTCAATGGAACAACTGCCTTAGGCACTGCTACGTAAGATGGAAGAGAAATCAAAGAAAGCGGAATATGCTCTACACACCTATCACCCATCAATCAAACAGTTACTCTTTAGCTTTTATAAATTAGGGTTCCATGAGGTTTTGTTTCTCACAGTTAAGCAAAAACATGAGTTTTAAAACCATCAAACTACAAATCTCTAAGGTCCCTTCCAGTTCTTAAAGCTCCACAATTTTGTGACCTCTGAAACCATCAACCCTGTCTCATCGCTAAGATACCAGATTTTGAGCAGACTGTCTAGCACTCTGCTCATTGTTCTTTGACACAATGTTGGTTTTGTAGAAACACTAGCAACCAGGAAAACTACGTAACATGGCTTCAGATAGCCATGAGGAGAAATACCCACAGCTCACATCAGACAACTGCCCAAATAACTGAGGACTTGGTGGATGCAGCTGGCCATCTCTGTAGATTATTCTCAAACTACTTAGCGGTACTGCATCCACAGCCATTCATTTTAATGTGGAAACTGTTAGCTCTGCATATCACTTTGGAAATGAATTGTATGGCAATCGTTTCACTTACAGGATTAAATTCCACTGTTCAATACAATAAGTATCAACTTTGACTTTTTTAAAAATCATTCTGATGACATGAACAGACAGAAGTTACCAGACTTATTACAACACATGCTATCCATAAGAACAGGTCACTGGAAGCCTGGAAATATTCTTCCAAAAGGTTGACTACAGCCAATAGCCAACTGCATTACCTGTCCCAGCCTGTGTCCTCATTTCATGATTGCTAATTCCCATGTAGTGCAACCAATTTCACTGATGACAAAAGAACCAACTGGGAAGCAAAGAATATACTCTTTTGGGGGGATATTCTAATCTGGTATAAATTCCATCCAAAAGAAAAACAAAAATGCTTATCAACGAGTCAGTGATATGAAGCTGAAATGTTTCTCTACTGAGTAAACCCAAGGAAAAAACAATGTCATTTGGCTCAAATACGCAATGAACACTGATTCTGTTCATTAACTCCTTCAGTTCTCTGCAATATGAATCGGACTCATCGCCCTGGAAAGTTCGTACACATCATCCTCAGTACATCCTCGTACACACCATCCTATCTGTGTGGCTGCTGCATTCTCTCTCTGATTGGAGCACCTATCCCGATGCTGCACACAGGCAGGCACATCTGGGGGACAGACTTGTCTTCACCCACAATGCAGAGAATTTAATTACCAAGTAAGCTGCTCCCCTTACACACACACACACACACACACACACAACCAAGTAACAAAAACAAAACTCAAATGACAGAAAACAATTTATGGCTGGTGATCCATTTAGTTTCAAGGTAGCGAGTTCCACAGGAACTTCTCAATTAGGAAGATCTCAGTGCCAGATGCCTTTTGGAAGATGAGATACATGGGCATAACTGAGTTCAGAAGTGTCATCACCTGACAGACATCAGAACGGATGCCAGTTTTCCAGAATCCTTGGCTACTGAGCTCCACTGTTACTTCTCGCCTCATTGTATTCTTCTGGCGTATTTTCTGGAGTGCTTCCTAGAAGAGAACTCATTATGATGAGTAACGTGTCAGTTGCAAAACAATATTAAGCCCAACATCCAGCAGCAGATTTAAAAGTTGGATTCATCCAATATCACCATTATATTTTGGTACTCAAAGCTCTTCATGCAAAATTATAATATTTTACTTGAAATGAAGGCCTGGATGTGCATAGCCTTGGGTGTAAGGCAGAATTTCCTGTTAACTAAATATGAAAAAAAAAACTAAATCAAATCTACCATTCTGGCATGTTCAAACATTCTGGCATGTCCTTTCGCTGCTAAGAGAAATGAAATGTGGTGTTTGGGATTTAAAATCAGCATGTAAAAATCGTATTTTTATCAAGCCTCATGTTACCATTTACAACTAAGACAGACAATTAACCTGCAATCCATAATTCAAAATGCTGCCTTCTGATTTGCAAACCCTTACAAAAATCCTTGCTATAAGGGCACATCTTACTGAAAAAGAAAATCTAAAATTTCACTTGTGAGACAGAATCAACAAATTAACCATTCCCTTTCACTCTCCTTCAAATAATTATTTAAAAAATCATACATACGTGTCTTTGCAATTTTTAACAATCTCACAGGAATTCACAATAACAACAGGAACCACCACCATCTCCACCTTCACTTAACCATTGATGAGTGCCTCCTACAGGCAAACACCACCGGAGTGACGCCAAGTGGAGTATGGCAGATGTCCATACAGCCACTTCTGTCTTGTGTACATCAACAGAGGAGCAGCTCAATTAGTCTTGCAACGTTAGTTCTCTCCTATGTAAGGAGGCTGACTGGCTCAAGTCACAGTTAGTGACAAAGCTGCAGTTTAAATACCCTTCCCATCTTCAAAGCCTTGCCCTTATATTACCACAGGTGCAACTTCACTCAAATCTAAGTTGATAATGAATCCATTCACTCTTAAAATTAAAATAAAAACATAAAAAAATTTAAAAATTTTAAAAATCAGTATATTAATAAGGGAAAGGGAGTGAAGTATGATTTTTTTAAGAAGTGTTTTTCTGGGGCCAGCATTATGCTACAAGCAGGTAAAACTGTCCTTACGATGCCAACATCCCATATGATTGTCAGTTCATTTACCAATTCTGATCCAGCACCCTGCTAATGGCATGGAAAAAGCAGCGGAATATGGTGCTCAAGCCCCTGCCACCCATGTAGGAGACCCAGATGAAGCTCCTCAGCCTAGCTCAGCCCTAGCCATTGCAGCCACTTGAGGAGTGAACCAGCAGATAGAAGACCTCTTTCTCCCTGTATCTCCCTCTTTCTCGCTTTATCTCCCTCTCTCTGTGACTTTCAAATAAATAAGTAAATCTTTAAACAAACAAAAAGTGTTTTTTCATCTTACTTTAGAAGTAGAATGCAATGCAACAATATAGAAATGAACCTGACCACTAACCACCAAGGAACAAGGCCCAGTACCAACCTCCCTCTGTGCCAGCTTCTGTTTGTCAGTTTGTTTGACTTTGGGACTATTTGCGAGGAGGTGGCGAAGTTTCACATAGCTCTTCCACAGTTTCTGGTACCTATGGGAGAAGACAGACAAGCAGACACCTCAGGTAAAGAGAAGGCAAATCTAAAGTGCAGTGAAGCCAGCTATTTTATTAGGCTTGCTTGACCATAGATCACATTCTTTTGAATATCCTTAGAGGCAGCAAACCTTTCTAAGGAAAGATATAATTTTGGTGTTGAGGGTCAGGACAGCCAAGAGGCATCACGAACCTGGTGATTACATTCATTGTTGCTTATTTTGGTTAAACTTGAGATGTGACTCTATTGATGAATCTCCAGAAAGAATCCCAAAGAAAACATACACAAACTTATTCTAATCAAAGGAAAAATGTCCCTTCTCTCACTGCTACTTCTTTCAAAGTGACAGATTTTATTTAGATATAAAGTATTCCCTTAGTTGGAAAAAAAGCCCCTTCTTTAATTGGAATATTGCTGGGCGTAGAGCATAATAGAAAACCCTTCTTGTGCCAAGAAGGGTCAAGAAGCTTCCATTTCTCCACTGAAGAGGGGAAAAGTCAAATGGTATTCACCAATCTGCATTTACTGTAACAAACAACAAACAAAAAAGTGTCCTGGAAGAAGAGAACAGGCAGTCCTTTACCTCAGCCCTGCCGTCTGAGAGGTGAAGAGAGCCTGATCCCATTCTACTAACATTTTTCTCGTTAAGAAGGGACTCTCACAAGATTTGCTGTTCTAATGAAACTGCTCCTTTCTTGGTCTTAACTGGATTTCTCCTGTTTTGATAACATTTTTTTAGAGAATGGAGGAAAGAAAGAAGTACTTACACAGTGCCTGGTTCACTGCTTCATACTTTTATCCAAAGGGGAAAAAAAAAGAACAAAACCCTTTAGCCTCTTCTAGTATATGTCAGCCAGAACTGTATTTATGAACTGAAAATCTCCCAATCCCTTTTCTCCCATTATGAATCCTTCTTTTTTTAAAAAAAATTAAGAAACTCTTTGTTTAACAAGGTAGAAAAATCCAAACACTCCTGAATATAATGGTACTATCTCCATTCCCACATGTCCTCATTTTACCCCAGAAAAACACTATCATTCTAGCTGGAAAAAAAAAAATGTGGCATGTGACATCAATTCTAAGAGTCAGAAGTCATGGCTCCTATGTCCAATACGACCCTTGACTCTACATGGGATCTTGAGCTCTTTCTCAAATGCCCCTAAAAATAAAACTCTGCATAAATTCAGCAGTGCTAGGAACCAATATGATGCTACTTTCCTCTAGAAGGCACTGGAAAAATAAAAATAACAATAATAATTATTATAGTGACAAGGAGTTCCTTAAAGTTTAAAAACATTCAGGACACATGCTGACCAATGGTGCCAAGAATAATCTACTGAATAGTAACTTCTGGCAAATATGTATGTAAAATCATTGTGCAGAGCGACCAAAACATGTTTGACTTGGTAATCTGAATTTGGATACATGGCTCATTTCAGGTCTTAAATTTTAAAAAGGAAAATGTCCACCAAAGGGTGTTAATTCAACTGTTAGTAGAAGGTGAAATTGGCTAAGACAAACACTGAGAAATATCTTACTGTGGGTCTCCTGCATAACTCAACTGTGCAGGGCGTATCCCAAAGTGGACGATAATCGGAAAAGTAATCACATCAGGGTTGAACTGCTCACGATCCAGTTGATCGATGCGGACAGAACTTGGTTTCTAGAGAGAAAAATCAAAACCATTTATTCCCATAAGTATCTTGAATATTGACTTTAACCTAAGTAGAGAAGAAATTAATAGGGTTTACTTGTAGGAAAGCCTTGTCCCCAAAGGGAAAATGTCATTTAAAATCCTTTAATCATGGTGGCTATACTATATTAAAACTCTAATGTCATCGCTGTACATGAGTCTATGCCATTTGGCATAACGAACAATGACTTTGTCCTTTTTTGCAATCCACATAGAAACCTTTTAAAATTAAACTTTTAAAAGGACACCTAGTCAGATGTAAGTTTCCCTTAACCTCTCCAAAGACACAGAGGAAAATTCCACATCCCAGGAAAGAGATGTGCGACCTTACTCTACTTTAATTCCACATGTCAACTGATGGCTTACTTCTACTTAGGATGCACAGACAGATGCCTCTATCAGGAAAAATTTTCCCATTGGTTTCAGTGTACCTTGTGTGTATTCCTTTAATTCTACACCTTTAAATTAGAAGGTATGGCAGTACAAAAGCCATGTAGTTAAGATTCTCTTACGTCCACATAGGACACTTTAGTATTTTAACAGAAAGCCTCATATTCTTTTTTGTTTTTTGCTTCATGTCTAATAAAGGAAAAAATAAAGTGTTGGTTCTTTTCTGAAGTATTTGTGGTATGTTGTTCATCCTAAAAGCTTAAAATGGTGAGAAGATAGTAAAATCATGGCAAATATGTTTTAGAAGCTTTCTTGCTTGTAACCAACTCTCTGGGCAGTCCTTAATTACACTTAATTCTTATAAGTACATTGAGGGTCCTAGGCTCAGCTGCTTAAGAAGCTACAGCTACAGACTGATTCACATAGAGGTCAGTAGGTTTCATTCTGTCCCACAACATCACCCAACAACTAAAGTCTAGCTGGAGGCCTGTGTTGTCCAGGACAGAGGGGTTTCAATGCAAAAACTAGAAAAAGCCTTCAACAACTGAGATAAAGTGGTCACCAGACAGATCTACAACCACAGCCTCAATCAGCCATCTGACAAATAAAAGCAGCTAACAGAGGAAAGATTTGTGTAAATCCATTCACATTAGTTTAAAAACCCAAACTTGGGGCAGTGCTGTGGTGTAGTAGGCTAAGCCTCCACCTGAAGCGTCAACATCAGTTCATTTCCCAGCTGCTGCTCTTCCAATCCAGCTCTCAGCTATGGCCTGGGAAAGCAGTAAAAGATGGCCCAAGTCCTTGGGCCCCTGCACCCTTGTGGGAGACCCAGAAGAAGCTCCTGGCTCCTGGCTCCAGATCAGCCCAGCTCTGGCCACTGCAGCCATTTGGGAAGCGAACCAATGGATAGAAGATCTTTCTTGGGCCAGTGCTGTGGTGTAGCGGGTAAAGCTACTTCCTGCAGTACCAGCATCCCATAGAGGTGCTGGTTTGAGACCCAGCTGCTCCACTTCCTATCCAGCCCTCTGCTATGGCCTGGGAAAACAGTAGAAGATGGCCCAAGTCCTTGGGCCCCTGCACCCATGTGGGAGACCCGGAAGAAGCTCCTGGCTCCTTGGCTTTGGATTGGCACAGCTCCAGCCCCTGTGGCCAATTAGGGAGTGAACCAGCAGATGGAAGATCTCTCTGTCTCTCTCTGCCTCTCCTCTTTGTAACTCTTTCAAATAAATAAATATATCTTTAAAAAAAAAAAAAAAAGACCTTTCTGTCTCTCCTTCTGTCTGTATGTAACTCTACCTCTCAAATAAAGAAAGAAAATCTTTAAGCTCTTAAAGAATATTTAAATGTCACTTAATACTCAAAATTTCATTAGCATCTTGAAAAGTTGACCTCTGTTCCCAAAAATAATAACTGGAGAAGATTTTGTTCACAGGTAACCTAAAATAAAATTACTTAAATGCCTATCAATAAATAGTAGCAACATATGGTTTAGGTCTAAGAATTGTTTTTGTTCGTAGTTTGTACATAAAAGTAACAGGATACATTAAAAACATTCTACTTTTCAAAAGTTTATTTGAAAGGCAGAGAGACAGAGATCTTTCATCTGCTGATTCACTCTCCAAATGCCCACAACAGCCAGGGCTGGATCAGGAGCTGGGAAATCAATCTGGGTCTTCCACATGGGTGGCAAAGACCCACATACTCTGAGTCATCGCCTGCTTCCTGCAAGGGTGCACATTATTAGGAAGTGAGGATTGGAAGCAGAGCTGGGAATCGCTCCCATGCCCTTCAATATGGGATGCAGGTTTTCCAACTTAACCACTACACTACCCACTCCTAGGACACACTTTTTTAAAAGAGAATTGTGTCATCAAAGAATGCTGCTGTATTCTTCATGCTTCTGTGATTTTTAAGCACTATACTGTGGTATTGATAGAAGAAACAGTGATCTGAAATGTCTCCATTATCTCTGAATTTATGAGTGAGGCAGGGAATGAAGTAAGTTCCAGACTCTGACCAGACCCTACAACATCTATCATACCATCTTTGTGTAAGAATAAAAAACATTCTCACTAATGACCAAAGCATTCCATGACAAAGTGCTTAGGGATGAAGATTAATTTGTAAGTTGTGCAGCAATAAAGTATTTAATGTGACCATAATGGCTTGAAAGATTTAATAAATTTCCCAATATTCCTGCTGTTAGACAATCTTTCAAAGCAAGTTGGACAATCTTTCAAAACAGAGAATGAAATGTAATATTGTGTCTACCTTCCCTGATGGGTAACTTGTACACTTCTCAAAAGGATGTAAGGAAAGGATGTTTTCATGAATTTTTAGAACTTCTCCCTTCTTTAAATATACCTTTGGATAAATACTAAAACAGAATTAACTTCAATACGTTCCTAACACCCAAGTTCACCTTCCCTAATCTGTTTCTCACTATAAACCTTTCCTCCTGACTAATCTGGCTCCACCACTATCTTCAAAACTGACCTTACAGCTTCTCAAGGATATACACTTAACCACACCACTAAATTTTACACATCGTCTACTCCTCAAGCTCAGAGTGTATACAAAGCATCTCTGGGAGGCCTGGCCCAGTGATCTCTCCTAAAATGCTAGACTTAACTGACTGGTCCCCTGCACTCACCACAGACTCCTTTTGTATGTTTATGCTTTGGGTTTTTACCTGGGCAAATATCTTTTATAACACAGAAACTTCATTAGCACATGCCTTACAATGCGGTCCCTGCAGGAAAGATCATGGTGAGAGGGGAATGACAACTACACCAAAGGCAATAAACAAGCAATGCGAGGATCAGAAGCACTTGTGGATTTTTTTTTCAAACTGCAGTTTCTTGGGCCCTTTGCCTGGAGCCCATGAGAAGGGATAGGTCAGAGCATCCTTGGTTTTTGTTGAAAACTCTATCTGATTCTAGAATTTCAAGAATGTTTATGCCATGGAAGGAAGCCAAGAGAGAACATGCTCCCAAAGTATCCAGTGTAGAACCTGAGACCCTTCCAAAGGAACAAGCAAGAACAACAACATGTCTACCACCATCACCCCGTCTTCTCACCCAGCTCTAAATATGCAACTGTTTATAGAGGAAAGATAAAATTTAGTCTTACCCTCATAGTGTTACTCCTCATAGACTTCTTTTAAAGTCATGTTAAAAATTACAGTAAAATTGCATAATTTTTCAATTACACTAAAATTTGTATATTTCTAGTTTTTAAACTAGTTTCATGTTTAAACATTTTTATTAAAACATTTCACCTTCTGGATTTTTTTTTTTTTTTTTTTTTTGACAGGCAGAGTGGACAGTGAGAGAGAGAGACAGAGAGAAAGGTCTTCCTTTGCCGTTGGTTCACCCTCCAATGGCCGCCGCTGCAGCCGGCGCACCGCGCTGATCCTATGGCAGGAGCCAGGATCCAGGTGCTTTTCCTGGTCTCCCATGGGGTGCAGGGCCCAAGCACCTGGGCCATCCTCCACTGCACTCCCTGGCCACAGCAGAGAGCTGGCCTGGAAGAGGGGCAACCGGGACAGAATCCGGCGCCCCAACCGG
Source organism: Oryctolagus cuniculus (assembly GCF_964237555.1). Taxonomy (NCBI): domain Eukaryota; kingdom Metazoa; phylum Chordata; class Mammalia; order Lagomorpha; family Leporidae; genus Oryctolagus; species Oryctolagus cuniculus. Next base: position 57,687,132 of record NC_091445.1, read on the forward strand.
GACTAGAACCCGGTGTGCCGGCGCCGCAAGGTGGAGGATTAGCCTATTGAGCCACGGCGCCGGCACCTTCTGGATTTATTTAAAATAATCAGGATTAACTGGAATGTTTTATTTGCAAATGGCAACATTTTATCTGTGCAGATGTTACTGTCATGTGACAAAAAGTTGATCCAGAGTTTGTGTTTTATGATTCAAGGCTATTAAGCAGTTGGCAACTTCTTAAAAAACAACAGCTTTGTTTAAATAAATTACCCTGCTTTTGCAGAATTCTACTCTGGTAAGATGCCAATATATAAGATGCCAATATAATTTATGAAATAACATATTTTTGAGAAAAAAAGAATATGAAGAAAATGTTCTGTTTTATGAGTAGTTATCTTTTAATTGTTAAAAATATTTTTGTTTCAAAAATTAACATTAGAAGCTAATTTTTAAAAATAAATTTTTAAGAAGTCAACAAGAAAAATAGTAAACATTTGTAATTATGGCAAAGGTTTGATTAAAAAAATAGTACACACAAGAAAATCAGACAAATAATATTAATAGGCAATTAAAAAGAAAACATGAGGGGCAAGCATGTGGCACAGTAGGTTAAGCCTCTGCCTACAATGCCAGCATCCCATAACAGAATGTCAATTAGAGTCCCAGTTCCTTCACTTCCAATCCAGCTCCCTGTTAATGCACCTGGGACAGCAGTGGAAAATGGCACAAGCACTTATGCCTCTCCCATCCATGTGGGAGACCAGACGAAGTTCCAGGTTCCTGACTTTGGCCTGTCTCAGCCCTGGCCATTATGGCCATTTGAGGAGTGAACCAACAGATGGAAGATCTTTCTGCCTCTCCCCTATCACTTTTTTTAAATAAATAAAAACATGAATGTTCAATAAGCATTTATTTAAAATATCAGTTTAGGGCCTGGAGCTGTTGAGCAGCCGGCTAACGCCCTGGCCTAAGGCACCAGCATCCCATATGGGCACCAGTTCAAGACCCAGCTGCTCCATTTTTGATCCAGCTCTCTGCTATGGCCTGGGAGGGCAGTGGAAGATGGCCCCAGTCCTTCGGCCCCTGCACCCGTGTGGGAGGCCCAGAGGAGACTCTTGGCTCCGGATCGGCGCAGCTCTAGCCATTACGGTCAATTGGGGAGTAAGCCATCAGATGGAGGACCTCTCTCTCTCTCTCTCTCTCTCTACCTCTTTTCTATGTAACTCTTTCAAATAAATAAATAAATATCAGTTTATACTAGAAACCAAAGTAAGTACATATCTGGACTACATAATTTTGTTTTCTATCAAATTGTTTTTTCTTGACTCTGGTATAAACAGCATGGAGAAATAGGTACTCTCTAATATGCCTAGTAAGACTAAAAATTCTACAACCTTTCTGAAGGCAACTGAAACAGGTATGCAAATCCTTAAAAATGTTCCTAACTCTAGGCAGAATGAATCCACTGGTAAATATGTCTAAATTGTAATACTTGTTTTACTAATTTTGCTTCCAAGTCCTCAAAGACACAAAGCAAGGGGAACTTAAAGCGTTTAGGATGGGGGCCAGCACTGTGTAAGTTAAGTCTCTGCCTGTGGCACCTGTGGGACCTGTGGCACCACCATCCCTTATGGGAGCTGGTTCATGTCCCAGATGCTCCATTTCCAACCCAGCTTACTGTTAATGTGCCTGAGAAACAGGAAGCTGGCCCAAGTGCTTGAACCCCTGCACCTGCATGGGAAACCAAGAAGCTCCTGGCTCCTGGCTTTGGATGGGCCCAAGACAGCTGTTGCAGCTATTTAGGGAATGAACCAGTGGATGGAAGACCTCTCTCTCTCTCTCTCTCTCTCTCTGCCCCTCCCTCTCTGTAACTCTGCCTCTCAAATAAATAAATAAATCTCTTAAAAAATGTGTGTGTGTGTGTGTGTGTGTGTAGAACGTGCTGTTACTGTTTCTATGAAGCATTCAGCATCTGAGTGTACAAACTCCAGAATGTACCGTGCCGGGGTTGGTGACAATCATGCCTTTGCACTCTTCTGCATATTTCTGCCACTCCAGTTCCTCCCACTGAAGCATATTGGCAATCTCCTCTTCGGGCACCAGGGCCTTGCTGCACCGCAGGAGGTAGAGGAGAATCTGGTGCATGGACAGCACTTCCTTTCCTCCATCTTGGGTGGGAGTGGAGAGGGAGAAGAAACAAGGCTACTCAATAAACAGCAAATCATCAGCTGAGTAAAGAAAAACAAGACAAGGAGGGGGAAGAGCACAAATAAACAGGTACTATCACAGTTACATCACTTAACCAGCTGATGTAAATGATAATACGAAAGCCATTCGTTTCATTGATGAACAGTGCTCATAAACCATCTCATTTACTAAAATGGCAACAACAACATTACAAATGATAAAAGGCTCCATTTGTGAGGTATGAATATAAAAAAGGGTACCTGCCTAAATAAATTTAAAGCCACCTAGCATAAAGAACCACAGTTTATGATATACAGAGCCATGTTATGTCTTAAATATTTTATCATTTTTTTCTAGGGAAACAGATGAAAGCTCTTTAGAAGTGATGTTACTGTCTTAAGGAAATTCTAAGCTTTTATGAGATATTTATGTTTGTTTTCAATAAGCCATTGCTGCATTATGGTCTAATTTTTTGGTGCTAATGTGCTGCACCTGCCATGATGAATAGAGCTAAGAATCCTATACTAATATCATGGCAGATCATTATGGAGTTAGTACATGGAAAAAATACCAAGCGTTCTGAGGCTTACAAAAGCATATATTTCCAAGTACAGAGGACAAAAACATTAAAAGGCATAATTAAAGTACCTTGGAAAAAGCCAATTAATCTGGTACTTGATGAATCACAGAAATCCATCTAATGTGGGAATTAATGTAGCATTCACAGGCTTCAGTTTTCTCTGTAGGGTCAGCCTTTTGACCAACACATGAGCAACCACTTTATACCACCTTCCTTTACCTACTTCCACCCAAAGGAAGGACATGAGCCCTAAGGTTAAAAGGACAATCACTGTCCTTTCCCAGATCCCCTCATTTCCTGGGAAAGTAAGAGCACCAACAGCACAGGATGGTGGGGACGGAACGGCACAGAAGACAGTTTCCTGTCTAGGTCAGAGGAATTAATGGCATGCAAGAGTTTGGGTTACTAGAAAACAGGAGAAAAAAGACTTTAACACAGGTTGTTGCTATGGGCTAAGATCCTGGACAGGACAACACATCTAGGAAAACAGAAATTAAAGATCTAATTTCCTTTCCAGCTGCATTTCTCCACCTCAGATGCTGCTCTGGAACTGGGCTGCTATACAGACACTGTATACTCAGGCATGCACGCATTCATTAATCCAGACAGTCACTCATTCATTCAACAAGTATTTACTGAGCACCTGTGACACAGCAGGCGCTGTTGAGAAAGACCAGGGGAAACAGCAATGATCCAAACAGCCCTGCCTTCCTTGAGCTCACATTCCAGTGGAGAAAGAGACAATCAAAAACAAGCAAATAATAGATCTGGCTAAGTGCTATGATGAGGAGTCAAACTGGGCAAGAGACAAACATCTCTGAAGAGGTGCAAGGGGAGCAAACCTGATAGGGGCAAGGGAGATCACTGTGGGGAGCAATCCGGACTGGACTAAGTTACTGGAATTAAGACTTATTCTATGCATCTGCTCCCCCACAATATGGCGCTGGGAGAGAAGAAAACAGCTTCTACACAGCTGCCTCCAGTTCAGCTAATAAACTGTAGGACTTGCTCCTGACTGGAGGAGAGCAGCGTACTCGGTGTGTGGGCAGCCGAGTTAGGATTGGCGGAGGAGGACTATAAAGGAGGAGAGAGACGGCATGCACCAGGAACATCTAAGGGGAACATCTAAGGGAACACCTGTGCAGCCCCCCCAGAAAGCCGGCCGGCGGTGTGCCGCTCCCCTGCGGAAGTGGGGAATGTGGCCAGGGGGAACCGCCCTTCCACGGAGGTGGAAGGGACAGTAGCCAACCCGGGAAGAACCAGCAGCAAACCCGGGGAGGGCCGAGCAGACGAAAGAACAGCGCAGGGTCCTGTGTCGTTCCTCCACGAAGAGGGGGAGCGACATAATGGTGCCGTGACTCGGATAGGAAACCTAGGACGGAAAGCAAACTTAGGAGGGAAGAAACGGGAAGAACTGGGAAAATATCGGAGAGAGAGACTAGCAAACAGCCTAGGGAAAATATCGGAGAGAGAGACTAGCAAACAGCCTAGGGAAAAGCCGGACGAAAAAGGTGCCGGAAGAAGCTATTGAAAGCCTAGGCATAGACTCAGATACGGACTACGGGGGGAAGCTGGGAGAAATCTTTAAGGTCGAAAGCGAAAGTGAAAGCTAGAACAAACAGATTCGGACGCGGACTGTGGGGAGAGGCCAGGAGAAATGAGGGAGGAGTATTGTTGGAGGAAAGCTTGGGGAAACATACCGGGTAGAGAAAAATGTTAGGGAAATTGAAGCCGCAGGGGGCAGGCCGAGGCGGATACGAAAGCCACTTTGGGATTCTCAAGTTAGCCCGGGAATAGGGGGCGAAAAGTTGAAACCAGAAGCTGAAACGTAAGCCAGATTGGGATCCGTCTGATTAGCCCGGGGAGCAAAGGACGGGAAGCCAAACCGTGGGGCGGAGACGTAAGCTGGGTTGAATTCGCCAGGCTAGCCCGGGGAACTTAGATTGAATGCTAGTGGCGGACACGTAAGCTACGCTGTGTGACTCGCGGAGGCTGCCGCGCGCAGACAGAGCGTGTGGGGCTCAAGTACATAGGAAACGCAGGGTTGGCGCAAGGCCGTGGTTCAGACGCGAAAGGGTTAAGTGCGAGACCGCGGAGTGTGCACGCAAAGCCGAGCCGCGCAGATGAGAGAGGCGCTGGCTGAAGCGGCGCAGAGCCGGGAAGCTGCAGGGATAAGAGAAATAGAAGTTTAGAAGCAAAGTGAGAGAAATAGGAATGCTGGAAGATAGAAGTAAAATGGGAGAAATAGGAATGCCCGGGGATAGAGAAATAGAGAAATAGAAAGGCCTCCCTACAACACTGCAATGAGAGAGCTTGGATTCGGTCTGCCTGATTAAGTGAGGCGATGAGCACCTGCGGGCAGCTAGCAGCTTATGCGCTGCAGGTCACCGAAGACAGGCACGAATTAACATCAGTAAGGCCTCCCCCACAATACGGCAATGAGAAGGCTTGGATTCGGTTTGCCTGATTGTTAGGGCTTGTAAGCCCCTGCGGGCAGAGCAGAGCATGAGCCGCAGGTCACCGAACACAGGCACGCATCAGCGCCTAAAAACCTCCTCACAACATGGTGAAGAGAGGACCCGGATTCGGTTTGCCTGATTGATAGGACTTGTAAGAACCTGTGGCAACTCTAGCAAGTAGAGCAGAGTGTGTGCCGCGGGACACCGAAGACAGGCGCGTATCAACGCCAAAAATAAAAAGAAAGGGGGATCTGTGGGGAGCAATCCGGACTGGACTAAGTTACTGGAATTAAGACTTATTCTATGCATCTGCTCCCCCACAATATGGCGCTGGGAGAGAAGAAAACAGCTTCTACACAGCTGCCTCCAGTTCAGCTAATAAACTGTAGGACTTGCTCCTGATTGGAGGAGAGCAGCGTACTCGGCGTGTGGGCAGCCGAGTTAGGATTGGCGGAGGAGGACTATAAAGGAGGAGAGAGACGGCATGCACCAGGAACATCTAAGGGGAACATCTAAGGGAACACCTGTGCAGCCCCCCCAGAAAGCCGGCCGGCGGTGTGCCACTCCCCTGCGGAAGTGGGGAATGTGGCCGGGGGAACCGCCCTTCCACGGAGGTGGAAGGGATAGTAGCCAACCCGGGAAGAACCAGCAGCAAACCCGGGGAGGGCCGAGCAGACGAAAGAACAGCGCAGGGTCCTGTGTCGTTCCTCCACGAAGAGGGGGAGCGACAATCACCATGTACTTACCTCGGGGAGGAGTGCCCCAGGTCGAAGAAATGGCACAAACATTAAGGCAAGGGGACTGGTATGTTGAGGAACTGCCAAGAGGTCAGTGTGGGTGGGGTGAGGTGGAAAGGAGGGAGAGATGAGCAGCAGGGAAGCCAGATCTTGCAAAGATCCACAGTTTGTTAAGAGTTCTGGATTTTATACCAAGGCGGAGCATGTTTTTCATCACTCTATGTCAGGCACTCTGAATGGTCCCATTTTACAATCATGGGGAATTTACATCAGGGGGGGAAAAACCTACAAGCTCTGCACCCTCAAGCAACATGTGGGGGTGGGGCACTGTGGCATAGAGAGTAAAGCCACCTCCTCCAGTGTCAGCATCCCACATGGGCACCGGTTCAAGTCCTGGTTGCTCCACTTCCAATCCAGCTCTCTGCTATGGCCTGCGAAAGCAGTGGAAGATGGCCCAAGTCCTTGGGGCCCTGCACCCGCATGGGATACCCAGAAGAAGCTCGTGGCTCCTGGCTTTGGATTGGTGCAGTTCTGGCTGCTGTGGCCAATTAGGGAGTGAATCAGTGGATGGAAGGCCTCTCTCAATCTCTGCATAACTCTTTCAAATAAATAAATAAATCTTAAAAAAAAATAGAAGCATGTAGGTTAATGATGATTAATCATAATAGTTCCTAGAAGAATCTTTGCAGATAACACTCTAAAAATAAAGTTCTCTGAATCAAAAGTACTAAACCCTTGTAAAAAGTTCAGAAGTGACACAAGAAGTGACCAAGTCAAAAAGTGCAATCACCTCACATGAGGTGGGCTCTGCCTACTGATTTCGATTATTGTTCACAGCAGTGAAATTTTTTTAAACTTCACTACAAAGCATCTGCCTTAAACCCAAGTCACCTTTAATTAGCAAACTTCCAGGGTGGTGTGAACTAAGTATCTACGTTCCCCCAAATTCATCTATTCATATCCTAATCCCCAAGGTGATGATATCAGGAAGTATGGCCTTAGTGGGGTAATTGTCATGAGGGTGGAGCCCCCATGAAATGGCCCTTACACAAGAGGCCAGAGAGAACTTGCTTCCTGTGTGAGAAGACAATGAGATGACTGTGAGACAAGAGGGGGGCCCTCACCAAGAACCACGCTGGCACCCTGACCTCAGACTTCAGTCTCGAGACCTGTGAGAAACAAAGGTCTGCTGGTTAAGCCAACCACTCCATGGTGTTTTTTTTAGAACAGTACAAACTAAGATCCAGGGTTAGGAGCATAATTTTCAGAGTCAGTCACAAAATCCAGTTCAGTCCACCTGCATGTGATGTGATGGAGGAATCAAGGATGTTCCTCTCTTTGCTAAAGACCCAGCAAATCCATAATGTCTGTCTCAGTAATCTCTAATCTTCCAGGGGACCTAAGGAAGCAGCTGGACAAGCGAAGTTCTGAAGCAAGCGTATGCTGTCTGGATACAGCATGTGTGGCACAGAGCAGCAAGAATGCAGGTGAAGCCTCGGGAGCCTTGAAAAGAACAGCCATGGGCTGGCAATGTGGCATAGCACCAGGTCAAGTCCTGGCTGCTCCACTTCTGGCCAGCCCCCTGCTAATGCACCTGGGAAGGTAGTAAAGATGGCCAAAGTCCTTGGGTCCCTGCACCCATTTGGGAGACCCAGAAGAAATTCCTGGCTTTGAATCGGTCCAGCCCGGCCTTAGTGGCCATTTGGGGAATGAGCCAGTGGATGGAAGATCTCTTTATCTCTGCCCCCCACCCCCATAAGCTGCGAAGAAAGGAAGGAAGGAAGGGAGGGAGGGAGGAAGGGGGGAGGGAGGGAGGGAGGGAGGAAGGAAGGAAGGGGGGAGGGAGGGAGGGAGGGAAGGAGGAAGGGAGGGTGGGAGGGAGGAAGGAAGGAAGGAAGAAAGGAAGGAAGGAGGGAGGGAAAAAAGAAATGAAATAAAAAGGTAAGAAAGAGGCCGGCGCCGCGGCTCACTAGGCTAATCCTCCGCCTAGCGGCGCCGGCACACCGGGTTCTAGTCCCGGTCGGGGCGCCGGATTCTGTCCCGGTTGCCCCTCTTCCAGGCCAGCCCTCTGCTGTGGCCAGGGAGTGCAGTGGAGGATGGCCCAGGTGCTTGGGCCCTGCACCCCATGGGAGACCAGGAAAAGCACCTGGCTCCTGCTCCTGCCATCGGATCAGCGCGGTGCGCCGGCCGTAGCGCGCCGGCCGCGGCGGCCATTGGAGGGTGAACCAACGGCAAAGGAAGACCTTTCTCTCTGTCTCTCTCTCTCACTGTCCACTCTGCCTGTCAAAAAAAAAAAAAAAAAAAAAAAAAAAAAAAAAAAAAGGTAAGAAAGAAAGCAAGTCAGCACAGCACAGCACAGCACATCGATGGGGCCAGCACTGCGGCACAGTGGGTTAAATAGCTGGTTGTGATGCCCACATCCCATATCAGAGTACCAGTTCAAGTCCTGGCTGCTGTGCTTCTGATTCAACCTCCTGTTGATCGCCTGGAAAGGCAGAAGAAAATGGCCCAAGGGTTTGGGCCTCTGCTACCGATGTGGGAAACCCAGATGGAGTTCCAGGCTCCTGGCTTTGGCCTGGCCCAGCTCCAGCTGTTGCAGCCATTTGGGAAGTGAACCAGCAGATGAAAGATCTGTCTCTCTCTGTCTCTCCTCTTCTCTGTCACTCTTTCAAATAAATAAATAAATCTTTAAAAAGAAAAGAACACTATACTAACTACATGAACCAGGAACCTGGGTAACAGAGCACAAGTATGTTACTTACCATCTCTGTATGTAGTGAGCTTACTTAAGAGTACAAGGACTATACACACATTAGGATGTCATAAGGAATAGAATGTTTTCTGTAACGATGAGAAGACAGACTACTACTTTTAGGGAGAGGAGCACAGTGGAGGGAACAAATACAGGCAGATTTAGGTATTCAAAACAGCATCAGAATCTCCCCCCACACAGTTAAGTCTCTGGCTGCCTCCACTGCACGCCAGACACAAGTGAAATGGTTGAGAAGCACTGAAATTAAGATTGAAAGAGCTGCTGGAAGAGGGAAATACTTAAGCCTACAGACCAAAGGTCTCTTAAAGTCAGTGTACATTCTAGACACTGCCCAATTTAGGAGAGGAATATCTGCAAGATAAAGAACAAGGGACACTAAATATTTTTAAGAATGCCAACTGCCTAGGTTCTAGTTTGGGTGCAAAGAGGCTAACAAGAGACCTGTGAATATTACAGAAGCTAAACATAATTAAAACAAATGTGGGCATTTACAATCAGGTGCAGAGATGGTAATGTTGATGGAGAAATGCTTTATATCCTAATTGAAATCTACTGTATTTTACAAGGCAACTAAACCTTTAAAAGATTTACCACTGTGAAAAACTAGAAACTCATGACATAAACTGAGGTGAAAAAGTTATCAAGGAAAGGGGATTGAAGCTCCTGCCCCTTGTCTGGTACTGGGCTCAATCCTTATGGAAATATAAGAGGAAGTAGATGAAATTAAGAGTCCAGCCAGAGTTCCTGGGCCAGGCCTGTATGCCTCACACCCAACGAGGCAAAGAAGACACTCTATAAATATCTGTGGAATGACTTTCTGAAGCAGATAAATAGCATGGCCACTTGCTCTCAGACTACCATGAATTTACTAATGCTAATGAATTGGCTCTTTTGGTTTGTCTGCTTTGCTACATATTTATGTTGGGGATTTATGGAACTATGTCACCAAGGGCTAGGAAGTAATTTTTATCTTGTTGGCTGGGAATAAATAGGACATGATATAAATGGGAAATCAGAGTGGGCAGGCTAAGGTTAACAGGAATTCTGCCAGCTCTGGGACTGGCACTGTGACAATGGCTCATTATTTGGGAAGAACTGAAGTTTGTGTTTCAGGGAATGAATCTGGACAGTCATTAATGAACTGACAGACTTTATAAACTGTTTCTTAGAGACCCAATTCTCTGAGTTTATACTGCTTGGTTATTTATATGGTTACAGTTGGGGGAGGCAATTTGTTAGGGAATTTGTGTTAAGTATATGGCTGTTTAAACTAGTATTTCAATTCTCAACTGTGTAACACACAATTTAAAGAAACATAACACTTTCCCTTTCCCTACACTTACAAAAACTGTATAACTGCATGACTAAGTCTTCTGTATATTCCAACCAAGATACCTTTGATGATTTTATTCCCTAATATTTATATTAACAGCAGATATTTTCAAAATTTTTAAAACAAAGTTATATTAAGATGCTGTATCAAGTGATTTTTTTAAGAAAACTTTCTTCCTAGAAATTTTAAGATATTCTCCCACCCCCTGGCTCCCTGCCAGTTGTAATCGAGAACTACTGCTCCAGATGGAACAATTTCCAAAAATCAATTTGCTAGACAATCAATTTGCAAAACTGATTCAAGATTTCCAATGCTTATTACAACAATGACACAAGCAATTAACAAGTTTTCCCAAAGTGAAATGTCTCTAACCTGAATTATGCCCAACACCAAGCCCAGTTACAGTCAGAACAAAAACCTTAAACTGGGGACCAGAATTGTGGCGTAATGGGTAAAGCCACCACCTGCAATACCCACATCCCATATGCACACCAGTTTGTGTCTTGGCTGCTCCACTTCTGATCTGGCTGCCTACTAATGGCAGGGAAAAGTAGCAAAAGATGGCAGAAGTGTTTGGGCTCCTGCCACCCATGTGGGAGACCCAGAAGCAGCTCCTGGCTCCTGGTTCCTGGCTTCAGCTTGGCCCAGCCCTGGCCACTGTGGCCATCTGAGGAGTGAACCAGCGGATGGAAGATCTCTCTCTCTCTCTCTCTCTCTCTCTCTTCTGCTCTCTTTGTATCTCTGACTTTTGAATACATAAATAAGTCTTTAAAAAAAAAAGAAAGAAAGAAAGAAAAATCTTAAACTGGATTCAGCTCCTATCAGCTATTTTGCCAAGAAAGGTAGAGAGTGGGATAGGAAAAAAGCAAAAATTTGAGAAAGCTCTTAAGATCTCAACAAACTGGTTGTTGATTTAATTTCTGGCAAACTGAGCTGCACTGAATAATCCTTGTTTAGTGTATCAAGTTTAATCGTAGGTAAATTTATATAAAGCAATTGACAGAGCTGTCCTCAAAATGAGTAACAGAAAAAATAAGGACTGATAAAACTTAAGGTTTCAACTTGACATTATAAATAAATTAGTATAAATAAAAAGCAAATAAGAATGAAAAGACCATGAGATACCTGAAATATATGAAAAGCTGCTCACTTTCACAGAAGTTAAAGAAATAAGCAAATGATACCAATTACATTTCTTTTATCAGATGTACAAAACTATAAAAGATTAGCAATATCAAACATTGGTAGATAAAAGAGCACTTTGAAAAACTGTTGGTCAGAACTACAAATTTGGTATGTCCATCCTAAAAAGAATATGGCTTCTTTTTCAAATGTAAAGTGTGCATACCATTCTAAGAAAAATTTCACATCTAGAACCCTACCTCACAGAAACACTGACACAAATGTAAAAGTACAGATGCATAAGTCTATTCCTGAATTATTTACGTGGAATGGGGAAAAAAGAGAGGCCTCCAAAATATTCATCACTGGAGGAATTGTCAAAATTAATGTCCATCCATAATAGATTTTAAAGAATGAGACAGGGGCTGGTGCTGTGGCATAGTAGGTTAAATTTCCACCTGTGGTGCTAGCATCCCATATAGTTCAAGTCCTGACTGTTCTACTTCTGATCCAGCTCCCTGCTAATGGCCTAGGAAAGCAAGTGCTTAGGTGGCCCAAGTGCTTAGGTCGCTGCAACCACAAGGGATACCGGGAAGAAACTCCTGGCTCCTGGTTTTGGATGGGCCCAGCTCCAGCTATTGCAGCCATTTGGGGAGTGACCCAGCAGATGGAAGCTCTCTCTCTGTCTCTCTCTGTAACTCTGATTTTTAAATAAATAAAAATATATCTTTAAAAAAAAGTATCTGTACATCAAAAATCACCATTAATCTACAGAGTACATATCAGCAATACATACACCTGACAAAGGACTCATATACAGTAGTATTTTTAAAAGCCTACCAATTGGACGGCGCCGCGGCTCATTTGGCTAATCCTCCGCCTGCGGTCCCAGCACCCCGGGTTCTAGTCCCAGTTGCTCCTCTTCCAGTCCAGCTCTCTACTGTGGCCCGGGAAGGCAGTGGAGGATGGCCCAGGTCCTTGGGCCCTGCACCTGCATAGGAGACCAGGAGGAAGCACCTGGCTCCTGGCTTTGGATCAGTGCAACGTGCCAGCCGTGGAGGCCATTTAGGGGGTGAACCAACAAAAGGAAGACCTTTCTCTCTGTCTCTCACTGTCTAACTCTGCTTGTCAAAAAAAAAAAAAAAAAAAAAAAAAAAAGCCCACAAATCAACAAGAAAAAGGAAGACATTATCCAATAGAAAAATGAGCAAAAGACTCACACAGGTTCCTAAAAAAGACAAAACCAAAATAACCAAAAACAAGAAATGTTCTTCTCCACTGTTTGATAAGGAAGCGCAAATTGAAGTCATAATATGGTATTTCTAAACACTCATCAAAATGCCAAATGTTGTGAGAATGTAAAAGAATTTGAACTTTCATACACTGTTGGTGGGAGGGTGAAACCGTAGAATCACTTTGGGAAAGCTATTTGAAATATCCAGAACGCTTAACAGAAACACACCCAGAATTCCTTCTCCTAGGTATATACACCAAAAGATAATTACAAGTCTTTGGTGAACATATGTATGTTCACACACACACATGTGCATATACAATATGTATTTTTACATATATGTGAAAGCTGAAAATACAAAAATGTCCACTATTCACAGAAAGGTTTATCTGAATTTAGTAATACCATATGAAACTACAAGGCATGGAGAATGAGCCAACTATATAGTTACCTGGAACAACATATGTCTCCAACACACACTAAACAAAAGACAGAAACAAAGAGTATATATACCATCCAGTATATACAATTCTAGTTCAAAACCAGGTAAAGCCAATCAACACCTGGTGTTTCAAGTCAGAAAAGCAGTTACCCTGGAGGAGCAGGGTAGTGACTGGAAACAGTAACCTTGACCTATGTTCTAAGGACATAGTCATACGCATTTTCAAAAATGCACTGAGGGGGCTGGTGTTGTGGCATAATGGGTTAGGCTACCACCTGCAACACTGGCATCCCATATGGGTGCTGGTTTCAGTCCCAGCTGCTCCACTTCCAATCCCTGCTAATGCGCCTGAGAAAGCAGCAGAGGATGGCCTAAGTGTTTGGGCTCCTGCACCACGTGGGAGCACTGGATGAAGCTCCTGGCTCCTGGCTTCGGTATGACCCAGCCCCAACTATTGTGGCCATTTGGGGAGTGAACCAGTGGATAGAAAATTCTCTTTCTCTCTAAGTCAATCTTTCAAATACATGAAATAAGTATTTTATAAAAAATGCACTGAGGATTATATTCATGATATTTTTCAGTACTTATATTATAGTTCAATAAAAGGTTTACTTTTAAAAACTGCGATGATACCAAAGAATGTTTTGGAAAGAACATTTACTCATAACCAGATACATGGATATTTAATTAAGACACAACTATGACTTATTGCTATAAAGTCATAAATGAGTACTGAGTATGTGCTAAGTGTCAAAGACTGTTAGCACTGGTGTTACAGGCATAGACCATATTTATTCTCTGGTCTCATGGAGCTCATAACTGAAATTTTTAGAAAGAAATAAAGGCAAGAGAGAAGGAGGGAAGTAGGCTGAAATGTTAAAAAGAGTAATCATGCATTTTTCATGGCAGTGTAAGCTGGCATGATTCTTTTAACAAGAAATTTGATGCTGTATATCATGGTCTTTAAAAATATCCATCTGCTCAGGGAATTATTAAAAAGTAGGTTGCAAATCATATACTAGTATGATGGCAACTATATCAAAAAATCCTTATGCACAGAAAAAAATGAAAATATATATCAAATGTGTTGTTTTTAACTCACCATTTCCTAAATGAAGTCATCCTCTGAAAACAAGTCAACTATAATTTGCTATCCAATACCAAAATGCATTCTATACATTAGGTATGTTTCTGTGTCCTTCAGGGATTTTTTAAGTATGTTTATTTTCCAAAGGACATCTAATGAAAAATCCTGTTTTAAAATAAATCAATAGACCATTTTTCTTCATGACAACCTAAATGTTATCCCCACATGGTAATGAGAAATAGTCCATGAGCTGAAATCCCATACAGTACATATCCAGCATAAGACTTTTCTTTAAGATGATTTTTAAACAGCCCACTTTCTCTTAGAGATTCGGTCATAAATTGCTTAGAGACAGACAGATACAGAAAGGAGAGGCTTTTCAACAAACTCAGTCTAACACCACTCACTCTCTGCTGAGTCCACTGTAGAAGTTCCATTCTAAAATCAAAGATGCATTCACTTGAAAATACAGTGTCTCAGTAAATAAATCCAGATTAAAAAAAAAGAGAGAGAGAAGGGCTTTTGAATGCACTTTCTAAAACAAAATAAACATTAACATTAAAAATATGAGCAACACTATTTCAAAATAAACAGAAGCCACTGTGATGAAGAGGAACGTGTGTCAGGGACAGAATCTTGAGGGAAATCTGAACTACACAGAGTAGACAGGACCCACAGAATGAAACTGAGAGAGCCTGTATGAAGGACGGTGAGTGAGCACAGGGAGGAGCCTAACACCGCAGCATGTCCTCTGACCTGGGCTTTAGGAGGCTGGCCTGGCCCCAGCAGCTCCAATGGGCTAGGGACAGGGCTGGAGGGGAATCGGGCTCTGAAGGCAAGCTTGGCTGTGATGGACCAAGAGCACTTGAGGAAGCCAGAGTCTGACAAGCACACAGCAGGGCTCAAAGCCACGAGGCAAGCAAGGTCTCCTCCCCCTGGAGGACAAGAGGTGTGAGAAGAGGACGAACACAGGACTGAATTTCTCAAACTGCTGCTGATGGAGAACTGGGCAGAAAGGTGACATTAGGAAAAACTCATGAGGCAAGACTGTAGACCATGGATTCAGAGCAGCAGCTATATCTTCTCCAGTCTCACCAAATGGCCCACATACAGGAGAAATGACAAATGGTCAGTTTGGTGGTGCTGACACAGAAAGTGGGGGCACTATAAGAGCTGAGGCAGCTCAAAGATGCAGCTGAAACTCAGAGCACACAACTCAACCAAGAAAACAAAGCAAAGTGGTTGCTTCCAGGAGAAGGCGGCAAAGGATGTGAGAGCACAAGAGGCTGAAGCTACAGAGAGATGCGCTCGAGAGTGAGATACAGGAGTCAGAGGCGAGGGATAAGGTCACTTAGGGTGGTGGATGGTCCAAGGTCTTATCTTGGGAGTAGGTGGCTGGGTTGGGACAATCATCAGGGCAGAAAATGGAGAAAGCAGTGATATTCACTAGACTGCTGGCAGAACTTCCCGGGGAGGGGAAATCCGTAAGACAAGCCTCACAACCTGATACAACAGGCAATGGACCAGGAAATCAGCAAGGAGTGGGGATAGCATAGCAAAAACACAAAGGAAAAGATTTTGCTAAGAAAAAGGCATCCAAAAATGTCATTAAGAAGTCAGCCATTTTTTTAAAAAACACTAACTATACTGTCATATCTTACAGCTACATTCTTTAAAGAGAAATAGAAATCCATTAAAATACTGCTTTAAAAAAATTAAGTCACATGTTTGCTTATAGATCTTAATTTAGGAGAGTAAACTATATCTTTTTACTATGAGATGAGTAAACACAAATGAGTCAAAAAACCAAAAAGAATACCAAAAAATCCTACCATCTTAATACAAATATTATTGCAGTAATTTTTTAGCAGTTATAATACATAAAATTTTATACTAAATGTTCTCCAATCAGCCATATGCATTTTCTAAACCACATGAATTTCTCCACATTAATTTTAACACTTGCATGATATTTTATCAAGCAGATTTTCAAAATTTATAAATCAATTTTTCCATTTTTCATCTAATTTGTGGCTACCATAAATTTTGCAGGGGTATAAACCAACATGTCAGCATGCATAACTTTACAACCTGAGAATCAGATAATTAACAGTACCCGAAGTGAGGAAGTTGTCTCTAAAGATTGGAAAGGGAAGGGAAGGTTTATTTTCAGATGCACCATCTCGCAGGGTCACTGACAAGCCAAAAAATTTACCTGGAAGAAATCTTACAAAACGTGGCATGAAATGAAATCTTGGGCAGCAGGGAGGACTGTCTTCAAACAAAGGACCTGAAGCAAACAAGTGAAAAGAGAAGAAAAAGAAATCAGACAGCCTTAGAAGGAACACACTGCAACTTAATTCCTAAGATTTATGATAACCACAAAAAAAATCACCAGAAGTAGAGTCATAAAAAAATACCACTCCCTCCACTCTTCTCAATGGCTAAATCAATCATTGGTTACTGCACAAGCATCCAGTGAAGATGGCAATAAGGTCACTACAGGAAGTTAAGATCAGCCTGAAATTCCCAAAGAGCAAATGTATACAATGAAATTATTTTTTAAAACCCAGAAGTATTGGGACTGGCAATGTGGCGTAGTAGGCTAAGCCCCCGTCTGCAGTACCAGCATCCTACATGGCTACCAGTTCATGTCCTGGCTGCTCCTCTTCTGATCCAGCGCTTTGCTTATGGCCTAAGAAGTGGAAGATGGTCCAAGTGCCTGGGCCCCTGTACCTGTGTGAGAGACCCAGAGGAAGCTCCTGGCTCCTGGCTTCAGATTGGCTCAGCTCTGGCCATTATGGCCATTTGGGGAGTAAACCAGTGGATAAAAGACTTTTCTTTCTGTCTCTCCCTCTGTCTATTCTAACTCTCAAATAAATGAATAAAATATTTTTTAAAAAAACTGAGAAGTATCAACATTGTTATCATAATTAAACTAGAGCAGGATATAATAGGTTTATGTGTTAATTTCTTCCCATTTCAGTCTATACAGTAAAAAAAAAAAAATACTACTGGTTTGAAAAGCCATTCACTCAATTTATTCATTCAACAACTTAGTTTGAAAAGCTATTCATTAATATACTGCTTCAAAAATAAATGAGTAAATGTTTGCTGGAAAACAGATATTTCCAAAAGAATAAATTATCCAAGAATCAGGCATAACGTTTGTAGCTAACTTACTCTGTACGTGTATGTATTCAGATGTGTGTATGTGTGTGTTTTAATGACTAACCAAAGCTCTGTTTAAATAAACTGTCAGAAGTTTATTCCAGTAAAGTTCACTAGATTTAAAATATTAACTAATGAGATTTTCCCCAATCCACATAAATCAAGGTATTTATAATAACTGCTATCACCTTCTTAGTTAATAATAGGCACTATCAAATTGTATGAAATAAAATCCAAAACAACTTATTCATGTCAAACAACACCAAGCATTCCTATGACTAATGTACTTTTCCTTGAGTATTTCAAAAGTAAGAGGAATTTATTTCAACTACATCCCCCTGACTTTTATAAGAGTTTTCACATAAACCTTTCACATATATCATATTCTTCTACAAGCATTACTCTCTTCTCTAAATCCTATTATTTACCTTTAAGATTCCAGTCATATAATTCCAAAATATCTCTGAATAGGAACAGTGAAAAGAGTTCAAGCCCTTTCACACAAAAATTCTGAAAAATAAAGCAAAATCAGATTACTGAAGATCTGCAGGCATATATTAACCAAAAGTTCAACACGTTCTAGTCAAGTATCCAAAAAAGTGTTCAAACTATACTAAAACCATATAATTACATTTGGCTACTATCCTGCAATAGCTTTTTGCTTTCAGACAGAAACAAAGTTGGCAATAATGTTATGAGGATCCTATGAAAGTGTGAACTCAGCTCTTCTCTGTGTACAAATAAAATGTGAAATTTAAAAAGCAATGACTCACGTATGTCATATTTTTCTAACCCAATTATAAAATGTGTCACAATCTCCTGGGGACTATTTGTTAATTCAGATTTTATACACACACACACACACACACACACCTGCAAGCTCTAATTGGCTTGTCTCCCAATCCCCACCCTACACACCCAGAATTTCTGCTACCAAGACACCCAAACAAAGAGATTCTTTATATCAAAAAAGTTCACATTCTTAATGAGAGAAAATAAAGAAAGGGCTAAGAAAAACTATAAAGCTTTGTACCCAAATCTGTAAACAGGCTAAAAGAATGATATATTTGCAAGTGAGACTCGTATCATAATTTTTCCTCCTACTTGTTTTGCTCAGGGCTCATAAATCACCCTGCGTGAGATCATGCCCAAAGTCATAAGCTTTTACAATAGCAAATGAAGGCTTACAACCTTAAAAACCAAAGGAAGCAAAAAATCCTTCCAAAAGGAAAAGGAAGGGGTGGTCCTTCCTCTTTAATTCTTTCTGAAAGGCAGGTAGAATGAACACGACTTGCTCAGAATGAAATAGGTGCCAACCAAGCATGCACGTCATGCCCATCAATTCCCCCTCAGTGCCCCCTGCCCATGACAGAGCTGCCCTGTTAAACAAGGTTTGCAAGAAGAGCCAGGGGCTCTGGAAAGCAACCAGACTTCAACACACTGTTTAGCACACAAGCTTGTTTGCTGTCTAGTTGTTATTTCTTAGGGTGATTTGTTGACACCACTAAATTCAAGATCAGGCAATGAATCATTCTGAGATTCACATTAATCTTGTTTTGGAATTTTAACTCTCTTGCATATATTTAGATAAATCTGCTGCTGAGCATCCTCAATGAAAAACAATTAGGAAAAATATGTAAATATATGGGAAGAAAAATGAAGCAAGTATTGATCTTGTCATTGGAGATAATGAATAAGATTATTCCAACAGCTATCAGATTCAGTTTAACTATTCCAGTTTCCTTTCTGAAAATGGCCAATAACCAAAACCTGTCCCTTCCACAAAATAAACTAGAAACAGATGTAAAGTTACTATCACCAGATGCAACATGAGCAGAAATGGGTTCAAAAATAGGTCAGCGAGTTAAAGCATGACCTGAATTTCAACCTTGATATTAGAGCTCCATCACACTCGCTCTTCAACAGTGAATATGATACTTCAGGAGTATCCCTATGCATAGCAAAAGCTAGAGCTGGCCAAGTTCAAAGCTTCCAAATGTAGGTATGGAATAAACGAAAGAGTAAAGTACATGACAAGCTGTTCAACTATCTTTTCCCTTACCTCGGGCATCATCTCTTCAATGAAATGAATCGTGTAGTCTATGTTGAATCTTATGACTTTACATAGTGGAATCTGCAAGAAGAAAAGAGATTCAGTTCCGCAGTATCTCCCTGTAGGCTCCCATTGCACACACATCTGCTCCCTGACCCAGAAGGCCATGAACCAAATGAGAGTGTTGCACCTTCATCTGTGCTGCTAACAACAATGCACAAGAAGCTTGACCATAACTGGTCAGTTTTAGTGGTTAGAATACCATGGGCCAGGCCTATACAGGAAAGCAACATGTTGGTGCTTAATTACAGTATTAGCAGTAGCAACACAAACATGACAGGAACCCATTAAAACCAAGCATATCATCAGTAATGGATTAACAAAGCCACAGTCATAAACATTTTTCTCAGGTCTTTAAAATATTTGAGAAAGTTCGGCTCGTAGGCTGTCAGGCTGAGAACTTATCAGGTACAGATTTATGGGTCACTGAAAAGCGCACAATTCATGTGAGTGTGGCTCTTCAGCAAAGGTAACTGTGATAATAAATATAACAATAATAACTAACATTTATGGAGCCAGGCACTGCTCTTCACGCTCCACAATACCCACTCATGTCACCACCACAACATCCCAACAAGATGGGATCAATGATTTTGCCTGTTGTGGTACAGGAAACCCGGACAGTCGTCAGGCGACAGGCAGCTGGTGAATTAGGAAGCTCGCTCTAGACTCCAGCTGTTAGCCACTAAGAGTATGTACCATTTATTATATGTTTTAATAGAGTATGAGTGAAAACAAAGGAAGGCTCAGCATGAAATACATCCACCTCTGCTTGTACTATCAATGTCCATCAGACAATAATGCCTCAACACAAACGTATTCCATGTGAATGAAAGAACAAGAAAGGAAGAAGCAGGGTTACTGCAGTGGCTTGGCTTGGGTGGCTGGCTGGGGAAAATAACAGAGGCAGAAGCCCTAGAGATGTGCTAAGTGGGCTTTTCTGGCTGCTCAGTCTGTCCATAAGATGCTTCTATACACATGTAATCATTTTTAACAAACCACAGCAACCAGAAACAAATTTTAATGCCACCAGCAAAAGGGAGGGTAAGAAAACCAGAAAAAAATAGTCTTCTAATGCCATCTACTGGAAATCTTCTCCAAAATGAAGTTTAGTTCTTATAGTTTTTTTCAACAAGGTAGTAGTTCATTTCAGTGAAGCTCATAATTAACTCGAATAAGAGATCCATCTTCAACCTTCTAGTGTTAATGAGCTCCAAACCAACCAAAGCAATATGCCATGTCCACTATCATTGATAAGTTCTGCTTTATTTCTACATTCATTTATAAAATATTTGAGAGTTACACATTTATGCATGACTCCACATGTTTTTAAAATACCTGCTCTTTCCTATCAACTGTGAGCTCATCTGTGCCCTGAGATAAGCCCCAGGCCCTATTTTTAAAGGTAAGTAAGGATCTAGAAGAAGAAAGGCATGTAAACAAGTACAATATAATACGATACAATGTAACTTTTAAGTGCAATTAAAAAAACAAACAAGCAAATAAAATATAAAATGAGAAAGATCCAAATAGGAGGAACATTTGAGTTCAGCCTTGCAAGACAGGGAGGGGTTTTCCAGGTCTTTCAGAAAATTCAAGTGTTTAGCTTCTAGAAGACGGAGAAAGGGAGCAGCAAGAAGCAGCCAGTTAGATGTTCAGAGAGTGACCTGCAGAGTGAGACAGGAGACAGAAGGCTCCGGAGAGGAAAGTCTGAACACCATTGTGCTGCCCTTACACTCCATGTCAAGGTCAGGGCTTGTGGCTACATAGCAACAAGAAATCAGTCAAGTACTTTAAGTAAGAGAATGCCACCTTTCCACTTCAGATGCAGCACTATGAAAACAGTGTAGAAAAAGCTTGAAAGGAACAAGTAAGACCAGAAGATCAGACCGGAGTCCACTGCATTAGTACAGGGGCCAAATAAAATAGTCTAGAAAGTCAGAAAACATTTGAACTTAGGTAAGAGATGTTACTGATATAGACAGTGGTCACTCTGATGTAACAGTGAAGAAAGAATACAGGATAATTTCTGGGTTCCTGGCGTAAGTGACCAAGTAGGTAATGACAGCATTAATAAGAAAGCAGAAATTCATGAGAGTGTCCCCTGAATAGTTCAAATCAAATATTTGTAGAGGACGATGAGTCCACTTTTGCACAGGCTGAGCATGGGAAAACTCAGGGGACATGAATGACAGCATTCCAAAAGGCAACTGGAAATGCCAGAGTAAAGCACCGAGCTGCCCGTCGCTGACCATCACAGCTGCACATATTAAACAGGGGGGCCAGAATATGCATAGGAGGAATAAACTTTGGATGGGATTGAATTATTCAGGGTGAGAGTTAGTAGGAGAAATGGGGACCACAACTCCTGAGAACACTTAACAGGCAAGAAAACAGTGACAGTGTAAACTTCACTCCTTACTGTCAAGTGCAAAAGAACTCTTCTGATGATTCATGCACGCACAGTCCTCTCCTCATCTCATTTTGACTAAAATTAGTTTTAGGAAGGAATTCCTTCTTTGACCTCTTCTCTTTATACCACCAGAGCCATTCTCAGAAAGGCAGGATCTTCTTATCCATTCAAACTCTGCTCTAAGACTCAAAGAGAACTTACCATTTTATTGGTCAACCCAGAAGCTTTATTACTGCAAAGATAATCAAAGCAGCTCCCAATCAATGCCATCAAATGATATAACCTACGATCATTTCTCTAATTTTTTTTTTTTTTTTTTTGACAGGCAGAGTGGACAGTGAGAGAGAGAGACAGAGAGAAAGGTCTTCCTTTGCCTTTGGTTCACCCTCCAATGGCCACTGTGGCCAGCGCGCTGATCCGATGGCAGGAGCCAGGTACTTATCCTGGTCTCCCATGGGGTGCAGGGCCCAAGCACTTGGGCCATCCTCCACTGCACTCCCTGGCCACAGCAGAGAGCTGGCCTGGTAGAGGGGCAACCGGGACAGAATCCAGTGCCCCGACCGGGACTAGAACCCGGTGTGCCGGCGCTGCAAGGCAGAGGATTAGCCTACTGAGCTGCGGTGCTGGCTATCATTTCTTAAAATACACTTGAAAACTAGAAAGTAAAGAATATCATATGCTGACATTATTCCATCTTATCTTGGGGCAGGGGGGAGGAGGGAGCAAAACTGTTTTCTAATTCTACTACTTCCAGGCAATGAATGATCAAATCCACAGGTCATCAAGGCCACTAAAAATGGAAAACCAGCTTAGGCGGGAGGGAAATGACAAAGAGGCTTTCTTGTGCTATTGCACACCTAATAAATATGCCTTTATAACTTTAGTTACACTGTCATAGTCTTCAATAACATCAGGTAATCTAAGTAATAGCAAATATAGGATACAAAAGCATAAAAATATCCTGGAATGTTCTTTACTAAGCTAACAAGGCTTTCAATCCACTTTGTCGCTCCCCCTCTTCATGGAGGAACGACACAGGACCCCGCGCTGTTCTTTTGTCTGCTCGGTCCTCCCTGGGTTTGCTGCTGGTTCTTCCCGGGTTGGCTACCGACCCTTCCACCTCTGTGGAAGGGCGGTTCCCCCTGGCCACTTTCCCCACTTCCACGGGGGAGCGGCACACCGCCGGCCGGCTCTCTCGGGGGCTGCACAGGTGTTCCTTCAGATAGATGTTCCCCTTAGATGTTCCTGGTGCATGTTGTCTCTCTCCTCCTTTATAGTCCTCTTCCGCCAATCCCAACTCGGCTGCCCACATGCCGAGTACGCTGCTCTCCTCCAATCAGGAGCAGGATCAGCTCCTGGAGGTCATCACTCAAGTTGGCAAGAGGCAGCTGCGTAGAAGCTGTTTCCTCCTCTCCCAGCGCCATATTGTGGGAGAGCAGATGCATAGAATAAGTCTTAATTCCAGTAACTTAGTCTAGTCCGAGTTGCTCCCCACACCACTTTAATTCAAGATGACCTTAAGAGAACTTGTTGCAACTAGATGTGGTTGAGAGTTTTTTATTACTGTTATTTGCATACCATACTTGCTTCTCTTCTCTCTCTAGCAAGAAAATGAATCAGATCAGAGAGCAATTTAAAAATTCTTTTTCTTGGGAGGCTATTTCAAATTCAAGAGGCTTATGATGGATCTCATTCTTATGAACTGTACAACACTCAGCTTAAAACTCAATTTATTTTATCAACATCCCAATATAAATGATGGGGCTCTTCATTACAGAGCAAAGTTCTCAAGTTTTGAGAACTTGAATATTTATATAAAATATATGCTGAAGCTAGGAGTTTTCCAGTCTTTTATTTTATAACAGTAAAAACTGATTGATATATCATTAGAGACCTCTCAGTACCAAACCTTGTGCTGAATAGAGTTTTAAAAATGATCTCTTCCACTCACTTTTGCTGTGAACCTAAAACTGCACTAAAAAGTGAAGTCTGCTTTTAAAAATTATACCCAGGTTTCATGAAAATCTTAAGCAGCATCCCTATCATTTATGAAGCTCATCACTCATCCAAGGTAAAAAAAAAAAAAAAAGTTAGAAGATTCAAACCCAGTTCTAACGTCTTGTCTATTCCTATTTTATAGGAAGTGACAATATTTATTATGTGCCAAAGGTTATGATAAATACTTTCCATGTTTTATCTCAGTCATTTACCAGAAAAGCTGTGGAGATTGCTACAACTCATAGTCTATTTCACAGATGAGAAAACCAAAGCTTATAAAGATCGTACAACTAACTAGTAGAATTTACTAATATTAAGCCCTGGTATCTCTGAAGCCACACCACTTTCCGTCTTTGATCAACACAATCCTGAAAGTCAAAATTGAGACCTGTATTACTTCTAGGGAATTAAGAGATGGGCAATATCTAGAATTTTAAGTATTTTCATGCTAACAAAATTATTTGTATTTCAGGTCTTCCAAAGCAAGAAAAAAAGAAAGATGTTAGATTGGGAGCAGGGAACTCTGCAGCAGATGATTTGTAAAGGTCTTTCCAACTCTAATACCAGATTTGGTGGAACAAAGGATCTGAGTGTCTGAGACACACAAAAACGCAAAGAAACCATCCAAATTGAAAAGCCTCCTGGTGCCTTTTCATAGAGATTGTTTAAGAATGGTTCGCTATTACTCCCTTTGCTATGGTAGTGAACAGATGGTCCGCCCTAGAGGTAGATATAATATGTATTATCAAAAACATGTATGCTTACATTTACAATATAATCATCTTCTCAAAATTCTCTAGGATAAAATATATTCCAGAATAATGAAAACCTCAATTAGAAGAACGATTTGCTTTTAAATTGGCATCACTACTACGGAATCATGTTTACCTTAAAGGAAAAAAAGAAGGACAGAAAGCACCATGGTAAAGTTAAGGGCTGAATCTTAACTTTATTCTGAAAAGGAACAGAAGTTCATGTTCATATGTACTGAAATGCCTTTCAAATTCCAGATGTAATTTCATGGAATCAAACCAGAAAAGACTAAAGAACATTCTATTTTGATGTAACTACCCAACAGCTATAATCCTCTAAGTTCTAAGATATTGTCTGGCTTGGGTGCAGTATACTGCTGTGCTTCCTTGCCTGCACTGCTGCCCAAGAATGCTCCATATTCAACTGGAATATGGAATTAGAAGTAAGACAATTCCCAGGACTCTCGGCTTTGAGATGGAAAGATAGTGACTCACAGACACCAAATTTCCACTTGAATCAATTACAAACAACAATGCCTGATACCTGGATAATAAAATCACGAATCCAAGTCAGATAAAATCTCTTGGAAGACATCTTCCTGGGACCCAAAAGCAGGTATCCTGAACATGCTCCAGCTCTCATTCTATTGCTCAGTGACTAAATAACAGTCTCTCCTTAAAACTTCCCAACTATCTTTTGAAGGACAACTAACCCAAAATAGTTTTAGCACATTACTCCACAGTTTATCCTCCTTTTTCAATCTTTCACACTCTCAAAATGTTATTCTGACACATGTTTACTTACACCATTTAATGTGGGTCAAACCTGTGACTCATTAGCACAGATGTCACACTCCCACCTGATATACTTTACTGCAGAGGTCCCACAACTCACAGAGGGACGCAGAGGAAATGTTACTTAGGAGTCAGATGGACAGAAATCTCTTTTAACTTTTGGAAAGAAAGGGTGAAGGGAAGACAAGGTACAAGGAAAGTGAAAGGCAACCCATAGGCACATACTTACATTGGTCAGGGGGGCATGTGCAAACATAGAAAATCCTTCAAATATATACTCATGATCGTCATATTCTATAACCGTTGGCCTGTCGGTCTGGAAGCAAACAAACAAACCACCAAGTAAATAAATGACACAATTCACATACACAGAAATCCACTGGGGCCTGAAGTCACAAACAGGAGAAATGCAGGGATTTGTGAACTCAGTGTTTTTCCAAACATCACAGAGAACTTTATGCAAAAGTTTAATATTAGGCAAAATTCTCTTGCTTGGAGAATTCTCTGGCTTCAGATATTTAGTATTTATGTAAGGAGATAATCAATGATGTTTATTTATGGGTGCCATAAAAAAAGGAATTTGTTTTATTTAACCTCATAATACTACCGATCTGTTCTTACTGAGCTCTATTTCTGAACAAGTCCTAACAAGAACAAGTAAACAACACAGTTAACTCAAATGCAAAGTGAAACAAGATTCAGCATCAATATGGTCAAGACTAAAGGCTCGGAAAGGCCTCCGGGTCCCAGAAGTTCAACCTCTCATAGCTCTATCGCCAGCCTCTCTAAGGAGAAGCCAAACCACTAAACACCTCAACAGATCAATTCCCACACAATGTCAAAGGCTGTAATTACATGAAAAGTGAACCTGTAATTAGATAATCAAAATCTAAGCATGAAACACACTCTTCAGGGCCGGCACCGTGGAGCAGCAGGTTAATCCTCCACCTGTGGCGTCAACATCTCATATGGGTGTCAGTTCTAGTCCCAGCTGCTCTTCTTCCAATCCAGCTCTCTGCTGTGGCCCGGGAAAGCCGTAGAAGACGGCCCAAGTCCTTGGGCCCCTGCACCCACGTGGGAGACCCGGAAGAAGCACCTGGCTCCTGGCTTCGGATCGGATCAGCACAGCTCTGATCATTGTGGCCATTTGGGGAGTGAACCAATGGAAGGAAGACCTTTCTCTCTGTCTCTCCCTCTCACTGTCTGTAACTCTACCTCTCAAATAAATAAATAAAATCTTAAAAAAAAAAACACTCTTCATAATCCACTCGTATAGTCCACTATTCTTAATTTAAATGCTAAAAATGGAGCTAATTATCAAGGCCGGTAACCTGATATATTTCTTCTATACATATTGAATATCATTCTTCTAGAAAGTATATGTGCTGCTCCTCCGCACGCGGAGGAGCCGCACCGGACCGGGCGCTTGTTGTTCCCTTTTTTTACAAGTCCTTTCTATAGTAAAGTAAGAATAAGTAAACAGCAAACTCCCAAAGCAAGAATGAGTAGAGAGAAATGAGCAAGAACGAAGTAACGAACTTCCCCGCGAACTCTCCAACGCACTCTCCAACCAACCCACACCACCATGCCGTCTCTCTCCTCCTATATAGTCCTCCTCCGCCAATCCCAACTCGGCTGCCCACACGCCGAGTACGCTGCTCTCCAATCAGGAGCAAGTCCTACAGTTTATTGGTTGAACTGGAGGCAGCTGTGCGGAAGCTGTTTACTTCTCTCCCAGCGCCATATTTTGGGAGAGCAGATGCATAGAATAAGTCTTAATTCCAGTAACTTAGTCTAGTCCGAGTTGCTCCCCACAGATCCCCCTTTCTGTTTATTTTTGGCGTTGATACGCGCCTGTCTTCGGTGCCCCACGGCACACACTCTGCTCTGCTTGCTGGAGTTGCCCACAGGTGCTTACAAGCCCTATCAATCAGGCAAACCGAATCCGGGTCCTCTCTTCGCCATGTTGTGAGGAGGTTTTTAGGCGCTGATGCGTGCCTGTCTTCGGTGACCTGCAGCTGCCCACAGGTGCTTATCGTCTTACTAATAAGGCAGACCGAATCCAAGCCTTCTCATTGCGGTATTGTGGGGAGACTTATTGATGTTAATTCGTGCCTGTCTTCGGTGACCTGCGGCGCATAAGCTGCTAGCCGCCTGCAGGTGCTCACCGCCTTCCTAATCAGGCATACCGAATCCAAGTTCTCTCATTGCCGTGTTGTGGGGAGGCCTTATTTTTCTCTATTTCTCTATCTCCGGGCATTCCTATTTCTCCCATTTTACTTCCATCTGCCAGCATTCCTATTTCTCTCATTTTACTTCTAAACTTTTGTTTCTCTTATCCCTGTGGCTTCCCGGCGCCCGCCCCGAGGCTGCTTCTCGGCACCTCGCCCCGCGGCAGCTTCACGGCTCTGTGCGGCTTCCCGGCGCCTCGCCCCGCCGGCGCCCGCCCCGAGGCTGCTTCTCGGCGCCTCGCCGCTCCGCGATGGCTTCCCGGCTTTGCGCCGCTTCAGCCCGCGCTTCTCTCATTTGCGCGGCTTCCCGGCGCCCGCCCTGCGGCGGGCTCCCAGCTCTGCGCGGCTCGGCTTCGTGCGCACACTCCGCGGTCTCCATGCCCTTCGCGCCCGCACCACGGCCTCACGCCAGCCCCGCGCTCTCTGCACGCGGTGGCTTCCGCGAATCACACAGCGTAGCTCACGTTTCCGCCGCCCGCATTCAGTCCAAGTTCCCCGGACTAACCTGGCGAATTCCAACCTGGCGGCCCACGTCTCTGCCTCTGGTTCCAGATTTTCGCCTTTTGCTCCCTGGGCTGACTTGAATTCCAAGCTGGCTTACGTCTCCGCCTCGGCCTGCACTCGCGGCTTCATCCTCCCTAACATTTTTCTCTACCCGGTATGTTTCCCTAAGTTTTCTTCCAACAATATTCCTCCCTCATTTCTCCTGGCCTCTCCCCACAGTCCGTATCCAAGTCTAAATTTCTTATAGGTTTCACTTTCACTTTCAACCTGCAGTCCGTATCTGAGTCTAAGTTTCTTCTTGCTTTCACTTTAAATCCTAACTTCCTTCCCACAGTCCATATCCGAGTCTATGCCTAGGCTTTCGATAGCTTCTTCTGGCACATTTTCCGTCCAGCTTTTCCCTAGGCTCTTTGCTAGTCTCTCTCTCCGGTATTTTCCACTTCTTCCCGTTTCTTCCCTCCTAAGTTTCCTATCCGAGCTAGGTTTCCTATCTGAGTCACGGCACCATTATGTCGCTCCCCCTCTTCGTGGAGGAACGACACTAAGCCCTGCCTAGGCTTCATATCCGAGTCACGGCACCATTATGTCGCTCCCCCTCTTCATGGAGGAACGACACTAAGCCCTGCCTAGGCTTCATATCCGAGTCACGGCACCACTTGCTGCTCCTCCGCACACGGAGGAGCCGCACCGGACCGGGCGCTTGTTGTTCCCTTTTTTTACAAGTCCTTTCTATAGTAAAGTAAGAATAAGTAAACAGCAAACTCCCAAAGCAAGAATGAGTAGAGAGAAATGAGAAAGAACGAAGTAACGAACTTCCCCGCGAACTCTCCAACGCACTCTCCAACCAACCCACACCACCATGCCGTCTCTCTCCTCCTATATAGTCCTCCTCCGCCAATCCCAACTCGGCTGCCCACACGCCGAGTACGCTGCTCTCCAATCAGGAGCAAGTCCTACAGTTTATTGGTTGAACTGGAGGCAGCTGTGCGGAAGCTGTTTACTTCTCTCCCAGCGCCATATTTTGGGAGAGCAGATGCATAGAATAAGTCTTAATTCCAGTAACTTAGTCTAGTCCGAGTTGCTCCCCACATATATGTATAATATTTATATATGTTATATAAATATACATAAAATAGATACACAAATGAGAGCTCAAAGGGGGAAAATTAAGGAATATACAAAAACACATTATTTTCTTATGCCAATATTACTGTTATTTTCTATTTGAATAACTAAACAATGCTGATCTAAATTAAGTATAAAGAAATGAACTTCTGAAGAAATAATGATTAATAATAGTCTGGCCTCTCAGGAAAATAGTTGAGCAGTTCCTCAAAATATTAAGCATAGTTAACATGATCCAGCAATTCCTGTCATGGGTACACACCCAACAGAAATGAAAACATACCTCCATGTAACACTTGTACACAAATGTTCAAAGTAGCATTATTCAAAACTACCAAAAAGTGGAAAAAACTCAAATGTCCATCAATTAATGATTGGAAAAAATAAAATACGGTGTATTCAGGCACCATTCTGCCTTAGAGGGGGGTAGTGCTACTTTCTTTCTCTGTGGAGTTGCCCATTATAGATATTGCATAAGGACAGGATGATATAATATATGGTTTTGTGTCTGATTCATTTACTTTGTGTAAATTTTTCAAGATTCATCCAAGTTGTAGCATACATCAGTACTTCATTCCCTTGTGTTGTCAAATAATAATACTCTATTATTATGTTTGATATTTTCACTGCAGCTGACTCCCTGGGTTCAAATAATCACTCTCCCACTTAGAACCTGAGTAATCTTGAACAAGTTACTTAATTTCGTCTGTAAAACTTGGACTGGTCCTTCATGTGTACAGGAGGAAAGACGCATTCCACAGATCTGTTACAAGAAGTAAGTTAATATCTGTGCAAGCCTCAGAATGATGCCTGAAACACAGTACATGCTCAACAAATATTAAGTACCATTACTGTCATCAATATTCAATAGATTGTGTTGTTTGGGTCTCTAGAGAACAAATAAACTAGCTGCTGATTTTTAAGAAATGTGAAGGTATTTTGTGCATTCTTTCCATTTCAAAGCTCCAAAGAATAGCTCCATAATTCATTGGCTATGATGAACTTGACTACTGTGTGATATTAACAATATGAAAGAAAAAAAAGATACGACAGTATAGTGAGATGAGACTGCAATAATCATCATTATGATAAATACCAAAAATAGTTTGCAAAGAAAAAACATTTAAGAACTGAATCATAAACTTGGCATAAGCACATTTTAAATTACATCAAATCTCATTTTGTTAGGAACTTACTAGAAAGTTTGTAGGAGGGGAGACTGTAATCCGATAGTGGAAAAGTCTGCCAGCATTGTTGGTCATGGGGCGGCAGGGCTTAATGGCCTAAGAGGGAAAAAGAGAAAATGAGTTGACAAGTAAAGCAGCAAAATATTTTTATTTAAAACTAAGACTGTGTTTTCTAGATTCACATCTGAAAAAGAGGCTTTTATGAAAACAGCATTCAGTTTACCACGAAGGAGCTGAAAAAGGGATGGCGGATCACCAGTTCCTTTTTTTTTTTAAGATTTATTTATTTATTTGAGAGGCAGAGTTACACAAAGAAAAGAGAGAGAGAGAGAGAGAGGTCTTCCATCTGCTGGTTCACTCCCCAAATGGCCACAACAGCAAGAGCTGGGCTGATCCGAAGCCAAGAGCCAGGAGCTTCTTCTGGGTCTCCCATGTGGGTGCAGGGGCCCAAGGACTTAGGCCATCTTCTACTGTTTTCCCAGGCACGTTAGCAGAGAGCTAGGTTAGAAATGAAACAGCCAAGACACAAACCAGTGCCCATATGGGTATAAAATAAGTGGGTAACCAACAAGAGGACTATGTAGTTTGTACTAACAAGAAGGCTACCAAGAAGCTGAGGGCATGTCACTCCAACAGTCACACTACCATGTCTAGTTCTAAACCTAATCAAGTGGTTGGACTGAAATCCACTGATGGGAGAGAGAACCAGATCCCAGCAGGAAGGGATCCCACCATAAAAGCACAAATGGTGATGACAACACTGTCCTTGCCCAAGGCGCCTATGCAATTTACCTGGGAAAATGTTACCTGGAAAGGGGAATACCCAGGTGGTTCAAGAAGCATTGGACACAGTATCTGAATCCTCACTGACACCTGGAGACTGGATGCATCATCCTGCCACTGTAGCTAGAACAGACAGGAAGCCACCCAAGGTAATAACTGGAGTCTCAGTCAAGATATGGCTTACAGGGACCAGTGCCGTGGCTCACTTGGTTAATCCTCCGCCTTGCGGCGCCGGCATCCCATATGGGCACCAGTTCTAGTCCTGGTCACTCCTATTCCAGTCCAGCTCTCTGATGTGGCCTGAGAGGGCAGTGGAGGATGGCCCAAGTGCTTGGGCCCCTGCACACGCATGGGAGACCAGGAAAAAGAACCTAGCTCCTGGCTTCGGATCAGCGCAGCGCAGGCTGTAGCGGCCATTTGGGGAGTGAACCAATAGAAGGGAGACCTTTCTCCCTGTCTCACTGTCTATAACTCTACCTGTCAAATAAATGAAAAAAAAAAAAAGATATGGCTTACAGTGAGTCTACTGAATCCACAGATGGTCATTTCTCTGCCCTTTTTACATAACACTGAAATTAACCTGCAGGCAGTTGGTACCTCTCCACATTGGGCCCATGACCTGTGGCATAAGAACTAACACAATGGAAAAAACAAGTAAAAGTCACTGAAAATTGCCACTACCACCCCCTCTACACGCACACAGGCATTGAAAATAATATTGCACTGGGGTGGAGGGTGGCCAAAAACTACCACTCTTAAGGATCTGAAGGACACGGAGGTGACGGTAACTATCATATCTCCCTCAAATTCACCACTGTGGCCCCTGAAGGACTCTGGAAAGGCGACAATGGACTATCGTAGGCTCCCAAGCAGTGGCTCTGAACACAGCTGCCACATAAGGTGTTGCAGTTTAGCTGGAGCACGTTATTATATCAGGTACAAAGTACAAGGCAGCTAATCTGGTAAATGAGTTCTTTTCTATCACAATTAGAATGAGCATCAGAATGGTTTACAGACAACATGTACAATTTTGCCCCAGGCTGCCAGCTCTCACACCCACTGTTGTAACAGCCAAAGAGCTCTTGGCTTTCGGGAAACACACAGAACATCACACTGCTCCGTTACAACTTGGACATTCTGCTGATCAGGCTAGAGGCCCGGGTGAAACACAAGCACTACAAAGCATGACAGAATCTCTACAAAGATTCGGTGGCCTGCTGCAGCTACTGGGCTGGGTAGAGTCAAGCTGCTCCCTCCAGAGTAAAACACAAATCATTCTATCTCCTGTCTCCAACGAGGAACAAGGAAGCCCAATACCTGGTGGACCTCTTCGGGTTCAGGAGGCAGCATGATCACACCTAAAAAAACTGCTCGGGTCCAGTTATAGAGCAGGGCAGAGAGTGCAGCCCAAGTGAAAAAGGCCTCAGAGTTTCCAGGATGAGGTACAAGCAGTATGCTGCTGGGATCAAAATTCAGTTGATGCTACAGTGATGGCAGGAAAAGATGCCAAGAGAACTTCATGGCAGGCCACATGGGAGAACCACAGAAATGCCAGTCCTTAAGGATCTGAAGCAAGGCCACACCATCAATAGAAAAGAACTGTGTCCCTCTGGGAAAAACATAACTCCTAGTATGCTACAGGTCCCAGTTGATGTAGAAGGCCTGGCCCAGGGACATCAAATAGACAAATGGCCAGAACCACCTATCATAAGCTGGATCCCATCTGTCCCACTAGGCAATAAAACTGAGAGGCACCAGTGACCCTGAGAGAGAGGTAAAGAAGCTGAACACGCACATGAGCACAGGGCACAAACGAGTCACCTGGACAGGGCACCTTCCCTCAGCCAATGACTTAAGGATGGAAGGATGATGGAGAAAGAAAACACCCAAGTTTGGTTTGCAGAAAGGTCAGTTGGTAGAGGGTGGAAACCAAAGTGGGTTACACCACAGTCTCACTGTGACATGGCTTCGAAAGACAGCAGTGAGGGAGTATGTCACCAATGTACTGTTTTGGGCATGTTAACACAGTCATCACAGTGTTTGGAAAGAGACGTGGTCTGTGGTTAGACTATAGATAAACTCATGGGCAGAAGAAAGTGGCCTTGCCAGCTGGTCAGGGGCCTAGAAGGGAAAAGTTAGAAGATAAGGGATAGGAAAGTCTCAGGTTAGAGAGATGGGGGTGGATAAATGGGAGGGAGCAGGAGGCTCTCTGTCTCACATACAGATGTCCATCAGGGAGCAACCACCATGGGAGAGATACTAAAGAAGCAAGTAGACAAAGAGACCAGAGCAGTTGGTGCCAGTTAGCATCTGTCCAAAGTCATCCCAGAGTTGGCAGGATAGGTACATGAATGCGGTGGCCACGGAGGCAGAGACAGGGGCTTCACATGAGCCCAGTACCGTGCACCCCACCAACCAAGGCGACACCAAATGCCACTGCTGAACATGCAACTGACCCATGCTGAGCTCCTCAAATGGCACCATTCCTTGAGGAGAACTACCTGCTACTGCTCAGCAATATGAATACAGGAAAGGGTCAAAAGTCAGTTCTTCCGGGAATAAACATACACTCTGAGTATGAGCTTGCCCTCCTCGCCTGCAGGTCCTCAGCTAGCCCCGCCACTCAGCTACCCTGCCTGCTGCCCAACTGAGGGGCTTGCAGTCGATGCAGAGCCTGCTGCTGGTATCTCAGGGTCAGCACCTTGGGGTCAGCCTCAGCTGCAGAGTCTCTCTCCCCAGCTCATGCCCTTCCTTGTGTTCACGGACTACACAAGAAAATTCCAACAAGCCAGGTTGGATCAGGCCCATATCACAGGTGCACTGCTCCTTCCCAATCTGTCCTATGCTCCCTTCTTGTCATGGATACAGATCCCTAGTAACCACTCAGAGCCCCAACCCCAGGTACATACACGGACACTCACAGATGCTATCTTGCCCCACAACACCTTGCTGCACTTGCTGACTTTAAAGACAAATGGAGGTGAAAATGAGGCATGTGTTCAAATTATCAGGCACTCTCATAGTCTTTTCTTCAATTCTATGGCCCCAAACAAGTTTTATACAGAAACTGAGAATTTACATATACTAATGTTTAAATACAAGGTGAGGAAATAAAGTGATAATCCTGGGATTAATAGCTTATAAAAAATAAAAGAGGGAAAAATAAATGAAAATCATCAAAATAGGAACAGTAAGAGAGGCTTGTACAATATAAAAGTGTTCTACCATTCCATCAAAGTTCTTTAGAATGTCCCCAACAAGCCGGGGCTGGGGATACACAGTATCTACTCACAGTTTGATGGAGACAGTAGGCTAACTAAGACAATGAATGTGACAAGCGCTGCGGTGAAGGGCAAGCACCCATACACGGCTACGGTGGCCTCGCTATCTAGCCAAGAGGGGGTGTGCCTCACAGCAGTTTAATCAGATAACTAAAAACATGAAAAAATTATAATATGTGCAGTTTTAGAATCCTTAAAATAATAAAACATGTATCAAATCCACCTTGCCTATTTTTTATTTATTTATTTGACAGGTAGAGTTATAGACAGTGAGAGAGAGAGACAGAGAGAAAGGTCTTCCTTCCGTTGGTTCACTCCCCAAATGGCTGCTACAGCCAGCGCTGCGGCAATTGAAGCCAGCAGCCAGGTGCTTCTTCCTGGTCTCCCATGCGTGTGCAGGGGCCCAAGCACTTGGGCCATCTTCTACTGCCCTCCTGGGTCACAGCAGAGAGCTGGACTGGAAGAGGAGTGACCGGGACTAGAATCAGCACCCATATGGGATGCCAGCACCACAGGTGGAGGATTAACCAAGTGAGCCACAGCGCTGGCCCCACCTTGCCTATTTTAAATAATAAGCCTTCCAAAATATCTTTGTTTCCTTAATAACATTCCCCACTCCATGCCCAAAACCCAATTATTTTTGCCTCTGCAATTATCAGTAACAGAGACTATTTGGAGGTATGAAAAGACCATTTTGATATCATCTCATTAAGACGAAGAGGAATAGCCACAGCACCTGTCTGCGTTTGGCTTTTGGTGCTCATGGACGTCATAACTTGAACCACTTACCTCTTCTCCAGGATAAATGCTGTGCCTAATTCCTGTGCGTCGGGCTTTTGCGCTGCACTTGCAGAGTGGCCCATCATTCATCTGTCAGAAATGGAACATAATTCGTTTTTATTAGGGGGAGAATCCACAGCATGCACACTGATGCCTGAGAAACGGTGTGGGTTTTCATGTCACGAGCACCGAAGCTCTGAAGAGGCTGTCACTGTTAGAAGATTAAACGGTTGTTCTGAAACCAATAAAGCTGCAAAGTGTCTATAATGTCTCATAATGGGAATCTCCATGATGCGCTGGGTTCCCCAGTCCTCTGTGTGGCCAAGCAGGAGATGTCAGTGTCAGCACACTTGACCCTCATTTTCCCCTTCCTCTTCAATGTACGCTTGTTCCTATTTCTTATTTCAGAAAAAAATGACTTTCACCAAAAAAAAAAGGATATTTTATATCCTAGAGGAACACACAGTGTATGTGCTGCCGAAGCGAGCACAGGAACACACAGAATGCTCTGAAGGTGATATGCAGATTAAATGCTTTGAAGACAAGCTTAAAGGTAGCTATGAAGCAAGGAAAGAAAATGCCTACTAAAAGGCTGAAGAAATTCATACCTTCTAGTTAATACTGCTTTTCAAAATCTTACTGAGATATTTTCATTTATATTTTCATACAATGAATTGCAAATCCATAGAAATTTTAGGCAATTTGTGTGTGTGTATATATATGTGTGTGTATATATATATATGTATATATGTGTGTGTGTATATATATATGTGTGTGTGTGTGTGTGTGTATATATATGCAGTCATTGATGTCCATGGGGGGTGGTTCTGGGAATTCCCTCTGTCCCACCCTCTGGATACCAAAATTCAAGGATGCTCAGGTTCTTTATTTAAGATAGTGTACTGTGTGCACGTAAGGTCTGCACATCCTCCTTTATATTTGAAATCATATCTAGATTACTTATATACCTAATACAGTATAAACACTATGTACAGTTGTTATACCATATTGTTTACAGAGTAATCAGCAGAGATACAGTTTTCCCCATGTGTTTCTCTTTTTCAAAAAAATGTATTTATTTGTTTGAAGTAGAGAGAGAGAGAGAGAGAGAGAGAGAGAGATGCAGACAGAGATACTCCAGTCTACCAGTTCATTCCCCAAATGGCTGTAAAGGCCAGGCTGTGCCAGGCAGAAGCCAGGAGCCTGGAGCTTCTTTCAGGTCTCACACGTGAGTACCGGGGCCCAGGCACCTGGGCTATCCTTCAGTTTCCTCCCAGGCATATTAGCAGGGAGCTGGATTGGTAGTGGAGCAGCCAGGTCTTGAATCAGCACCCACATGAAATGCTGGCACTGCAGGCAGAGGCTTAACCCACTATACCACAGCACCAGCCCCTCTGTTCAATTTCAATAAAGCAAAAGGTACCACAAAGGACATGTTTGCCAAGCATTCTAACTACATTAATTCCTTTTTCTTTTCTTTATCTTTTTAAAAAATTTTATTTTATTTAAAAGGCAGAATGACAGAGAGGGAAGGAGACAGAGATCATCCATCTGCTGGTTCACTCTCCAAATGGCTTCAATAGCCAGGGCTGGGCCAGGCCAAAGTTCCAAAGTTCCACCCAGGTCTCCCACATTGGTGGCAGGGGCCCAAGTACTCAAGCCATCCTCCTCTGCTTTCCTAGGCACATTAGCAGGAGTCAGATCCAAAATGGAGCAGCCAGGACTTGAACCTGTGCTCCGATATAGGACACTAGCATTGCAGGTGGCAGCTTAACTCACAGCAGAATGCCAGCTCTCTAACTATATTAATTCCATAAAGGAAATTTTGGATAGCTATCATCTAACAAGAATCAGCAGAAGAGTATCTTAATTAATACATGGAATAGTATGGAGTTATTTACAAAATAAATTTTAAATGGTAACATATTGATATATGTTTTCTTATATTAATTCATATGCATTAAAGATACTACCTTTGGATACATTATATATTTCTTTTTTTCTGACAGGCAGAGTTAGACAGTGAGAGAGACAGAGAGAAAGGTCTTCCTTCCATTGGTTCACCCCCCAAATGGCCGCTATGGCCGGAGCGCTGCACCCATCCAAAGCCAGGAGCCAGGTACTTCCTCCTGGTCTCCCATGCAGGTGCAGGGGCCCAGGAACCTGGGCCATCCTCCACTGCCTTCCTGGGCCACAGCAGAGAGCTGGACTGGAGGAGCAACCGGGACAGAATCTGGCACCCCGACCGGGACTAGAACCAGAGGTGCCAGCGCCGCAGGCAGAGGATTAGCCTAGTGAGCCATGGCACCAGCCTACATTATATATTTCTAAGATATGTCTTAAAATTTTTTATTATGTACTACTTCATAATAAAACAGTAATCTTTTAAAATTTATGAATTTATTTATTTTAATTGAAAGGCAAAGCATCAGAGAGACAGGGAGCACCAGAGAGGGAGAAAAAGATATCATCAATCCACTGGTTCACTCCCCAAAAGGCTACAACAGCCAGGACTGCCAGACCGTAGCCAGAAGCCATGAGCTCCATCCTGGACTCCCACAAGGGTGGCAGGGGCTCAGGTACTTGGGCCATCATCTGGCTGCCTTTCCATGGGCATTAACAGGAAGCTGGACTGGAAGCTAAGCAGCCAGGACTTGAACTGGTATTCTAATATGGGATGTGGATATCCAAAGCGACAGCTTAGCCCACTGTGCCACAATACCGACCCCAATAAATCAGTAATTAAAACAAAAATCATCCAGCTATTTCAGCATTAACTAGAATATACTTTTAACAAGAAAAAGAACTTACAAGGATATGTGATTGACCAACTCAAAAAAACTGAAGTTGTATAGGACTATTTTGTTTACTATTCTGCAGCAAGATACCTTCCAGGCGAACTGCTTTTAAAAAGACCTACGAGTTCTCTCTCCTCCTTCCTACCATTTCTCTCCTTTCTACTACAAAGTTTAATGAGGTGGTGCCATTGTCCTGCTCCCCAACGCAGAATTTACAATGGTCGTCGAATATGATTCAAGGAACAGCTGCCCTGCAGCTGAACTCTGAAGCTGAAAAGAAATAAGGTCTGAAGAATGACACCTAATGCTGAGAATAAAACTCAGTTTCAATACCAGCCAGCATCCATCTCCTGAGCCCAGAGACATAAATGTGACATGTGGGTCTGCAACCTCTAGAGCAAGAGCATAAAAACACACGCACCTGGCCTGGGTCGTTGTACCACAGCTCATCGTGAAGTCGGTCAGGGTGGGCTTTTTTGCGCTTGATTTCTGCAATGACGTCGAAAACCTCGGAGTCAGAGCTGCTAGAACAAGTGCTGTCCTCATCGGATTCACATTCGGATTCACTGGAGCTCTCTGATAGCAGTTGGGGAAAAACATGGAAAGAAGTTGAAGAAATTAACACAGTGGTTTTCGTGCAGACTTCCAGGCGACCCTAACCTCTAAATATAAACACAGCTCTTTGTTCTTCCAGCAAACATCTGATGGCCTACTCTGTACCACTGAGCTAAGTGATACCACAAACAATCATGCAGCTCATAAGAGTAAGTCTGAAGTCTAGATGGGAAGATGAAGAAAACAAAGATTATTTTACAGGGAAAATAAGATTTAAAGGACGATGCTAGATAAAATGAAAACAACACAGTGGTAGTATGCAAAGCTACAGCAGGGCAGTGTTTGGTGTAGTTGTTAAGATGATGACTGGGATGCACACAACACATATCAGAGTGCCTGGGTTCAAGTCTTTACCTGGCTCCCAATTTCACCTTCCTGTTAGGCACACCCTGGTAAGCAATGGTAGCAGCACAAGTAACCATGTTCCTGCCACCCACTCTGGAGATCTGCATAGAGTGGCTGGCTCCTGGATTGAGCCTGGCCCAGCATGCGCCATTGCAGGCATTTGGGGAATAAATCAGTGGATGGGAAATCTGTCTGCTGGTGTCTCTCTCTCTCTCTCTCTCTCTCTCTCTCTCTCCCTTTCAAATAAACAAAATTTAAAAACCCATTAAGGGGCAGGTACTTTGGCATAGTGGGTAAAGTCACCACCTGCATTGCTGGCATCCCATATAGGTGTCAGTTCAAGTCCCAGCTACTCCACTTCTGATCTAGCTCTATGCTATGGCCTGGGAAAGCAGTAGAAGATGGCCCAAGTCCTTGGGGTCCTGCACCCACTTGAGACCCAGAAGAAGCTCCTGGCTCCTGGTTCGGATCAGCACAGCTCCAGCCATTGCTGCCAACTGGAGAGTGAACCAGTGGATGGAAGACCTCTCTGTCTCTCTCTCTCTCTCTCTCTGCCTTTCCTTTTCTCTCTGTGCAACTCTGACTTTCAAATAAATAAATAAATCTTAAAAAAAAAACCATTAAAGTTTTATTTAAAAAGTTATAATAATCTGAAAAACAGTAAATAAATTTTTTAATGTTCTATAAATTTTATTTTTAAATAGATAAAATTTGAAAACCCATTAAATATTTTAAAAGTTAGAGCAATCTGGAAAGCAGAAAGTCAACCGTGATCCCAAAAGGTAAGTGAATAATTTCTCAGGAGAGGCCCTGAATGGGACGGGAGCAGGCTGATAAGGAGGTGCAAAGAAGAAAGGGACACACAAAGGAACACTGGAGCGACGGCGGAGGAGTGACTGCCTTGTGGGGACAGTTTCACTCCTGCAAGAGGAAGCAGTTCTACAGACCGGCCCCAAAACAATGCATTCTTGAACTGAACAGTAAAAAATGATTAAGATGGTAAACTCTGGTATTTGTAATTTACTGCAATTTTTTTAAATCCATAGGAGCTGGAATAATCCTCCAAGAGATTAATGTAGTAGCAGCAAACATAAGTGGTAAAACCCAACACAGAGCTGTATTTTCATGTACTGCATGAGGAGGACACAACTGTCAACCCCATTTCACAGATGGGAAAACTGAGGCTCGATGATTAATCACCTGCCCAAAGTCATCGAGCAAGCACATGCCGCAGTACAATTTGAGGCCACGCCATCTGGCTCCCAAGTCAGTGCTCTTACCACCATGGATATTGCCTCTCAGCACTGAGACATACTCAACGTGAACAGGCAAGAGCCACGGAAACCACAGCTAAGAGTATATACTGAATGTCTCGCCTGTGCATGATATTCATTAGGGGCTAAGGACACAAGATGGTGAAAAGCAGTTTCCGTCCTCGAACATCTCAGCATCTACTTGGAACCGGAGGACATACACATGACCAATACAAGAAAATTACACAAACTGGCTATGTGAATACAGAACCCTTTAAAAAGCATTGGGCTATTAACTGCTGTTTCCTCAGCAAGCCAGGAGCACCTGGTTTTGCAAGGGGAGGGCGCTGCCTGGCGAACATCAGAGGCATGCGGCCCAGGCTCCCACTTTCATGGGACATGGACTGGCAGTCCCAACTTCTAAGACTGTACAACTCAAAGAGACAAGCTGGCTAGCATGCCTTGCAGATGAGACCCTTGTATCTTCTACTAAGGTAACTGAGGAAAAGTAACATCAGAACAAAGGAAGTTTTACCACTGTGTACTCTGTTGACCTTAAGTAAGAAAAATAAAATGACAATGAAGACACTTCACTTGGGGAATCCCAAAAGTTCAGGATGAAGCCAGAAGGGCAGAGTCTTGAACTGGCGACCCTGACTCACCTAAGTCTTCATCTAGCTTCGTTTTCGGAGGTTCCCACGGAGGCCTGGCAGCCTTGGCCTTCTCTTGCCTGCTCCCCAGTTCTTCCTCAAATCGGTCATATAAGTCGCGGAGCCGACTTGTTCCAACCACAGTAGAATCCCCCTTTTCAAAATAAAGGATCCACATTAAGAGTCAGGTTAACAAGGGTAACATGAAGGATACAGAAGACCTCTAAGGTAATCAAAGAATTTTTAACACCGAGGTGTCACTTTTCAATCCTCCTAAGAACCACTTACAAACGTAATGCTCAAGGCTGGCAATGATACTGAGAGTCAAGCACACTCTTATAACAGACACCATCCTCAGGTAAATGGGTTTTGCCAATATCCAGAAACATGAGAACTGTTCATCTATGCCCTGTTGATGACACTTAAAAAGCAAATGATGATCCTCAAAGAATTCATGACAATTGACTCGAGACACTCACCTACTACAAAATCATTCACATTCTACTACATTAACTCAATACACAAAAAGAAATAGCCTATATATCCCCACCTCTCTCTCACACAGACACACACACCACAAAACACAGGGGTTCTACAATTCGACACTCCTAGACGAAGTTCTTAACTCCACATTCTTTAAAAGTTGGAAATGTCCCATCTCTTTGACTTTGCCTCAAAATGTAAAATCCAGATCTTTCAAATGAAAAATGAAATGAAGGGGGCCGATGCTGTGGCACAGCGGGTTAATGCCCTGGCCTGAAGCTCTGGCATCCCATGTGGGCACCAGTTCGAGACTTGGCTGCTCCACTTGCGATCCAGCTCTCTGCTATGGCCTGGGAAAGCAGTAGAAGATGGCCCAACTCCTTGGGCCCCTGTATCCGTGTAGGAGACCCAGAAGAAGCTCCTGGCTTTGGATTGGTGCAGCTCCAGCCTTTGCAGCCAATTAGGGAGTGAACCATCAGATGGAAGACCTCTCTCTCTCTCTCTGCCTCTCCTCTCTCTGTGTAACTCTGACTTTCAAATAAATAAATAAATCTTTACAAAAAATGAAATGAAGGCAAATCATAAAATTTGCAAGCCAGAGAATGAGTAGAATAACTGTTTTTCCTCAAGCCCCATCTCAGTACTGAGCCGGGCAAAACCAGGACGGCTCTGACATTCTCACAGCCTCTTCTGCAACGTGGGTGACGAAACTCAAAAATCAACGATAGACTGTTGGTTTATCAGCCTTCCTTATACAGTGAAATTTTATTAACTCCATAACAACATAAGGAAAAGAAACCAGCTCTGTCCTAAACTCTCTTAGGCTTGGTGTCTTCACTTTTACTGCTTTTAAACTCTTCAGCCACTTTTCTCTTCCTACCAAAAGAACCATATCCCTCCAAAGACAACTATGTCTTAATCCCCGTTACCACACACAGCAGAGAAGACTTGCAGATGTAATTAAGATTATAGAATTTGAGATCATCCTGGATTATTGGATGGACTCAGTCTAATCACAGGAGTTCTTGAAAGTACAGAACCTTTGTTACCAGGGGTCAGAGATGCAACAGAAAAAGAGGCAGGAGATAATCAAAGCATGAGAAGGACTTGAACAGTCACCACAGCTTCGAAGATGAGGAAGGGGTCCACAAGCCAAGGAATGAACATGGCCTCCAGAAGCTAGGAAGAGCTCTCAGCCGACACCCAGCAAGGAAACAAGGGCCTCTGCCCTTCCGGCCACGAAGAACCAAACTCAAAAGCATGCAGTCCTGCTGACACCTTCATTTAGCCAATGACACTCAAGTTGGACTTCCTACCTTCAGAGCTATAAGTTGATAAATGCATGCTGTTTTAAGCCATGCAGGTTGTGGTTCTTTGTCATGCTGGAACTTTGTTATGACAGCGATGGAAAACGAATCCCTTGGGCAGCTGTGGTGACAGGAGGGAAGTGGAGCGGGGCAGGTGCTAGAGGAATGCTCCACCCCACAGGCCCTCTGCATTCTCCACGGGGCCACAGCTGTGTGAGGACATGATGCCTGCAGGTGCTCCATCAGCCTCCAACTGTGGAAGATGCTCAAGATGAGAACAGAGCCCTGACGTCACCAGGCCTCCCTGCAGACGCCTTGTAATGGAAGAAATACACTCAATGCGTTCAAGTCACACAAAGCCAGGCAGTGTTATCTAGACAGTATTCCCAATCAACAGCACACCTCGCTGCCAGGGAGGCTTTGAGGACTGACACGCAGCTAACAAGAGAAGCAAGATGGAAACATTCCAACGTGGTCCAGCTGCTCACTACGTGAGCTGCTCCTTCCCCTTATTACAAGACCTATTATGACTGAGAAGGCACTGTAATTCACCAAGTTCAGCATCACCCACTATAAGGACTTTCTAAAACTCCTTCCCAAAAAGCAAGGAAATCTGCTCTAAAGCTCCCCACAAATAAGGGTCCAAAGAGAAGCATAGATAGCCTCAACTTAGGGTGGCTCAACCTAACAATACTTTTGGCTTTTCCATGCTGCAAAAGTGACACGTGGTCAATGGAAACTGTACTTTGAATTCTGAATTTCAAACTTTTCCAGGACTAGTATCATGCAGTTTGATCCTCCTTCTCAATGCTGGGCAGCCCCAGCTCCCAGTTAACCCTGCAGTAACAGTGGGGTGGTGGTAGGAGCGGAAACGATCTCTACAGTGGGCCGTGTTGCCAGCATTTTTTGGATACAGTGTTCAATAAATTACATGAAATAATCAACATTTTATTATAAAATGGGCTTTGTGCTAGATGATTTTACCCAACTACAGGCATTCTAAGCACATCTGGGATAGGCTTGGCTAGGACTGGTGTCCTGGCGCATGGGTTAAGCAGCTGCTTGCTACACTGGCTTCCCATATGGGAGTGCCGTTTCAAGTCCCGGCTACTCTGCTTCCAATCCAGCTTCCTGCTAACATGCCTGGAAAGGCAGCAGAATATGGCCAAAGGACTTGGACTCCTGCCACCCATGTGGGAGACCAGGATGGAGTTCTTGGCTCCTGGCTTTTGCATGGCCTAGACCTGGCTATTGTAGGTATTTGAGGAATAAACCAACAGATGAACAATATTCCTCTCTCTCTCCCTGCCACCACTCCTACTCACTCTCACTCTGTCACTCTTTAAAAACAAAATAAAAGTAGGCTATGCTAAGCTGTGATGTATGGTAGATTCAGATGTATTAAATGCATTTTCAACTTACAATAGGTTTACTGATATATGCTAAGGATTCCATGTATCGCCACAAAATTCCAAACACAATCCTCTCTTTACCTAATCCCATATACTAAATCTAACATCTTTAGCTATTTTTAAAGACTTATTTTTATTAGAAAAGTAAAGCAACATAGGAGGAGAGAGAAATCTTCCATGCACTGGTTCACTCCCCAAA
Organism: Oryctolagus cuniculus; assembly: GCF_964237555.1. Lineage (NCBI taxonomy): Eukaryota > Metazoa > Chordata > Mammalia > Lagomorpha > Leporidae > Oryctolagus > Oryctolagus cuniculus. The sequence continues at coordinate 57,731,263 of NC_091445.1, forward strand.
TGGCCACAACAGCCAGGGTTTAGGTTATGCAAAAGCCAAGAGCCAGGAACTCTATCTGAGTCTCCCACGTGGGCGGCAGGGGCCCAAGCTTGAGCCATCATCTACTGCCTTCCCAGGAGCTTAGCAGAAAGTTGGGTTGGAAGCCAAGCAGCTAGGACTCGAAACAGCACTCTGATATGGGATGCTGGTATCACAAATGTTGACTTAACTTGCTGTGCCACACCAGCCCCCAGCGTCTCCAACTTCTGAGGCACTAAATCTGTAGATCTTTCCCTCATTCATTCAATCAATGAACATTACCACATGACTTTACTCTGTGGTAAATATGTCTATATTAATGGTTGAACACATAACACTAATGGGGAGGACAGAAAGAGACAGAAGAGAGGCAGAGAGACAGAAAACAGAGTGGAGATAAAAGAAAAGGTTAAGGGGCCGGCACTATGGCATAGCAGGTAAAGTCACTGTCTGCAGTGCCAGCATCTCATATGGGCACTGGTTTCAGACCTGGCTGCTCCACTTCCAATCCAGTTCTTTGTTATGGCCTGGGAAAGCAGTGGAAGATGGCCAGAGTCCTTGGGCCCCTACACCTACATGGCAGACCTGGAGGTAGCTCCTGGCTCCTGGCTTCACATCAGCCCAGCTCCAGCTGTTGCAGCTATCTGGAGAGTGAACCAGTGGATGGAAGATCTCTCTCTCTCTCTCTCTCTCTGCCTCTACCTCTCTGTAACTCTGCTTTTCAAATAAAATAAAATAAATAAATAAATAAGGAAGGAAGGAAGGACGGACAGGTTAAAAGGTGAGCATACAGAGATGGTGCTGGAACCCACCATGCATTGAGAATGCTGGCTACCAGGTCACACCAGCCCAACCCTAGCAGCATTAACAGTCCTCACCATAGCCCAGTTAGGGTAACAATAGTGCCCCTTATACAAAGCCACTCACTTTGTAGAACGGATCTTTTGGTCAAGGAGTTTAAGACAAACTCATTCTTAATTTTCTACTTGGGGGGGTCAGGAAGCACACCCACAGTCATACATACCACAAACTACATAAACTAGTTACAGTTGGGAGCTTCTGACACAACACACATCAAGACCATCAGTGTCATAAGAAATGCAGAACAAACAGATACTTGAATTAACCTGAACTCTTGGCCTTTAATTCTCAACTTGGGGTGATTTTCCCCAGGAAACATCTGACAGTAACTGAAGACATTTTTGGTTATCACAGCTGGAAAGGAATACTACTGGCACCTAGTGGGTACAGTCCAGATATCGCTAAATGTCCTAGAACATGCAGGGCAGCAGCACAGTAAAGAATTACCCGGCCCATAGGGTGGGCATTTGACACAACAGTATGGCGCTGCTTAGGATGCCCACGTCCCATGTCGTGGAGTGCCTGGTTCCAGTCCTGCCTCCTCCACTTCTGATCCAACTTCCTACTAATAGACAGCCTGAGAGGTGGCAGGCAATAGCTCAAGTACATAGGTCGCTGCCCACGTACATGGAAGACCCAGATTGAGTTCTTGGCTCCTGGCTTCAGCCTGGCCCAGCTTCACCAGTTGCCAGCAGTTAGGAGGTGAGCCTTTCAAATAAAACTTAAAAAAAAAGAAAAGAGAATTATCTGGCCTGAAATGCCAACAGCACTGGTCTTTGGCTTCTCCCTGTTTCGGACCTACCACCTGATCCATGGGGTCACTGGAGTAGTAGTTTTCAGAATGGGTACATCGGATCCACACAGGCTTAAGCAGCTCTTCTTCCTCCTCCTCATTTTTGTCAGGCAACGTCTCTTCTGGCTCCTTCTCTTTGATTGACGTGTAATTCTTCTCTTTGCCGGAGCTCTGGTTGTCATTCCATCTGTCTTTTTCTTCCTCCCAACGGGCTCTCTTCTTCTCCCTACTTGGGGAGCGACTTCAAAAGGGGCAAAGGAGGTTAATGATTAAAAATGCTCTGCCGTTGTGGAAACCATTCTGTTTCACCTGCTTTATGCAGTTTTCACCTAAAACACAAACATCACACCAAACTACCATATTGTCTTTCATTAAACCAGTGATTCCCAAACACTGGGCTGGTGGCATCAGAATCACCCGAGGTTTACTTGTTTAAAAATACAAATTGCCAGGCTTTTTTACCCTACCCTAGATCTACTTTCTGATTCACAATCTCCAGGGGTGGGCCCCAAGAATCTATATTTTTAATAATCTCCCCAGGTAATTCTGGTGCACAGCCAGTAGGTTCAGGGACAACTAGCAAACACTAACTCCTAGAAGAGAAAGTTATGTAGCAAAATTTTGGATATCGCCACATATGGACAATTTCAGCAGTGAGGCCTTATGAATTCTCCATGTTTTGCTATGCCGGGAAAAAAATTTTTTCACAGAACATGATTTCCATTTGGTCATAAATTTAGCCTGAGGACGATCAGTCAAGAGTGAGCTAGTCACATCATCCTGACCACCTCTCTGCAACCCTAGACATGGCTACTACACTTACTGAACCACACTCTGCCTAATTCTGACCCCAACAAATACTAACAAGGAAGTTATAGAGGACAAAGAAACAATAACCGTCTCTTGGGATTCCTGAGACTTGAAATCTGTAAGACCCATCCTATGGGAATACTGGAGGGAAAAACTTACAGAAGAGTCATTTAAGTTCAAGACACTGAAGTACAGAACTTGAGAATCCAGCTAAGAACACTTGCTTCAATAGACCAGCTGGTGGCCACCACAGCTCCAGTACCAAAGTTACTACCATCCGAAAAAACTGAAATCCAGATCAAACTCAAAAAGCATTTTCATTAACGTCTAATTTTAAAACAGGGGACATCTACCTGTATCTGTAGGAAGCAGGTGTGCTAGGTGTGTCTACTTGGGAGGGCTGGAAAGATCACACATGTTGACAGCTTATTTACGTAACTTCTAAATATCACAAAATGCATCATTTGCTTTGTTAATGAGAAACAGTAATTGCCAAAATTAAATGTGTTAATTTTAGAAAAATAATAAAGCATAAACAGAAACCACCTATACCACAGCTCAGAGATGATAACCACTATATTTCAAAAATGTTTTAAAGCATATACAGACATACTAATATACAAATAAAATTTACACATTTTAACAATAAAAAAAAGAACTCTAGAGCCTGTCCTTCTCATTCAACAGTAAATCAGGAACACCTATCTCAATCCACCTACATCCAAACCATTTTTAATAAGTGTACATTATTCCCTTATATGTATATACCATAATTTTATAAATACAATGATATTCATTTAGGTTGTTATTGTCTTTTTTCCAACCATAAACAATTTTACCATAAACATACTTGTGTTCTTGGTACACGTGCCAAATTACTTCCCAAAAATGTGTGTGCTCTGTTCAAGACAGGCAGCACCAGTTCACAGTATCATGTGTATGTGCTTCTCTCCAGACAGGCAGTACCAGTTGAGGCTACCATCACAACCATATGTAAGTTCCCATTTCCACACAGCCCATCAAAATGCTTGCTTTTAACCTTTGCCATTCTGACAGAAAAAATATAGAATTTAATTTGCTATTTTTTATCACTACTGAAATGAATACAGTTCATGTTCACTTCTTTTGTGAACATCCCAGTCATGCTATGCTAATACTTACTAATTAGGACTGTAGCTTTTTTTTTCTATTTACTGAAAGTTTTTTTTTTTTTTTTTTTTTTTTTTTTTTTTTTTTTTTTTTTTGACAGGCAGAGTGGATAGTGAGAGAGAGAGAGAGACAGAGAGAAAGGTCTTCCTTTTGCCGTTGGTTCACCCTCCAATGGCCGCCGCGGCCGGTGCGCTGCGGCCGGCGCACCGCGCTGATCCGATGGCAGGAGCCAGGAGCCAGGTGCTTTTCCTGGTCTCCCCATGGGGTGCAGGGCCCAAGCACCTGGGCCATCCTCCACTGCACTCCCTGGCCACAGCAGAGGGCTGGCCTGGAAGAGGGGCAACCGGGACAGAATCCGGCGCCCCGACCGGGACTAGAACCCGGTGTGCCGGCGCCGGTAGGCGGAGGATTAGCCTAGTGAGCCACGGCGCCGGCCGAATTTACTGAAAGTTTTTAAGATAATTATCCTTCTGTCTAATGAACTGTAACCTTTACTAATTTTTTGTGTTCCTTTTACTTCATTTTTTTTTAAGATTTAATTATTTAAAAGGCAGAGTTACAAAGAGAAAGGGAGAGGAGAGACATATTTTTCCATCCATTGTTTCGTTCCCCAAATGGCTACAATACCCAAGGCTGGGCTAGACAGAAGCCAGGAGCTCCATCGGGGTCTCCCATGTGTGTGGCAGAGGCACAAATAATTGGGCCCTCTTCTGCTCTTTTCCCAAGCACATTAGCAGGAAACTAGACCAAGAAGGTGGAGCGGCTGGGACTTGAACTGGTGCCCATGCAGAATGCCAACCAACACTGCAAACAGCAGCTTAACCTGCTGAGCCACAGCACCAGCCCCTTTTAATTCTGTTTATTTGTTGCTACATACAACTTTTATAAAGTCAAATCCAGAGAGCTTTTTGTTTCCTACCTTAGTGTATGCTTGGAAATTCTTTGCCATCACAAAATAAATATATATTTTATATTTTCTTCAATTACTTTTTTTTTTTTTTTTTTTTTTGACAGGCAGAGTGGATAGTGAGAGAGAGAGACAGAGAGAAAGGTCTTCCTTTTTGCCGTTGGTTCACCCTCCAATGGCCGCCACGGCTGGCGCACTGCGGCTGGCGCACCGCGCTGATCCGAAGGCAGGAGCCAGGTGCTGCTCCTGGTCTCCCATGGGTTGCAGGGCCCAAGCACCTGGGTCATCCTCCACTGCCCTCCCGGGCCACAGCAGAGAGCTGGCCTGGAAGAGGGGCAACCGGGAAAGAATCTGGCGCCCTGACCGGAACTAGAACCCAGTGTGCCGGTGCTGCTAGGTGGAGGATTAGCCTAGTGAGCCGCGGCGCTGGCCTCTTCAATTACTTTTAACAACAAATTTTTTTTACTTTATCTCTCCAAGATGTAAGGCAAAAATCTAATTTCAGCTTTTTTCTCCAAATGGCTTATCAATTGCTAGTATCTCCACTGATTTTAAAGATCAGCTATATTATTATTGATATAACTTTATGTATTATTAGATACAAATTTAATAGGAACCTAAAACTTGCTCAGTATGTCTCATTGACCTACTCATACCAAAATTTAAAAATTATTATGTATTTTCAGAACATTTAATACTAATAGAGTATTAGTATTTTATATTCCAAAGAAAAATTAAACTGTCATCATGAAGTTCTAATACCAATACTCTAACTGTTGTTACATTGCAACAATAGACTATTTGGAAGAAAATCAGTATATTTACAACACTGTGTCCCACGATAGCAGGGTTAGGGAATGTCCAAACCCATGAAATCATTTAATCTGGCCCTGCAAAGTCAACCAGAGGCAGTACTCGATATTCAATAAATATAAGGCAGGCTACTTTTGAAGGCTGATAATTTTGTATGGCCTGCAAATCATATTTCACGACAGAAAAAAGGCTCCCACCCCTGCACTATGGGGTACACATGGTCTCCATCCATCTATATCAACTCTCTGTCATCAGCTACATTCTATAATTTCCTTCTCTTTTGTCTTATGAAGATTTAAAGTTTATTATAAGATATTCAATTTTAATTAAGATTTCTGTAGCAAATATATTTTTTCCCATTACATTTTCTACCTGGGTAATCCTGGCTATTAGAATATCTTCAGCTAATAATAGCTTAGCTCCCAGTGCCTTTTTGCTTGTTTTGGTGTTTACCGAGAGCTTGACACTTTGCGAGGCACTTTATTGACATTTCTACATTTGATCCCAATGTGGCAAAGAGTAACATTTCCCACAAAGGAGAAAACAATCTTTAGAAATTAGTCACTTACCCAGTAATCATAAAGCTCATAAATGGTAGTTAAATGCTTATATCACTGCCCCAGATATTTTAACATGCTCTAAAAAAATCCCAATACTTATTATTATTATGGGTATCAAGCAACACAAGGCAAAAGACATCCTCAACCCATTCCCTTTAAGCAGGTGTCTTGAATGTAGGGGGTTGTCTAATGTGAATATCAATTGTTATTCATTTTTAATGCCTTATTAAGAGGGGCAAACATCTTTTTTAGGTAAACGTCTCAGGCACAGCAAAACTCAAAACCCAAACTCCAAATGGTTTCTCTCAGCAGTGTGCTCCACCACAAACTGTGGTGACTTCTCCTTCTCCACATGCCTAATTTTTATTTTCTGCTCTACTTCATTAGTTAAAACTCACAAAATAATCCAAGTACGACTTCTCTGCAAGCTGCCGGGCACTGGAGAAGAAACCATTCGATTATTTCCAGCAATGTTACAGTAAAAATCATGAACTTCAAACAGGTCCTCTTCAATGTCCACCAACACACTATCCAGGCTTTTCTGCTATCTCTCCAGGCCCTCTTCTCATGCTTTCTAGTTAATCTCCTCTAATCCATGGCATTTATTATTTCCAGCTGAATTTTACACCTGTTAAATTACACCAGTTAACAACCACACAATTCCATCTAGATGTCTCTGATTCTGGACAATCAATCAGCATCCTCCAAAGTGAATTCATCTACTTACCTCTTTCTCGGTATCCCTCATCCTCAACGGGGAACACCAGATCTCAAGTGATCACTCAAATCTTCCCTCAGCCTAACATATTTGATAGGTCAAGTCCCACTGACTCTCTCATAAATACTGCAATGACATTCACCTTTCCCCATTACCCTGGACTATTCCACAGTCATGTGTCACGTAGATTCCTAAAAAAGCCTTTGAAACTGATTGTCAGACCTCCAGGCCTAACCCTGGAGCATTCCTCCTCACTCCTTGCCCCTGCCACCCCTCTTTCCCAGTCATTCCAGTGCAAACTTCAGGTACCCTATACTACCCTGGACTGCATTTTTCACTGCTATGTTCCCAGAGCAACTTGTAACTGTCCTAAGAAAAGCACTTACAGCTTTGTCTATAAAGTGGGGGCTCTTACTAATGATTGCATCACCCACACCAATATAAACCTGGGACATAAGAATGCTAAATTTGGCCGGCGCTGCGGCTCACTAGGCTAATCCTCCGCCTAGCGGCGCCGGCACACCGGGTTCTAGTCCCGGTCGGGGCGCCGGATTCTGTCCCGGTTGCCCCTCTTCCAGGCCAGCCCCCTGCTGTGGCCAGGGAGTGCAGTGGAGGATGGCCCAGGTGCTTGGGCCCTGCACCCTATGGGAGACCAGGAAAAGCACCTGGCTCCTGGCTCCTGCCATCGGATCAGCGTGGTGCGCCGGCCGCAGCGCGCCGGCCGCGGCGGCCATTGGAGGGTGAACCAACGGCAAAAGGAAGACCTTTCTCTCTGTCTCTCTCTCTCACTGTCCACTCTGCCTGTCAAAAAAAAAAAAAGAATGCTAAATTTTTAATTTGCTTGTTGATTGCATCACAACGTTAGGCAACAGTGACAGGCAATGGAGACCTCTTTTCTTTTTTGAAACTTCTATGGAAAGGCCTACGGGTTTCAACATTAAATCTGCCTCTTTTGGGGTAATATCAACTATGTTCATCATGAGACATGTTAAAGAAGTCTGTTCATACTCCTACTTTCCTAAAGATTTTACTCATAAATGGATGCTGGCTTTATTTTAAATACCTATTAGGTAGGTACTGAATAACCCTAAGGATTTTAACACAAACAAATCACAGATTTTCTAATACCAAAAATCTACCCATGAATCTTGGAATCAACTCTATTGGTTATATTAATACACTACTGAAAACAACTTGCCAGTATTGTAACTGGTATTTTTATACCCAAGTTCATAAGAAATTGGAGATTGTTTTGTAGTTGCCTTTTCCTCTGTTAGGTTTTTGCCATCTGGCTTTTCTGCTCAGCATGAGCTGAGCTTTCCTTCCACATTCTTCACTGTTCTACAACAGTTTGAAATTTTGAAGGTGGTATAAGTTTAACTTTTAAAAAGTATTCCATGGTTATTTGTCTATCAAAGTTTTCTGCTTCTTAAGTGAAATTTGTAATTTTTGTTTTAGAAATCAAGTCCAAGTTTTTAAATAAAATATCTGCCCCATATTATTCTTAAAATCATTTCATTCTTGTAATAATACTTTCTCATACTTAATGTTGCATATTTTTCTTCATTTTCCACCCTTTTGAATTGTATAATCTTGCAAAGAACCAAGTCTTGCATTTACTTACAAATATAGTTTGAGTTCTCTTTCAATTTCATTAATGTATTTCCTATTTAAATCTCTTTTTTTGTCTTTATTATATTCTACCAATTTCTAAAGCCATATGTCCACATAATAATTACATACATGGTTACTATTTTCCTGGCACTCATTTTAGGCCCCAAGCACATGACATGCATTATCTCAGTGACCTCTCACTGCCCAAGGTAAGTTTAACTGTCCTCATTTTACAGATGAAGACACTGAGGCTTAGAAAAGTTAAGACTTCATCCAATATCAAGGTTGGGAGGGGCAATAACAAATCTCAAATCTGTCAGACTCCAGAGTGCCCCTCTCAACCACTATTATATAAGACCGTAAGTTTTATTTCTGGATCTAGAGTTGGTCACATCTTGTAAGTTAGGGGCTACAGCAATCTCAATGTCATTTTTCTAAGATTGTAGGATTGTGGTTTTGCTCTTTTTTCTGAAAAGGGCCTGAGAGCATACTTATGAATTTCCAAAGGTTTTCTTTTTTTTTAATTTGAATGTTTAGTGTATAGTTTTATAGCACTGTGGTTAAAAAAAAAAGTGACCTGTATAATTTCTAATTTCTGGAAATTGATCAAGATTTTCCTTGTGCATAATCAATACAACTGGAAAGTACAGACATGGAAGCAATGGCTGCTGCAGTTTTTCACAGGTCACCTTGGACAAATTCGGAGGCTGTAACAAAGACTTGGCTGACACTCTGCACAAGCACAAAATCCAAATTCAAGGAGATAATCCTATGACTTCTTTCCAGGTCAACTCCTTGCTTACCTTCCAGATCTCTTATACTCTTTTTTGTAGGACCTTTCCAGAGATGGTGATCTTCGGTTGTCCCGGTGCCTGTGTCTCTCCCGTTCCCGCTCTCTTAAAGGAATTAATACACAGAGCTGTTTTCAACAGAAAGACTCAAAAACACCATCTCTTTTCCCTGAATTCATCTCCTAAATAAATGGACCACACCAAGAATTTTTCAGGCACTATTCACTAGGGGACATTTTATATTTCTCTTTAATTTAGTAGAGGATAAAGGAACTTTACAGAAGCTAACTAATGTGGACAATATCTCTGTTCTCTTGAAAGAAAGAAGTCACAGTTGATACTAGGGAATTTTATCATAAACTACTCTCAAGACCATCCCATCAGCCAATCTTTGGTTATCTAACCTACAGGGAAAACTTTAGAGGACTCTACTGCCTGCTGATTTCTAGAAAGCTCTCAATTTCACCCACCAAATACACTTGATATTAGCCAAAAGGCCGAGAAGCGATCATCCACCAAATAAAAGCAAATTATAAAACTTTTATAGCAAAGATGAAAATATGGTACTATACTGAAAGAGCTCTGAATTCTGATGGATTATAGTCCTGAGTCGTAGTCCTGTAACTAACATATCAAGAGACCATAAAATGAATAAGATACTTCAACGCTAATTAGCTGGAAAAAGCTAAATGTAGATGTTGAGTTTATGTAAAAATGAAATCAGAGATTTTTTTTAACTTTTTAGAATAAAATCAGAATAACAGTAACAGCTTCTGAGTCTCTTTAGTTAACACAATGAAAATCTAGAACAAAAGTCTGGACTCCAAGGTGTTTAAATCAGAACTACAAATCTAAGGGAAGCAACCACCCAGCCTTAGAATAGGGGCAGGGATGGGGACTGCACAGTTGAGTACCCCTTATCTGAAATGCTTGGGACCAGAAGTTTTTCAAAGTTTCTCAGATTTTAGAACATCTGCATAGACTTTACCGATTGAGGATCCCTAAACCACAAATCTGAAATACAAAACAGAACACTCCAAGATGTAATTCTCCGAGTTTCACATCAACAGCACTCCAAGTTTCAGATTTGGGAGCATGCCTGAATTCAAAAATATCCCCAAAGTGTAGCAAACAGAAATATCAACACACACAAGTCAAAACTCACAAAACTGATAGAGACCACTGACTGCTTAGATATCAAGACCAAAAAAATTTCTAATCAAAAGATGTCCCTGTTCTCAAGAAAGACTCCCTTGAAACCACAGGCTTCCAACACACACACAATCCTCAGCGACACACCAGCTGCTTAAAACGAAGCCACCAGAGCTTTGGATCCCCCAGTCTTCACCTAACACACTTCTAATATTGCAATTTTCATTTAGGTAGTAAATCTCAATTATAGAAATAAGTGAACGGTGTCACAGAACAAAGATAAAATACCATGTGCAATGGTACAGCTGCTGAAAAGAGTACCTGCCTACATTCCCAACAAAAAACTCTAATTAGAGGACATTCTAATTTTTGTGTTTTAACACGTAGTCAATAGAATTCTGTATTTCAGAATAACATTTCTGTGATTGCTAGCTCTGAGTAGATAGTAATTACAATAATTTGAATAAAAATTATATTACTATTAATGTAAGGGTACTCCATGTAAAGCGAGAAAAACTATGCGTTACTTTTCCCAAAATTCTTCCTTGTCTACAAGTGGTAAAGTATGTTTTCCCCAATATAGTCCTATACATAGAAGTCATATTAGGACATATGTGCCCTATGTTTGTTTCACAGGGGCACTCCAGGGAAGCCAGATGAGCTGTCCTCCACCTAATACCCCAAAGGGAGACAATTATTCCAGTGGCAGTGGAACTGCCCCAGGCACCAAGCACATTCTAAAGCAACTCCAATATAAATTAAGACCATTTTAGAAAGACACAGATCCTCATGACAGAGGAGTGTGGTTTAAGAAAATGCAGATCTGAGGTAGTCCCGTGGCACCTGAGTTCCCTTACTGAGATCCTCTGTTGACAGGAAACCGGAGCTCATCAAACAAGAGGGAACTTCAAAAAGCTCATGAGAAGATAGCATTCAAAGACAGGCTGGTTTTGATGAAATTTTGAAATCCATGCACAATTTTTTCACCATATACATTTTCCATGAACTTTTTGAAGAACCGCCCTCCCCCAATCATATGCACAGATTTCAAAATGTTTTTGCACCAAGATATTTATCCTTTAATTCCATTTTCCATGAATGTGTGAAGGACCCTCATACATCACTCCAGGTTTAAGCCTCAGTAGAAAAATTCAGGATTTATGGCAGAGCCCTAACAACTCCTCAGTTCACAACAGCATCTCAAAACTGAGGGAGCACAGCGGAGGGACTCTAGGTTGTCTGCAACAGGATGTTTTCACAGAGGCAGGGTTAAATTATCACAGGCCTCTGCCAACTAGTCCCACAGAGTAATAAACAACAAAACTGATCAGAAACTGCCGTTTATGCTAAAAAAGATTTTTAACTAGCAACTCTCACTTGGCTTTGCCACCCCCTCCTTCCAGAAACCGGTCATCTCCACAGAGACAGGGTCCCTTCTACCCTCCACCAGGCTGTCAGAGAGAGAGCGGCAACAATGCATGTTCCCTCCAACCTGCCCAGCACTAGCCATTCTCTTCAGGGCACAAAATGACCACTACCGTTGACTGAAAAAAAAAGTTCAGTCAAAATCAAATCAACAAAGCCATGAGAAAAATGAGGATTCTGAGACCTGAATGAATTCCAGCGGCCAGTTGGAGGATAGCAATAGGAGTCGAGACCAACTTTTGACAAAGCCATGGCCTGAAGTGGCCCTGTCTGGGGAGCGTAATCAGCACATAAGTTCCACGAGACAATGAAGGCGGACACACTACAAGGGAGACAGGCAGGGCCCACTGCTAGCTGGACAACCAGAAGACCTCCAGGCATCACGACATGGAGTCCACCGAAGGCACAAATACACTCATTGCACGACCTTCTATTCTGCCATATGGACCAACGATTCTTAGCTTTCTAGTTTTTCAGACATATTCCCGCCTCTTTGACAATCTGCTATAAGCTTTCTCATAGAAAAATATACATACACATAAAACTTTGAACACTTTACAGAGTATTTCTACAATCCCTGTTTCAAGAATGCCTGCTGGAAATCTTTTCTCTTATACTTTTAAATATCTGGTCTTTTGGGGAAAAAAGAAATGTAACCTAAAAGGGAACAGTATTTCTAAATACAATTTCCTTCAACAATCTGATGTACAAATTTATGAAAGTGAATACGTTTTAATCGAACAAAATGTTTAAAAGCTATTTCAAAAACTATACCTTCGATAACCCATAAGTAACTAATCTTACTTTATTTTAAAAAGAAACAAAGCAAGAAGGCAACAAAGTACAGTAAATTTCCACATATCCTAAAAATCAGGAAGCAAGCTGGGCTTGTAATTTTGGTTCTTGATTGCTAACAGAGGGAGATCACCAATTTCAAAAAAACTGAAATGCCATAACCTGATAGGATCACACCGAACATGATTACAACTCCGGTAACACAAAACACCCCAGGAGCGCTTTCATGTCACGGGATCACCACGGAATCAACGCCGTGTGCAGAGCAAAAAGGCTCATTTTATGAAACCCGCTGAGCTGAATCCATGCTGGTGATTTCCGAATGCTTTCCGAGAGCAGCTTTTTTCTGACATCAACCTATTTACTACTCAGCGTCTTCTTCAAAACAGGGCCAAAGCCCGTTTCCTTGCCGCTTGGCCCTCCTGGCTTGCAGACAGATGCAGACCACGCGTGGGGCCGCTGCTGTCCGAGACAAACCCCGCGCTCCCGGCTTACCTGCCGCGCTCGTAGCTGCGGTGGCGAGACGGCGTCCTGCCCCGGTCGTAATCGGACCTGTAGCGGCTGTCTGGCCTGCGCCGATCGGGGCTGCGGCCTCGCTCGCGCCGATCCAGGGACCGATGCCTCTCGCCTCGCCCGTGGCTGTGGTCTCGGTGCCTGTGCCCGTCGTAGTGCTTGAGCCGCTCCGGGGACCTCCTCTCACTGGGGGCCTTGGGGAGTGGGTAGGGTGGGAGGTGCCGAAAGTGCGGGCCGCCGCCGGTGCCGGCGCTGGGCGGGAAGGCGCTGGGGCTGCTCTGGAAGCCGTTGAAGCTGGGCGGCGGCGGGAAGCTGTGGTGCGCGTAGCCCGGCGGGCACTGGTAGCTCACCTGCTGCGGCAGGGCCGGCGGGGGCGGGGGCTGCGGCACGGAGGGCGGCGGCACCATGAAGGGGAAGGCGCCCTGGCCCGGAGGGGCCCCGGGGACCGGCGGGGTGCTGGCGCAGGGCACGGGAGGCGGCACGGGAGGGAAACAGGGCGGCACGGGGAAGGGGTGCCTCATCTGGTGGCTGGGGAAAGGCGGCCTGATGGGGCAGGGCGGGAGAGGGCCTTGCGCCGACGGAGGCATGGGCGGAGGGAAAGGCACGAAGTCCGTCCGTGGGGGCAGAAAGCTGGGGGCCGGCGAGCTGGAGAAGGTGGTGGCAGGGGCGCTGGGCGGTTCGTACTGATACTGCGCGGGCGGCTGCTGGGGGTGGAGCAGGCGCAGATTTTGCGGCCGAAAGGTGGGCGCTGAGGGTCTGGCTCCATGGCCTCCTCGTCCACGTGGACATCCTCGTCCCGGGTGGAATGACATTCTGTGACTTTGGTGAAGGAGAAACGGGGAGAAGTTTAGAAAGAGCAAATGAAATCTCCGCGTGTACACAGAGTTGCATAAGTACCTGAACATCTAGAGGCAGACTGTGGTCAAGCCATGGAGTACCTTGGGTTTTCTCGAAAAGCTGGAATTCCTCATGGCCAATAAACTCTTCCTCGTCCCCTTGCTCAGCCACCCAGGCCACTGCCATGAGCCCTGGGCCTTGTTACTCTTAAAGCAGCTCCCCAGGATGGAAACTAGCATCCTATGGTTGAGCCGCCTGCTACTGGGCCGTGGCCCAACCTCGCCTCCAATCTCAGCGTTACCAAGGTATGCCACCCACACACCCCACACGGCCTACATCTATACACACCTTCCTGTCTTCCCCCACCTCCCCATTCAGCACAGACTCCATGGCCCCATACCTCAATTACTTGGTTTTAATACACTATACTTCTCTGCCCCAGTCTTTTCACCCATAAGAACTCAGCCATACCCCAGTCTCAGAATTCCCAACAATTCATTTTCTACAGGCTGGCCCTAAAGTCGTACAGTAGAAAAACTGACTGGGCAGACTGGGGTCCACGCAAATTCATGGTCACCAGGTTCTGCCGAGCTGTCCTCTGCATACTTTACTCTGCTAACCAGCCACCAGAACTACAGTCAATCTTCAGCACTTTTCCTGATGTTCTGTTCTCTTCAGTCGACATGTAACCTTGTCTCCTACCAAACAGAACTACAAGAAACATGAGAAGCCAGCTTTCCTCAAGTAGTTCTACCACTCCTACTGACCCATCTCATCCACTTCCAGCCTTTCCCAATTGCTTCCTCCTGACAAAGACCATGGAGCATGTGCCTGGATCCCGACCTCAAGTGTCTACCTAAGATTATGGCCCTGCCCCCACCTTTCCCCCTCCCCTCTACCAGGCCCTGCCCATCAGTGCCTGATGGTGCTCGTGTCCACTCCAACATAAAATACTTCCCCTGGCCTCCAAGTTTCCCTCCACTCAGCACCTTCTTTCTCCTCCCCTTCATGACGAACAACTTAGGAAATGTTACTCTAGACTGATGCTTATGTCTCCCCCAAAATTCGTACGTTCAACCCCTAATCCTCAATGTGAATGTTGTATGGAGGTCGGGCTTCTGGGAGGTCACTAGAGAATGAAGTTCTTAAATTGGGTTTAGTGCCCTTGTTCAAAAAAGAGGAGAGCCCTTTCTCTGCCATGTGAGGATACAGCAAGAAGGCAGTCACCTACAAGCTAAGAATAGGGCCCACATCATGGCAGAGAACCGGATCACGCAGCTCCCAGATCCTGGGCTCCCAGCCTCTAGAACTTCAAGACAGAAGTGTGTGCTGCGTAAGCCACCCAGTCTTGGGTATTTTGTTTTGGCAGTCCAAGGTGACTGAGACAAAAAGTGCTGCTACTCCAAAGTATCCTCAGAGGATTGCTACCAGGATACTGGCCCCATACCAAAATCCACAGATGCTCAAGTCCCCTATTCAAAATGGCACAGTATTTACATAGAACTTTCTCACATCCTCCCTTAAAAACAGTCTCTAGGTTACTTACAACACTAACACAATGTAAATGCTATGTAAATAGCTCTTACACTCAATCACTTCTCAGCCTTTTGGCTAAGATCAAGTGAATAGTTGTTATACTGTATCATTAGGGAATGACACAAGAAAAAGTCTATAAATGTTCAGTATAGTATACATCCCCTCAGGCCTAACCACACCATACAGGAACCAGACCCAGTGTTTACTGGTATGCTGGAGAGAAACTGAGGACCTATGAAATGGCAGGCAGCCACAGCACAGAGTGCCTAAATCAGTCACGTGGATTTAGCACAGCTCTCAGCAAGCCACAACCTCAAATTTTGCTTTTGAGATTTTTCTGGGATGTTTGTTGGTCAGGTTTTTTTTATCCAGTTGGTTGAATTCATGGATGTAGAACCCACATAGCCAGAGGACTGGCTATATACACTTCCAGCTAGTTCTAATCTGGCTTCAGCTTCTGCCAGCATCCACCTTGTCTTGAAAACCAATGGTGATTTTCAATCATCTTATTTGATCTCTGTGCAGCATTCAGTCCAGCTGCCCCCTCCCTTGAGGATCCTTTCCTTGGCTTCCTGCTACAACACACTCACCATGACCTACCTGGACCTCTCTGGCTGTTCTCGTGGAAGTCTTCTGTGCCAGCTGACCTGCAGGGAGCCCTTGACTATTTGGTATTCCTCGGGAACACACCCTGGGCACTGTGCCCACTCTCTCTTCAAAGTGACTCCACCCACCTGTGTTACTCCAATTATCTTATTGGTAATTTCCAAAGTGACACCTCCAGCCACCAACTTCTCAGTTCTAGACCCACACTGCGATGGCCAACCTGACTTCTCTGACTTCTCTCCTAGAATGCCTTACTCACTCCACAACGACCTTCCCTCCGTGACAATACTTGTCCCTTTCTTGGTGTTCCTATCTCAGTAAATGAAGCCATTCACTGGTCCTCAAGACACACACCAGGAAATCACCTGACAAGTTTGCCTCCCTTATCCCTTTAAGCTAAAAATTTACTCTAAAATTCCTATCATTTAGGTGTCAACTATACCATAAAAATATGCTTTTTCATTCCTATCATTTTTGCTTTGAATTCACACATTTCATACAATCATCTCTTATCCGGTTACCACAACAGTGTCCTTGCTGGCCTTTTACAACCACCCTCAGTGCCCCCAGGCCTTCGTTGCTTCCCTGCTCACAACACTATGTTGCTACAGTAATTACAACCCAGCAACTAATTATGCAATTCCACATTTAATGGCTCTCTGTACCTCAGAACTGCAAGCTGCAGCAGAGCAGGGCTCCCGGATGTCCCACTAACTGTCCTGGTCTGAGTTACTCACCCTGTCCATGATCCTCCACTGTGTTGTGCCCACTGTTAAAAGAACAAGCACATTTCTCCCTCTCCCCAAGTATCTAAATCCTTCCCACATCCTATGGCCAGCACTGGCCCCTCTCCCTGTCCTCCCAAAATACTGCCATACCTATCACACCACTCACCACGTACTGCCTTGCATCATGACGTACTGTCCAGACACATCACATCTTCCACAGGAACTATACGCTCTACAGGACAAAAAGAATAAAATATACACACTCATGATTCCCAAGCTGCAAATGATACAAAATACTCCTGCAATTATCTTACCACTAATTTTGCATTCTCAGATGCACTTAGCCTGCTAACCAAATTAAGATCCTGCTAAACTGCAAGAAAGTTTCCGACTAAATTTTTTTTTTTTTTTTTGGACAGGCAGAGTGGACAGTGAGAGAGAGAGACAGAGACAAAGTTCTTCCTTTTTCCATTGGTTCACCCTCCAATGGCCGTCGCGGCTGGCGTGCTGAGGCCGGCGCACCGCGCTGATCCGAAGCCAGGAGCCAGGTGCTTATCCTGGTCTCCCATGGAGTGCAGGGCCCAAGCACTTGGGCCATCCTCCACTGCCTTCCCGGGCCACAGCAGAGAGCTGGACTGGAAGAGGGGCAACCAGGACAGAATCCAGTGCCCTGACTGGGACTAGAACCCAGTGTGCCGGTGCCACAGGCAGAGGATTAGCCTATTGAGCCATGGCGCCGGCCCCGACTAAATTTTGTGATGTTCTTACTTATCTTGCTGACTTACAATTGTTAGTAGCTGAAAAGATTGAAAAGGTAGGCATAGCCCGCTCTACCCAGTTAAAAAACTAGGAGAAATACAACAGTTCCCCACCTATCTTTCATACTGTTTTCTTCATCATAAACTAAGGTAGGAATAGATCAAAACCAAAAAATTGGGGCCAGCACTGTGGCGTAGCAGGTGAAGCTGTGCCTGTAGTTCTGGCATCCCATATGGGCACCAGATCGAGTCCCAGCTGCTCCACTTCCAATCCAGCTCTCTGCTATGGCCTGGGAAAGCAGTAGAAGATGGCGCAAGTGTTTGGGCCCTTGCACCCGCATGGGAGACCCAGAAGAAGCTCCTGGCTCCTAGCTTCAGATCGGCGCAGGTGCAGCTATTGCAGCCAATTGGGGAGTGAACCAGCAGTTGGAAGACCTCTCTCTCTCTCTCTGCCTCTCCTTCTCTCTCTAACTCTGACTTTCAATTAAATAAAAAAATCTTTAAAAAAAATCAGTGAGATCTGCATTTAAATTCAAATATAATCTCCTTCTTAAAAAAAAAAAAAAGGTTCATTTATTTTCTTGAAAGTCAGAGTTGCACAGAGAAAGAAGGAGAGGCAGAGAGAGAGAGAGGTCTTCCATTCGCTGGTTCACTCCCCAGATGGCCACAATGGCAGGAGCAGTGCCGATCCAAAGCCAGGAGTCAGAAGCTACCTCCAGGTCTCCCACACATATGCAGGGGCCCAAGGACTTGGGCCATCTTCTTCTGCTTTCCCAGGCCATAGCAGAGAGCTGGATTGGAAGTGGAGCAGCTGGGACTCAAACTGGCACCCATATGGGATGCCAGCACTGCAGAAGGCAGCTTTACCTACTATGCCACAGCACTGGCCCCCAAATATAATTTGCTTAACACAACAGCTATGACTGATTTTCATTCTCAGTTCTTCAAATAGAACATTGGGAATATGAATGACTTGCCAAATACTTGAACGTCAGCAAAAACAAATTTTTTTTTGACAGGCAGAGTTAGACAGTGAGAGAGAGAGAAACAGAGAGAAAGGTCTTCCAGCCCGCTGCACTGATCCGAAGCCAGGAGCCAGATGCTTCCTCCTGGTCTCCCTTGCAGGTGCAGGGCCCAAGAACTTGGGCCTTCCTCCACTGCACACCTGGGCCATAGCAGAGAGCTGGACTGGAAGAGGAGCAACCGGGACAGAATCCGGAGCCCCAGCTGGGACTAGAACCCGGGGTGCCGGCGCCACAGGCGGAGGATTAGCCTATTGAGCCACGGCACCAGCCAGCAAAATGTTTTTTAAAAAAGGACGCTCATACATATAA
Organism: Oryctolagus cuniculus; assembly: GCF_964237555.1. Classification (NCBI taxonomy): domain Eukaryota; kingdom Metazoa; phylum Chordata; class Mammalia; order Lagomorpha; family Leporidae; genus Oryctolagus; species Oryctolagus cuniculus. The sequence continues at coordinate 57,749,981 of NC_091445.1, forward strand.
GCTTCCTTTTATATATATACATACATATATAAAAGTAAAAAGCTTTTATATATATATATAAATAAGATGCAGAAAGCTTTAACATAGGAACATCTCTCTAAAGCCTTACTAATTAAAAGTTTATCAATAAACTTAGGACAGACTTTCAAATGGCTCATAAAAATAATTACAGATTACTGAGTTGTGCTTATTATTAAGTTGTGCTTAATATCTGATATCAAATACTTGATTAATGAGATATCCAGTCCAATGCCCTCAAGATGAACGTGAGACCCTGCCAGCTGATCCTGCCACAACAAGCTATTGCTCCATGCAAGGCAATGGAGGCCCTGCAGAATCTGGACCCAGTGTCTCCTTCCAGGGTTATCGCTCATTCCCTTTCCGGCACAAAGCCCTTACTTTCCCAGATTTTCCCAGCTGATTAACATACCAAGTACTATTGCTCTCGTTCTTCTTCAATCTCCTAGCCTGTGAATTTGCCCAATACATTCCTATGCATCCACCAATCTCAAACGCCACCTACTCCATGAAGGCCTTTCTGATGCCTTTTATTTTTTTATTTTATTTATTTATTTATTTTTTTGACAGGCAGAGTGGACAGTGAGAGAGAGAGACAGAGAGAAAGGTCTTCCTTTGCCGTTGGTTCACCCTCCAATGGCCGCAGCACGCTGATCCAATGGCAGGAGCCAGGTACCTATCCTGGTCTCCCATGGGGTGCAGGGCCCAAGCACTTGGGCCATCCTCCACTGCACTCCCGGGCCACAGCAGAGAGCTGGCCTGGAAGAGGGGCAACCGGGACAGAATCCGGCGCCCCGACCGGGACAAGAACCCGGTGTGCCGGCGCCACAAGGTGGAGGATTAGTCTAGTGAGCCGCGGCGCCGGCTCTGATTCCTTTTAGAAAGCAATTCCATTCCCTCCCAACTTCAGCTGCTCTTAGTCTGTACCTAGTTCTGTACCTCTACAGCACTTACCTGAGTCTGCCACATAGTATAGTCCTGTGTGCACATGTCTAACTCCTGCACCAGATGGTTAGCTCTCGGCTGACAGGGCTTGATTCAGTCATTTCTGTGTCTTTCACAGCCCTTGGCAGAGCATCCTGCAAACGGCAAGTAGTCAGTAAATGCTGTGGTCTCACCAACGAACGGCACATGCTTCTCTATTGCACATCTCACTTCAACAGATATCCGCAACAGCTTTGCATTACCACAGCCAATGATTCCTGCATCGTTTAATGAGTCTACACATGGGAAGCACTCTTCCAGGCCCCAGGGGCTCAAAGATGAGGAGGACACACAGAGTACAGGACTCAAAGAAATCAGAGCACACTTACAATTTCTTTTATTTAAAAAAATGTGATAAACACAAGAGTTACCTACTGAGTAATCAGAGGAACACAAGGGGGTGTGCTGAACTACAAGTGGGCAAGAATCAGGGTCATGTACGACTGCACCAGTTGAACATTCACTATCAGATCCTCATGGATGTACCCGTAGTTAGAAAACCCAAACAAACTGATCACGAAATTCATCTATCAAAGGCATCCGCGGGCTGTGTCCCGGATGTAAACACTAATTTGAAAGTCAAGACATTCTCTGCAACTCCAAAATGCTTTTCTGCCCGTCTGCTCCTAGGCGGCCGCCGGGCAGCAGCGAAACGCAAAGAACTGTTTTGAGCAGTTCGGGTCAATCGCTGCAAAGTGTAACCCCATTTTTACCGAGAACGCCCTCTTTCTCCCAGGTGAACTCGCAGGCCGGGCATCTTCACCGGCTGATTCGTAACTGCGTGCTCACCTGTTTGCATCTCCCGCCAGACCGGGAGCCCCAAGAGGCGGGCGCTGGGCACACCGTCCGCGACCCGCGCGGCCCCAGGCCTGGACCGCGGCGTGCACGCCACAAATGAATGAAAGGCCTCCTTTCTCACTTCTCTTTATCCGCCGGATCCGGGCCTAGGGTCGCTCTTTTTGCCCTCGGCTGGAGATCTAAAGACAGAGGCTGCGGGTCAACAACTCCCAGGCGCCCCGCGCCTTAGCTCTGGACTCCAGCCACGTTTCAATCCGGCCTCTCGGAACCACTCCCTCTTCCAACACCCACAAGGTGTCCCTTTTACCTACGAAGTGTTCTCAGGTCCCGAGATCGCCGCCAGAGCAAAGACAGGTTAACACTGCAGCCGCCAAGACAGTGGCGCCGCCCGCGCCTCCGGAACAGGAAACCGAGGGAATTAAAAACCAAGCCTGAGAAAGCCGGACCGAGGGAGGGAAAACCCCGTCGGCTCGCCGCAGCCCTTGTGTGCGCTGATTGGCGCGTCGACGAGAACGATCGAACTGTAGACCAATCGGCTACGTCGATCCCTCCGGAGCCCACCCCCATCCTCTACATCCTCCTATCCGAAAGCGCAACCGGGTGAGCGCGCGTTTCCGCCCGGAGAGGGCGGTGGTGGCGCGGCTCGGGCTCTCGTGGGTACTCACGGGGTTCCTGGGACTCGGGACTCCTTGGGGCACGAAAATATGACTGCCAGCGACGGAGAGCGCGCTCGCCTCCGCCGCTACGCGGAGCTACCTGTGTGGGTGGTGGAGGAGCATCAGGAGGTGAGCGGGCTGCTGTGGGGCTGTGAGGAGCTGAGGCTCACGGGCCCGGGAGACGCTGCAGCCGTAGAGTCGGAGGCCAGAGAAATAACCACGGTCTATCTGCCCCAATTCCGTTGTTGTGAGGAAAAACTCCGAAATGGCTCTCTTGAAAGAGTAGAAGCGTTTATGGGGCGTTTACCCCGATTTGCTCCAAATCCCACAGCTAGCAACTAGTGAGGTGGGGATTCGAACCCGAACAGGCGGACTACAGAGCCCCGATCCCCTTAACGCGCAGTTAACGCAGGTTTCTGATCGTCTCCTGGCATCTCCGCCACTGCCTTGCTGTGGACCAGGGACGCTTTATGCTGAGGATGTGGGCTCCAGCCTGTGAGGTGGGGACAGCCATCAGGGCTTTCAGGGGTATTGTTGGGTAAGTAGGTACTGAAGCACGGTGCTCCTGATTTATCAGCGCTAAAAGCTGTTCCCATTTTTACGACTGCGCTGCTTTAAGTTGGTGATTTACTCTAGACTTCGAAGACATTTGTTGAGAAGTAGTATCTATAGGCCGTGGAGGTTGTCTGGATATAAGAGGAAGAGGGATTTGCTGAGGGAGAAAGTTAAGAGAACAAAAAAGTTGGGTTTCTCAGAACCTGGACCTGAGAGAAAGAGAAAGTGTAGGTGAGATGATGCTTTCAGACTCGGTGTTACGCCTGGGACTGTGGAAGGTGTAAGAGGAGAAAGAGCCTTCCAGATCACCTGGGCCAGCCCTGCTACTTTAAAGATACCAAGAAGACCTGGGGGCCTCCTGTTCTGTACACAGTTAAGGCTAGAATGGGCATTCACCAGCAGTTGGTTCCTGAGCCCTAGTCGCCCTTTCCCGCATTACGCCTTGCCCTTGAGATAGGGTCAGGAATGCATCCAGAGGTGCCAGGTGCGGGCGGGAAGTTCTGAGGGAAAAAATCGAGCTTGAATCATCATCTGAACCCTCCTGCAGTAAGCGCGTTTTGTATGTTTCCCACTTTTTAACAACTCCTTATGCCTCAAATGTGTGCCACTGTGTTTAGCAATGTGTTTCACTTTGCACTTGAGTGTATATGCTCATGATTTCAGTGTCAATTCTGAGTGTGTGTTTACGTCTTTTACAGGTTCTGCCTTTTATATACCGGGCCATAGGCTCAAAGCATCTTCCTGCCAAGGATATAAGTTTTTTACATTTTGACTCCCATCCAGACCTTCTCATTCCTGTGAATATGCCAGCAGACACAGTGTTTGATAAGGAAACACTCTTTGAGTAATACTTTGATTTTACTAATGATCTTTTATGTGTTTGAAATACAATTTTTAGTAGATGATAAGCAATTAAGGGGAATAGACTTTGCTATTTTGTTTGCTTTTTTCCTTTTTTATTTTATTTAGAATAATGTATTGACTAACTTTTAAAGAAATTCTTTATTTACATTTTCATTGAAAGACATTCTATCCACTGCTTCACCCCATAAATGCCCACAACAGCTGGGGATGGGCCAGGACAAAGTCAGAAGCTGGAAACTCTCCACATAAATGACAGGAGCGCAAGTTCTTAAGCCATCCCTGCTGTCTCCCAGGGTGCACATCAGCAGGAAGCTGGAATCCAGAACAGAGCCCGTTCTCAAACCCGGGCACTGTGATATAGGATGTAGGCATCTCAAGTAGTATCTCAACCACTATATCAAATACCTATGCTGACAAACACTTTCCTTAAAGAAACAGATAGAAGATATTTTATGTGTGATGGCCCTGTGGTTATATATTAGAACTACTTAACTCGGCCCTTGTAATATGAAAGCAATCATAGATACTGTAAACAAATGACATTAGCCATGTTACAATAAAACTTTATTTACAAAAATAGCCCAGCTAACATTTACTAATCTCTTGTTTCAAGTAGAACACAGTAGGAAAGACTTTTTGAACATGTGTTATGGCATAGCAAGCTAAGCATCCAACACCAGCACCCCATGTGAGTGCTGGTTAAAGTCCCAGCATCTCCACTTCTGATCCAGCTCCCTGCTAATGCACCTGGGAGAGCAGCAGAAGATGGCCCATGTACTTGACACCCATGTGGGAGACCCAGATAGAGTTGCAGTCTCCTGGCTTGGACCTGGGCATTGCTGCCATTTGGGGTGTTAGCCAGCAGATGGAAGATCGCTCTGTCTTTTCTATATCTCTGCAACTCTGCCTGAAAAGATCTGAGGAGCCTCCTAAGAAACTGCTCTTTGAGACCTGTTATCTTAAAATATGGTATGGATGAAATAATATTTGGGAGAAAAATAACACTCACTAATAGTTTTAATGTTTCTATTTCTTTCCTAGAGAACTAAGTATTGAAAACTGGATTATGCCTGCAGTTTATGCTGGCCATTTTTCCCACGTTGTATGGCTTCATCCCACATGGGCTCAGCAAATGAGAGAAGGAAAACACCACTTTTTAGTGGGCAAAGACACTTCTACTACAACAATCAGGTAATATCCTCAAATTTTTGTGTGTGAAAGGGGTGAATGCTTCTATCTTATTTTGGATCCTTTTATCTCTAAACACAAATGAGAACTGATTAAACCTCAACTACTCCAAAAAGAGTTCTCAAAACACCAAGAATAGTTTTAAGTCTCCTGACCTCTTTCATGCTGCATTTTATTTTGTTGCTGGTCAGATTGCCTTTTGAATTTTAGGATCTTCATGCTCTGGAATTTGGGCTTTATTGATGATCAGCTGCATTGAATCACTGAAGTTTGTTACAGATTTATATATCTACTGTTATATTTTACTGTTTCCTTCCAATGTAACTATTGTCTGTTGAATCTGACATTTAAAGATTTATATATTTGAGAGGCAGAGTTACTGAGAGACAGAGAGAAAGGTCTTCATCCACTGGTTTACTCCCAAAATGACCACAACAGCTAGAGCTGGACCAATCTGAATTCAGGAGCCATGAGCGTCCAGGTATCCCACACAGGTGCAGGGGCCCAAGCCCTTGGGCCATCCTCTGCTGCTTTCCCAGACACATTAGCAGGGTACTGAAGCAGAATTGGAGCAGCTGGAACTCAGACACACTCCAGCATGGGATGTCAGCATTGCAAGCCACTGCTTAACCTGCTCCACCGTAATGCCGGCCATTATTTTGGTTTGCTTTGGGTTGGTTTTTTTATGGTTTTTTTTGTTTGTTTGTTTGTTTGTTTGTGTTTTTATTTAAGATTATTTATTCGTTTGAAAATCAGAGTCACTCAGAGAGAGAAGGAGAGGCAGAGAGAGAGAGAGAGGTCGGTCTTCCATCCACTGGTTCGCTCCCCAGTTGGCTGCAACAGCCAGAGCTGCACCATTCCGAAGCCAGGAGCCAAGAGCTTCCTCCGGGTCTTACCATGTGGGTGTAAGGGCCCAAGGACTTGGGCCATCTTCTACTGCTTTCCCAGGCCATAGCAGAGAGCTAGATCGGAAGTGGAGCAGCTGGGATTCAAACCTGTGCCCATATGGGATACCAGTGCTGTAGTTGGCAGCTTTAGCTGCTATGCCACAGCACAGGCCCCTGTTTGTTTTAGTAAGTCTTATTTGTTTTAATAAGTTTAATGGCTGAATGAGTTATTTAATGGTTGAATGAGTTATATGAGCTTTAATATTATTGATTTGATTAGTTTTAGGTGATTAATGTAAATTAAATTGCAGTATCATCTGACTTGAGTTATATGCACAGCTATTTTTGTTGTGTAAGACATTTAACCAATGTTCTCTGTGCTTTTTAGATACTGTATTACCTTTAGAAAGAGTATATTCTTGACTTTCTAAGTTCTTTTTGTGATGGTATAAATATTTTAAATCATGTGACTATAGCTTTCTAGAACCTGAAGGATAGTGGGATGAAATGGTAATGCATTAAAAATGAAATGCAGGGGCCTATGTCATGGCATTGTGGGTTAAGCCATCACCTGTGATGCCAGCATCCCATATGAGCACTGGATCATGTCCCAGCTGCTTCACTTCCAGTCCAATTCCCTGAAAATGGCCTGGGAAAAGAGGCAGAAGATAGCCCAAGTGTTTAGGCCCCTGCCACCATCACCCACATGGGAGACCCAGATAAAGCTCCTGGCTCCTGACTCCGCCCTAACCGGTGTGGCCATCTGGGGAATAAACCTGCAGATAGAAGATTCTCTCCCTCTCTCTCTTTCTGTCCGTTTCTCTGTAACTGTAACTTTCAAATACGTAAATAAATCTCTTTAAAAGTGAAAAAAATGGGCCAGCGCTACGGCGCTGGCAGCGCCAGCATCCCATATGGGCACCAGACCTCTCTCTCTCTCTGGCACTACCATTTTCTGTAACTCTCTTTTAAATAAAATAAAATAAAATAATTCATTTTTAAAAAGTGGAAAAAAAATCTTGAAAATTAAACTGTTTACTTCTAATTTGTCCATATGATATAATTAACGTATAGAACAAGTGTGTGTTCTTTTTTTTTTTTTTTTTTTGACAGGCAGAGTTAGACAGTGAGAGAGAGAGACAGAGAGACATTTGGTTCACCCCCCAAATGGCTGCTATGGCCGGTGCGCTGTGCCGATCTGAAGCCAGGAGCCAGGTGCTTCCTCGTGGTCTCTCATTTGGGTGCAGGGCCCAAGCACTTGGGCCATCCTCCACTGCCTTCCCAGGCTGGAAGAAGAGCAACCAGGACAGAACCGGCGTCCCAACCAGGACTAGAACCTGGAGTACCAGCGCCGCAGGCAGAAGATTAGCCTAGTGAGCTGTGGCACTGACCTTCATTTATTTTTGTTGTGATGTATTTATTTAGGATATAGTTCAAAAAGGGATAATTACAATTAAACGTATAATAAATATTGTACATAATACTGAAAAAGTGGTTTTTATCAATACTTCAGTCAGTAGACTTCAATTAACCTGCAAAATCAAATAATTTTTTGCAGTCTGACACAGACATTTAAAATAGTACTTGGAAGATTTTTATTATCTCATGATTATAGTAAATCCTGCAATAAAAATTCGTGGCACAGACGCATAGAGGTATGCAGTCAGATTGTGTAGTTTTGTATAGGAAAAAAAGTAAAATTTCCATTATTAAAAAGAATGGAAACTTAGATTGGGGTAAATAGCCTTTGTCTTTATTAGAATGGTACAGTTTTTAATGATTTTTTTAAAGATTTTACTTATTTATTTTAAATAATTACAGAGAGAGGGAAGAGAGAAAGAGAGGTCTTCCATCTGTTGTTTTACTCCCCAAATGCCTGCAGTGGCCAGGACTGGGCCAGGCTGAGGCCAGGAGCCAGGAGTTTCATCCAGGTTTCCCATGTGGGTACAGGGGTCCAAGCACTTGGGCCATCCTCTGCTGCTTTCTAGCAGGGAGTTGGATTGGAAATGGAGAAGCCAGGACTCGAACTGGCACCCATATGGGATACTGACCTGCAAACAGAAGTGCTGGCCCCCAGTTTTTAATAATCTTATTCAGGAGTGGGTATTGTGGTACAGTGAGTTAAGCTATCACTTGTGACTCCTGCATCCTTTATTAGGGTGCTAGTTTGAGCCCCAGCTACCACACTTCTGATACAGCTTCTTGCTAGTGCATCCTGGGAGGTAATGGATATTGGCTCAAGTACAGGGACTCTGCCAACTGCGCGGGAAACCTAAGTGGAATTCTGGGCTCCTCGGATGCCAGTGTTGCAAGCGGCAACTTAACCCACTGTACCACAATGCCAGTTTCTTGCTAATGTTGAAGTTCAGTGCACACAAGCCTATTGGTAACTCTACAATGTAGGAAGCTCTAGTTCCTTAAGTCTTTTTTCTCCACCATCTCTAGGTGGTCCTCTTAGTCAGCCTTGTCATTTCCATATTCATGTCCCAGTCAGCAGGGAAGGGCAGCAGAGCAAGGCTTTGCATTCTTTTCTGCCTTTACAACGATTAGCCAGAACTTACTCAGGTGGCCATGTGTTGCTGCAAGGTAGACTATGACATGCAGTCTTTACTTGGGACAGTAAAGAATTTGAGGAATTCTTTGCCCAGCTAAGAATTTGAGGAATAGTATTTCTACAAAACAGGAAATGCAAGTATTAAAGACAGTCTCGGTTTTTGTTATACATGTCCTTAAATTTTTATAGTGCCGTAGTGAAATGTCAGTTAATTTGTCCATTCTTTAAAATAGTTTTTTCCTCTGAACCAGGGTTACAAGTACTGATCATTACTTCCTCAGTGATGGCCTCTATGTACCCGAAGACCAGCTAGAGAACCAGAAGCCTTTAAGACTGGATGTAATTATGATGAAACCTAATAAACTCTGTAGCAAACAAGAAGAAAATGCTGCAGTGTGTTCTGCCAAGAAGCCAAAACTGGCACTGGAAGGTGCAGAAAACACTGCCTCTGGTACTTGCGACTCTTCTGCAGATGGACTGGGGAAAGACCCAGGGACACAGAGAAGCTGCCAGTCTTGCCTGGAGCTGTCATGTGTGTGTTCTGAAAGTCAGGCCTGCCAGAGTACCGTCAGCACTGGGGAAGTTCTGGAAATTTTGGAGAAAGGAGATGGATTTGTTTTAGATATTGACTTGGATTTTTTTTCCGTTAAGAATCCCTTCAAAGAAATGTTCACTCAGGTATATACATTTTTAAAATAATAGATCTTGAGAATTGTATGACATTTTTCTAGCTTAGGGATCAGCAAACTTTCTTCAAGGGCCATAAAGTAATTGTTTAATACATGATGGCTACATTCTCTGCAACATATGTTCTTTTTTTTATGTTTTTTAGCCTTTTAAAATTATGTATACTGGCCAGCGCCGCGGCCCACTAGGCTAATCCTCCACCTGTGGCACTGGCACTCCGGGTTCTAGTCCCGGTTGGGGCGCCGGTTATGTCCTGGTTGCTCCTTTTCCAGTCCAGCTCTCTGCTGTGGCCCGGGAAGGCAGTGGAGGATGGCCCAAGTGCTTGGGCCCTACACCCGCCACCTGGCTCCTGGCTTCGGATCGGCGCAGTGTACCAACCGTGGTGGCCATTTGGGGGGTGAACCAATGGAAGAAAGACCTTTCTCTCTGTCTCTCTCACTGTCTAACTCTGCCTGTCCAAAAAAAAAAGGATGTATACCATTCTTACCTTGAGTGCCATACAAAAGCAGGTCATTGACCCTGGGTTGCTGACCCCTGCTGTCCATAGTCTTCATTATTTTATACTTCTTAATGGGGTTATTATTTACATAGGTAGTTTAAAAAATGGGATTAAGTAGTACAAGAAAGTATATACACTGAAAAAAATCACATACTTACCCTGTCCATTCCTTCAGATTCTTCAGAAACAAATACTCTGGCTAGTTTATTGTATATCCTTCTAGAGATATTCTATGTATCTAAAATTCTCTATGACAGATTTTTCCTTAAAACAATGAAGTCCCTGATTTCACATGTCACTGTATGTAGTTAATGATGCAGGGTTGTGATCCTTAAGCTAAGTACTTCACCTGATCTTAAGTATAAATTACTACACAATATTATTATGTGTATATCTGATATAGGACTGTGCATTTAACAAATTTTATTTGATAAATTCATGATCCAAATGAGCATTCCTAGGTGCATTTTTTAAAATATTTTTTAATTTATTTATTTGAGAGGTAAAGTCAGAAAGTTCTTCCATCCACTGGTTCCCTCCCCCAGATGGCACAATAGCCAATCCAAAGCCTTGAGCCAGCCAGGAGCTTCTTCCAGGTCTCCCACATTGGTGCAGGGGCCATCTTCTACTGCTTTTCCAGACCATAGCAGAGGGCTGGATTGGAAGCAAAGCAGCCAGGACAAGAACCAGTGCCCGTATGGGATGACAGCACCACAGGCGGAGGCTTAGCCTACTGTGCCACAGCACCTGCCCTCCTAGGTGCATTTTAGACACACACATAACAGCTTACTTTAATAACATGAGAGAAGTTCTTCCAAATCTTTTCTTTCTGGTATTCAAATTGACTGTGTTCATTATTAGATTCATTATGATGGTTATGATGACGTACTTTATGAACCTAATTCTATGGTGGTTATGATGATGTTGTACTTTATGATCCTGATTCTATGGATATATATAAAATGCAAAAAATTCTACTAGGTACTAATTTAGAAGAGGTAAGAGGTAGGGATTTAGTGTAATCTGCAGCAGGAATCTGGGACCTAAAGAGACTTTAGTTGTTATCAGGAAACCTAGGAATGCAGAGGTTTTTGCATCCTTTATACCCTTTGGTACTATGAAACTTCCTGAAAAGAACATTATACTTTGTAAGAGTTTTATACTTTATAATTCAAAACTATTATTTTTTAATATAAAGAAAGATAGTTTACCCTTTTTTTAGAGCATGCTTATAAGTTAGTTAGGTTCTCTTTGCTACTTCCGCTTACTAACTGTATGATCTTGGGATCTTAAGAAAGCTACTTAACCTTTCTGATGTGCAATTTCTTCAAGTATGAGATTAGAATAATAATCATACCCAATTTAGGATTGTTATAATCTGTGCTTAATAAATTTTAGCTATCGGGGGCCGGCATTGTGGCATAATGAGTTAAGCTGCTGCATACAACACCAGCATCCCATATGGGCACAGGTTCAAATCCAGGCTGCTCCACTTCTAATCCAGCTCCCTGTTAGTGCTCCTGGGAAAACAGTAGAAGATGGCCCAAGTGCTCAGGTCCTTGCACTCACATGGGAGACCCGGATGAATGAAGCCCCTGGCTCCTGTTTTTGGACTGACCCATTTCCGGCCGTTGTAGCCATTTGTGGAGTGAGCCAGCAGATAGACAGTTGATCTCTCTTCCAATCTGTCAGTCTCTCCTCCCCTTTCCCTTTACTCCCCCTCTGCAGCTTTCAAATAAATAAAATAAATCTTTAAAAATAAATAAATACATTTTAACTCTTGGATAGAACCTCTTCCTCACAATACTCCAAAACGAGATTATTGGGAGTGGATTGAACCCACATATGTAATGGAGCTATGTGGTAGTGCTGAACAAGGCAGGACTTTCTGCGAAGCCTGCATAAGCAGGAATCTTTCCTTCCATTACATGGAGCCTCTAACTGAGGTCATAAGTCTCAGCCACTTTGCCTCCACTATTGCCTTTGTACTCCAGGTTCTCTTTTGATGTTAAAAAAAAAAAAAATGACTGCAAAATGAACATGGAGATTTGTTTAGTTTTCATTATAAAATATACATATATTTCCTAAAAACAGCTAGAATCTGTTTAGGTCCTAGGATGTAGCCATTATAAAGTGGGATATTATTGGAAATATTTTCACATCATGACCAGCTACCTACCTAGTTGTCTTCAACAGCTGATTTTTATACATTATTGTCTTTCCCAGCTGGATGGTGTTTCCCTGAAGAAATTATATTTACAGTGGAAATCTAAAATATATATTGATTCTCCCAGGCAAATCTTTAAATAATAATCCAAGATATTCTTTATCACAGGCAAGGCTATCTTTCACTTTAAGCATATTATTTTTAAAAATTTAGCTTTTTTCTTGATATATAGATTTGTTTTCTTTTCTAGGAAGAATACAAAATCTTGCAAGAGCTATACAATTTTAAAAGGCCTGGTGCCAACCTGTCAGAGGTATTTCCATTTATTTCTTTGAGTTTTATGCAAAGTAAATCATTATCTGCTAATATATTACAGCTTATTAGAGTTATTTCAAAGGACTGTCCAAATTGTATGTGTGTGTGTTTGGTGTGTTTTTGTGTCGCTGTGTTTATCAGTGAAGCCCAGAGTTAATACCTGACAATCATGTTTTAGTGTGATATTGCTTGGTTGTTTTTGAAAGAATACCTATATAATCTTAGCTTTCATCTGTGTACAGGAAGATTTGGTAGATATTGTTGATACTCGAATTCACCAATTAGAAGACTTAGAGGCTACTTTTGCTGATTTGTGTGATGGTGATAATGAAGAAACAGTACAAAGATGGGCTTCAAATCCTGGGTAAGACCCTTGCATGTTTTCCCCCAACTTTATTAGCTTTCAGTACTAAGTATACTCCTAAATTTGCTATAAAAATTGCTTTGTTAAAATTGGTGTTAAATTTCAAATGGATTTACTATCAATAGTTAGCATTTATTTTTTCCTCTGTGCCCTCTGTCTATAAAATTTTTCCTTACATTATCTCATTTATTCCTCAACAACAACCTTATGGTTTTATTATTTTATGTACATTTAGTAGATGTGAAGGAAAAAGCACAGAGATTAAGTATGTCACTCATAATAAGTAGTCATGCTTTCAGTTGTCATTCAATAGCTACCCCTAAATATAAAATAATAAGCTAGTCTTTCAAAGGATTAAAGATGAATATATAGATAGTCCCTGGTATATAAAAAGTAAGAAAAAATTTTCAAAAGAAAAGTAATTGCCTTGACAAATAAATTATAATATGGAAATTAATCTCCTTTTAAGAATAATGCAACTACTGATAGAAGAGCTTATTTTCAAAGCATTCATGACATGAGGAAACAGGATTTGGATGCTCAGTTCTTCATCAGGTCAATTACTTGACCGATTCTTTCATTGTTAACATAGCATGAAAGTAGAAAGAGAAAATTTCTTTTAGAGTGAAAACCATTGGTATTAAAGCTGGCATGAAAGAATATATTAATGTTAATATTGTAGTTAGTTTTCTTTAAAATAATTCTATAGATTATGTAAACTCAGAAGGCCAGAAAACTAAAATAAAATAGTCAAACTCTTTGTCTCCTTGAACATAGAAAGACCACAACTAGTTTGTTTGTTTGTTTGTTTGCTTTTTGACAGGCAGAGTTAGACAGTGAGAGAGAGAGAGACAGAGAGAAAGGTCTTCCTTCCGTTGCCTCACCCCCGAAATGGCCGCTTGGGCCGGCGCGCTGCGCTCATCCAAAGCCAGGAGCCAGGTGCTTCCTCCTGGTCTCCCATGCAGGTGCAGGGCCCAAGGACTTGGGCCATCCTCCACTGCCTTCCCAGACCACAGCAGAGAGCTGGACTGGAAGAGGAGCAACCGAGATAGAATCCGGTGCCCCAACCAGGACTAGAACCCGGGGTGCCAGCACTGCATGCGGAGGATTAGCCAAGTGAGCCACGGCACCAGCCCACAACTATTTTAAAATTGATCTCCCACAAACCTAACTAATGATTCTCTACAGTGTAAACAGAAGGAAGAAATCAGCTGTAAGACAACAATAAAAAATATGAAGTTAAAATCACAATACTTTAGACAAAAATTAATGGCCACTAAAATTTTTCATGTTAGTTATTGAAAACAATTCATCAGGTCTCCAGTAGATTACAGAGAAAATTGGAACAGCCTTTGGAGAGGAATCATGTGGCTAAAAGGTAAAGTGTATGAGTGAGAAATACCTTCTTTTGCTATGTGCATATTATCACCTTTTCAAAATATGCTTTGTAATTTCAGCTCAAAAATTTCAGAAACATCTGTGGTTTTTAAATATCATAAACTTTATTATCACCATGGAAAACAGTGGTATGGAAGAATGACTGATAATAATTTGTTCACATTAGTGAATGTTGGCCAGGTACAGTTCATAATCTTTCTTTTTGGTGTAGGGAGCTAGTTCTAAAAATGATACCCTCTTTTTTGAAATTATGATGGAAGAAGGAGATACAAGTCACAGGACATGAATGTTCCTAGAAATATTAAAAAGAATCCACCATTTCAAGATTTCATGAAGCCTTAAGCCAAGTTTTAAATGTAATAACAACAGAATAGGCCTGGAAACCTTACAGTCCTGAATGTAGCCCGGAGACAGGGCCACCTTGCACTGTAACCTAGGTGCCTGTTGAACATGCCCAGTTATCTCATCATCTCCTGCAGGTAGTTCCACCACAAACAGGAAGATATGTTAAGACTGCAACAGTGGTGAGTTTATATTGTCTCTGAAATTGGAAGGAGAAAGAGCAACACAAAGGAAAATTAAGTGAGACAGTAAGAAAAGTCCCCTCCAATCAGCTATCACTCTGGGGGTAGGAGTGTTCACTGTGCCTAAGGAAGTGAAGTGGTGGTTAAGGTTCAGAAGCCCAAGGAAGGAATAATAGGGCAACTAGACAGACAGGTCTTTGTGTCTTCTTGGTTCCCCCCCCCGCCAACAAATTAGTGGATATTGGTGGAGAAGGCATTAAAATACCACGAACATTAGTCAGTTTATCAGAGATTCCAAAGACTTCTACCTAAATTAAGTAACTTGAAAGTACCACTATTACTGTATTAGATAGAATGGAATTTTTCTGATTATAATTATATATTGATATACATTGCTCTCATTTATCTTTAACTTTTGAGAAATAGTGTTTTTCATCACAGTATGCTAAAGGCACTTGATTTTCCTGCTGACCAAAATAGTTTTTAAGTGCAGGCCTTCTGACACAGCAGGTTAAGCTGCCACCTGCATGCCGGCATCCCGTATCAGAAGACAAATTCAAATTCCTGACTACTAGGATTCCAATCCAGCTCTGTGCTGACGTGCCTGAGAAGGCAGCAGATGATGGCCCACATATCTGGGGCCCCTAAACCCGTGTGGGAGACCCAAGTGGAGCTGTCCAGGCTCCAAGCTTTGGCCTGGCCTGGCCCAGCACTTGTTGTTGGCAGCTATCTGGGGAATGAATCAGAGGATCCAAGATCTCTTTCCCCGCCCCCACCCCAGCCCTCCCCCACCACCACCACAACTCTCCCTTGCCTCCTCTCCCTATCAATCTGCGTTTCACATAAATAAAATCTTTTTTAAGAAATAATTTTTAATATAAGAGCTTCTCATTTCTAGAGAAGAAAACATCATTTTCTTCAGTGATTGTTTTCAACTTTTAACACAATCTGCAATTTTTTACATAAGAAAATGGTAGGGAACATTTATAACAGCTTTATTTTTCATTTCCCAATCACCATATGAAACGTTCCGAATGGTAAATGTTAAGTATAATGTGTTACTTTGCTATCGTAATTTTAGTTTAAGTGGTTGTGATGTTTGATTGAATAGGGTGGTTTTTTTTTCCAGAATGGGATCACTAGTTCCACTTGTACAGAGTTTAAAAAAACGAATGGAAGTGCCTGACTATGAAATGGTAAATATTTTTATATTAAGTTATGTAAAATTGACCCATTTTATATAAAGGCAGTTTTCTGAGTAGAAAACTTTGCTTTTGTAAAGATGGTTTGTTTTATTTGTATTTCTCTGAAGTCTAAATGAATTCTTAAGAAAAAGCATAAGTGAAAAACACATACTTTTAGAAGCCAGAATACGGTTAACTATGACATATTTGAGTTCCAGCTTTCAAAACAAAAGTTGCAAAATGACAGCCTGTGAGCGACTTGTAGCTTTCAAATTTCTTTGGTAGTAAAACTGAAACACCACTCATTTAAAATTAAAACACATATGTAGATACCAATAGGTTGTCATTATACATAAAGGATACATTAGAAAACAACAGATAAGCTAGGAGGAAAACTCCTGTAGCTCCTCAAAGCTTTGAATATAGTATGGGTGCATATTTAAAAAGTAAATAAAATAATATGTTAAAAGAAAGGGTAGAATAAGAATATTATGTAAAATTTGGCATCAACATTTTAGGATCTAGGTGAAATGGATAATTTGCCAGAAAATGTGAATTAAGATTGACTTAAGTACAAGCAGAGGAACTAAGTAAATCAACAGTCATAAGAATTTTAAATTATAGAAATAGTTGAAGAATTATTCCTTAAAAAGACATTGGACCCAGACAGGTGTATAGGCCAGTTTTTCCAAATTTTCAGAGAGTGGGAAATTTCTGTGACACAGAAACTATTGAGAGGAGCTTGTATTTCAAAATGCCTTGCAGTTAGGAGCCTGTGCAACTTCAAGGTACCAGGATTTAATTCCCAGCCCTGGCTCCCGACTCCAGCTCCCTGGCAATACACACCTTAGGAGGCAGCAGTGATGGCACAAGTATTTGGGTTCCCACCACTGATAGGACAGACTTGGATTGTTTTCTTGGCTGCAGCTTTAGCATCAGCCATTGTAAACATTTGGGCCATTAACCAGCCCATGAAAGTGCTCGTTCGCTCACATGCTCTCTCTCTCTCTCTCTCTCTCTCTCTTCTTTGCAAATAAAAATTTTAAGAAAACCTATTAAGGAAAAAAAAAAGTCACAATCCATAAAAACATTTAAAAATTAACATCTGTCAGGGCCATCATTATACAGCAGCATGTTAGCCTACGGCTGTAATGCTGGCATCCCATTTGGTGCTAGTTCGAGTCCCCAATGCTCTGCTTCCAATCCAGCTCCCTGCTAATATCCCCAGTCCAACTCTCTGCAGTGGGAGATGACACAAGTACTTGGGATGGAATATTCCAAATGGAGTTCCAGGCTCCTGGCTTCAGCCTGACTTCACCTGGCCATTGCAGCCATTTGGGGAGTAAACCAGCAGATGGAAGACTTCTCTTTCTCTGTCATTCCCTCTCCTTAGCTCTGCCTTTCAAATAAATAAATAATGTTTTTTAAAAAATTAGCATTGTTAACAAAGCCATTGATGATTAAAGAATCAAGTACAACATAGTCTTATAGTGTAATTTTTAATTGTGCTATTTTCAGGTTCACCAGGCTGGTCTGACCTGTGATTATTCAGAACTTCCTCACCATATCAGCACAGAACAAGAAATAGAGTATCTTATTCAATCTGTACATTATTTCCTGAAAAATCTACCAAAACCTACTCTTGTGACTATTGCAAGGTAAGTGTGGTAGGGTAAATTATGGTTTCCACTGATGTCTACATCCTCCACCTGCGGCGCCGGCACTCCGAGTTCTAGCCCCGGTTGGGGTGCCGGATTCTGTCCCGGTTGTTCCTCTTCCAGTCCAGCTCTCTGCTGTGGTCTGGGAAGGCAGTGGAGGATGGCCCAAGTATTTGGGCCTTGCACCCACATGGGAGACCAGGAGGAAGCACCTGGCTCCTGGCACAGCGTCGGCCGTAGTGGCCATTTGGGGGGGTGAACCAATGGAAGGAAGACCTTTCTCCCTGTCTCTCTCTCTCATTGTCTAACTCTGCCTGTCAAAAAAAAAAAAAAAAAAAAAAAGTCTACATCCTAATGTCTAATGTCTGGAACCTTAAATATGTTGCAGAAGGGACTCTGAAGCATGATTAACTCAAGAATTTCTAGGTGGGGGGATTTTCCAGGTAGGCCTGGTACACAAGGCCTTTATGGGAGGAAATCCACAGAATCCAAGTAAGAGAGAACTTGGAAGGTTGGAAGGTGCTACACTCCTGGCTTTGAGGATGGACAAAGTGGCCACAAGCTAAGGAATGCAGACAGCCTCTAGAAACTAGTAAAGGCCAAGAAACAAATCTCCTAGACCCAAAGAAGGAGTGCAGCCTCACTTGCACATTCATTTTAGAACTTCCAACCTCCAAAATTATAAGCTAATTAATGTGTATTATTTTAAACCACTGAATTTGTGGTAGTCTTTTACAGTAACAATAGGAAACAGAATGTCTGTAGGTGAATTTCATGTTTGCTGGTACTGTGATACTACATTTTTTTACTCATCTAGAAATTCAGATATTGTATTTTTTTTCCTATAAGTGATGGTAAGCAAACCACATACTTGTCTTTTTGTTTTGTTTTGTTTTGTTTTGTTTTGACAGGCAGAGTGGACAGTGAGAGAGAGAGGGACAGAGAGAAAGGTCTTCCTTTTGCCGTTGGTTCACCCTCCAAAGGCCACCGCGGCCGGCACACTGCGGCTGGCACATCACGCTGATCCGAAGCCAGGAGCCAGGTACTTCTCCTGGTCTCCCATGGGGTGCAGGGCCCAAGCACTTGGGCCATCTTCCACTGCACTCCCTGGCCACAGCAGAGAGCTGGCCTTGAAGAGGGACAACCGGGACAGAATCTGGTGCCCCGACCAGGACTAGAACCTGGTGTGCCGGCGCCGCTAGGTGGAGGATTAGCCTATTGAGCCGCAGCACCGGCTATACTTGTCCTTAAAATTGGTGGTATTCAGATGAATATAAGAATTCTCGGCCAGCACCGTGGCTCACTAGGCTAATCCTCCGCCTTGTGGCGCCGGCACACCGGGTTCAAGTCCCGGTTGGGGAGCCGGATTCTGTCCCGGTTGCCCCTCTTCCAGGCCAGCCCTCTGCTGTGGCCCGGGAGTGCAGTGGAGGATGGCCCAGGTGCTTGGGCCCTGCACCCCATGGGAGACCAGGAAAAGCACCTGGCTCCTGGCTCCTGCCATCGGATCAGCGCGGTGCGCCGGCCGCGGCGGCCATTGGAGGGTGAACCAACGGCAAAGGAAGACCTTTCTCTCTGTCTCTCTCTCTCACTGTCCACTCTGCCTGTCCAAAAAAAAAAAAAAAAAAAAAGCTCATTTCTGTGTCCTACATGTCTTAAATTTGAGCATAACTGCTGAATAGTTATAATTTAATAATTTATTTCCTATATTAATCTCTGATCTGGATTTGTATAGAAATAAAAAGTTCTAAAATAAGTACTTTAAGTATTCAGGCTAATAACTATATAGTAATATATGACAAATATTTTTTTTTTTTTTTTTTTTTTTTTTTTTTTGACAGGCAGAGTGGACAGTGAGAGAGAGAGACAGAGAGAGAAAGGTCTTCCTTTGCCGTTGGTTCACCCTCCAATGGCCGCCGCTGCAGCCGGCGCACCGCACTGATCCTGGCAGGAGCCAGGAGCCAGGTGCTTTTCCTGGTCTCCCATGGGGTGCAGGGCCCAAGCACCTGGGCCATCCTCCACTGCACTTCCTGGCCATAGCAGAGAGCTGGCCTGGAAGAGGGGCAACCGGGACAGAATCCGGCGCCCCAACCGGGACTAGAACCCGGTGTGCCGGCGCCGCAAGGTGGAGGATTAGCCTATTGAGCCACGGCGCCGGCTCGACAAATATTTTATAATATCTTTTTGTCAATCCTGAAACAAAACTCATGGATAATATAACCCATCTACTCATATAATGTAAAGATTTATAGATTATATATGTAATACATAGGTAATATAACCTACCTTTCCACATAATTTATATATATGTATGTATATGTATACACACAAAATGTCAGTGACTATAACATAAGGGAAAAATGAAAGTGATTTTTACATGTCTTTCTTTTTTAAAAACTTATTTATTTATTATTTGAAAGGCAGAGTTACAGAGAGGCAGAGGCAAAGAGAGAGAGGGAGAAAAGGGGTCTTCTGTCCACTGGTTTACTCCCCAAATGGCTGCAACAACTGGAGATGGGCCAATCCAAAACCAGGAGCCAGTAGCTTTTCTGAGTCTCCTATGTGGGTGCTTGGGCCCAAGGACTTGGACCATCTTCCTGGTTTCCCAGACCATAGCAGAGTGCTGGTTGGAAAGTGGAGCAGCCAGGATTCAAACCAGCACTCAAATGGAATGTCAGCACTTGCAGCTTTACCAACCGTGCCACAGCGCTGGCCCTGATTTACATATCTTTACTAAGAGTCACTAAACAGAGCAGTTACAAATACAGATACCCATGTGTTCTATTGGCCAAATACCACAAAAAGCACTGCCAAAATGACATGATTTTTCCAGTCATTGCACAACCTGTTAGTAAAGGTCTGAACTTAAGTCCAGTCTTTCTCAATTCATAGAGTAGTTATGGCAAATTTAATTCATACTTAGGCCATTTTCAAAAATACTTTGTACATAAGGCCGGCGCCGGGGCTCAGTAGGCTAATCCTCCGCCTTGCGGCGCCGGCACACTGGGTTCTAGTCCAATTGGGGCGCCAGATTCTGTCCCGGTTGCCCCTCTTCAAGGCCAGCTCTCTGCTGTGGCCAGGTAGTGCAGTGGAGGATGGCCCAAGTCCTTAGGCCCTGCACTCGCATGGGAGACCAGGAGAAGCACCTGGCTCCTGGCTTCGGATCAGTGCGATGCGCTGGCTGCAGCGCGCCAGCCACAGCGGCCATTGGAGGGTGAACCAACGGCAAAAGAAGACCTTTCTCTCTGTCTCTCTCTCTCTCACATTGTCCACTCTGCCTGTCAAAAAATAAAATAAATAAATCAAAATAAAAAATACTTTGTACGTAAAAGAATGTTAAATTCTAGGCCCAAGAAATTAAAAACTAGTTGTTCACTTGTTTTGTAATTTTTTTATTCTTAATATATATTTAGTTTTATTTAAGGTGTAGAAGTTTCATGTATTTCATTAGGAACATTGTGATACTTGCCACCCTACCCTCCCTCCCACCCATGCACTAACCCTTCTTCCTCCTCCCTCCTATTCCTTCTCAATTTTTACAAAGATCTATTTTCAGTTTACTTTATACCCATAAGGTTAATCCTACACTAAGTAAAGAGTTCAACAAATAGTATGAAGAAAAACACACTGTCTCTCAGCAGTCAAGACAAGAGCTATAAATAATCATCAAATCTCAAAATGTTGATTACACTCCTATACATTACATTTCAGGTATTCTATTAGTTTTTTTTTCCAAAAACCTTTTATTTAAGGTATACAAACCATGCAATTCATAAATACAAATTGAGGAACATAGTGATTCTTCCCAACCTACCCGTATTCCCACCCTTCTCTCTCCTCCCTCTCCCATTCCCATTCCTATTTTTTACTAAGATCTATTTTCAATTAACTTTATGCACATAAGATTAACCCTACGCTAAGTAAAGAGTTCAACAAATAGTATGAAAAAAAAGAAAACTGTTCCTCAACAGTCAAGACAAGTGCTATTCAAAGTCGTTGCATCTCAAAATGTCAATTTCAGTTCTATAGATAACATTTTAGGTACTCTGTTAGTTACCACAAATCAGGGAGAACATATGTTATTTGTCCTTTTGGGACTGGCTTATTTCACTAAGTATAATGTTTTCCAGTTGCATCCATTTTGTTGCAAATGACAGGATTTCTTTTTTTTTTTTTGGCATTCTGTAATAGTCTGTGGTGTACATATCCCATAATTTCTTTATCCAGTCTTCAGTTGATGGGTATTTGCATTGATTCCATCTCTTAGCTATTGTGAACTTAGCTGCAGTAAACATGGGGGCATAAATAACTCTTTCTTATGCTGATTTCATTTCATTTGGGTGCATTCCCGGGGGGGGGGGGGGGGGGGGGATGGCTGGGTCATATGGTAGGTCTGTATTCAGGTTCCTGAGGTATCTCCATACTGCTTGCCACAGTGGCTTTCCCAGTTTACATTCCCACCAACAGTGGATTGGGGTGCCTTTTTCCCTACTTCCTTGCCAGCATTTGTTATTTGTCGATTTCTCTATGAAAGCCATTCTTATGAGGATGAGGTGAAACATCATTGTGGTTTTGATTTGCATTTCCCTGATGGCTAGTGATCCGGAGCACTTTTTCATGTGTCTGTTGGCCATTTGGATCTCCTCTTTTGAAGAATGCCTGTTTAAGTCCTTTGCCCATTTCTTAACTGGATTGTTTATTTTGTTGTTGTTGAGTGTCTTGAGCGCTTTATATAGGTACACTTGTGAGAGTATTCCATGGACTTTGGAAGGTATGGAGGACCCAGAAGAGTGAGTCATATTGCAGGACTATCCTGCAGGTTGCAAGCATTCTAGCATCCCAGGCTTCTTGTCCCAGACCCTTTATGTCAGTAGCATTCACAAAGTCATTGTAACAATCAAAAATGTCTCTATAGAGTCCCATGATTCCTCTGGCGGGGGGGGGTAACTCACATGAAGCACCATTCTTCTTATGTTTTTAAGAAATCAGAAATCTTTTAAAAGCATTAAGAGTGCCTTTATTTGTTAAAGCTTATAAATTAAGCTTTTAAATATGACACTTTAAGAAAGAACATAAAGAAAGCCAAAAAAAAGAAAAAAAAATATGACACTTTAAAGTAGATCTTTATCCATATGTCTATGCTTGTATGTATATATATATACGTACACTAAATTATCAGACTAATGTTGCACTTTATATTTTGTATGTCTTAATTGTTTATATTAATCTTAGAAATATCCCAGTCACCAGAGAATCAAATGAATTTGTCAGAAATCTTTAGATCTGAAACACTTGTGCTAAGTAGTAGGCTAGATAACTAATTGCAATTCCTTCTCTAAAGATTCTTTGCCATTCTTCTCAGTCCATCCTATCCTAAAGGGCTTTCCTTGCTCTAATCTGGAATCAGGAGACACTGATCAAATCAGTTCACATCTTAATCCAGCTGTAATTGGCAGTGACATTGTAACTGCCCCAGTGCGTCTCAAATTATATTTGGTGAGTTCTAGAAAGACTCAAAATCCAAGTTCCTGGCCCACCCTACCTTGCTGTTTTCTCCTTCATGCTACTGTGGAAACTGATACCAACACCAGCACATCCCCATGTTTCATATTGGTCCAAGCTATGGATCCTCCGCACTTGGGTAGTTAACATTGTTTTTAGAAGTAGAATGCATTTATGGATTGGAAAACTTCTACCCTAGTCATTGCTTACCCTAGCATACACATATAAAAAAAATAAGAAAGATACTCAGCCAATGCCTCTAAGATTAAAAAAATCCTTACTCCCAGTGGCATCTCTCTTTTGAGGAAACAGTAGTCTAGCACCTAAGCACTGAGACTCATGCCTCATGCTTTTGAACACATCACCAACACTTAGCAGCTCTGTGACCTTGCGTATGTTAATCTTTGTTTCAGTTTCCTTTAAAGAAGTAGTGACTGTTTCTATTTAAAAGAGTTGCTGAGAAAATCAAAGAACATAATTCACATAAAATGCCTGACCTAGGGTAACATTTTAGTAGCTTTCAACTTTTATTATTCTAAAACTCAACATTCATTTCTGTTTTATGTTGACATCAATACAGACAAGTTTTTCTTCACAGCGTAGTATGATTTTTCTCCTACTTAAGTGTATTTTTCTCCTTTCTCTTGGCTCCAGGTCAAGTCTGGATGATTACTGTCCTTCTGAGCAAGTCGACGCCATTCAAGAAAAGGTCCTCAGCATGCTGCGCGCCCTCTATGGCACTCTGGACGTCCACCTGCAGTACTCTGCAGGGTCCTCTCCGTCCTGAAACACAGCAGTGGGCTCCTCTTTCATCTTGGTCTAGTGACAGGGTTTTCATTAACTTACTTACAAATTAGTCTTCCAGGGAATATTTTTTCTATTAACTTGCAGTTGAAATTTTTCAGATATTTTGAATTTCCAAACAAATATCAGTTATTGAATGAATGCTGGTGTAATTTTTAGGCAGCAAGTCTACCATGCCCAGTTGATGGAACTATGTATCTTTCTTCCTCTCCATCCATCCTGTTGTTGTCTTTGTTTTTGTGAATTTTATTTTCCTTTTAACCCCCTGGGCCCACTGGACTGTTTGAGATTCGCTCATCTGTTCATTCATTTTCTCACTGATAGTTACTGAGCACTTTACATGTGGCAGCATTATTAAATCCTGGGGGTGTGGTAATGAACAGAATAGACAAGGCCCCAATCCTTTTGGGAGAGACAGATGAAAAACTATGGCTTCTGAGAAGTGTTAGGAAGAAAGAACAACCACAAACATGTCTTAGCCATGCTCTTAGGACTCAGGGTACCCTGGCCTTACAGGAAAGAACATTCACAAAAGCTACTACCAGAAGAACCTTGCCACCCCATGGAAATGTTGCAGGAAGTCTACCTTTCCAAGGCTGCTGGGATTTGGCCTCCTGCCAGATGCTTTTCAACATTGTTAGTATTGAAGAGGTCTGGTTGAGTAAACTTGACCAAACAAAAATTAACCTTTGGAGCGGGGTTTTTGGCTAATCAGAAAAGCCCTTTAGGTGATCCTTGTGGGCGTCAGTTAGCATTCTAGTCCCTAAGTACCACTAGATTGGCTGCCTGGATTGATAAATTGTTCAGTAAACCTACTTCTGATGCAGATATTAAGAAAAAAAGTTAAACCTTTACTTCCGACCTGCAATAGATACACAGGGACATAACTGTCTTCCACTAGCCTCCTTGTGCCTAACACTGTCTTCCGGAATCACTCCAGATCATGAAACTTTTACTTTTCTCCATTTACTAAAGTCATCCACTCTTAGATATCCCTTTTGTTCCATAATCGTTTTGTTTTTTTTTTTTTTTTAATTCCAAAATCTGGAAACCTTGGAAACATTTCTAGTCTGAAGCATTTCTTTTTTCTTTCTTTTTTTTTTAAGATTTATTTATTTATTTGAAAAGCAGAGTTACAGAGTATCAGAGAGAGAGAAATCTTCCATCCACTGGTTCACTCCCCAAATGGCCACAACAGCAAGAACTGCACTGATCCAAAGCCAGGAGCTTCCTCCGGTTTTCCCATGCGGGTGCAAGGGCCCAAGGACTTGGGCCATCTTTTACTGCTTTCCCAGGCCATAGCGGAGAGCTGAATTGGAAGTAGAGCAGCCAGGTCTCAAACCGGCGCCCATATGGGACGCCGGCACTGCAGGTGGTGGATTTTACCCACAACACCACAGCACCAATCCCTCCATAATCATTTTTAACTACCTACTTGATTTCTTTTCCTTTAAGAGACAGCATTGCATGAAAAAAGAAAACAAACACCATCACTCCTCAGTCCTAACTCAGAGCTTTCATTTTTGCATGTAATCGTCAGGCCTCATCCACATCCATACCTACAGAGTTGCATGTAACTAAACGAAGAGTGTTACCTAACTCTGTGGCTAAGACCCAAGAACATAGTGCATTGTCACTCAGTAGATGGTACCAGACCCCACTTTTCCAATGATTCTGTTTTCCAGTTTCTTACCACCACGTTAGCTTCCAGAGTCTAATACTGTGGATGCTTATTTGTATTGTGAAAAGGAAAGCAAACTGATTTAGCTTTCCAGCCAGTTTGGCTAAACATTATGTACCAAAAAGATTTATATTCTCTGTAAAAATCAGAGCTTTGCAACATTGTGTTTATTTATATTGAAATTTTTCTGTTGGAATTCTGCAAGTAGATATCACTTTTATTTATGAGTAAATTATTTTGTGCACTAAAAGAAATTAAAAGGTATGTTTTTGAAGTTTTAAAGATGTTAAATACAGCTATGGTACTAATTTATTGTATGTCAGTGTGTTGATGGCATTGATTTTGAGTCTAGTTTACTGGTATTATGATTCCCATGAATTCTGATTGTTTTAACTCAGGTTAAATAAAAGAGCATCAGCTTTGTTTGTGGTAGCAATCAGGTGTTGAATGCTTATGCTTTAAGACTGTATCTGAGGAGTAAAATTGAGTCTACTTACTGCATAGAAACAGTTTAATAAATTACCTCTCTATATATCCAAATAGAAAGATGCTTATCAAGCTATCCTTCATTTGTGTTTTGAGTACCAGTGAGGGACATGAATATTGTTTTGGGTTATGTACAAATACCATTAAAGCTTGGGATTTTAAGTTCTGTCTTTGGTAATACTCTTTTTTTTTTTTTTTTTTTAAGATTTATTTTATTTATTTGAAAGAGTTACACAGAGAAAGGAGAGGCAGAGAGAGAGAGAAGTCTTCCATCCGCTCGTTCACCCAATCAGGAGCCAGGAGCTTCTTCCAGATCTCCCCATGCCGGGGCAGGGGCCCAAGAACTTGGGCCATTTTCTACTGCTTTCCCAGGCCATAGCAGAGAGCTGAATCAGAAGTGGGGCAGCCAGGACTTGAACCGGTGCCCATGTAGGATGCCGGCACTTCAGGCCAGGGCGTTAACCCACTGTGCCACAGCACCGACCACAATAATACTCGGCTGCAGTTTTATATCTCTTTATGTACTGTAGATTCTCTCAAAGCTATTAGTCAATGTAGAAAATGTTTGAGGCTTCTGGGATGTGATGGCAAAAGAAAATACACAGACAAGGTAAAAACTGAGTATCACACATACCCAAGGCAGAGCACATAACCAAATTGAACCAAAAGGTAGAGGGTGGGAGGGGGTGGGGAAGCAAAATACAAAAGAGTAGTAGTAAAAAAAAAATGAGATGTCTTCCTATTTGTGATAAAGATAAACAGGAAAGATAAATGAGAAGCTAAAAAGATTGGTTACCTACTCAGTGTAGCAAGGAGAAGGGGGAAACCAGAGCAGGTAGTAATGAGGAGGAAGTGACACTCCATGTACTTCTCCAAGTACAGCTTTGTGTGTATTCTGACCATTAGAACCACAGAGCTGTTTAACACATCCAACAAAAATAAATACAGAAATCAACCAAGATGGGAGAACTCTTTCTGGAATACAAATAGGAATAAATTAATTATTGAACAAATGACTAACTTAACCATACTGAATGGAATGAGGAGTGAGGAACCTAAGTAAATGGAAAACAGTATTTTGACCTGAGACTGAAAAGGTAAAGACATAAGGAACTGTTTGCAAGTACTATACTATAGTTAATAAGTCTTTCTTATAAAGGATATGGATTAGCAATTTGGTAACTACTTCATGTCTATACTAGTATTGAACAAATATATTGTGTGTAAGAGCCATGTTTCTCATTCTCAAATAAATGTTACAAATAAGAAAAGGGGTGGCTACAAGGAACTTTGTGTTGAATTGCAGTCAGAGGTCATCTGTTGGACCATGGTTTTAAATATGTATCTAGTACATACATTTAGATGTGTGTGCATACACAGGGTAATGTACATATGCTGCTCCTCCGCACGCGGAGGAGCCGCACCGGACCGGGCGCTTGTTGTTCCCTTTTTTTACAAGTCCTTTCTATAGTAAAGTAAGAATAAGTAAACAGCAAACTCCCAAAGCAAGAATGAGTAGAGAGAAATGAGAAAGAACGAAGCAACGAACTTCCCCGCGAACTCTCCAACGCACTCTCCAACCAACCCACACCACCATGCCGTCTCTCTCCTCCTATATAGTCCTCTCCACCAATCCCAACTCGGCTGCCCACACGCCGAGCACGCCGCTCTCCTCCAATCAGGAGCAGCTCCTGCAGCTTGTCAAGTTGGTGAGAGACAGCTGGGTAGAAGCTGTTTACTTCTCTCCCAGCGCCATATTGTGGGAGAGCAGATGCATAGAATAAATCTTAATTCCAGTAACAGTATAGTCCGAATTGCTCCCCACATACATACATAAATGCCTTAACTCAGCCTAAGGGAGCCTAGAAGCGATGATACTCCCAAGAGCAGCAAGCACATGTGGGTCATAGCTCTTGGACTGTAACTGCCATTCTCCAATAAAAGGAACCAGTGGAAAAATCAAAATGAGCCTGGAATAACTTGTTGCACCAAAAAATAAGAAAATACTTTAAAAAGGTTGAGAATATACACTGAAACCAACATGAAAGTTTCCAATGGACAAAGCTGGGATATTTAAGCAACAAAATTTAAAAGTAGTAATATTGGGGGTGGGTGTCGTAGCCACGTCTTGGGGTACCCATATCCCATATTAGGTACCTGGGTTGAGTCCCAGTTACTCTGCACTTCCCATCCAGTTCCTGCTGATGTACCTGGAGAGCATCCACTGATGGCCCATGTTCTTGGGTTCCTGCCACTCATTTTGGACACCAAGATGGAGTTTCTGGCTCCTGGCTTTGGCTTGGCCTAACTTTGGTTGTTACATGCATTTGGGGAGCGAACCAGCATATGGAAGATCGATCTTTGTCTTTCTGTGCCTTTCCACACCTTCTTCCATTAAGCAACTTTAAGCTTTCAAGCTTCTGGGGCTGGCATGTGGTGCAGCAGGTTAAGTTGCTGTTTACAACACTCGCATCCCAGACTGGAATGATGGTCTGGCTACTCCACTTCTGATCCAGCTGTCTGCTTACAAAAGAATGGAAGATGGCCCAAGTCCTTCAGCCCCTGCCACCCCCAAGGGAGGCCTGGGTGGAGTTCCAGGGTCCTGGCTTCAGCATGGCCCAGCCTGGCTATTGTTGCCATTTGGGAAGTAAACCAGCAGATGGTTCTCTCTGTCTTTTCCTCTCTGTGTCACCTTGCCTTTCAAATAAATATATCTTTTAAAAAATAAAGGTAAGATTCTGTATCTGTGGTAGTACTTCCTCATTAAAAGTTTAGTGTACTGCTTACTACTGTGCTAGTATTTCTTAGTGGGTTATACTTCTAAAATAATTTTTGTTTTGAAATTGCTTAGGCTTTGAGTGGCCTTCTTCCACACTTCTTCCTCTAAAGCCCTGCTACTTTTTAGTGTGCAAGTGTGCAGAATGCCAGGTTTTTGTAGAAATTTGAGTATTTGAAGAACAACAGAATATTTTGTGGTCTGTGATATTTACCAGTTACACAGGCAAAACTTGTGATTTTTATCATGGAGGATCTCTGTAGAAGTAATCAAGGTTAACATCACCAATTAAAAAGTCACATTGATGTCAGATCCACTGAAATGAACACATCTGTAGTAATAATCCCTGTCAAAACTACACGACCTCAATCTAACCAAGAACTCATCAGATGAATCCAAGTTGAGAGACATTCTACAATAACTGTCAGGTCATGAAAGACAGGAATGACAGGAACTGTCAGGGACTGGACGAGGCTAGGGAGACAAGGTTATACAACCTAAGACTGCATCCTCAAACAGAGGAAGGACTTTGTGGGGGAAACTGGGAATATTTACATATCAATTGTACCCATGCTTTTTTTCTAGTTTTGATCATTGTGTAGTGGTAATGGAATTGTTTAGACGAAGCTGGAGGAAAGCATTTGTGAATTCTTTGTACTATTCTGGTGACTTTAAATGGAAAATCACTTCAGAGAGAAAGACACAGTGAGAAAGAGCATTGTTTTCCATGTTGTACTGTTTCATTTATGCTGTATTCAACTGTGCTGGCGTACTTGCATCCTGCACTCTTTCTTGCTAGCACAGAATATTACATTGCTGGGAAATTTTCCAAGTGAACCAATGTAGTTTCCATGGTTTACTGACCTAATTTCCCTGTTTTCCAATCTCGTATGAGCTAATCCAACTTTAAGAAGTGCAGCAGAATACACTGTATTGAAGTTGTATGAGAAGTGTTTAGATGGTGGGAAATAGAAATGAAGAGAGGACACTCCAAAAAGAAAGATTGTTCCTAGCACTGCCATGAGATACTTCTGGGAATGCTGCAGAGTGATTAAGGAAAAATATAAAGAGGGGAAAACACAGTACTCACACCAAAAATTAAAGCGGGATATCACCACAGATCCTTCACATGTTAACTTTATGCCAATGAACTTGACAAATTAAAATAAAGAGGTCTTTGAAAAACACAGCTTAAACTGACACAAAAGAAACTCACAGAATAACTATCAATTTTAAAAGTTGAATGGGTGAGGGTCGGTTCTGTGGTGTAGTGGGTAAGGCCAGCATCCCATACGGGCTCCACTTCCAGTCCAGCTCTCTGCTATGGCCTAGGAAAGCAATAGAAGGGTGACCCAAGTCCTTGGGCTCCTGCACCCGTGTGGCAGCTCCTTGCTTTGGATCTGCCCAGCTCTGGCCTCTTAAAGCCACCTCCTGAAATGCCAGAATCCCATATGGACACCAGCTCCTGCCCCAACTGCAGCACTTCCAATCCACCTCCCTGCTAATGGCCTGGGAAAGCAGCAGAAGATGGCTCAAGTACTTGGGCCCCAGCCACCAACATGTGAGACATGGATGAAGCTCCTGGCTTCTGCCTTCCGCCTGGCCCAGCCCTGACCATTGTAGCCATCTTGGAAGTGAACCATGGATGGAAGATAAATCTGTCTGACTTCCAAATAAAATACATAAATCTAAGAAAAAAAATTGAATTGATCCTCAAAAGCCTTCTCTCAGGGCTACCTACTTTAGAGACCTGGAAGAAGCTCCTGGCTCCTGGCTTCAGTCAGGGCCAGCCCTGGCCATTGCAACCAACTGGAGGATGAACCAACAGACAGAGGATCAATCTCTCTATATGTCTCTGACTTTCAAATAAAATAAATTAATGTGGCCAGCGCCTCGGCTCAATCGGCTAATCCTCCACCTAGCGGCGCCGGCACATCCAGTTCTAGTCCCAGTCGGGGCGCCGGATTCTGTCCCGGTTACCCCTCTTCCAGGCCAGCTCTCTGCTGTGGCCCAGGAGTGCAGTGGAGGATGGCCCAAGTGCTTGGGCCCTGCACCCGCATGGGAGACCAGGATAAGCACCTGGTTCCTGCCTTCGAATCAGCGCGGTGCACCAGCCACAGCATGCCAGCCGTGGCGGCCATTGGAGGGTGAACCAACGGCAAAAAGGAAGACCTTTCTCTCTGTCTCTCTCTCTCACTATCCACTCTGTCAAAAAATTAAAAAATTAATTAATTAATGTATTTTTAAAAAAATTGATCAACAAAAGCCTTCTCTCAAAGAAAACTACATGCCTGGATGGTTTCCCACAGGAATTCTACCAAACATTTAAGGAATAAATAATCCTTAACAAACTCCTTTAGAAAATAGAAAATATTGGGGCCAGCGCTGTGCTGCAGTGGGTTAATGCCCTGGCCTGAGGCGCCGGCATCCCATGTGGGCACCAGTTCTAGTCCCATCTGCTCCTCTTCCAATCCAGCTCTCTGCTATGGCCTGGGAGGGCGGTGGAAAATGGCCCAAGTCCTTGGATTCCTGCACCCGCGCGGGAGACCTGGAAGAGGCTCCTGGCTCTGAATCGGCACAGCTCCGGTCGTTGGGGCGTGAACCATCGGATGGAGGACCTCTGTCTCTGTCTCTCTCTCTCTCTCTGTCTCTCTCTCTCTCTGTCTCTCTGCCTCTCCTCTCTGTGTAACTCTTTCAAATAAATAAATAAATCTTAAAAAAAAAAAAAACAGAAAATATTCCCAACTCACTATATGAACCCAATATAATCCTGTCAAAAATTTAGCAAATACATTACAAAAAAAAAAAAAAAGGAGATTTCAATACCAACACCTCCCATATGGAAAAGGATTTTCATATGGACACCATATTAGCAAGTTGATAGTAGCAATCCAGATAGCACATCCTGACCAAGTTGGCTTTATTCTTATTCTTTAGGGGAAGCAAGTTTCTGTAACAGTTGGAAATCAGTTGGTGCTATTTGCCACAAAATAGTTAAGAACTAATTCAACAAAAGACAGGTATAACGTCCACAATGAAAACTGTAACACAATACTACCAAGACTTAAGCTGTGGGGCAGGCGTTTGGCCCAAAGGGAGTTCCTGGATTCAATACCCAGACCTGCTCCTGACTCCAGCTTCCTGCTATTGCAGACTCTGGGATGCAGTGGGAATTGTCCTGCTGCTTATATGGGAGGCATGAATTGGCTCCCAACTTTGGTCTGGTCCAGCTCTGGCCATGCTGTCTGTCAAATTAATTACTTAGTTAATTAGTTTTAAAACAAAAATAATATTTTTAAAAAAGGCATGCTGCAATGGTCATAGTATGATTGCGATTTATTAAAATAGTAAAAAGCTTCCATTGGAAGCCTTGTGATGGTTGCATGCAGCCTTCCTCAAATTGGACAAAAGTCACTTGGGCCCAGGAAAGACTTGCATTACTACCAGTCGGTAGTACCAACAGTTGTTAGAAAGTTTTTTGAACAGAAAAATAAATATCCATTTATTCTGGTTTCTTCCTCATCCTACCTAGATAATATTGGTGTGCCTTTACCATAGATCACTATATACTATGTTCCAGAAAAGGCATGCACCATTGAAAACCCAAGTATTTCATCTTGTTGCTCTTCCTTTAATGATTGATTAGCATGCATTGCTGACTTTTCAGAGGAGGCAGAGGGTCCATATTTCTTATCCTCACTCTGAAGGTGCTTCAAGAGCAACCCCTCAAAATCTTACGGGTGCAGAGCAGTCACCCTGGCTGGCCAATGACCAATCAAAAGTGGGGTGTTCTCCAGCTGCTGTAGCAAAGAGGTGCAGATAAAGAGCTAACACACATTCCTTCTTCTTACTCTTCCCTCCTTTACCTCTTCAGAGGTTTCTACGTTTGAATTTTTGTGAGCTTAACTTGACTAGTTTGTTTGCCGAGTAAACAAACCAACTGAAAAGACCCCCCTTACACAGTTTGTGTATTATCAAGCTGACACCTGCCTTGTCGCCTTAACATAATTTTCAGTTGCACTTGATATTTTTATATTTAGTTTGGATTTTTCTGGCTAAGATTAGTAAAGCATAAATTAAAATTCACTATGAAAATTTTTAAATGCTTGGCTTATTTTAATGACACTGGCAAGAGACATATTTCTTTTTCTGTTTACCAGTTCCAAGTAACAAATTAAGGGCAAAGAAACACTTTGATTTAATGCTTTGACCATTTGATTAAAACATGAAAAGGAGCATATTTTGCCCCCAGAAAATAACTGTCGCTCCCCCTCTTCGTGGAGGAACGACACTAAACCCTGCCTAGGCTTCATATCCGAGTCACGGCACCATTATGTCGCTCCCCCTCTTCGTGGAGGAACGACACAGGACCCTGCGTTGTTCTTTCGTCTGCTCGGCCCTCCCCGGGTTTGCTGCTGGTTCTTCCCGGGTTGGCTACCGTCCCTTCCACCTCCGTGGAAGGGCGGTTCCCCCTGTCACTTTCCCCACTTCCGCAGGGGAGCGGCACACCGCCGGGCGGCTCTCTCGGGGGCTGCACAGGTGTTCCCTCAGATGTTCCTCTTAGATGTTCCTGGTGCATTTTCTCTCTCTCCTCCTTT
Organism: Oryctolagus cuniculus; assembly: GCF_964237555.1. Taxonomy (NCBI): domain Eukaryota; kingdom Metazoa; phylum Chordata; class Mammalia; order Lagomorpha; family Leporidae; genus Oryctolagus; species Oryctolagus cuniculus. The sequence continues at coordinate 57,783,125 of NC_091445.1, forward strand.
ATAGTCCTCCTCCGCCAATCCTAACTCGGCTGCCCACACGCCAAGTACGCTGCTCTCCTCCAATCAGGAGCAGGATCAGCTCCTGGAGGTCAGCACTCAAGTTGGCAAGAGGCAGCTGCGTAGAAGCTGTTTTCTCCTCTCCCAGCGCCATATTGTGGGAGAGCAGATGCATAGAATAAGTCTTAATTCCAGTAACTCAGTCCAGTCCGGGTTGCTCCCCACGATAACAAACTCGGTAGTAGGTAGGATTGTGTCCCTCTCCCACAAATGGGTCCTTGCGCTGACCTCCAACCCTGTGTGCAGGTTATGTTACCCCGCAGGGAAGACTAAGATTGCAAGTGGAATTAGGGCTGCCCATCCCCTGACTTACAGAAGGGAGGAGTACTCTGGATTGTCTTAGTGGGGCCTGTGGAATCAACCAGAAGGGCCCTGGTGAGGGAGGGAGGACAGGTGTGTCAGAGGGATGCAGCTGAGGAAGACAGCCAGCCTTTGCCGGCTCTGAAGACGGTGGCAGGAGCGGCCACAGCAGGGCCAGCAGCAAAGGAATGTGGGCAGCCACAAGGTGCAGAAGACAAAGAAACAGATTCTCAACTGGGAACTTCGAACGAGCACAGCCTAGCTGGCAATGATTCTAGCCTAATGAGATCCACTGCAGGCCAGCGCCGTGGCTCACTAGGCTAATCCTCCGCCTTGCGGCGCCGGCACACCGGGTTCTAGTCCGGGTCAGGGCGCCGGATTCTGTCCCAGTTGCCCCTCTTCCAGGCCAGCTCTGTGCTGTGGCCAGGGAGTGCAGTGGAGGATGACCCAAGTGCTTGGGCCCTGCACCCGCATGGGAGACCAGGAGAAGCACCTGGCTCCTGGCTTCAGATCAGTGCGGTGCGCCGGCTGCAGTGCGCCAGCCGCGGCAGCCATTGGAGGGTGAACCAACGGAAAAAGGAAGACCTTTCTCTCAGTCTCTCTCTCACTGTCCACTCTGCCTGTCAAAAATTAAAAAAAAATAAAATAAAAAAAAATGAGATCCACTGCAGACTTAGGACCCTGGAGTTATTTGAGTAGATTTGTGTTGTTTTGAAGACCCCAGGTTTGTGGTAATTTATTACAGCAGAAGATCCTTTATCTAATGAAAGATGAGATTTGCCAAGGCAGTTTAAATACATATCACAGAGAAAGAGACAGAAAATCAAACACCACACCCATACCGCAGAGGAACTTTGTCCTGGGCCATTGTCTGTTCTTTGGGGACATTCTTTTCTTATCTTTTTTCTTTTTTTTTTTTTAATAAACTTTTTTTTAAAGTGTAGAATTTTTTTTTTAAAAAAGATTTATTTATTTATTTGAAAGGCCGAGTTACAGAGAGCCAGAGGCAGAGGCAGAGGTAGAGAGAAAGGTCTTCCATCCATTGGTTCACTTCCCAAATGGCCGCAACTGCAGGAGCTGGGCTGATCTGAAGCCAGGAGCCAGGAGCTTATTCCAGACCTCCCACATGGGTGCAGGGACCCAAGCACTTGAGCCATCTTCCACTGTTTTCCCAGACCATAGCAGAGAGCCCTATCAAAAGTGGAACAGCCAGGATTAGAACCAGCGCCAATATGGGGTGCCAGCACTGCAGGCAGCGGCTTTACCTGCTATGCCACAGTGCCAGCCCCTGGGGCTGTTCTTAATCTCTATTTTTTTTTTTTTTTTTGGAAAAGTTAAAAATTCCTTAATTTTTTTTCCTGGTACCATTACCACAATTTACAGGGCAATATACCTGATGTAATAAAAAGAAAAAGAAAAGACAAAGCTACAACAGATTAAAGACCTCAGGAATGTACATCTAATTGACACTACATTGCATTAATCATTAGCTGCACTTTTTGCAAACTGTGGCTATGACAGTCCTGAACAAGAAGCGTTTCCTGTTTAAGCTGCAGTAACTTTCTGACTATGGATCATCGTTCCTTCTGTGGCAGATTTTTACAGTTCCTCTAATGCATTTGGGACGACTGTCTCAAAGTGACCTGCAGCTTTCCTGACAACTCCTCGCTCGCTCTCCTGCTAAGAACTGTAGCCCTTTTCTGTTTTGTTTTTTTAGAACCTTCTGCTACCATATCCACCACTTCCACCACCAGATCCATAACCACCACCATAGGGACTGCCCGAGCTTCTTCCACCAAAACTGCCCCCTTTCATGGGCCCGTAATTTGATTGCTGTTGTCCACTATAATTACCAAAATCACTGTAGTTTCTACCACCACCATAGTTACCTCCAAAATTTCCTCCTTCATTGTAACCATCACATCTTCCTCCTCCACCATATCCACCACCTTGGTTTCCATATCCTGGTCCACCACCACCATAGCCTCCTCTGCTGCTATAACCAGGACCACCACCATCACCTCCAAAACCATTGTAACCACCATCACCCCCTCCATAACTTCCTCTGCTGCCACCACCTCCACCACCATTGCCTCCTCTTCCACCAAAGTTTCCACCACAGCCAAAATTACCTCCACCACCTCCAAAGGTCCCTCCACAACCCAGAAAGTTGCCAGATCCCCCTCCACGGCCTCTTGGTGACCCAGCAGCAGACGGCATCTCTTGTTTAGAAAGGGCCTTTTTCACTTCACAACTATGCCCATTAATAGTGTGGTATTTCTGAACAACGATTTTATCAACTCTATCACGATCGTCCAAAGTTACAAAAGCAAATCCTCTTTTTTTCCCACTCCGCCTGCCTTCCATAACTTCTATGGTTTCAACCTTGCCATACTTCTCAAAGTAGTCTCTCAAATTATACTCCTCTGTATCTTCTTTAATACCACCAACAAAAATCTTCTTCACTGTTAGATGGGCACCAGGCTTTACCGAATCCTCTCTAGAAACAGCTCTCTTTGGTTCCACAACACGCCCATCAGCCTTGTGTGGTGGAGCACACATTGCTGCATCCACTTCTTCAACACAAGAGTAAGTCACAAAATCAGAGTCCCTGGAACGTTTCGTTTGGGGGTCTCTCATTACCACACAATCTGTGAGTGTGCCCCATTTCTCAAAATGTTCTCTCAAACTATCCATCTGTAGTTTCAAAGCTCAGACCACCAGTAAACAGTTTCCTCAACTGCTCTGGTTCCTTTGGCTCATGGCCCTCCTCCCCCCGGTGGCGGCGGCGGCGGCGGCCGGAGTCGGGCTGGGGCGACCGGGCGGTGGTTTTACCAGACCTATTCTTAATCTCTTAAAAATCATTTACTATCCCTTTAAATTGCATCCACCCGCACGACCCCACACCCCACAACGAAGGATATGTAAGTTTCCAAGTCTCCTTAGGCTATTGCACACTCACGTCTCTGTGATGCCCCTGTGCTCATGAATAAACTTGTACGCATTTTCTCTCGTTAATCTAATTGCCACTTTATTTCAGCAGACTTAAAAGACTCGGAACATTTAGAGCGGAGAGAGAAAACCCTGGGCTCCCACAGCAGCTATAAAAAACAGAATCGTTAGTGTTCAGTCACGTAATTGGGTCATTTGGACACAAGGTGGCAGTAGACTACCAGATTTATCGAAGGAGCACTGTTAAAAAAGTCAGTGATAGCCTTTTAATTAAAAAAATGTTTTTTTTATCATCTCATCACATGTACATCTAGCTCTTCTTCAGTATTGTTGGTCAGTCACTTAGATTAGCCTTGATGAAATTTTAGGTTGTTTTCTAACAGTTTTTTTAGAAGAATGAACTCTGAGTGACTAGAAGCCACTAGAATGTGTCACAAGGGTAAGACCTTTAATTGTTCCCAGTTCCTTGGCACTGATGGCAGCCTGCAGCAGGCACCCAATAAATAATGGTGGAGCAAAAGATCATCTTGCATCCAATTTGCATATATAAATTGTTTGCAAGTCTTTTCTCACATTAATTCCGATAATCTGAAACTTGAAGAAAATCCTTTTATCCAAGAATTTTAAATTTAGCACTGTTTATAGAACACTCATTTATTCAAATGTGCTTACAGTGCCTTATTCTTTGTGCTAGAAACAAAACAGCCATTCTTTGTTGTATGGAGCCAGCTCTGCCTTACACCCAGGAGTGTCCAGTTCTAACCCAACACTCCCAGGCTTCCGCTTCTCCCAGCGGTGTGGATGACTGGCAGGGCTTGTGTGGTCATGGCGACAGTGAACCAGAAGTCAAATACCTCATGATGCAGGGGGGTGCCCTTGCCCTTGAGTGCTCTGTGCTGGCTGCTCCCTCAGCCAGAAGGCATTAGGAAAATGTGCTCTTCAGGAGGTTCTTAAAGGTTGTAGGGGAAGAAAAATAATTTGCTCTCTGCCCTCCATAGTTCTTAACCCAAACTCTTTATGACAAAAGAGGTTAACAAGAGAAAAACAAGTTCACTAACAGGTATGCCTCACATACACGTGAAAAAAAAGCTAGAGAAATTAGTAAGCCTCTGCAGTAGTTCTCAAAACATCTTGTTAAACTTCAGGCTTAAACACTCTCAGTCTGAAGTAGAGACGAGGGGTGTGTAATGATGATGAGATGCTCAGCAAAAGCACCACACAAGGAAGACAAGGTTTGTTATGCAGACTGAAGTCTGGGCTTTCAGTGGGTAAGAGTTTCTGGAGATTTCATTAGCCTTTTCTTCCTGGTACAGTGGAGACGCAGATTTCTCTTAGCAAAGGGTAACTCCTCAGAGTCACACCTGTGTCTGCAGTGTCTCGAAACAATCAATTTGTAGAATAGGGCATTTAGCCTGGTGGTTGAAGATACCCTCATCCCACATCAGAAAAACTGAGTTCAGGTCCCACCTCTGGCTCCTGACTCCAGCTCCTGCCAATGCAGACCACGGGAAGCAGCCGTGATGGCTCAGGTCACCAACCTGGGACACATGACTTGAGCTCCCAGCTTCTGGCTGCAGCCATTGTGGGCACTTGGGGGATAAACCAGTGTAGACTAAAGTCTACCAATACGCCATTTTAAGAATTAAAAGATCTGAATGACTTAGTCTGCCCCAGGGCCCCCCACCCATTTTTTTGTTTGATGATGTTATGTGCATTTCTTCAAAGCCTGGGCACTAAGGCAATGGTTGTCAAGGACCAGAATGACCTGGTCACAAGATAAGGACCCAGCTAGTGACGGAACATCTGGGAGATCTCACCCCACAGCTACCTCTTACATTATTGTAGTCATGTAGTTAATGTTTTGTTTCCCTCTATGAAGCCCTGTCCTGCTTCCTTTTGGTGGAGAGGTTCAATGTTAAGATGCTAGCTTGCCACCTCCCTAGTTGCTATCATTCTAACCAAACTTTATTTTCCCCAGATCCTCATGCTTTGAGTCATTGGCTCTCCTTGCAATGAGTACTTGATTTCAGATCTGGTAACACATAGACAGGAGCCTTCTGTCTGCCTATCTGTCTTCTCTCTGTGTCTCAATAATAAATTTTTAAAATAAAAAAAATCAATTTGCCAAAAGAAGTGCATTCTGCAGTAGCTTATCCTTGTGCGGTCATTTGGGAGTGGTGTGAACTGAGACTGTGTCCTCAGACCCCTTGTAAGTTCTGATTCCTTTATAGTATTTGGTTCTCTCCTCGTTTGTGTTGTTTCATAATTAGTTGTGTAAAGCGGTGCCAGGTTGTAATTTCCCTGTAGAGAAAGTTGTAGAAACGGTTCCTTCCTTTTGTAGTCTCAGCACCCATCTATTCTTGGGAACAAAGTAAATGCTTCCAAAAGAAGGAAGGAAAGACAGTAGGAAAAAAAAGGAAGGAAGGATAGAAGGAAAAATATCTCAAAATATGGCGATCTGGTTTACTGATTGCTTCAAACTAAGAGTTTAAAGGTTGCAAATGCAGGTAAGAGCTTCCTCTGAAGTTCCCTTAGCTGACTAAGAGTCAAAGACTCTATTAGAGTCAAAGACTTCCAGCCAGAGGGACATGGAGGGGGCTCCGAGGAAGGCAAAACCCCAGGGAATCGGGGAATATCTTTTCAGTCCTCTCTCCATTATCTCATCAAACTGGGGAGATTAACTCATAAGAAAGGAGGCTAGAGTGTCCACCTATCTACTCTGAATGCAAGGCCTATATACAATACACGACCTATACACAATCCTTCTTTGAGGACTGCTGATGTGAACATAGAAGTATTAATTTTTTTAAAAGATTTATTTATTTGGAAGTCAGAGTTACAGAGAGAGAGGGGGAGAGAGAGAATGAGAGAGAGAGAGAAAGAGATCAAACTTCCATCTGTTGGTTCACTCCCCAGTGGCTGAATGGCCAGACCAAAGCCAGGAGCCAGGAGCTTTCTTCTAGGCCTCCTGTGCTGGTGGCAGAGTTGGGCCATCTTCTGCTGCTTTTTTCAGGCACATTAGCAGGGAGCTGGCTTGGAAGTGGAGCAGCTGGGACTTGAGCCAGCGCCCATATGGGATGCTAGTGCTGTAGGTGATGGCTTACTTACCTCACCACAGCACGGCCCTTTCCCGTCTCCCCCCACATCACCCCGTGGTATTCACTTTTTACTCCAGGCTGGTGTCATGTGCAAGCGCTGATGCATGTAAGGTGCACAAAGTGATAAAAATCTATTCAAAAGGTGAGAAAGGGAACACACACATAGACCCGTCATGAGTTGGTGGTAGGCCAGAAGATAAGGGAAAGGAGAAGGGATGGGGAGGGGAGCTGGGAGGACCCCTGGCAGAATCTCCTGCTCAGTCTGCTGCAGAAGAGAACCCCTCCCCTGAGATTGCCCCCCCCCCACCTTGAGGCAGGAGGTGGTGCCTCTCCAGGGGTGAAGCCACCTTGGAAATCTGTAGCAATCCCACAATTCTCACATGGAGCTCAATATCCCCTTAGGACTCTGATGAAACAAATGTATCCCAGGAAAGGGGGGTGCTTTGATTGACAAGTAGGAGGATAGGATTATGTGGGGCAGGGGGTGGCTTGCAGGTACTTCTAGCTCAGCAGACCTTTATTGTTGCTTGCCCAATCCACATCACTGCTGACTTTTTTTTTTTTTTTTTTTTTTTTTGCATAGTAAGGCAGCATTTGTTTGCCACACATTTCCTTTTTTTTTTTTTTTTTAAATTTACTTATTTACTTGAAAGAGTTACACAGAGAGAGAAGGAGAGGCAGAGACAGAGAGGGAGAGAGAGAGAGGTCTTCCATCTGCTGGTTCACTCCCCAGGTGGCCACAACAGCCAGAGCTGAGCCGATCCAAAGCCAGGAGCCAGGAGCTTCTTCCGGGTCCCCCGTGTGGGTGCAGGGGCTTTCCCAGGCCATGGCAGAGAGCTGGATTGGAAGTGGAGCAGCTGGGTCTTGAACCGGTGCCCATATGGGATGCCGGCACCACAGGCAGTGACTTTACCCACTATGCCACAGCGCCCGCTTGCCACACATTTCCTTTCCTTACCCTCCCATGGCCTGTGCTTCCCTCCTCAGGCCCCTATTCGTTCCTGTCAGCACCTCCCCCCAGAAACTCGGAGCCCCTATTCTTCCTGTAGCTCAGAATGCTACTTAAGCTTCAACCACCTGGACCTTATTGGATTCTTATACTTTGTGTGCGGCTCCCTGCACGTGCACCCAGATAAATGTGTATGCTTTTCTCCTGTCAGTGTGTCTACGGACTATTTCTTTCAGCAGATCAGTTACCAAACTTCAGATTGCCCATGGGAAGTTCTTTTCACCTCTGCAGAAGGAAGATAGAAGGGGGAAAAAGAAAGCCATCCCATCATTAGAATCAGACTGCAGATAAGTAAAGAAACGGTTGTAGATTGATTAATATATAACAGAGGCATCTACCTATGTGTTTAGCCCAGAAAAAAGAAGTAAGCAGGATTCTACTAGTCATCTGGGTATAATTTCCACTTGCGAACTCTTGTGATAACAAATATAATGAGACCCAAAATCAACGCTGTCTTCTCTCTTTTAAAAAGATAAAGAAAGAATTTGAATACAAATTACAATGTTTTTCTTCAAAGGAGAGTGATTAGCCACTCTTTAATTTGATAAAGTCCTTTATGCTTCAAATACAGATTCATGCTTTAAATATTAATAAAACTCAGAAAGCAGGAATCAAATCTTCAACCTTTCATGCATTAATTATTAAAATTTTAAAACTTCAAAATCAAAGTACAAAATGGCCTTCCCAAGTCATCCCATTTTTTGGTATTAATTTATATGGTTAAATATAATTTTGTATTTGTTTAATTGAATATTAATACTATAGTTCAAAATTTGCTATTTCTTGGTCTATATAACTCTACCTATACATTTCTGCATTCAATAAATGACTATGATTTTATCAACTTTTATTTTTATCAACGTGCTATATTTGACAAGTATAAAAGACCAAATATTCCTAACTTTCAGCTTGAAAACTAATCCTGGCACTGTGACACCGTAGGTTAATCCTCTACCTGCAGTGCCAGCATGCCATAGGGCACCGATTCTAGTCCCGGCTGCTCCTCTTCCAATCCGGCTCTCTGCTATGGCCTGGGAAGGCAGTGGAAGATAGCCCAAGCACTTGGACCCCTGCACCCACATGGGAGACCCAGAAGAAGCTCCTGGCTCCTGGCTTTAGATTATCCTGGCTCCGACCATTGCGGCCATTTGGGGAGTGAATCAGTAGATGGGAGACCTTTCTCTCTCTCTCTCTCTCTCTCTCTCTCTTTCTCTCTCTCGCTGTCTGTGACTCTTATCTCTCAAATAAATAAGTCAAAATCTTAAAAAAAAAAAACCTAGCCCCTTCTCATCACCCTCCCACCCCCACTATTCACCAAGTAACCAATTTCAGTGTTGTTTTGTTGTTGTTGTTGCTGTTTTCACTGATTTTATTTTCTTTTTTCTAGCTAATACACACACACTTCTATCTCTTGTTTTATCTCAACAGACTTACCTATTGATTTTTAGGTATGGGTAATAAGGATTTTAGTTCCATTTACAACTTTCCTTTCCCTTTCAATCATCCTAAATGGAATGATATCTCAAATGTCTCTTAAAATTATATTTAGTGCTTTCATAATTTTGACTATGTATATCTAGTGTGTAGTTTACTTTTGAGCTAAGTACCATGATTATATGTCCTTTCTTACATAATTTGTTTTTTTCTTGAGTTAATAATTGCCTAAATTTAAAATAAGTTTTTAACTTTCTTTGAACATCTAAGTAAATATTTCCCTACCTTCAACAAACCTGTAAAAGGCCTCTCAAATATTATGGGAAAGATGTTAGATAATTGAAGAATCACCTTCTTCCCTATTCATCCCAGACTTTCAGTGCCTCTAGCATCCCATTCCATTCTGGATGGGTCCACGGTGGGTCTGTTGCTCAGCTGTACTAGAGCTCTCATTTGCCATCATGGAAATTCTATGTCTCTGTTTCCTTAGTCTGACACATACAAAAATCCTAGTATCCCCCAGGCTGAGTCCCTTCATGTACATGTGTGCGTGTTTGTACTTACAGACATGTATACACTTGGGAACATCCTCAGATACCTTCCCAAGAAAGATACTTAGGAAATATACTTTTGAAGACTTGGCCTATCTAGAAATGTCTCTTTTTTATCTTAAACTTGATTGGTGGTTTGGAATACAGAATTCTTACTTAAAGAATTATTTTCCCATGGAAATTTGATGGTGTAGCTCCCTGGGCTTCTCCTTTCTGTTTGTAAAGATGCCATTCTCACTCATAATATTCTGTCCTTTAGTCACCTCCTTCTTCTACCACACCCTCAGGAGCTTTTAAAGTCTTCTCTTTATCCCCGGTATCTAAAATTTCATGATACTAACTCTTTTGTTATTGCTAGATTTTATTTGTTGGGATTTTTGTTTAATTTGTTTTTTTACTCACATTTTTCTGTAGTTTTTTCATGGTATTTTTAAAAAGGATTGATTGATTGAGTGATCGATTGATTTGAGAGCAAAGTGACAGAGAGAAACAGGGAGAGACAAAGACAGAAGAGATCGTCCATCCACTGGTTTACTCCGTGAATGGTTCCATTAGACAGGTCTGAGCCAGGGAAAGCCAGGGTGTCTCCCAAGTGAATCAAAGGGGGCCAGATACTTGGCCCATCATATGCTGTTTTTCCAGGCATGATAGGTGGGAGCTGGATCAGAAGCAAAGCAGCCAGAACTGGCACTCAGATGTGGGATGCTGGCATCACAGGTAACGGCTTAACCCGCTTGCGTACAATGCTGGTCCTCTAAAAAGCCTTTTTGAGAAAAGGTTCATTTTCTTCAGTTCTAGAAAATTCTAATATTTTAGTAACACTTTTTTCTACCTCTCAATTCTTTGTTTCTGGAGCTTCTGTTAATCAGCTGTTAGATTCCTGGGTTGGTCGTGTGGTTTCTTCTATGTTCTCTCTTTTGGTCCAGTTATTCACTGTTTTCTTCCATGTTTTAGATTTCCTAACTAGATGCTCCACTTTTCTATTGTGATTTTCATTTCTGCAATCTAATTTTTATTTTCCCAGCGTTTTTGTTGTTATCTGAATAATCTTTTTTTAAAAAAAGATTTACTTATTTGCTTATCTGAAAAGCAGAGTGACAGAGAAAGGATAGACAGAGCAACAGAACCGCCAGGGCTGGACCAGGCCAAAGCCGGGAGCCTGGAACTCCACATGGGACTCTCACGTGTTGACAGGGCCCTCGTACTTGGGCATCTTCTGCTGCTTCCTGAGTGTGTAAGTGCAGGATGCCCAATGGGAAGCAGAGTATTGGGACTGGAACTGATGCTCTGATATCATCTGCTATCAGCTACTTTTTTTTTTTTTTTTTTTTTTTTTTTTTACAGGCAGAGTGGATAGTGAGAGAGAGAGAGAGACAGAGAGAAAGGTCTTCCTTTGCCGTTGGTTCACCCTCCAATGGCCAACACAGCTGGTGCGCTGCGGCCGGCTCACCACGTTGATCTGCAGGCAGGAGCCAGGTGCTTCTCCTGGTCTCCCATGGGGTGCAGGGCCCAAGCACTTGGGTCATCCTCCACTGCCTTCCTGGGCCACAGCAGAGAGCTGGCCTGGAAGAGGGGCAACTGGGACAGAATCTGGCGCCCCCAACCGGGACTAGAACCCGGTGTGCCGGCTCCGCTAGGTGCAGGATTAGCCTAGTGAGCGCGGCGCCGACCTGATATCAGCTA